>NC_086356.1:18971527-19669027 GCF_036324505.1 Eleginops maclovinus | reverse complement strand
TCTCAGTGGAGCAGCTCAGGATCTGATTTCACATCTGACTGACTCTCAGTGACCTTTAGCCAGGGCGGACTAACCGGATGAAATGTGCTTTGTATGCTGCTGCTGCACGCTCCTGTCGCAGCACATCTCTATAAACAGCTCAGCAGCGGTGCTGTTCTTACCTCTTGTTTTAGTGTTATCCTGCTCATGATCTCTTTGTGGTCGATGAGAGAGAGCTCGTCCACGTCCTCATCACTCCCAGACGATTCTGGTGACTTCTGCCTCCTTAAACACACACATCATAGTTATCAGCACAGAAAAACTCACTGCTTTTAGAGACACCAACGAATAAAAAGGTGTCCAAAGCCAGCCACCGTTTAAGAAATTAAAACTGACCTTTGTTTTTAATTCTGCTTCTTTAATAAAAGGATTGTTTTTTTCCGTGGAATATGATCGTGAATTCAATATCTTAAGGATTTGGACTGTGTCTGAATTTGTAGTCTATCATCGGTAAATAAAGGTTTGAGCCGTTTTCTCAATGTTTGCGAAACATGTTTGGTTGATAGTTTTAGCTCTACATACTACTTATAACCAAGTTTAAAGTTACAAAATGTAGCATAATCAATTTGGTCTGTCTGTTTTACTGTTTGTGGAATGCAAAGCTAATGTACAGGGATTAAAGAAGCTGGAGACAAAAAAAGAATGGATGGCTTTAACTGTGCTACAGCTCCAGGAATCAAAGCTATACAAACATATGTATGTTTTGTGTTTGTTAGGTAAAAGTCAAACTGAAAGGCATGTTCTGATTGTTATATCATAAATGTTTGCTCTATAAATTCCTTCACACAATGAAACACAGCCTTTAGAAAAACAAACATAAATAAATATTCATTGGAATAACTTTACACAACTTTTGACTGGAAAAGAGTAAAGAAAAGTGATCTCAGTTGGACTGCTGCAGTTTGATTGGAACATATTGCATTATTTCTAGTATCTTGATTTATTTTACGCTATATTGATATACATATACTGCCCAGAGGTAGTAGAATTTGACATCACTTCTAAGGTGTAAACATTACGTCTCTTACCTCTCCTTGTCCAGAGCCTCTTTGCTATTGGTGGAGGGGATCTGAGGGGTGGGATCCTGAAGCCCATCGTCAGCTGTGATTGATTCCTGGTCATGGAGGAACAGCAATAATCAACATGTGTGTTCTACGTTACACTGAACAGCATTAATGAACGGTCCCATGCAGTGAGTGGGGGGCTTGGTATTGGTGAACCACCAGTGCATGCTCCACCTTTGGTGGAAGGAAGATGGATGTACACTCATGTCAGTACTACTGGGTTGTTTTATGTTGATGAGTAAAATTCAGCTTTTCCTCAGTACGAGCATGAGACCCAAAACAGAGAGACACCAAGAACTCATACACACTGAATCTGTACCAAATAAAACTGAAAATACAATCACACACCCATACATCGTCTGCCCTCACTTACATTCCCAACACACCTAAAACACACCCTGAAAGTTCCCCCTGGCCAATGGGAATACAACCACACACGCTGTAAAACAAGTGCACTTAAGCAGTTATGGGGGAATGTTATTGGAAAATTGAAAACCGGTGAACCCTAGAGAATCCGATTTGGAGCGGCGACATGTCAGGTGTTAGATCGGAACAAGGTTAAATGCTTGTTACAGTGGAAGCGCAGCCAGAAAGAGCCAGCCAGGCATCAGTGTGTACACACACACACACACACACACACACACACACACACACACACACACACACACACACACACACACACACACACACACACACACACACACACACACACACACACACACACACACACACACACACACACACACACACTCTCTCTCTCTGAAGTCATGCTCGGTCAGGTTTGTCTGCATTCAAATTCCATTCCAGTGCCATCGCTTTGAGAGATGAATCAATAGCAGCTGCAACAGAAGTCTGCCAGTCAACCACGCTCTGCTCATTCGAATCCCCCGCGGAATTTCAAAATTGATTCACACTCCTGAAGCGGTGGCACCAGTTGAATGGAATTGACCTTTTGACCCCGTGGCGGGCAGCTACTTACTCTGAGGGAGCGAGGCAGCTCCCCATTGGCCTGGCTGGATGAGTACAAGTTGACGTACTCGCCCTCCCCGCCCTCGTCGTTTGCGCTCTCGCTCTACGGGAAAAGAGGAGGGACACAAACCCGTAAGGGGAGAGAGGGGGGCACACAGTGTTTGCTTACAGAAGAGAGAATAGAGCGGTGCAGGAATGAGTCCTAAAACCCGGGAATGAGTTCGCATTTTGCCACTTGAGGCTCCCTCTTCTCAAAGTCAACCTTTTTTTTTTAAACGTGTTTTTGATTGTTAGCTTAAAATAAGCCTTGTGGTTAACACAAGCGGAAGAGATTTAGTTCTATGACAAAGTATGTCAGTAAATGCCCCACTGATGGATTTAAGCTTAGCGGTGGTGACGTGCAGTCATGTGACCGTGCTGTAGTTCCTCTATAGCCCAACATTAGCCGCCTTTAGCTTAGTGGTGTTGATGTGTAGTTATGTGACCATGCTGTAGTTCTTTTATAGCCCAACATTAGCCGCCTTTAGCTTAGCGGTGTTGATGTGTAGTTATGTGACCATGCTGTAGTTCTTTTATAGCCTAACATTAACTTTTTACTCCTGGCGATTGCATTCACGCTTTGTAAATAATAAAAGTGATATTAATTCATATGTGGAGATTATCCTGCTGTACAAAACTATCATAAACAATTGTTCGCCACAGATCTTATTTTATGCATATTCTGAAATCCAATGGATGAATCCCATTGGCTTTTTAACAAGGGAGCTAGTGGGATGCCAACTTCTGGGTCAGACTACAAACTGCACCACTCTATTTAAATAAGAAGAAGAGGAAGCGGCTAGCTGAAGTTTTGGTGTAACAGTGAGCGGTGGGCTCGCTATCCTCACAAACACCAGGTGGCACTGTAGCGCGCATCAATGGTAAAGGTCATAGTATTTACTGGCATAAAAGAACATGCAGTGCATCATGCTCTATTGGGGTTCTTTAAAAAGACCAATAATCAGATTGCAGATAGTTTGTGGGTTCTGAATTGGTCACTAATTTATCACCCGAGCATCAAACTGCTAACACCAATCTGCCATGGGGAGGGGTCCAGGATCAAGGTTTATCATTCGTCTCTGAGAGTCAGATCATTTCCTCTTGGAAGCTCACCGCTGAGGTGTGGAGTGAGTCAGTGAGAGAAGACTCAGAAGGAAGACAGACAGCCACAGAGCCCATTGAGCCGGCCAGGGAAACGTTGGTCCCGCCCCCGCCGCCGCCATCCAGAATGGTGGCATTGGTCAAGGCAACCATGTCCAAGCTCTGTGATTGGTGGAAAGAAGTGAAGCAGGAAAAAATAAAAGAGTAAAAAGACCAGAGAGGTGAAGACAGAGCAGGTAGGAAAAGAGGCTGAAGCAGTGGAGGAGAAATAAGTCCTCACCTCATTCTCAAACACCCCTGAGAGATATGTGTCTGAACATGAAATGCGCACACACACACAAAATGGGGACCAGTAGCAACATCTCAAGTGAGATAAACTGGAAGAACATAAATACAATATTTAAGGTAGCATCATCGTCTAAGAACGTTTTATCCCATGACTAAGGCGACACATTGAAGATGTTAATATACATTATTGTTGACAAAAGAAGAATTAATAAAATAATAATAACTCTTTCTCTATTTGCCAGCATCTCTTCCCCTCAGTCTGTCTCTGTCCTTGTCTCAGTCCAGACAATTGTGCTACTATATAATGCATCAACTTTGCAGCTAGAGTTGACATTTTATCATATTACGCGATGCAGGTCGTCTTCCATAAGACACCAGCTGAGCGAAACAATGAGGAGGACTTGGATTAGCCAAGCTTTTCACCAATTAACAGTAACTCTGTGTGTATAGGCAATAGATGTCTTAACAATATGAGTGTGTGTTCTGTGAGGCCAGCTGAGCAGATGCCTGTCTGCAGGGAGGTAGCGCTAACCTGTTTCAACATGTTGCACAAATTAGCCCTGTTTCAGCATACCAGCACAGTCACCATACACAGATCACTGATAAACACATGCTCACACACACACACACACACACACACACACACACACACACACACACACGTTCATGCACAGACACGCAGGTTGAGCGGGAAATCAAGGCCTCTCTCTCACTCTCCTCTTTATTTGTAGTAAATACAGTCTGTACTAGCAGCACACACACAGGGGGAGACACACGTCAAAATAATACAGATTTTACTAAATGGTTGTTTCCCTTTCCACTCAACATATGTAAAGCAGCTTTTCTGGCATCCCTAACCTTCCCCTAAACATCATGCCCGGAGGAGTTGAGGAATCCAGGCATTCCACAGAAACAGACAACTGGGAGGTGTGTGTGTGTGTGTGTGTGTGTGTGTATTTGGCGAGGAGGAGGCTATAGAATGGCGGAGATGAGACGGATAAGAGAAAAAGTGTGTGCATCAGGAGGAAAAAGACGAGGAGGACAGGGAGGAAGAGGAGCAGAAACATGAGGAATGTGTTTTCCATCAGGTCCATCTGGAGCTGCATTCCTCGGCACAGATCCTGAGGGAAACGCACACCGAACCTATGGGTGCATCGCACACCACGGGGTCACCACGGGTCAACTCCCACCCTAAAAACTGTTACACATTGCCGGGTCTGCTGGTGGGTCAGGGTCAGGCCATAAGTAACTAGGGTGTAGCTAAAGCTGGACCAAATGTCTTTTTTGAGAGGCAAAGGGTGAGATAATGAAGCCTGGAATGTCTGTTTTCATATTTTACAACACCAGCCTAAATTTTGATAATGTAAGTCCTTTTATTTTTATCAACTTTTTTTAGGTCGTCAGTGGATGCCTCCAATTAAGTGCAACAAGTGGGAGAAAATGTTCTTTTGACTGATGTGACATATTTTGATAGTTCAACTCATTTCTGAAGAGATTACACCTTTCTATAGTTTTTCAATAATTGGAAATATTTGGATCACAGAGGTTTGAAATAATAACCACGGGAATATATTTCTAAAAATAGTACAGTACTCAGTGCCTAATCTGCTACATTGCAAAAAGACCAGGTTAAAATGATGCTGATTGAGAATTAAAATGTTGATGTGAGAGATGAGGTTTCTCACTGTTTGGTTCAGCGCTAAATATAGCATTTAGTAACCAGGAGCTAACTCATTAACAAGAACCTGTTGTTGGTTGAGACATTCCCGTGAGAACAACAAAAGGCTGTCCTGTGGTTTATAATCCCTGACCAAAGGCCTGACAGTCACTTGTGATATTTGGACCGTTTGCTCCAGACACACGGCTCCCTGTGTGACTGCATCTCTGAGGCAAACGGTCCAATAATGTTCCTGTCACACATTAATAAAATCATATCTAATGCCCCAGTTCAAAAAGTTAGGGCTACAACTGATTATTGCTTTTAATATCTATTAATTCTTCTTTGATTTCATTCTAAAATTAAGAAACTGGCTATTGGCTAAAAAGAAACTATTTTCCTTGGGATGAATAATGGATTCTGATTCATTGTTTGGTCTATAAAATGAACATCCTTATAGCTCGAAATCCAAAGTCTAAGAAGTGTTTTCTAAAGTGTTGTAAGTCCAAACAATATTTACATTTAAATATGACATACAAGAGAAATACAGAAAGTCTCCACATCAGCATTAAGAAATGATGTTACTATCAAAATCATTGCAGATCACACACACACACACACACACACACACACACACACACACACACACACACACACACACACACACACACACACACACACACACACACACACACACACACACACACACACACACACACACACACACACACACACACACACACACACACACACACACACACACAGATCGGTGGATGAGCAAAACGAAGGACCACACAGCAACCAAGCCCTGAGGGACCCCCACTCCCCCTCGAGCAGAAACCCACAGGGGCAAAGGGGGAGATAAACAGACTGCATCACACATGGAGAACACACAGGTCAACCCCCCCAGGACCACACCAGAACCACACAGCACCCGAGTGGAGAAAATGAAGGTGGAGGGATTTAAGAGAACGGTGGAGGGGGGGACTCACCGTGGGTGTGGTCAAAGAAGCTTGGCCAATCAGGTAGGAGTTAGAAACGGACATGCTGAGGCCCAGCCCAGAGCCCGCCTCCTCCAGCGCCGCCACAGACGGCTGGAGGTGGCAGGAGAGAGAAGAGGAGGAGGAGGAAGAGGGGGAGGAAGAGTGGGAGGCCTGAGAAGTGAAACGGAGAGGAAGAAAGAAGAAAAGGTAGAAACGACAGTCAGTCAGAGAAAGAGGGGTTAGAGAAAGAGAAGAAGAAGAGGACAGTTGATTACTCTAGGAAGCAAGAGTGAATTAGAGCAGGTTTAATCAGAGTTCAGTAGTGAAAGCCAAAGAGGAGTCTGGTAGTTGGGCTGGAAATAAAATCTGATCACACTCCGCTGGTGAAGTGCTATTAGGGCTGCACAATTCATCAGAAATTCATCGAAATTTCAAAATCCAAAACGGTGGTCCAGACCTACACACGATATTTCTTAATTAAAAAAACTCCTCGTTCGTGCAAATCCTTCCTAAAAAACCCCACTTCGTTCATATTAATATATATTTAAATCAACTTGTTAAAAAATGCCCATTCTCTCTAATATCATGAATCATATCGCAATTTTAATTTCGGACAAACTAATTGCTGTAAGTGATTTTTTTCAAGGGGTGCTACTCTACTAAGTTTAAGAGCTTTCTAAAGTGCCCTAATTGCCAGAAGTACATATAACATGCACAGGTTTTACACAATTAAGTCCAATTCTTTAAATATCCTGAGCTTTAAAGGCTTTCCAGAAACCAAACCAACTACAACCCGCTCTCAACAGAACCAGTATGATCCGCTCGCTGTTTTTTTTCTTATCCACACAGCAGCTGAAATGACTTTTTTTCTTTTTTAAGCAAAGCCGTGTAAAGTCGCCAAAGCGTGTAAGCCTGGAACATGGGTTTATGGAGGAGGCAAACCGGCTTATTCCACTGGGCCACGAGCTCATCAAGTCCAAAACATGAGGCCAGATTAGGGCTGCACGCTCGCACAAAAGAACGATAAAAATAAAAGCGGGGCACGGAGGGCTGCAAACACACAGTTGTGGTGGCAGAGAGAGGACAAAGCACAAAGAGAGAGACTTTGAGGTGGCCTGCTGAGTTTATTTTCTACTGTACATGCAGCTCCACCCTGGAGAAGAGCTCCATCTGTTTACTGTCCACCACTGCCTGCTGCAGCTTCAGGACACCACCACCCTTCTGTCACTCTCAGCGGCAGGCATTAGTAAGAGAATAGGGAAGGGTGTTTCTGTGTGATGTCTCATATGTGATACACCACAGGTCATCTACCCAACATGCAATGCTTTGTGTTGTTGTGTTCTGTCTGTGTATGCACCATTTACCAAAGTAATAAACCTGAGTCTGATTCAGCATCACTTAAACATGGCTTTGCTTATTTAAAGCTAATGTACTTGCAGGATTCTTGCTGTTCTGAATTAATATCCTCACGCTCTGCTTGTAAGTCTTTTTGGATGATACATTTAATGTCATTGAATACAGTTTATAAGATATTAGTCTAAGTTTTGGTCTAAATTTAAGGTCATTTAAATTACAGGTTTGCTCAAGCAGTCAAATTAATTAAATCCAATTATTTATTTCAAGCGCAAAAATCCCTTATTTAAGGTAACCCTGTTAGTTTATTATAGCTTATTTGATGCTCATGCACCATCTTTTATGATGTGTTCTTAATGTATATGTATCTACAGTGGTGCTCATTAAAGAGAAATTCTGGTAAATTTCTACCTAACAACAGCCATAGTGGTTTTATGGATTGGTGCCAACGTAGCTATTTACGGAGTCTACTAAAAATCATGTTTTTATCAGGAAGTTGCAGGAGGCTCCCACAGCCTGACCTGATATACATTGTTTACAGTGAAGGAGGGCAGTGCAACATCAGCATGACCCATAGAGAAACAAAAGTATGCAGCAGTATGCAAGGATGAAATATAGCTGTATTTTAATAAAGGTTTAAGTTGAAGTATTTACAATATGTACCGTAAACCTTTCCCCACACAACTATCACTGTGTGCACATCTCTTTTATTTATAGTTTAAGGTTTAGAAAATATGTTTTTTATAGTATTTTTATTTATTTATTTGTAACCTTATTCTATTCCCAATTCATTTCACGATCGATGCTTTTATTTTCTTGCCTTTATTTATTATGCACCTTTAAACACCAAAGCCGATTCTGTGCATGCAAAAAAACTATTTTGATTTATCCATAACATTGAGTAATCGTGACTACATAAGCCAGTTACACAACATCTTTTAGTGTCATTAATAATAGTTTAATTCTCAAAAACTCAGCTTCCCTCACTGCTAATCTGCTACTTTATATTATGATACAAATACATAATGATAATAAGAAAATTCATCTATGCTCGACAGTGAAGTCATGTGCCTATCACTTAGCAGTAAAAATAATATTAATTTTGTGCCTTAAATGTCTAATTGTAAACTCACATGGCTCCACACAGCCTTAATCTGTCCACCTCCACCCCACCCCCCACCCCCTCGCTCTCTGTGACAGTTGTCTCAATTAACCCAGACAGCGGCCAGATGAAGATACGTGGACTGGATCTGATGAAGCTGATAAAGGGCGCCGTTATCTCCCGCCAACAACCAAGTACCTCTGAGTACATACATACAGATGAGGGGGGAGTCAGAGAGAGTGCAGAGATGGGGGGGCTGAAAAGGTGAGAGAAATAACAAGATAGGAGGACGCTCGAGAGAAAATTAATGAGGATTACCACAGGAATGTACTTCAGCCTCAGAAAGCAATCTGCATTCTTCCCCAGTCTCTGCTCTGAGCCAGAATAAAGCAGGGGGGGGTGCGCACAGAGCTCTCACTGCAGAGGGTGGGGTATTGTTCACTGTTGCAGTAACACACTGTCCTCAAAACACTCTTTGTGTATAAAATCATTTAAATGGATCGAGTTTCGGTCTAAATTTGAGGAAGATGAACAGCAAAATTGAAGAAAACTTAATTCACAGCAACAATAAAAGTACACTGAATTATTAATATCAACCCACTTACAAAAACCCTTATTTAAGGTAACGCTGTTAGATTGTCAAGGTTTATTTGATGATATTTAAGATAAGATAAGAATTACTTTATTAATCCCAGACTGGGACATTTCTGTGCAATCTTTCTGTCTTTGTATGAACCATCTACACAAAGCAGTTCCCCGTATGTGTAAACCTGGTTGGTAATAATTCTGATTCTGATGCAGCAGAACTTAAACATGGTTTTGCTTTTTTAAAGCTAATGCACTTGCAGGATTCTTTCTGTTCTGAATTAATATCCTCACGCTCTAATTTTAAGTCTTCTTGGATAATACATTTAATGTCATTTACAAGAAATGAATCAATCAATTTAAGGACATTTTTATTACAGCTTCGCTCACGCAGTCAAAATGAAGTAAATCTGATTATTTATTTCAATCCACTTGCAAAAATCACTTATTTAAAGTAACCCTGTTAGTTTATTATAGCGTTATAGCATTTACAAATCTGTTGCATGAGCCTCAAATAATATATTCGATGCTCATGGCCAGCTTTTTTAATGGCTTTACTTTTTTTAAAGCTAATGTACTTCAGGATTCTTGCTGTTCTATGCCTGAAATGCTAAAACATGCACTTGTTGAGTTAAATATATTTGACCTCAAACAAAATGTAAATACAGTTGTAAGAAAAGTGGTATCAAAATATTATTGAAAATATCAAATGGCTTTTTTTGTGATGATTTCTGTGTATGTATTTCTCAAATACATACACAGAACTAGAAAGATAAAGGGTTACATTTGTGTTGATGTCTGAATGTCCTCCCATTCTGGAATGAGCCAAGTCTTCTTGGATGATAAATGTAACGTAATTTAAAACAGCTTTTAAGAAATGGCACAAAATTGAAGTGCCTCAGAAGAACACCAATGGAGAGTTTTCTTACCAGCTGCCTCTGCTTGGGGGGCAGGGCAGGGGGCAGCAAGGGCTCGTGCACAGAGTCGGTGCTGCTGAAGGAGTCGTTGAAGCAGTACACCTCCTGGAAGCGCTTGTTGCGCTGCTCGTAGATGCTCTCGCTCTGCGGCATCTGGTAGAACATGGAGGGCTGCGGCTCCGAGTAGTCCTCCACAAACTGCATGTACTGGAGGACTGGGGGTGGGGGGGGGGGGAGTGTAAAACATTTAGCGTTAATGTACAAATTACTTTAAATTCAACCAAGTAATGAATGGACTTCTTAGGTTACATTTCTCCTCCATTTTCATAATAGGGGTGTTAAGATGATAAAGTATTGCACCTATCTCACTTATAAGACACATATGTAAAGTAAATATGTAAAATTCAAAGGGCCATAGGCTAAGATATCTTAAGCTTTTGTGCCTATATGGGTCAAGCTACGAAAAACCCAAATCACCAATCTATTTACAAGACCAAAAAGCTACTAAATACTAAAAGAGTATTCATCTTTTTTTTGTTCATTTTATAATCATTTCTTTTTACAAATGTAATGGTCTGCCTCTGAAAATGAAAATAAATGTGTGTGTGTGTGTGTGTGTGTATATAAAAGGTGTGTTTTGATGAGTTAACAAGGAAATGAAGCTATTTTTAGTTTAGTGGGAGAGAAAAACTCAAATTCAAAAGTTTAACGGTTGTATTTTCCCGTTTAAAAAGTGGAATCTGTGTGTTTAATAAACGTATCAAAGCTCAGAGAGTGGTGGGAACCCGCTCCGTGAGTCAGAGGTTAGATTTAAGCTGCCCTGAGGCAGTCAGACACTGTGAGAAGTATTTCAGGAAGGGCTGACTGTATATAATGACATAATACAGTAGCGAGAGAGGAAGTGATGTAGGGGGTGTGACAGGAAATGACCACACGCTGCCCTCTGTACCCCCGCAGCCAAGCCCATTGTAGCACTTCCTGGTTTTCACTTCCTGCTTTTATTCTCACTGGAATAATTGTTTGACATGAGCTACTCTTCAATTAATTTATTGTGCATCCCACAGTCACTTCCTACATCCACCTTTATTCCCTCCATCGCTATCCAAATCAAATCAAACTTTATTTATACAAAAGCTTCACAAAAACAAACAATTTACAGAAAAGATCTCCCACTTCCCAGAGCAACACACAGCCTTGTGATTGAAAGAACACTTTCACCCAGGACTGAATAAAAAGGAATAAGATAAGAATAAAATACACTTCAGTTGAAAGCCAAATTAAAAGGTGGGTCTTGGGTTTGTTCTACTACTACTCCCCCCGCCCCACTTACTGTGTCTGCTCTTCTTCTCTGGTAGTGGGGGGGGGCTGGCGGGAACATCTGCGTTCTCGCCGGTGACGTACTGGGAGACAAACAACCCCCCGTTTGTCTGAGGCATGGGTGAGATAGGGGTGAAAAGGGGGAATGGCGGCGTGGGGTGCAGCTCCTCCTCTGATAGGTTATCGTATTGGGAGGGGTATCGCTCATACAGCACCCTGGACCCCCCGTCGGGAAATGGCGACTGGGTGCTGCGGCGCTTCTTCTGGGGGAGGGCGGGGGGCGCGCTGACGCGGTACGACTGTAAGGGGTTGGTGTGGTGGGGCTGTGGGGTCCAGTATTCTGGCTGCTGCTGGGGCGGGGGGGCACTGAAGCGGGGGTGTGAGGGATGCTGCCCGGGGACGGGGGAGGAAGACTCGCTGTGAGACTCTGGCAGGGGGCTCAGGCACCCCACCACTGGGATTGGAGGCAGGTTCTCCCCCGCCGACAGGTCCTGATGGAGGAAGTCGTAGTCTGGGTCGTAACTCTCCGTGTTGTCTGTACAGGGAGAGAGGGGGGGGGCATTTTAATCATGGTTTACTCAGATCTAACCCCCACCCAATGTGAAGCACAACAGGTGAGGGGGGGAATCTTAACGGCACATTAACAAAGGTTTGTCAAGGGTTGGGTTCTGAGAGTTTTGGATCTGGTTCCCTGTTGGCAGAATGCCCTGATTTCAGAAGGTTATGAAAAATCTCCTGATGAACTTTTGTCTCTTTATTTATCAGAAATAATAAACAGTGTAAAACATATTTAGGAAGCTTAACCAGCAGGGAATACTGTGGTAAAAATGAAGCGTGGTCACTGAGTTTCTGTTTAGTTTATAGTCTGGTCAATTTTCTGTGTTTAGTTTATGAATATAGAAGAAAAAGTGAGTGATGACTCAGGAGAAATGATCAGCTGATTGTGACAAATGCCAGTCCTATTTTAATTTTGAAGCGTATCATAGCAATTTTCAAAGCATCAACCAAATACTAATGCGTTAGGATTTTTAAACACTAGCTTGCGGAAAATAAAGTGTGATGTAAGCAGGATACACATTTTTATGTAGAAGCCAAATCATTCTTCCTCTTCTGCACTGATTTAAAAAAAAATCTATTTAAAACGCTTGAGAGTTATGCACAATATAGAAAAGCTTAATCCCTGATTCCTTTTTTTACAAAACTTAAACTGCTTTTAAGAATAATATTTCTTAATCAAACTAACAACTATCTACCCTGGTGGCAGCTGACATAAAATACTACCTGCTGCAGCAAACATTAGCCTTTATTTGGCTCACAGCGGCTAATTTCAGGTCAGATTTTGTGAACCTTAATTAGGCTATACATAGTGTATTTCTTAGCCAACAAAGCAAATTACAGATCTAAGATTTAATGTAGACATTCATAAAGGTCCAAAGCGGTGGTAGTTGCACCTGATTAGGTTTGATTGATTCGGATCAGATCAGCGTGTTTGATGCTAGATTCAGATTTTCATGGAACCCTGACTGGCTTTGTCTCCGTAGCCTTACCAAGCGTCTCACAGCTGGTGTTACGAGAACACTGACCACTGTCCTGCTCCATGGAGGAGAGCTGCTCGTCCGACTTGCTGAGCTTCCCCATGCTGCTGCAGGGAGAGAGGCGTGGAGAGTCTCCCCCGTACGACTGGCTCCCCCCAGAGAAACGCCTCTGAAGGAACTCCTGCTCATAGTCCTGCTGCTGCACACATAGAAAACACTTGATTATTTTATAGGTTCTGGAGTACCCTTTAAACTAAAAGTCTGCAGATCAAAGTGAAAGACTAAACTGCTGTGAGGAGATGTTGAATATGGTTCATCTATTTTGAGAATTATAGGCTGTGTTTGTGGATCGGCTTTCATTGTATTTTTGTTGAAATGTAATTATATCCTTGGTCTGTACTTTAAACAGATGTATAGTAATTGCACACTTTTTATTGTATTTATTTATAGCATTATTTTCTAATCTGCCATATGTTTAATGTTTGAGAAGGTTCCGTGTTTGTGTGATGTGATAAATGTAAAAAATCAATAAATACATGTTTAGAAAAACAAAAAACGTCTGTGGGTCGTTTGGTATGATCTTAAAGATGTTTATTTTGAAGAATGATGCTCGTCTCAGTCACGTGATTCTTTAATAAAAAAAATAAGCTCAAGCTAGCAACAGACGGCCTTAAAAGTATGTTTCGGCAACTCTGCCGGTGTTCTGGATTCAAATCAGGGGCAGAATATCCTGAGAGAAACCCCTGCTTCCATTTCCAACATCTATTCTTTGTGTGTGGTTTTCTGCCGTGACAGAGTGGGTTTCTCCCATTAGATCGGAACGGCTCGTTGCAGAGAAACAAACTCAGTTCTCCCATTAATTTGGCGTAATGGTGAGTTGTATTTTTGATGCACCTTGCATTTGTTTTTATTCTATTTCGTCATATTTATCCCCCCACACCTTGAAGGCCTGTCAGGGAAAATATTGCCAAAATGAAACCGGTCCGTGATGCAAAAAAGGTTGGGGGCCGCTGCTCTAGTGGACCGTGATCCCTCACCTGTCTGTGGACGCTGCAGGGTAAACTGGAGCCGCGACTCATCGGGGCGACGACTGCAACCCGTGTGGGCGAGGGTGCCGACTGACGCTTCTTAGGGGGGAGAGCTGGGGGAGGGCTATTAACAGGAGAGAAACAGCAGAATAAAATAATACGTATGTCCAAGAGGCGAACCCAACACAGACAATCAGGCAAGCACACAAAACACGCTCCGTCAGGCATGTATGCACACACAGATCCATGTATGAATACATGAACACACACATTGTCATCCCTCCTGGTGAGCAGTGAGATGAGAGTGAGGGTGTTTCATGTTAGCCTATCTCAGAAATGACACGGAGCTGTCCTGCTTTCCAAACGTAAAATCAGTGAGTTAATAATACAGCGGACACGAGGCACCATGATATGGAGGCCAGCAGAAACACATTGGGTCAGTCACACACTCTCATGCACCGCCCGATCTTCTGATTGGATGCTGAGCTCTTTAGGGAATGTCCGGGATAACACAACATTTGGGATGATGCAACCATGCAAGTAAAAAAACATCCAATCCAGAAGCTTGATGCGGGTCGAGGGTGGGATGTTATGATGGAGACAGGTGATCCTGCAAGCTAACATACTTCTCCTTCTGAGAGGGTCTCCTTTGGCCCGCGTCAGCACTCAACTGTGCTCTGTTCCCAGAATCCAAAGGGAAACCAAAAGGTGGAACAAATTGAGATAGATGGCAGAAACAGTAAGAGAAGGGACAGAGCAGCAGAGCAACAAACGTGGGCTATTTGAAAGTGTGGAAGTAATGTACGATTGTAAGGAGTCTGAAAGTCACACGGAGGCAAATACACAGTTTCCAAACTCAGAAAAAGGTCTAAATTAGTGAAAATGAAATACATTTACGGAACCCCCCTTACATTCCCCATACCCACAACCTAAAAACATAGTTCCTCTTATTTGTGTGAACTTTTCAGAGAAATTATAAAAAATAAGTTACATATCCAGAATAGACACTTCTGCTTTAGTGCAAAGGGTCACCACATTTCTGTGGTCATTATCGGGATACAAGTGAATATTCTCACATGATGGCTCTAGCTTATGGTAAAGAAGTGAAGACAAAAATACAGGAATAATCAATAAAAAATAACAGATGCATTTTTCCTTTAATTATGCAAGTGGACCTTATGCTCCCATTCCCCTTTCTCTTTTGTAAATGTCCTTTATAATTCTATTCATTTATTTTAGCTTAAGTTCTGGCTTAATTAAGGAAAATATATTGGAAATCTGAAATAATGGTTTAGCTTTGTGCTAGCTGTGGAAGTGCCACTATTTTTTTCCCACTGTCATGATTTTCGGTTGGTTTTCGACGTTGCTTAATTTTATTGTAATTATTTTTTCTTTATTTTTTAGATGCAATTGTTCTAGTTTGACTTTTTTATTTTAAGATTGCTTTCCATTAAAAAGTATTTTATAAATTAATTATGTTTTATAAATGAAATACTGTGTCTTTCCGTGATGATATGTTTGGGTTCTTAACAAATGTAAGGCAAAGTGATTCAAGCACCTTTTTGTGTCCTTTGTGGGCCAGTTTTAATCAATATTTCTATGATTATTGGGATAACATTGTGGGTTGCAATTATTTTGGCCAGGATGATTATGAAAAAACGTTGAGACAAAAAAGAAACCTGAACTTTTAAGAATATTCATACTCAGAATGTGAACTTTAAGACGTCACTATGCTGCAGCCACTTCCTCAGCACTGTTTGACCAAAGAGGAAGCTTTACAGAAGTTAATCATGGATCAAAGTGTAATGTTAAAGTGTGTGTCGTCCTCACCTGAGCTCTGCCATTTTGGCTTCAGGTAGGGGTGGTTTGGGAGGGGCCACCTCCTCCTCTGGTATTTCAGAAGCTGCCTCTGCAGGAGGAGCAGCCGGAGCCGCGTTAGTGGAGACCTCCTGCTCCCGATCTATCGAGGGCATCTCCACCGACACGCTGCTGCACAAATAGAGCCGCCTGAGTGAGGGAACCGCTTCAAGTGTGTGGGTGTGTTCCAAATGTCATTTTAGCTTAGGAAGGTTCCTAACGGAGCTCAGTGGAGAGCCATGGTAAGAGCTGTTCCACTTCTCTAGATGATGGGAAAGGAGCTTTGAAACCTCCTTTATAACCTCCTTTAGCTTAGGAAACACTGGACCTTCCTTTATGAATATGTACGTTACTTTTTTACTGAAATGATCAAATAAAGTCAACATTTCACTGTTTACTGAACTCTGTGGGGTTTCTTAAACTTGTGGTGTTTCTTAAACTTGTACATGTGAAGGCCTAACATTAATATGCATGTATTTTAAAATATTTTCATAAAATCATACATATTGGGATTCACGAGGATTAATACGTGTGGACAGGAGGGGGAGGGGGGGACAACAATAAGTTTCACTTTAATTTAAATTCTAGCCTTGGTCATGAAGAATATTTTTCTCGCTGTTGTCCTCCCTCGTTCATAAAGCATTCAACAGCACCATTAGAGCACGAGAGTCTCTAGAGTCTTTCAGTAGTGCTGTACAGAGAACTGTAGTCCCCCCCAGCAGCACATTAATAACGTCTGCTGGCGCATCATAAATACTGGGCGTCTTTTCCTAAGTCCTTTCCTCCTAACCACTATCGACTGATCTTGGTGTGAATGTGATTGGGTTTTGATTGTGACTGTTTTAAGTTCTCTGTAACTGTGCTGCTAAATATCTTGGGCCATGACTCTCTTGTAAAATACATTTTAATCTCAATGAGACCTATCCTGGTTAAATGGAGGATAACCCTGTGACGTTTCTCACTGGTCAAGGAATAGTGGTTAGGAAAGACGATAGGAGCTGATTTTTGGACAACCTGTGTGTTTTTATTCCGCAGAGCATGCTGGGTACTCACCTCTCTGCCGTGGGAGCGGGGGGTACTGGTTTGTTCGGGCTGGTCGGTGATGGCTGCTCCTGTTTCTCTATGGTCAGCTTCACCAATTCCTGTTCATAGAAAAGTCAGAGTCAGTGGGGGCTGAGGCAATACATTTTTTTTGTTGACAACCAGTCTTTGTTTAAATGTTTTGCAAAGACAATCACAGCGTTGATAAAATGTGTATGAATGCTTGTTGGAAGAAGGGGGAGTCAATTGTTCGCATCATTTAAGAAAAAGGAACAGTAAACAAAATAACATCAATAAAATAGAGCCAGCTGAATCTCATGCTTGAAAAAATATGTAGGAAACCGGATTGAATTATGGCATTTGTCTTTGATTCATGTATGAATGTGAGGAGGTTAACATCATATCTGTTTCTCTGTTTCTTCAGAAAGGAGAAGAACAGTATGGGTTGAAGTTACATGCTCAGTGAACGTCTTTATATCTGCTAAATATGTTTTCGTTGCACTTTTGGAGCCCTCTTCTTGTATCAATACACCAACTTTTCAATTTCTGCCAAGTTTAATTGCACTTTTTCCCAACATTTCCAGATGAGTTTTAAAATGTAGCCGTTTCCACTCGGGTTTTATCATGTGCACGATGTTAATGCATCACAACAGGTGGATCCAAATCACCTCCTCCATCAGCAGACGACTTACCTTCACTCCGTCCAACACGGCTTTGATGACGCTGGTGACAGACGCCACGTTTTCCTTGTCCTCCAGGTCGATGCCATCCAGCATCACCTGGTCCGCCCAACGGATGAGATTGGCCAGACTCTGATAGACGCGATTATGGCAGGAAGACAGCGCCGAACTATGGGAAGGGGGTGATAGTAAAACATAAAGAAAAAGCAGAAAAAGTGGTCAGAGACGGTATATAAAGTAATACGTGGAGAGTTATTACATCTAAACAGGACAGCAATTGGGAAGCTATAACTTGTTGGAATAAAGGTTTTGAATTTTAATTTTGGTAAATAATGTATTAAGGATGTTTAAAGGATGAGGTATGTGCAAAATACATTAAAAAAAGCACCTAAAAATAACATTAATATAGTTTTTAAATATACAGTTCTTTGGATATATTGTTGGCCATATTTTATTCTATTGTACTGTGCTCGGTTTCTCATATTTTTATTTTTTGAGTAAATATAGTCTTTTTATAATAGTACTATTTTTTGCTCCTTTAAAAAAATTAAAAGATTCTTCTTTTCTTTTCCTCGTAAATAGGAGAAATAGGACAACAGGGAGGTGTGGAAAAAAGCGACACGACAAGCACATGTTAGAGTGGGGTTGACAGAAATCACACGTATGATACACTTCCATCCATCAGCCAGCCATCAGACTGCATGTATAAGGGGCATTTGTTGAGGAACTTCAGGTATGCCTCCAGGCTTGCTGGGGGGGTGGAATTAGTTCAGTGGTGTGGACAGAAGAATGTTCAACCACCCGGGGAAGCGGGTGTTGTTCCTGCCTGCAGTGAGTTGAGTTTTCAGACCAACACCAAGGTGTGGCTCAGGCCTGCAGCAACACGCTGAGGCTGACTCAGAGCGGGAGCATCCATCCACCATCTCCACACTCTACGCTACAGAGGACGGCAGCTATGTGGAGTGAGCGGGAGGATTTTAAAGGAGAGTGGAGCAGTTGGAAGGGTGGAAAGGTTTGACCCAGAAAGACGTTTGCCAAGGGAGGAGGAAGTATTCATTAACTTCAGAGAAAATACACCAGGAAAACTGTCCACTACATGTGAAAGTACACAGTAATACGTATACAGGGTAAAATAAGTTACTGTGTAGTTATATGTCTGTGTTTCACTATTATATATAATGTTTTTAGTTTATTATTGCTTCTGCATTTATGTATATGCTGCATTTTACGGCTTCATATGTGTTTTTAACACTGTAATGCATCAAATTCTATAAGACCATCATGTTTGCAGCTTTGTCTCTGTCCTGTGAGGACCAAATATGTCTCAGAACAACAGCCCTGTTTTGAGTTTTGTGATATTTATTTTTTCAGCTTATTGAATAGTTCATTTGGCTTAAGAAGTACGAGCGTTCTCAAACAAAGGGAAACTTCATACTTCAATTAATCACAAAGAATCATTGATCACACATTGAGATGTTTTCTTTTTTAAACAACTGTGAAACTGTAACTAAAGCTGTAGATGTAGAGGAGTAACAGTATAAAATTGCATTAAATGAAAATACATAAAGGAGGAGAAATGATGTTGCGCACTTGGCCGTGTCAATAGCAATAGTGGAACCATAACAAAAGTCTATGTGCACCAGTCAGGGGGAGCAGGGTTTGCAGATATGAGATTGATACACTAATCAAATAAGCACTTTAATCAGCTCAACACTGTGCCGGGACAGCGGACAGGAGTTACACCGACTGCTGACCTACTTATTTTCAAATATTGATTCAATCCCTGCAGCCGCTCCAACACTGTGGAGCACTGTGCATGTTTAGCACATGGGAAAACTAACTTGTTCGCAAAATTCCTCTTGGTCACACGGCGGTAACTTGGTGTACAGTAGTGTGTTTGCCAACATGAACTTCTGCAGTGATTTATTGAGGTTTGACTGCGTTAGACTGAGGTCGAATCTCCAGAGTAAGTTGCTTCTCAATGCTGCAGCAACAATCCATCAAAGCTGCTGAACACAGGAATGGGAGACACATAATCTGTCCCCTCTGACCTCTATACTTTCATCTGTACTGACGGATGGGGAGACAAAGACAGAAAGTCCCAACATGTCTTGACAGTCACAAAGTAATGTCAGCAGCTAAGGTTACTAACAAAGAAAGGCTTTACTTTGAAACAGAGTAAATATCTGTTAATATATCTGCACGGGAAGTTTTTACCTCGGAGGTAACATTTCTGATAACATACCACACAAAATCTGACTAACATAAAGGAAATGCTTCAGGCTTCGAAGTCCAGGATGTTGTCTGTCATAACATATTATCAATCTTCAGCAGCTACTCAACAAGCTTTAGTCTTCATCACACTTGTTCTCACACGTCCTGCATGCATACCAGCTCCGTCAGGAGGTAAGAATGATGAGAATGAATCCAAAAATGGTACGTGTGAGTTATTACACCTGAACCGGGAGCAGGACAGTAATCGGGAAGCTATAAGTTGTTGGAATGAAACATCCTTTTGGTAAATAAATGTGTAAAGGTTGAAGTATGTGCAAAATACATTAAAAAAGGACCTAAAAATACAGTTAATATTGAATATCTATCTTGTGCTATGAATCATAAGGGCAAGTAGAAATAAAGGTTTTTAAATACACAGCTCAGCATCCACTTTAAATAAAGTGTTGGTCATATTTCATTTCATTGTTAAAATAGTCTTTTTTTTGGCTCCTATAAAAAAACAAATGTATTCTTCTTCCTGTGTCTCCGCACCATTTTCACCAAAGTAAATTCCTCGTTAATGTAAACCTACTTGGTTTTGATTCTGACATATAGCAACCTTTTCTATGTAGGATTTCTTTGGACTAACCTGTGCTGTATCCGGGCCTCCACCTGCACCAGAGGCAGGATGGCCTCCAGCACCTTGCTGGCGGAGCCGGGCAGCATTTCCAGAACCTTCTTCTCCACCACCATCTTATCCACGATTGTCTTGAAGTAGCGCAGAGCACTGACCACCTCCTTCTCGTGCTCCTCCAGCCGACTCACCTTCTTCAAGAAGTAAAAAAAAACACAGAAGAGTACCTCAATAAAAACAACTACTTACCGCTGAGTATGCAGTGGAATACTATCTCCTAGCAACCTATTTAATAAAGATGCATCTAATTTGTTCAGATTTTGGAACATCTGATCTGCCTTATCTGGCTGATTCATATATACTGTATATATGTGTATGTATATATATATACATACACATATATATATACATACACATATATATATATATATATATATGTGTATGTATATATATGTATATATATATATATATATATATATATATATATATACATATATATATATATATATGTATATATATATATATACACTGTATATCAACTCCAACTCCAACTCCCAGAGTGCAAGAGAGTCAGTCAGTGCAGTCACTCTGAGCAGCATGCACAGGACTGAATTACAATAAAATACATTTGAAAATATTCTCTGAGAAAGACCGGTCACACATTGGACCGGCACAAAAACAGTTTTATCTGACATTGATCTGCTGATTACAGCTCAAGCAAGAAAGATGGCTGCGGCCCCGGCCGTGGCACGACTGACTGGGGCACCTGCAACGTACGCCGGCGACCCGGGTTCGATTCCCGACCCGTGGTTCTTTCCAGATCCCACCCCGACTCTCTCTCCCACTTTCCTGTCACTCTCCACTGTCCTATCCGATTAAAGGCAAAAAGCCCCCAAAAAATATCTTTTAAAAAAAAGAAAATAAGAAAGATGGCTGATTGATCGGCGCATCTTTTTCCTCTTTAGCCCCTCACAGCCGCCTCCTGTGATTCTAGCAGTGCCACAGTTTGACTGCAGTTCAAGGAACCATCTATCAAGGTATGTGGCCCCGAGCCATCCCGGTGCTACAGCAGCTCCGAGGCTCTTTCACAGCGTGGGCTTCTGGGAAATATACTCATTACACAGAGAGTCTTAAGAGCCAGCGGAGCAGTTCATTCAGGAAGTGGCCCGGTTCCATTCATGCCTGTATAGGTTTACACCTGCTGTAGTTTGGACACAGCGGCCAGAAGCTGTGGGAACCAGCGGGGAAACTCACATGCAGACACAATGGGACTAGAAAACACTAAACAATCGTCTCACAAACACTCGGAAAAAGATGGATTTCCCACAATACACACATGTTTCCGTGGGACACACACCTTGTTGGAAGGCTTGTCAGTGCTCTTGGCTGCCGGCTCGGGCTGCAGCTGCTTGCCCTTCTTGGATGGAGTCCTCTTGATTTTGGGAGAGTGGAACTTGTCCATCAGTTTCATGGTGAAGGAGGACAGATGGGACCGCTGCGAGTCTATGGATGGGGGGGAAACAGAAGAAGAAGAGCGGTAAGTTTTAGGAGTAGAGAGTACGCGCGGGGGTATGGAAATAAGATAAAAACAGATGGTGTAAGAAGTGTTAGTATCACTATCACACAACGGCCCTCGTGTGGAACGAAGCGGCCGGCCTAACACCAGCTAAAGAGAAGAAAATGCCAGCAAAGAAGCCTTTCTGACCCGTCTGCTCCTGACCATAAATCAGCTGGACAGGCTCCGTCACACAGCCTCTTCCTGCTGTCCATGATCACACACACACACACACACACACACACACACACACACACACACACACACACACACACACACACACACACACACACACACACACACACACACACACACACACACACACACACACACACACACACACACACACACACACACACACACACACACACACACACACACACACACACACACACACTCTCATTGAGAGGTGGATCAGAAGATAAGCGTGTGAGCTGGCAGGAAGGGTAGGGTTTTTTTTTATTAGCAACAAAATTACACCTCTATCTGCGGTAATCTCCCCCTCGGCCCAACAGCAGCGGGATCAGACATTCCACGGTGATCAGCGTAAAAAACACTGAATAGAGAGCAGCAGCGGGAATAAAACCACCGCAAACTGGACTTCCAGCCGACCAGTGTTAAAACTCAGATCAGCTCATTTTTAGGGGGATCAGGTGAAAAATATAAATCATGTTTTTTTCCTGAAACTTTCTGAATCTCGTAACACAGGAAGGGGAATTTTGCATAACAGCTGACATTTTAGTTACATTTACACTTGTATTTCTTTATTTCACAGCTATCGATCCACACCATCCATCCCTAATCCCAATCATCCCTGACTGAGAGCAGAAGCCAGAGTTTGCTGAGGCAGCCAAGGACAAGTGTGTGAGTGTGTGTGCCTCATTTAAAAGGTTGATGAGAACCAGTGGAGTTTCCTTCCGATGCTAAATCAAGAGGAGAGCCATACATGACCCCTCACGCTGAGACAAAGATAGACTAAATGCTGTTTTGCAGGATTCTACCGGAGCATGGCTGATTCAATAGAGTAACAGAGTTACTGTAAATGCATCACAAGACCGCTGTGTCACCTCTAATCTGCATTTGACCTCTTTCCTCACATGCAAACAAGTGTAAGCACTCTCATATACATGACTGGCAAATTAGTTGTTTTACATAAATCCACCAGCTTTAATCTAATGTTAGAAAACTACACAAATGTATCCATTGTTGTACATTTTTAGCAGCAGAGTTCCTCCTCATTACCTGGGTTTTATTCTAACTGTGTGGAGTAAAAAGGTGAAACATTAGAGATAGAGTCAGACTGGTGTCTCGACAGTGAAGCTCCTGCAGAAGGTGACTACACCCCCCAGTCCCCTCTTTAACAGCTGTTTGGATCAATACTGTACTGCAGCCACCAGGGATACTATGCTGCATCAGTGCACCCACACACACTCTGCACATCAGAGGTCTGACAGTGTGTGAGCTTTTTTTTTTTTTTTGGTGCCCTGAGGCCACACATACCTGAGTTAGCCAGTTTTGCTGCTAAGCTGGCAAAGGTTTAAAGCACACTGAGAGCTTATGATTGCAAAGCAGTCTCTGTATGAATTTACTCTCCCATAATCCTATCTGTTTGACCTTGTTTTTCACATATTCCTGGCATAAATGCAGGGACGTTGGCTAACCTCATGATACCCTGGACCCGCTCGCTCATGTGGCCAAAACCTTAAATCAGAATATACATCATTTTATATCTGGATAAAAAAAAGATCTATAGTGCATGTTTTTTGGTAAGTCAAATATATAAGAAGTAGTCTATTTAAATACCAACATGAAGCATATACTCCAGTGACAATTAAATGCTTCACAAATACAAATCATTTAGTTTGTTCCCAGTTTATTAGGAACAAAGAGCATAGCAGTTTTGAAGAGTAGAAACAGAGAAAAATCTAATGAATATGTTCAGATATTGATGACAAACACTGAGTATTCAGATAAAAGGCAATAGATGGTTTCAACTAAACCGCTTTACTCCTGTAAGCAGAACGATTGGGAGTATATGCAAGAGTTAAACAGTGAATAAGAAAATCCTGCACACTGCTCACCATTTATTTGAACCTGCATTAGGGTTCCAAGAGGAGCTCTGAATATCATTCTCAACCATTATTAGGACCATAGCTGTAAGAATCCTGGTTATAAAGATTAAATGTAAAAGAAGATTGTGACAGAATGTTTGACAATTGTTAGTTCAGACAAATAAACTGGCATTGGTATACTCTAAAACATTTCACATTTCATTTTCAGAAAAATTGAGAATGCACTGTGCTTCATGATATGTGGATCCGTCATGTCCTCACCAACTCATTAAATGACCACATTGAGTGATCGCCCAGTCCCGGGTTGAGCCGGCCCAGGAGGAGTGTGTGTGAGTTTACAGCTGCAGTGACTTCAGCTTCACTGAGTCACCTCCCCTGTCACAATCAATACAGCACCCCCCCCCCCCCCCCCCCCGGCTCAGCTGTTTATCATGCACACTGTCTCCTCTGCACCCTGTTCATCCCTCTACGCCACCTCCCCCTCCACCCTCCAGCCTCCAGCCACCCACTTCACTTCTGAGAACAGAAAGAACCCCCCCTCCTCTTCAGTTCACAGGACGTCTGGCTCAGCATGGAGATGACATCATCAACAGGGTGAGAGAGACAGAATACAGTGAAGTGTTATCGTCACGTATGCCTCTCGATGCCAGACTCAAGGAGCGTTATG
Source organism: Eleginops maclovinus (assembly GCF_036324505.1). NCBI lineage: Eukaryota > Metazoa > Chordata > Actinopteri > Perciformes > Eleginopidae > Eleginops > Eleginops maclovinus. The sequence goes on along the minus strand of NC_086356.1, from coordinate 19,644,330 downwards.
AGAGACCGTATCTAAAGCATGCAAGTGTGACGGCAACCAAATAAAAACATACATGTCAACAATAACATGGCATTGACATTTTTTTCGAAGTGTGCCCCTCTCTCCTTCTGCCCTTCGCTCCACCAGCCCCCCCCAGAATGAGCTGGTGAGGTCATTGGTTGTAATGTCTATTACCCTGATCTGAGTCACGGGCTGAGTGGAATCCTGCAGAAAGCTCTCAGTGAAAACATTCTAACCTTGGTTTCCTGCAGCTGCCCAGACCACAGCATGCCTTCTACCCATGGAGGGAGAAGTGTTCAAATAGTTTAGCCTTCTAAGGTAATATTACTAATAATAATCTGTTATAATATTATCAATACCACTAAAAGTACAAATGTATTAGCTTCTAAATATACTCAGGTATGCAGGGATGGAGTGTGTAATTGTGCTGCTCAATATCTTGGGCCAGGACTGTCTTAAAAAAGAGATTTTTAATCTCAATGAGAACTATCCCGGTTAAAGGTAACACAAGAAACAGAAATACTATTGGATTCATATTTTTGATTTTAATAATCAATCTGGTTATGGTTGTATTACTTTGTATACTACTTATATAAGCATAAAGTAGTATAACATACCTTTCACACTTATTGTACATATAATATCCTGCTTTATGTTTTGTTTATATTTTCTGTACATTTTTTGTCCCAAATGTATATTTTTTACTTTCTTTTTAAATGCTATTTTATTTCAAAAATGTCCCAAATTGGGATCAACAAAGCTCTATTCTATTCAATTATATGCCAACATGTGGATTTGTCCAGCTTTTTAGAGAAGCAGTGAACAGAAATTATTGGAAACTGACACTTTAACTTTTCCAGAATAAAAAAAATAACGTTCTGGTGGCAGATTCTTCCTGATAAGCCCCCCCCTCTCCTTAACGATACATTACAGTAGAGTAGCAGAGCCAGGCTGATAAACAGTGTGGTCACACTACCATACAGGGTGAGGTCTGCCTCCTCTGGTGTATACTGCTCCAGTCCCACTGAGAGCTGAACACACACTGCAGCCTCACACAGATTCCACAGTGGTGTGTGTTCACAGTCCTGCAGTTAACACTCCGTTAATATCAAAGCAGTAAACTAAAATTTCCTCCAAGGACAATGGTGCATTCATGGGCCCTCAGATGGTCCCTTTCCCTACTTGGGAACAATGTCGTTCTTCCAACTTTGGACTTCCAACATTCACTATCGTCTGCCATGTTTCCGCGTAATATGGCCTCTCGTTTATTTTCGGATTTTCAACTTTTTATTCAAACTTGAAGGAGCTTCACACTTCTAGTCCAGAAAGTATTCTTTAAATTAGTCTGACAACACAAATTGGAGCACAAATTGCCTTCCAAGCAACGTTTGGAAAATGACATTAGATCCCAAATATTATTGGGTTTTTTCCGCGCCCCTGCCACACCCATTCATGAAGTTTCCCAAAATGTTACCCAGCTGACAAACGAACAGCAAACATATCTTCTTCAACTCATGTTTGATGTTCCTTCTAGCGTGGTGATTATGAACTCAGTGACACAAGGATATTAAGGATACAAGATAAATAGAATCAGGGAATCAGTATGATCAGATGGCTTGAAATAAACACTAGTGTAGGATTTAGTAAATAAACAGTTTTTGGGAACAAATACTCTTGGAGGCATATACTTATCAGCGTTAAGGCCATGGGGACGTTTAAAACAAACACTTGAGTCGGAACGACTCTTGAACAAATCCTGGGAGGGTTCTCACAAAACTCAGTTTCATTACACAAGCACGCACACACACACACACACACACACACACACACACACACACACACACACACACACACACACACACACACACACACACACACACACACACACACACACACACACACACACACACACACACACACACACACACACACACACACACACACACACACACACACACACACACACACACACACACACACACACACACACACACACACACACACACACACACACACACACACACACACGGGGGAATAGATGCATGGGCACGCCCCTTTTTTTTCTCATTTACTGTGGACCTTCACAGACCGGCATAAGAGTTGTATAGGTACCGGCCCTTAGTATCTTCCATAGAGATTACACCAAGTTGAGGTTTCCCTAAGAAACCCTTCCAGGCCATGATTATTCTAAATACGAATCTAAAAAACAAAAGAAAAAAACTCTCATATTACTTAACAAAAACAGACGAAATACAAAATGGAGAAATGGAGTTTCTCCACTAGAGATTACATTTCTCTCATTGTCCGAACATCCTTCTTAACTGTCACTTTTCCAAATACGTCTCAGTTTAAAAAAAACATAGATCATATTTGTATCTAAACCTCACACGACACAAAAAAATGAACATAACCAGTAAAAAAAAAGTACTATAAAAACGTTTCTTTTGTCTTTTGGCATACTTATAATGATGTGTTCACAAAAGGAGAGATGAATTATTGTAGCGTTTGCACTTCTCTGACAAATAATGAAACACTGCCTTCTAAATGTTATGTAAACAGTGAGTGTTCTTTTCTATTTGTTTCTAAGTTATAGGATAGTCTCTGTGAGCACAGGAAGGATGATATAATGATGCCAGATAGGCTGTAATTAAACGGACGGCACAGACCAGGTAAAACTGACATCTATCTATTCCTCTAAATGCTAACATCTGTAAATAGTAGAGGATTTATATTTAGTTCTTTCCGTGGGGGATCAGGACCCCCGTGATCTCTACAACACAACTGGAGACTGCTGACATGTGATCCTGTCCAGATCTGACTGAAGAGCTGACAGGCGGCAGATGGATCTGTTCTAGTTCAGTACAGGTGTGATCTCTACAGGACAGCTGGTCACTATCCCCCACCCACCCACACACACTCTAGGAATAGGATGAAATCTGGGTGGAGGGATGCAGGGGTGTTTCACACACAGCTGTCACCTCCTGCTGAACCTCCCTCTGTGAGAGCTCTGCTCAATGAAAGTCTGAAGACCTGTTGAGCTTGTTGGAGGGTTTAAAGGAGAGGCGCAGGGGTCACTGTGCCAGCTGCTGAGGAGGGTCAGAGGGACCTCCTCTGAAAGTATGCGTTCAGGAGAATGTTCAAACGATCCTCTCAAAGAAGCATGGACAGTTAGCTGAACTGATGTTTGGAGAATGAACAGACTGCCGAAAAACGATGTATTTATCTGTTCCTGCGCTCTCCTGAGACAATTACAATATTTGACTTTGTAGGACAGAGATTAACAAAATGACAGAGATGATTGCACACCTCTAAGCACCGGCTATACCTTAACAAAACACAATGTGCTGCAATTTCTTTGGGCGATTCCGATTTTGAAAGAAGTCTGCCGATTACGTCTTTCTTTCCAAGAACTATAATTGACAGCATACACGTTTTTATCACTTGTTTTTCATGTAAAATGTAAGTGTAAGAAAAGATTGACCAATAAAAAAAAACATTTCTCAGGTTAGAGGACCTTACAAGTTAAAAAAGTTAATGAAAAGGAATTGCAGTATATCCCACGGTCATTTAACACAGTTACACAGCTTCGTCTAGCATTCAGAGAAGGTCCTAAATATAGTATGTAAATTAATCGTCCCTTACACTAACATTAAGCTTAAAGTTGGGACTGGAAAATATTGACAGAATGGTTTATTTTTCCAGAAAGCAGGTGCAACTTTTCTACATGACAACACACTTTTATTCTATCACAATTTCTGATACAATTAGCAATAGATTGAATTGTATCCCTGTATCATGGTTTGATCATTTCAGCAGATACTTGCTAATCCAAAGCTCTACTCTTGACACACTTCAGTCAAAATGGTCTAAATGGGAGAAACCAGTGAATTGTTTAGAAGCAACCGATGCCTGAAATGGGGCCTTATTTGTCCAAAAAAACAAAAGCATATTGAGTGATGACTGTCTGCTTCACTGTAGAACTGAATCTGCGGGGCAGAAGTTTCCTATCTCCACAGTCAGCAGCGAGAGAGGGACGAGAGCCTGAGGCACGTGAGAGGAACAATGAGGAATGAGAAAATTCCAACAGGAAATAATAAGTGCTCCTTGAATTATTTATCCTCCCCATTGTAGTGGCTGGCTTCCTGCTGGCTGTGTTCAATAGGAATCCTCTTCATGTCCTCAGTTATCAACCGGCAGCACTGTGAGTGTGTGCAGAGCAGTGTGAGGGTGGCAGAAGCCCTGGTTAATGGGTGAGTTCAGGAGTAATGGAGGAAGAAGTCCAGCGGAGGGTTTCAAGGTCTTCCTGCTGGGCTGTTTGAGTATTCCTTTCAACAGAGAGCCACAGTGGACTGAGGAACTAGATTCAGTGGATACTAAGTGCTCAGTACACTCATCATCTATGGTATTCCACTTAACAAATGAGAGGAGGTGACGGAGAAGAAGGTTTCCATGGGGTAAATCAAATTATCAATGCAAATTGAGGAGTACTGGAATCCACTTCCAATGACTTCTGGAGATCCATCATAACATAAAGGGGGACTCGCATCTGTGTAATCAAATTAGACATTACAATTCACTATAAGTCATGTTTAACTCAACCACTGGCTGAAAGGATTGACTCACTGGAGTAATAGAAAATTAATCATTCATTTATATTAAATGCTGAATCACTTTTCAAATATTAGAATTCTTAGTTGGAGTTCAGTTCCCGTCTGGAAGAAAATGATGCATGCCTTTTGTTTGGGAGATAACATGCAGATATTGCTTTAAATTTCAAGCCTCTCACATATGGAAGTTTATCATATTAAGTAAATATCTTTGGGACTTGGACTGAAAATGTGTTCCTTTTTCTGAATTTTTGCAGACTAAACAATTAGGGTTGTAAATCACAAGCTTTATTGTGATTGAATATTATGTGGATTCTTTGGACAATAATTCAAATGTGATGTAATTCCAAAATAAAGGCGTATCTAAGTTGATTTGTCTCACTGTTTTGCCTTGAAATCAAGGATATTGGTTAGCTCATTAAAAATCAATCAAGGTCGATAGATTGTTACCCCCCCTACAGACGATTCATCGAAAGTAACAGGCGCATAAGTGGATAATAAAATAAATACTTTGTTACAGCACATTGTACAATTCATTTTAGCTTATATTTTAAGCCACTAATAACTTACGCAAACGTCCCCTTTGTGTGTCAATCATTAGTAAAGCAGCCCCAGCAGCCTGGGTCAGATATCAGAGGTGACCAGGCAGCCAGGTCAACCATGGCTCACACAGGAGATCTATAACACTGATCCATACTACACACAGCCAACAGGATCCATAGCTGCTCACTGAGGCCTCGTTTGGTGACCCCCGTTCAGCCTGACATGAAGACAGGAATGAAAAGTCCTCTGAGAGTGCCATCTGCTCTCAGCTCCAGCCAGAGGTGATGCAGTCGACCGTTTTGCTGAGAACATGCACACGGGGAAATCCTGCTTTGTAACCAAGACATCTTACCCTTATGAGTCAGGAGATCAAACACCTAGATAAAAACGATATCAAAAGTCTCTCTCACTTTCAGGCAGAAAAAGCTGTGGGAGAATAACATTCAACATGCAAATCTCATTTCCTCATACATTGTCGTGAAAACCATCCCGTGTGACGCATCTACAGAGGGCCCTGGCGCTGGAGTTATCCGTGGGGATGAAAATATGTTGCATTAATGGATAATAAGCAGCACACAGCGTGCAGAGGCACATCACAAACCCAGCCTAATCTCTGGTGGCACACCTCGCTGTCTGTTTGTTTGTGTCCTTATTATCCACGACAAATGGCTGTATCACATTCTTACCCTTTATTCCACAACATCTACAGTGGAGCTTAAAGAACAAATCCACCATTTATCCAATCACATTATGTTTGTGCATTGGTTAAAAGGCTTGATGAAATTAAGTGTGTATTTCCATGGCACGTTTAAACAGAGCTATTATCTTCTGTCATACACACAGCAGTAAAAGCATAGCTCAAAGCGGTGTTGTGCAAGTCACATGTTTGTTCTGCGGTAGCTACAAAATAGAAAAACAGGGTTTGAGGTGGAATAGTGAGGAAAATACACATACAGAGCCTAAAATAAACCTTGAACTGAGGTCAAGGAGTCTGCACGGTTCCATAATAACACCGCCTGCAGATGAGCCGTGGTGGAGGACGTGTAGATATTTGGGGCAGTGGGTCAATTTTGGAGACTGAAAGCGAAACGGACTAAATGACAAGGCTGTCTCTGACATTTATCTAGCAGGAGGAATGACATCCTCTTACAAGAAGAGCTGCAATGTTGGTATTCATTAGAATATCTCATTTTAATCAAATACTGTCTGTTAAACAGCACTGGCATTTTACCGTCTTAATAAATGCAAGCCAAAACAACAAAACCAACCCAGAATGAGGGAAGTGTTTGACTTGATTGTCTCTTTTTAAGAAGTGTGTTCCATCCTCTTGTTATAGACTACTTTGTTGTGTTAGTCAAATATGAATCACCTTCCAATAGTATGAGGCATTATTTATTGGTTTATAATACAGATAAGAGCCTTTTAACTCCATACAACTATTGTGTGTATTTTATTAATGAACCACAAGCGAATGGAGAGGTGTTTCTAATATAAAAACGAATATATAAAACAGATGATGTATGAGGAAGAGAACAGATCAGTAACTCCTGGCAGGGACTTTCTGCAGAAGGGAAGCTGGCTTTGTGGTTGTGCTGAAACTAAAAAGTACAGTTTTCAGCAAGTCATTTTAAATATCACGGCATTTTGAAATCCAAATTGAGTCATCCCAAGCAGTAGTGTTTTCTATCCTTTCGCTGTTGTTTTTTTAAGTCAATTTATTGAACATGCTAACAAAGATTTTTATTACAAAGTATATGATAAAGTTCATGTTCATAAGGTGTGCAAGAAGAAGCATAAAAGCTTTTCTACCTCCTGTAGCAAACATTGTCGTTTTAAAAAATAAATAAAATTCATCTCTTTGTACAAAAAAAAAATAGTAATAATAATAATCATCATCATATAATCTGTACAGGTAAACCAAAACAAATCGTCAACAACAAACAATAATCCTGAGATCATCAGTGCTCCTCATTTAAAGTTTGGTTTTTGAATCGTTTTTTTAGTCTAAATAAAGTTTCAGTGTTTCAGCTCATCAGAAGAATGTCCCAGTTTGGGATGAATACATTATTTTTGATTCTGATTCTGATTCCAGTTGTTCCACAGATTAACACCTCTTGTTGTGATGCAGTGAAGTTTGGAATTTGTTCGTACAGGTGGTTTTTTAATTATGCAGTTTCCTGTTTGTTTTCTCTCAGTGTGAACAGTCCCTGTGAGGCAGTTGTTGATGCAGCTTTGAACATAGTTTAAATAGTTTTATAGTCAACCAGGTCTTGTAGTTTTAGTATTTGAAGATTGATAAATAATCACTTTGTTGGTTCTATGTAAGTAGTTTTATGTATAATTGGTAGGGCTCTCGTTATGGACTACAGACCTGTTTGTGTCATTACATTTGTATTAATACGAATACTTTCCAACAGCTGCATGAAATGTATTGCTTTATGTGTTCAGGTCTATAATTGAGATACGAGACTCAACAGTGTTTCCCACACATAGACTAATTCGTGGCGGTGCGCCCCAGATTCATCACCGGCCGCCACACATTGCGTTTCGTTATTATTATTTTTTTTAACGCTATTTTTTTTTTAACCCCCCCCCCCGCCCGGTGGCCTACCGCCACACATTGCCTTCAGATCTGTGGGAAACACTGCTCAATACAACTATTGTATACTTTATAACTCAACCACAAGTGAATGGTGCAAAGGTCAATATAAAGATGCTTTATAAAATTCAGTATGTGTATCTGATGCAGATGGAACGGGCATAAATAAAGTAAGAGGGACTTTCTGCAGAAGGGAAGCTGACTTCAATGACATCAATACAGTTTTAAATCCAAATGAGTTATCTCGAGCACTGGTCTGTGAAGCAGTTAATCACTGATGAGGAGACGTTTCTCTGGAATAAAAGTGGCTTGCTCAGATTGCTACGTGTTGAGTCAAAGCAATAAATGACGTATGCTGTGACACATGTGGCTCAGAAGGTGGAGTTTTGGGAGAGGGTGGGATTATTAGGCTGCGTGTCCACGACTCAATGCCTCATCTTTTCAACTCTGGAGCCAACAAAACCGAGCAGCTCTTCTCTCTCAGCGGTTTCCCACCTCACACTGCTGGGTTCGTTCTGACTGGCACTGCTGGCAGTCAGCCCACACATTTCCTCCTTTCTTGTCAGTGTGTCATGACGGTGAAAACCACAGTGTTTGTCCGCACCTTTTTTGTTTTTGTTTTGAGGGAACTGGTGGTGGCTCCATATTACCCCCCCCCCTCCCAGCTACTTTTATGATTATTACTCATTCATTCCTGCACTCCACTGCTTCTGATGGCCCGCTGTCTCACACCCTCCCTTTCATGTTAATGTGTGTGTGTAATTGCGACTTCATTAACAGCGATTTACGAGGTGATCCTGCGTGTCAAACAGTCCTCCATTAAACCACCCTGGACAGCTCAATACACTTTTTATTATAATCAACCATGTGATGGTGCAAAGACAATAACATTGACTTTTAAAATCAGTATGTGATCTGATGCAGATGAAAACGGCAAAAAAAGTAGAAGGGCCTTTCTCGAGGAAGCTGACTTAATGACCATCAAACAGTTTAAATCAAATATTATCTCGAGCACTGGTTTGAGCAGTTATTCAACGATGAGCAAGTTTCTGAATACAATGCTTACCGATGCTAACGTTTGAGTCAAAAGCACTAAATGACGTAGCTGATGACAATGTGGCTCAGTGAGTTGGAGACCGTCGGATTATTAGGGCTGTCACATCAAGCACTCACATATTCACTAATGAGCACAACCGTGCAGCTTCATCCTCAGACGGTTGCATACACTGCTGGTTGTTAGACTGGCACTGCTGCAGTCAGCCAAATTGTGTGCTTTTCATCTTTCTATGCGGGTCATTGACGTGAACACAGTTTGTCGCCCTTTTTGTCTAGCATTAACCTGAGGGCCGGGACGGACCGTCAATATATTGCTGTAAAGATTTAAATCAGGGCTGTACCTAGCAGTTTAAAGCAGGGGTGTCCTAACTTTTTTCACCGAGGGCCACGTACAGAAAAACATACGAAGGGCCCTTCACTAGAGCTGAGGGGTAATGCCTCATAAGTTCAGTTATGAGTTTTCACCCTGGAACCTGGTGTATGTACATGTGTACATATCTATGTGTATTTATAGAATTTTGTTTATGTGTGTGTGTCTTGAATTATTGATTTATGTTTTCTTTTTTTAATCCTGTAACTGGATGACCAACAGGAGGGCTACTTTCTGTATACGCTATGCTTTCTGCCCTCCCGCTTCTACTAAATTTGTTTGTTTGTCAGATTCATAATTTGTCTGTATTAATATTGTAATAGTAGAATTAAAAAACAAAGTAAAAAGAAGTTAGGAAGGTCAATCAAATGTAGGTTATTATGCTTGATAATTAAATATGCTTAAAACAAACATCATTGCGTTCTGTGGGGTTTCATTTATCTTGTTACAAAAGGTGTGGGCAGCTCTTTCCTTAAAACAGAAGCCTCAGGTTGTTATAATAAGGGGAAATATGAAGGGTATATTTCAGCCTCGTTATGGAAATAAGTTATTGGGCAACTAAGAGTTGTTAGAAAATGTTCTCAACTTTAATGACTGAATATACTGGAAAAGTGGTCTCATTAACACATGAACCCTCCTGTGTAATATCTGTTTACATTTATTTAAGAAGTACAAGTTTCATGTGTGGGCTATATTCTATTATACTTTTTGAATTTGCTGAGGGACAATTCAAAAAGGGCTGCAGTTGGCCCCCGGGCCGTAGTTTGGACACGCATGGTTTAAAGCTTCGTACGTGATGTGCGGCACAGCTTCATTTCTCATTTTGCACGTGTATTTCTTCAGTTTGAACCCTGTATTTCTTTCCAGATAAAGATAAAGAGGAGGCTACAGTAATATTATGAGTATTATACTATTTGTAGAATTAAATATCAGTGGTGGCTGCGTAGGATTGTTTCAGACTCATGTTATCCACATATTTCCCATTATTCCGAAACAATTCCAACATTTAAAATGAGAACAGAAGTTATACTAACCCAAAACCAAAATCTTCTGCTTGAATCAATATTTGTTGGCATTTAGCCAGTTTGGATAGAGGTAGATTTATTTTTGAACATACTCATTTAATCAGATGAAGCACTGAAGGAATTGTTTAATTATCTTTCCCCAGCTGAGGCCTTCATATAATATGACAAAACATCAGAAACTTGTTTCAAAAACCCTCACAGAAGCGTTGAATGTGTATTTTAAATAGGCCTCTATTTGGCAGCAGCCCTTGCTGTGTGGTTGGATGTGGGTTGAGGTCTCAGGGTGGGCACTGGAAGGCTAATGGAACTGTAAAATGGGAGCACGGCACGGAGGTTCAGTGACGCTGTATTCAGAGTTATGGATGGAGCCCCGAGGTCTAGGTCACTCAATTGTCCTTTGAACAACAGACACACACACAGCCACACAATGCACACACACATCCCCAGACAGAAACAAATGAGTACACAAAGAGTGCATGTAAACTATTCAACCAGCAGTGAGAGGCTGCAGAGGGATGCCACAGGGCCGGGTTTTAACACATCGACAACAAACAGAAAACAGCCCACAGCACGGGAGCGAGAGGCGTCCTGTGACGAACCGCAGAATGAACTGACACAGGGACAAAAGAGTTGCGTAAACAACAAGTGAAAATATTTTAAAAAAGGTCCAGATGTTGACCTTGTGTTACAGTGGTTACACACGCTGTAAATCCAGCAGCCTGGAGGAAGAAAACAAACTCAATGAAGAGACCCTGTGTGCAGGAAGGGGAGAAACCCCTCCTTATCTACAATGCTCGCATCTTCTACACGTTCAAACAGGCTTTAACTGTGTTCTGATTAGTTTTCCAAAATAATGAGCATCCTATAGTAAGCCAGATTTCTTTTTTTTATGTCAGAGAAGCACCTCACACATTATCATAGAACAAGGGTTAGTGGATAAATAATAACATTTAGGGAATTCCTTTTTTTATCTGCTGTAGAAATGTGTAAATAAATAAAACAGAATTAAAAAAAGAATAATTAGGTCGATTTGTTTATATATAATTAGTAAGTCAATAATATTTTTGGTTTATCAATTTGATACTGCTTCAGTTTGTACAGTATCAAAGTTTAATTTCATTATTTTTAGTATTATTGTTTTACACGTTTGAAATAAATCTAATTAAAAGATCAAAAGTAATTTTTCAAAAATGCAAAACAATCTCTGTTGGCTTACTTGCTTATTTTCCCTGAATGTGTATTTCTGTACACTATTGAGTGTTATTTAAAATACTATGTGCTACCTTTTATCTAATTGTGTGTTAGGCCTATTTATTGTTTGGGTCTCTATACTACTGTAACAGTGTACATTTCCTCTGTGGGAACAATGAAGGAATTCTGTTTATGTTGGTTGTTTATTTCCAGCTTCTCCATAAAAATGAATTGTTGTTTTCCCTTGGTGAAAGGGAACTTCATTTATTAAATCACTGGGGTATTTTTCACAATATTTAGACATATGAAACACCAAATAATGAATCAATCAATTGAGAATGTAATCAGAAATGCTTTATCCATCCCGCAGCAGGCACATTAAAAGATTATTCAAATATGCAAACAACCGTTGTTGCCCTAATTGTGTTACTGCATGTTCACTGCAGTCAAATTATGAATCCACAGAGGTGTTGGCTCATGAATTCATCATTTCCTAAGGGTGATAAAGGTAAGAGAAACTTTCACAACAGCCCTGATACTTTCTCACTGTGCCATTGGAGCAGTAGAGAGACTGCACTTGTGAGGTAGAGTGATGAAAAGGGGAAATCACACACACACACACACACACACACACACACACACACACACACACACACACACACACACACACACACACACACACACACACACACACACACACACACACACACACACACACACACACACACACACACACACACACACACACACACACACACACACACACACACACACACACACACACACACACACACACACACACACACACACACACACACACACACACACACACTCCTGGGTCCTGGGTACCCCTCCTGTTCCTTCCCCCCTGACGCCGAGGCCACTGGCACAACTTCCTGTCCCCCGTCTCCCTCACTGAGAGCCGCTCCCTTTTCTCCGGACAAACTCCACAGTCCTGCAGCCTGGACTCAAACCTCTGCTTCTACAGTGAAACAATCAACCTCACCTAAACAGAAAAGGCCTAATAACACAGCAACACAAGACTAAGAAGCTCACTGCACCTCTACACCCCCACAGGAACAGCCTGATCCTTCGAGTGACCTTCTGGCTGCAGCGGTTTACTGCAGTTTGTAGGATCCTAGTTAAAGCTGGCTCTGAACCGAGTGCAGAGACAGACAGGCAGCAGTTCACCTTGGGTGAAAACCAATAGACTAAAGAACCACAAAGACCTATAAATACCCAGCTTGTCAGTATCTGTAACATCAAGCAGCGCTGGAACAGAGACAGCGTGACAGCTAAAAACCCTGTGATCCGCCGGAGATGCATTCAGAAATCTCGGTGAGCGGCAGCTGTTAGGAGAAGAGCGAACGGCAAACTCTAAAGCACTCGAGACTGATCGTACACAAAGACAAACAGCCATAAGAGAACCGATCACTTCACTGCCACAGTACAAGACAGAGGCAGACACAGAGGCAGCAGCGTTCTTGTGAGTAAATGGCCTCGAGGAGTGGTACGGCTCTCCACGCGTTAAGGAAGCCGCACAAAGCCCATGTTGTGTGTACAGCGGGCTGCTTGTTATCCTCTCCACACTGCATCGGACAAGACTGACAGATGCCGGATAATACACACTCGTCTCTGAGTTTGGATGCAGCACTTTGGCAGCCCTGACTCTTTGCATCAGGATTGTTTCTCAAGACTCTTAAAAATAGGCTGGGCTGACAGATGTGTCCGCCACAAAGAACAAGACTCGCCCTCGCACAGCCACTTATAACTAGGCAGCGTTTGTTTAAACAGTGATGAATAATCACACATGTGAAAAATGACTTAACAGTTTCTTTTAAATTGTTTTACTCAGCAAGAGTAACAGACAAACAATAAGCAGCTTTCACTCTCTGCTGTCAGCTCATAAAGATGCCCAAGTGCTTTCCATGTATGCACATGTTAAATATGCCTGTAATTCAGGTGGCATTGTATGAATACTGTTCTCTCTATATAGGTCGTGCAAAAACGTGATCCATTGAGTCTATTGTGGTGTCAAATATATGTTTTGAAAAAAAATCAAATTAAAAGGAGGCGGTTCTTGTGGTTCTGAGATTTTTCCACATGAAAGTGTGCTGGGGCAGGACATAAAGTAGGGAGGGACTGTACTTTAGATGAGAGACCGCAAGAGCTCTATTGTAGAGGATCACTAGGGATCAGGTCTTCGTAAACAGACCTTAAAACAAAATCAATGCATTTAAAAAAGTATAATAATATACGTTTTCAATGCCATTGACATTCACATATGTACAATATGCAGCAGTTTTAAACATTTATTTGAAAAGTTGCGTCTACAATCCTGAATATCATCTTCCAACAATTTACTGATCGACGGACGTTTTGTCCTCTGAAAGCCGACACACTGCAGCAGACATACTGAACAACACACACACACTTCAACATTTGATTTTTAAACCAGCTGCACAAATACTACAACAAAAGACTCTAACACACGTGTGCTTTTACTTCATGCAATCCAAAGTGAATAATGTTGAACAATCATCCATTCAGTGTAAAAATGTCCCAGTTTAGGATTAATAAAGTACCCCTTATCTTATCTTTAATGAATAATAGATCAGTTTACAATAATGCTTCTTTTAAGGGCCCAGGAGAAAGGAATCAATATTCATGTGATGCAACCTTCTATCAATGCATAAAAACAGAAGCTGTGATGGAGAATAACTCTGAGAAAAACTGCAGCAGGGCTTTCTAATGCTCTACATGTGGAATGTTTTGGAAGATAAACAAGACGACTTTATAGAATATTGGTATTTCTTCCCCACTTTATTGGAAAGACATCAGAAGGAATTGGTGTTAGTCCTGCAACATTTTGGAGGTAACGGTGGGTTGATGTGAAGGTTTTCCTTAAGTGTTCTTTTCTTTAGTCCAGGGGTTTTCAACTGGTTTTGTCCCAGGGACCACCATTCGGACTAGAAAGCAATCCGCGGCCCACTGATGATGTGCCTGCGCGTGCGCGTGTGTATTTGGTGTTACATGCATAGCTCAATGCATGAAACATGAAAGAGAGGCCACGCAGATTTTATAATAATAAAAGTAGATTTATTAAATTAAATTAAAGATTATTTTAAAGAAAGAATAAAGAATAATAAGTGTTGTGCAATTCAGTATTGGGAAAAGTAACTAAAAATGTCATGCAAAGTCAGTCTAGGTGTGTGACAAAACAACAACGGAGAACAAAAATCCAACAACACCGGAGAACCAAAATCCAACAAATGAAGACCAAGGCAGCCTCAACTGCTGGCTGGTCAGGGCTTTTATAACCCAGCCAGGACAGACCTGTCACCAATCACCTGCTGTAGAGACAGAGAGATTGAGAAAAGCAGAGAGAGATTGAGAAAAGCAGGGAGAGAGAACAGGCTTACCATTAACACAGGGCGGGGCCTAAACCCGCCAGGGTCGTAACAGTGAAAACATGGGAGAATTAGGCCTACCTGTCAGTGTGATATCTGGGCGTGGTGAAGTCCACACAGCCTGTCTATTCGTGGCGAAATGGTAGACAGAGACAGTCTCATGTCATTCTCTGGATCAAGCCTAGCCCTGTACTTATTCTTTAAGTACGCCAGTGTAGAAAAACCACTCTCACACAGGTATGTGGTTGGAAAGGGCAAAAGACACCTCATTGCTTTTGCAGCAAGCTGTGGAAATTCTGTCTGCAACTTATCCAGAATTTAACAAGGGGCTGTGTGTCGTACATATGCCTCCTGACAGAGTCTGTGGACATCTCAATCAGCTTATCCTCTTCCACAGCCGTCAGACTTGACCCTACTGATGCATCGTCACTGAATGGGAGCAGGATCCACTTGCTGTCACGGCGCCACTCTTCCGAATCAGTGAAGTACTTTGCGAATTGACGCACAAGCTTCCTCAAATGCTCACATATAGTGTCGTTGATGTCAGTGCTGTCAGGGTATTCCTCAACTGAAGGAAACATCGCCAAGTTATTGCTCTCCACTCGTTCGATCCACTTTGACATTTTTTTCACAAATGCGTCGAGCTTCTCGTAGAGCTGCATGACGTTTGCATCTCTCCCTTGCATGGAGCTGTTCAACTTGTTCAGCTCTGCAAAAACACTGTGAGGTACGCCAGCTTAGTTAACCAGTAGCTATCGTTGAAATTGGAAGCCAGATCAGAATGCTTCTCGCACAAGAACTCGTAGATAGCTCCGCGTAGTTCAAACACACGGCGAGCACAGCGCCGCGAGACAGCCAACGCACCTCTGAATGATAAAGGAGAGAGCTGTGTTCACTTCCCAAGTCATGGCATAGGGATGAAAACAGGCGTGTATTCAATGCGTTTCGTTTTATGAAGTTGACCGTCTTGACAACGACATCAAACACACCACTGAGCTCAACACTGAGATCTTTGGAGGCGAGAGCCTCTCTATGAATCAGGCAGTGTGTCCAAATTACCCGCCGGAGCCACCCTCCTTACATGCGCAAACAGTCCAGTCTTGCTGCCACTCATGGCTCGGGCCCCATCGCTGCATAATGCAACGCACCTCTGCCACGAGATATTGTGCTCCGTGAAAAACTCGTCCAGTGCTTTAAATATTTCTACACCGGTAGTTCGCCCGGGCAGTGGTTTGCAAAAAAGAAATTCCTCGCACATAGTGCCACTGTCCTCGTATCGCACAAATGTTAACAGTTTGCGCATCATTAGTAACATCTGTCGTCTCGTCGATTTGAAGGGAAAACAGAACTGTCTGAAGTTTTGCCATCAGCTGGTCTTTGACATCATTTGCCATTTCCCCAATTCGTCTTCCGATTGTGTTGTCTGACAACGGAATAGTTTTTTAATTTGTTGGCACATTCTTCGCTTACCATAGCTCTGCACATATCTATGGCTGCTGGCAATATAAGCTGCTCTGCAATGGTATGGGGCTTCTTACTTTTTGCAACCCTGAGAGCGACCAGATACGATGCTTTCAGTGCGTTTTCATTATTTTTGCACTCTTCCTCATGGTAGCCTGCTGTCCTTTGAAATCACGCAACATCTGTTGCATGTACTCAACGGGTTTGGGCCTTCAAGTGGACGTGATGCGTCTCCATATGCCGCGTAAGTTTTCGACGGCTTCATAGCTTCATTACAGAGAATTGTTGAACATACGAAACACAGTGGTACCTCCTCTCCTGCTCTGTCTGTCGTCACTGTGAATCCATATTTAACATATTCCTCATTGTATTTTCTTTTTCGTCTTTTTTGCGAAGTTGACGCTTCGAAGCCTGTCCTTGCCCTATCGTGGCGGCCTGTCCCTCTGTCGTGGCAGCCTGACCCTCTGGCACTTTCCTCACTACAAAACGATCCATTGGTGCTAGATATATAGCTAGACTAGTACATATGTAACAAATGTTTGCTGTACTACAACCTATCTTAAAATACTCTCGTCGGCTATGCTTATAAATGTGTGTCAACTTTGCTCGCAAGACTGTACGTAATGAATAATAAGTGAGGTTAGCGACGCAACTCATTACCATTAGCGAATCACAGGCTACCATAGACTGGATAGGCGCAAGGCTACATTCTGTCAGCTTGAATTTCCTTTATATTATTTTAAACATATTTTTCACGATATGTAACGGTATTCTGGAAATGTGTTGAAATATCAAAGCGAATTTATATTAAAAAAAAACAATGGTGAACTGATCAACATAGGCTCTTGTCACGGACCACATGCAATGCCGCCGCGGACCACCAGGGGTCCGCGGACCACCGGTTGAAAACCCCTGCTTTAGTCGTTCATATAAAAGACATTTGGATGTGCTTAAAAACTCAATTTCCATTGTTTTTCTCCTCACAAATATAACAATTAAAATATTGAGGCAATACTGAAGCGTAAGAACAAGAAAGAACAAGACAAGCACATTTCTAGATTTAAGAGCTGAATTCTTTAATTCCCTCATTTTGGAAGTTAAATGAAGCAAAGCGAAGCGTCCACATGTTTGACTGAAGTCTTACCGAAGAGGAAATGCTTTATTTAACCACCTCAGGCCAAAGTGCATTGATAGCAGGAGAACATTGGAATCACCTGGCAAAGTATTTCACAATTTCCTTAGAAGCTCATTAATATACAGTTTGCATGTATTACAAAACTTTATTCAGGTTGCATGAGGAAGAACATCCAAGAGGAAGTGGGTCAGGGAAGGATAGTCACGCACGGAATAAACATAATGTCTCTGCATGGAAGTTTGTTATACAACGATAATAAAAAGATATCAAAGCAACAATTCAGAAACATTTATGTCCCCAGGCACGCTCACACAAAAAATACATGCACCCACATCTGCCCTGACGACAGTGACTTGTTTGCATGCAATGTCAACGTCTCGCTCTCCATTCCTGATTTAGCCCAGCATTGGAAACTGGCAGCAACTGTGGGACGTCCCCTTCATTGTGTGCCAGCTCCCTGACCCAGCCATGCCACCCTGGGGTCTTTGCGATTTAACACATTCACAAACCAACCGACACGACTTGACATAAAACCCCTTTTTTCAGGGTTTCTAAAACTGTCCCTCAGCCATTCAGATTCTGTTTTCAGCACAAAGGACACTATATCTGACTCTGCTGCTCACTTCACTCTGCTGGGAGAGAGGTATTTCTCTTCTGCATTCTCAGTGGGGCTCACACTGTATCTGTATGCATGAAAATCAGCATTAAATGACCTTGACATACAGCTCCGGAAACAATTTAGAGACCACCTCAGCATTATCAGTGTCTCTTGTTTTGCTATTTATAGACATGTCTTTGAATTAAATTGTTATTTTTATTTTATTCTATAAACTACTGACAACATTTATCTGATTTGGAATTCAAAGGACACTGGAATGGCTGCCATACATGTAGAGATTGAGATCTAAGAAACTTTTGGAGTGGTCTCTTCTTTTTTTCCGGAGATGTACTGGGTTTCTTAATTAAGACCAACATGTTATCACAGGTGGTTCGTAATACTCAACTCCACATCCTCTTGTGGACTAAATACATTCCAATAAGTGTCTTTGGTCTGAAATGGCATTAAGTGGAAGCTACGAAAACACAAATCTCAACAAGCTGAAACATGAGCTCAGTTTAAATCTAACTGCATAACAACTCTGAAAGAAAATGCAGACGATTCACTCCAGGTTTCAGCAGTAGGTCTCAGCCCTGAAAGTTTAGGTTGTAGCGTATAAACTCACAGAATCCCTAAGTTGAAGGATTTGTCCTTTAGAGTTTTTTAACCTTATAATTTAACACAATTCAGTATTTGTATGTAAGTGCTGTGAGCAGACTGAGCCACTCCCACAGGAGAGGATAAACAAGAGATGCCAAGGGCTACAGCAAAAAAAACCCCACATATGATCTTACCTGTTAATGCCTGAATCCACTCTAACCTATTCAAGGCTCAGGTTTTTAGTTTGGTAGCTTATATAAACTGAGTTTTTCTACATACTTTTTAATACAAAGTCAATGGAGAGCGATGAATCGTTTCCTCTTCTGTGTATGCGGCACTTAAGTGTGCTCTGTCTCAATGTATTAAGATAAAGACACACTGCAGAGTATGTAATTAGTTAGCACAGCTGCATCATGAGATATTCAGCACATCAGCATTGAAATCAGCTGACTGTGCTTATTGGGAAGTGGGTTCATTCTATGTCTTGATTATCTTTTCTGTGTAGCTCAAACATCAGTAGCATCTGCGTCTCTCCTCCTCTCCCCGTCAGTTTGAAACACATCACACACAAATGGTTGTCCCCAAAGAGGGCCATCACTGCCTCAGAGACAGGTTAGGGTCACACAGAGAACACACACACACACACCCACTGAGTCTTGCTGCCTGCTGGGCTGAAATGCACAGATTTATTAGGCTGTGAGCTCCAGAGACGGTGTGTTTCCACAACAAGGTATTACGGCACGGTGTAATTACACAGTGATGGACTCAACTCCCTTAATTATGGAGCCTTGGTGCTACCGGATCACCGGGGGGGGGGGGGGATCTGTGTACGCAGCTTAGAAAGTGGCACTTGCTCAGTATTTGAAGGGGAAAAGTACTCACATTATTTACTGAAGTAAAAGTAGCAATACTACAGTGTAAATATACAACTAAAAAGTCCAGAATTCAAATGGTACTTGTTTAAAAGAGTAAAAGAATGACTTACTCCTAGTTCCAAAAGTACTGATTAAGCAAAATAGACATTTTAAATCGCATGATTAGTATTTTATAAAATGATTGGTGCATTTTTGTCTTCATCACTGCAATTGTGGGTGAAGGCGGGGTTTCTTTGGATGACTCTTAATATAATGTATAATGATGTATTAGTCCATTTATATTTCTTATTGGTAATCCAGATCTCAGCAAAGTAACAAAATATGTTATATAAATGTGGTGGAGTAAAAGGTCCAACATTTCCCCCAAAATTGTAGTTGAATAAAAGTATCAACATGGGAAAAAGTATGTCAATTATTAGAAGTAGAGCACTTGGGTAAATGTACTTAGTTACATTACAGCACTGCTGAGGATGGACGTCAACAGATCAGTGTTGACCCCAACATGTGGGGGAACAGACAGCCTTCATGATGAGGCAGGTTGGATTTTAATGCCAAAACAAAACCCACAGTGTACCAAATGTGTATATTGTGCAACAGGATTTAGATCCCAGCACCCAAGCACAAATCCTCACCTGATGAGCAAAGATTAAAGAAGCTTCGCCTTCTGTCTACACATTTTGGATTTGATAAGGCCGAGCGGCAGCCTCTTCAGGCTGGGTCCACCCAAGACTTCAGCGGAGCAAATGAGCACCTTCTATAAAGCCACACGACACAAAAAGCTCAGCAAGGAATGTCCCCTGCATTTCATTCTGCCAGCGAGCCCGTTTTAACATCGCACAGCTCCAAATCGGGCTACAGCAGCCTTAAACAAAGTAGTACACATCCGCCCTAAAAACAATGCAAGCATGCACTTATTTTACCATAAAAACTGTTGAATAAATGCAGTGTGCACGTGAGGAGCCTTCGCAAAAAGCAGCTACTGAACCCTGTGCTTGAGAATATTTGATTTGTTGTGACAGTTCATTTATAATTCAAATTCTTCTGACTCTGATGTTTGGATTGTGAGATAACACAGAAAATCCAAAAGTTATTCTTATCATTTGAATGCCTTAAAATAATCTGGGAAATGTTTCATCAATGTCAACAGTGCTCTTTATTCATTACTCTGACCTAGTTTCTTCTCTGGCTCAGCATTAATGAGAAAACAGCAGGGGTAGCATACAAGGCTGCATTGCATGAGGAGAAGTGTGTGTGTGTGTGTGTGTGTGTGTGTGTGTGTGTGTGTGTGTGTGTGTGTGTGTGTGTGTGTGTGTGTGTGTGTGTGTGTGTGTGTGTGTGTGTGTGTGTGTGTGTGTGTGTGTGTGTACCTGTGTCCTCGTCTGGATCTCCTTGCAGAGAGGAGTCTGTGTCCTCGGAAGAGACCGGGCTCCTCCAGCTTATATTCCCCATTTTGACCCACACACAGCTCCGCTGTGCTTCTTATTTATCGAGGCCACTCTGCTGAGAGTTAGTCACACTAACTGGCGATCATACTGTTTTGACTCACACACACTGCACAGCACTTCAGAGGAAACATCCACAAATAGCACGAGGAGGAATTGAAAAGTAATGTTCTTTTCCCGGAGTTGATTTGATAATTCTCAGAGTGAATATGTCAAGAATAAAATAATCCTGCAGAGAAGGTATCCTGGAGAGGGTCCGACCCACAGGTATCTTAAGTGGGGATGTGCTGAAGAGGCCACCTGTGGGAATAAATGGCTCGCTCTCTGGCATGTAGGCCAACACGCGGCAGAGAAATCAAGTAAAGCATCGTGTTATAAGCTGAAGCCCTCCGAGAGCGGAGTCTCAAGAGCGCACATGAAAGCAGCGAGATGAATACGACCTGTTACTGGAGGTTGTATTGAATTACACATGAGATCTGAGAATATCAAGTCCTTCAAAGAAAGCAGAATGGGCTTGAAAAATATTAATGTTGCAAAGAGTGGATAGCCTTTCCCTGCTCATGTACATCCCCAGTGCGATCATGTTCTCCCTCCACTCCTCTGTGTGCAGAATCCCATCACTGCTTCACCTTTCTTTCTTCCTAAGCTCCATTCCCTCCCTCTTTTTGCTTCCCATACACGGCGTGCACACACAAAAACCTAATTACAACACAGCTAAACCTATATGGGAGCAGCAGGCCTCTCATTCTGTGGGAGTGGGGAGGGTGAAATGCTTTCTGCCATCAAAACCTCAGAATTGCAGCATGTCAAACAGAGAGCCAGAGCGCCCCATGCAACACTGGGATGGCTCAGCAGCAGTGAGCGAGGACCTGATCCTCCGGGGAACCCTTTCGTAATCATGAATGCTTTAGCTCTTGCTCAGAGTTTTGGTGACTAAGGCATGTGGTAAAGCTATTTCTGTACATCAGAGGAAGCAGATATTCGAGTGTGAGGTGATGCAGTGACCACTTAGCACACACTGAGACTCAAAATGACTTACACTTGAGTGCTAACTGTAGGAATGCTTGAGAGTAAACTCTTTGCATTGCAGCTGAACGCTTTCAAAGGGAAATACACAGAAACACACTCCCACGCTGTGAAGAGGAGGGGGCGGGGAGTCTAAAATAAGTAACTGATGGATCAGTTCCGCTGTGGCTGGCTACTACCATTGACTGTCCAGTATGAGTGGAGCCTGCAGGCTAATAATAAAACATTGTGCAGCTCGGACAACTGTGTGACCAACACGGCATGCAGGGACTGTTGTATCACAATCCCAGTCTGTTGTGGGGGAAATACAAGTTTTGCAACTGCATAAATTGCAATAATACTATTCATCCAGGTTTCTGCTAGTCATGAAGGTGTGTGTTCATTAGCCAGAGACAAAAATAAAAAGACCATAATAATAAATCTTTTATACAGCTCCGGAAAAAATTAAGAGACCACTTCAGCATCATCAGTTTCTCTAGTTTTACTATCAAAAGGTATGTCTTTGAGTTAAAAGCTTTTTTTTGTATTCGATAAACTACTGACAACATTTCTCTGTGTTGGAATTCAACAGACACTGGAATGGCTGCCATACATGAAATAAAGATTTAAGAAAAAATTGGAGTGGTCTCTTAATGTTTTCCGAAGCTGTATAAGTCATAACTACGGCCCACAGTACTTTTTTAACTTCATAAAGGGCAGCATAAATTGGAGCTTTAAAGCTTCCACTTTATTTTTTAGAAATATTGATGTGAATGAAGAGTTCATACACCGGACGCACTCTGTAGTCTCAGCAGACAAAGTGAAGTCACATTGGGAGGGTTTATTTCCACAATGCGACGCTAAAGGCGTTTGCTCTACATTTCAGCGTCACAGCTTGTTTTCAGGAGTGTTGCTTTGTATGTCTCCCTAACTGCAACAATGAAATCATTCCAGGGTGTCTAATTAGGTAATTTAAGGGATTACATTAGACAAAACACACACAGACTAAACAATGAGCAATTTGACTAATTTCAGTAAGCATTCACAAACAACTGCTGAAGAAGAAAAGCCTGTAAATAGAGTACAATCTGAACTAAAGGCTCAGACAAAAAGTCAAGTTCACTGTAATAGCATGGCTTAATACACCACAATAACATATAGTTGAGAATAGAAACTATTTATATTAATTTACAAAACAAACACACCCAAACTATGTTATTTCACTCCTCGCACTGGAGAGAAAACCTCCATTTGCAAAATTCTAGACACAAATTCAAAGGAGACCTCTGATCTCAAGCTGTTGCTTAGAACTAACACTGATTTTAGAAGTAGACACCTGATGTGCAGGAGAAAAGGCAGGTTTGAAACCTCTCAAACTTAAGAAGATAAAATAAGATCTATTTAAGTCTATTCAAACAATACAGTGTGAACTGACAAATGCATGTTTCCAGTGTTCTCCGCCCCGCAGTTCATTCCTCTGAGGAGAGCCTTGGAGATGAGTGTGTCTGTCTGCTGCTGCCCAGACTCTGGATGTGTTTATGGATTACAGTCTGGGCTGCCTGAGGGATGAGGTCATGAGGGTGCGTATACAGAGAATGGGGTTCAGTATTGAAACAGACTGAAGAGCCACCCACGTGACTCTGATGATGACATCCTGACTCTAAGCCTCTCTCCAGAGGGAGGAGCGCCTCTGAACAGGTAAGAGTGTGTCAGTGTTACCACCCACGGAGGACAATCCAATGACAACAACATGTTTATAGGCACAGTAATATTAATATATTCAAAAATGACAACATACCAAATTTGATTTAGGTCATGTAGACATTATATTGTTTGGATATTTGTACTGGAGCATTTTCCGGATATTCCGGTATTGTCTGAGTTTCAGGGAACACTTTTTTACATGAATACATAGAGAACATGAGTCTCGAATGAGGGTTTTAGCAGTAATACGCCACATTTAGAACCAGCTCTTTGCATTGTACAAAGAAATTAGCCATGTTCATGCTAAAGGTAAAGATGCATGTCTGAAAGAAAAGCCTACATTTCTGATCTGAAGGACGAACACATTTACTTTAAGCATTAGGAAATACATGCAAACAGGTTTGGGATGTGCGCATTCTCCCAAAGCCAGCCCATCAATAAGTGATTAACAGAATGATAATGTCTACAAACGGTCGACAAATGGTTTAAAACTTTGAAAATTATCTTTTGACGCAAAGAAGCATGTTATTCAGACTGTACACAGCTGAATTTAAACGAGAATATATGTGGAAAATACATTTTAATTCACCTTGTAAACAGTAAAGTAGGAATGATGTCTTTTTGGTAATAAGGGCCATATATTTTGTGCATGTAAACATACTCAATGACTCCAGGACACAGTATGTATGGTGATAAGGGAGTATGTGGGTGTGACTCTGGATGAAATAGTGGCCATAAGTTGCATGCTGGAGCTTGGTGTCCTTGTGTGCATAGATAGTCCTACTTGGCCTGTGTCCTATGGTAACCATTTGCATGCACATCACACCTTTTTAAACCTTAACATGCGAGTATATGCGTACGCAGGAATACTGACTTACAGGAGTGACTTCATTTCACTTTTATCCAAATCTTCTTCCTTTTAATTTGCTCCTCCAGGCACCAGGGAATTAATCTCCTGTTGTCGAGGTCTAAAAAGGGTCCCCTTTCTGTCGAGTCTCCACAGCCTAAGCCCACATAGACAAGTCTCCTTTTAACACCATCTACTTCCTCCAATCCTCACACACTCTCCCTCTTTCCAAGGAAAGGGCTTAACAAGCAGACACTGCATGCTGCAAAGTTGTTCAGTTACAGCCCACAGGACTGTTTAATCTTTTCATTATGCATCCGATATATAAAGTGTCCTCTGGGTACACATTTAGGATCGATGTTGAAGAGAGCAGAGACAACAAGTGACCTGGTAAACACAACTAGGAAGCGGGTCCACGTGAGAGAAGAGATTGATTGGTCTCAGAGTGACTATTATTCTTAGCCTTTATTGCATCTTTACAAAATTAAGAGCTGCAACGATTAGTCGGATAATCAATTAGTTCATCCTTCAGAAAAAGAAAAACAACTAACAGGAGAATTGTTAAAGTACATTTCCATGCAAAAAGCCAGAAAATGCTGTTTTCCGCCTCTTAGTTATGGAGATGTTCTGCTTTTCTCATTTATATCATATTTAATTTAAATGATTTTGGTCTGAGAAAACAAGAGATTTGAGGAAACTGGAATGGATATCTCTTTATTTTCTTATCCTGAATAATCCAAATTACTAATTGAAAGTTGCGGCCCGGTTGTACATTTCATTGGCATCCAGCATAGTGTGTCCTCTGGGTATGTATTCAGAATCGATGTATGTGGAAGCAGACTGCACGCCAACAAGTGACCTGGTAAACACAAGTAGAAAGCCTGGTCTACCTCAAAGAGGTGATGGATTGGGCTCTTGGTGACTATCAGCCTTTATTTGATTTTAACTTATCATTGAACCACAATCCACTACACTGCCTGTGAGTTTTCATTTAGCTGTGACCATATGTAGTCATCTGTCTGCAAGACACGAAAGGAATCGGAAACTTTTACGCCTATGAAGAATGACTGAGCTAGTGGTGTGTGACACTCCCTCTCCGCCTGTTACTGGGATCTGTGTGTGTGTGTGTGTGTGTGTGTGTGTGTGTGTGTGTGTGTGTGCAGCAAAGCAGGGAGACAGCTGGTGGAGTGGGATGCAAGTGTAGCTGGCGGGTATAAAGTTTCCTTCCAAAAAGTCAGTGTTGGAAAGTAACTAAGTACATTTACTCAAGTACTGTCCCCCTTTTTTCTATTTTTTTGCTACTTTGTACTTCTACCCCACTATAATTCAGAGGTCAATATTGTACTCTTTCTCTGATACATTTAATTACTTTGTGGATAAACAATATAATCAGCCCTTAAATCAGACTGTAGTTCACCTGGAGTAAATCCAGCAGCTACCCTGCAGTATACAAAGCCATTCAAACTAGCTGCACCTTTACCAGCTCTGAGAACACTTTAATGATCAATAATTATAAAACATATCAGAGATATTATTCTGAAATGGACCAATCAAACAATGACTACTTTTACTGTCGCTACTTTAAGTATATTTATAATAATAATAAAAGTACATATTTTTCTTTATTTTGATCCTCATACTTTTCTACTTTTACTTGAGTAACATTTAGATTGCAGGACTTTTACTGTAACAGAGTATTCCTACAGTGTGGTACTTCTACTTTTACTCTAGTACAAGATCTGAGTACTACTTGCACCTCTGCATAAAAGCAAACTGAGACCACCCTGTTTCCCCTCATTCCTACTGCACTCTGCATTATTGTCTCTACAGCTGCATACAAAATGAACTATTCTAGTAAGACATGCACAACAACAAGAACACAAAAAAACGCCACGTGCACAATGCTGAAATCAACACAACACAAAAATACACACACTACAGTCTTGGGCGTGAACGCATTTCAACTACTAGACACAGCAAAGCTAACATTAGCCACTGAAAAGCTAACCGTTAGCTGCTGCTGCTAGCTACCGTTACAAACCCATTTTCAACGTAAGCTAACGGTTAACTATGATGCCAAAAGAAAGATGTTAAAACACAATATTCTTAGTAATTTAATGTCCTGAAATGGTTTATTCCTCGGTGAAAAACTGAGATTTGTTCTCCAATGTTAGCGATGCTGCCAAACAATCAAACCAGGGTATATTTACGACCGTTAAGCTGAAAGTGAATGGTGAAAAGCCGGTGGAGTGGGAATGATAGCACATTTAAATTGGATTTGATAAGCTTGGTAAGCACACGTCCCATTTCTCAATACAGTAATGCAGTAGTAATGTTATTGTTCTCCAGCTTTACAGGTAAGAAACCCAGCTAGTTATCTCTAACCAGCATGAAACGGTACAGAAAAAGCCATTTGCTCCGTGAGGCCCAATTAAACCAGCATTTACACTGTTCCTCAAACGTTACATGTAGACCCATTTAACGGTTGTACTGGTCTACAGATTCTGTCCGTCTTTACCCGTTATCCCGTTATGGAGCTGTGTGTATAGCCGGGCAGCACTTACCTTGCTTGCTCTCTATTTTCCCCGACATTTTCGTAGCCAGCAGCTGTGATCCCACTCAACAAAAAAAGCTACAGACGAGCCTCGGCCGTGTGTCTCCTCCCGATTATTCCCTCATTTTCGACACAGTGTTGTGTCCATGAGATGAATCCGCCCGGGTTAATAGTGTATGTGTATAAGCCACACACATTGGTACGGCTAGAAAAACTGTGTCAGTCCGTCTCCGGGTGTTTTTTCACTGGATAGATACACACCACACACACACACACAGTAATGTCTTGAACCTCGGCTCGTGCAGGCGGAGAGTCTTCACCCGGGAAAGCAGCGCCCCCCTGCGGGAGGAATGACACATCCATCTGTCAACAAGGGGATGGGCGGGATTCCATTGCAATTCAAGATTTGTAGCTCACCAGAGTTGTTTGTCTGTTTTCAAGGCTAGAAACATGTGTGGTGCATTTGCAGGGACAATTCACATCATATAAAAAAAGTACATATTTATTGTTGTGCCTTCTTTTTTTATTCATCCTAATCTGTATAGTTTGTGTCTATATACAGTATCTGGATGCGTTTGCAGCGTTGAGAAGTAACCAAGTACATTTACTCTTAAGTACTGTACTTAAGTACAATTTTGAGATACTTGTACTTGAGTATTTCCATTTTATGCTACTTTGTACTTCTACTCCACATCAATTCAGAGGTTAATCGTGTACTTTTACACCACTACATTTATTTAATCCCTTTAGTTACTTTACAGATCTGGATTAATGATGGTAAATATAATCAGCCCTTAAATCAGACTTTAGTTCACCTGGAGTAAATCCAGCAGCTACCCTGCAGTATACAAAGCCATTCAAACTAGCTGCACCTTTACCAGCTCTGAGAACACTTTAATGATCAATCATTATAAAACATATCAGAGATAATATTCTGAAATGGACCAATCAAACAATGACTACTTTTACTGTCAGTATGTTAAGAAGAAGTAGGAGCCCTTAATGGTCCCACTGAGAGGACATAAACATTCTGCATATGACCCATCCTTGTTGGGAGCATTGGGCTGCCATTTGTATGGCGCCCGGGGAGCATTGTAGGGAACGGTGCCTTGCTCAGGGACACCTCTGTTTCAGGTGTATGTATATATACATACGTACATATTTATATATTCTTATTCCTTGGGACAGTAAGAAACAGCATTTTGATCCCCCAGTTAGTATCACAAACAGAGAATTTGACAATAAAGTTGACTTTGAAATAAACCTAAAATGCACATGCCAATAATCAACTGAATAGTAATTTCAAGATGTAAAGGTTTTACAGCGTGGTTGCGGTATCCTCCAACAAAGCAACATAAAAAATACATAAGACAAAAAGAAATAAGGAAGTCAAATAGAACAACAGAAAAATACAGCGGCCGAGGTTGATGTACTAAGATAGAAAAAGATAAAACACAAAGTACAAATTAAATACTTCAGCAACTAAATAATGTATACTGTAATGATATAAACATACAGTATGTGTGTAAGTAGAATGTATATTATACTTTGTACATATTGTGTTTACCCATCTATTTCATTGTATTTGAATATAAATTATACAAAACTGCCTCTACTTGTATAATGTATATTGTATTCTATGTTGATATTTTTTCGTAGTAGGCTGATACACTATAGTGTGTTCTACTTATAATTGATTATTAAGTTAATTAACAAGGACAATGCACTAAACATTCTGTGCCAGAGTTAGTCAAGTAGCACTTTTTCATCTGTAGTCCCATGGATACCATTCTGTATATTTTATAGATACTGTATACTTTAGGTATATATCGTTCACATGCAAGTGTCAATAATAGGTTCTTTAAGTTCTGTGTGATAAAAACATTTCAACATGACTCTGCAGGGAGCCAAACACCGAGCGGCTGCTGGAGAAGAGTGTTGTGAGAGGCTGCATTCAGCAATATGAATATGTATGTAAAGATGACATTATATGCTACATTTTGTATTAATGTATGGTAATTATGGAAGGTTGAACAGCCTCATTACACTGGTTACTCCTCTCTATTTCCTAAAAATGGCCAGCTTCTACAAAATAGTGTATTTCTGTTATTTTATCATCTTTATACTTTCTTTAAAAAACACATTCTGGTCTAAATGCCGGATTATAAAAGGATGAGGTTTTGTTAACCACACTTTATCTTCCATTGTTGCACTGAAGCTATTCCCAGTGTTCCTTTCTTTCTGCATATACCAGGTTAGATTATTATTATTATCATCCCCGGCCAGTGATGTTATGTTCTATGACAAAAGTTTTATGTCAAGTGTTTATGTTTTCCGGGATAAGCTGAATATGCAACCCAAGGCTTTATTTTTGTGGATTTGTATTATTATCACAAAAGATGCCATGCACTTATTTGCATTTTATGTTACGTATATTGTTGGGAATTGAGATAATATATATTTTTGACATTGTGTATGTTTTTATTTCTGTATTGTTTTCCTCATAATTTCCTCTGTCAATTTCACCTGAATGGTACCAAAGTGTCCAATATGTGAACCACTTTCCAAGAGTTTAGTGAAAAAGAATGTTCTCTGGAAATATTGTGGTTCATATGAAGGCTTATCTTGATTTTGTCCATATGAATCATAGTGTAAATGGCTGCACAGAGCCCCCTGTTGAACATACTGATACCTTGGATGTAGCTACTTGTTGGATTCCCTCCTGCACAACGTGTTCTTATAACAGGAAATTAACAAAGTGAAGCAGTAAAAAAAAGGGGGGGAGGGGGGTGTTATGACTTTTGAATTAACCCTGATTCCAGTAAACTGCTGACTACGGCTTTTGACTATTTAGTGCTTTACATTATCCTGGGCCATCAGGTTTATGTGTCTAGCATATCGAGAGGAAGCAAGCGCGTCCTGTCATTTTATTATGAATAATTGATCAGACTGAAATGATCTGAGTGATCTGGGTCAGGTTGTGCAGTCATGAAAGAATGAGGCATGTTTGAAAAAATACAGAGATAAGGACTTTTCCGCATCTTCCAAGACGTTTGCAGCCTACCTCATCATTAACTCCATTTAATCAGTTATCAAACAGAGTCAAGGGTTCATATTTACACTGGCTGTCATTATGCCGCTCCCTTCTGCTTTTGCTTGCACAGCAGAAACCACACCTATAACAAGTGCAGAGTGCGTTCTGTGTGTGTGTGTGTGTGTGTGTGTGTGTGTGTGTGTGTGTGTGTGTGTGTGTGTGTGTGTGTGTGTGTGTGTGTGTGTGTGTGTGTGTGTGTGTGTGTGTGTGTGTGTGTGTGTGTGCGTATGTGTGTGTGTGTGTGTGTGTGTGAGTGGGTGCATTACTGAGAATGTGTGGCCGTGACTGTAGCAGTGGAAGGGGAGGAATACCTTCCCTGAGGCTATGATAAAGTCACACAACAATACAGTGAATTCCGGCAGCGGCAGACTTGTCAGGACAGCATGTCTTAGATTTTTTTAACACGCTTCAGTCTTTAGTACTGCAATTGAATTAGCTTAAAGCATGTTGTCTGAATCAATTGTCAATTTGCCACTGTGGGGGAGTACTGTATGGTTGGTTTTACAGCTGCAAACATAAATCCACTAGTTGTCAACACTTAAGTTAATTCTCATCTCTTTGGAAAAATCACAATATGAGTCACGAAAATAGTCTCTGATTCCATCTTCTTAGATGTGCATATTTTCTGAATTCTTTACTCCGTTTGACAAAACAAGACATTACATGACTGAATAAAACAATGTGAAAATATAAACCTTTTCCCGTAGGTCGATTGAGCAGCAATAAGGGTGGAACAAAGGGTAGGAAAAATAGGACTTCAAAGAAGGATAAGAGGAATACAAATGCAAGTAAATAAATGTCAGCAACATAGCAACACGAACAAGAACAACCAGGAATAGGTTAAACTATTATAAGTATAATTAGAGTGAAAATAAATCCAGTAATGATGAGAAACCTCTGTCCCACACTTCCTTTTTCCATTTTTCATTCTTCATTTAGGTCACACAGGTATCACAGCAAAGCACTTTAGCTCTTTGCTGCTACCTAATGGCTGTAGATCACAATACAAAACACACCGTACCATTACAATTAGTGCCACAGAGTGGTGCTCATGGACCACTGATGTTTGCTGTGTCCTGGAGCTCTGCTTCATGCACCCTGTAGCAAAGTAAGGCCATGTAGAGGGTTGCTGATGAAATGTAATCTGAGAGAGCTCAATGTTACTGATTGTGCTTTACAACGATGAAATTGCTGTTTTCCTTCATGAAATTTACTTAAACATAGAGGTGGGAGAAGTACTAAGATCTTGTACTTGAGTAAAAGTAGAAGTACTCAGATCTTGTACTTGAATAAAAGTAGAAGTACTCAAATCTTGTACTTGAGTAAAGTAGAAGTACTCAGATCTTGTACTTGAGTAAAGTAGAAGTACTCAGATCTTGTACTTGAGTAAAGTAGAAGTACTCAGATCTTGTACTTCAGTAAAGTGGAAGTACTCAGATCTTGTACTTGAGTAAACCATCAACCATTTTCAGTATAAAAGTCTAACCAGGGTCAGGGGTCACAAATAAGCCGTTGCTAGAAACCAGACAAGCAGCACATCTGTGTAAAGTTATTGTAACCTTTTGCTTTCTCCATAAAAAAGAAACCAGTAAATACAATTATTATCTAGTTGTCATATACTTTTTTAAACTTGTTTTCAACCACAGCAAGTCCTTCCTGCTTAGGGGAGTCAATATGCTAGCACTTGTTTATATAATATTTATATGTTCTATATTTTTTCTTTGATCTTTTATTGTGCATTTCTTGCTTTAAATTCTTATGGTTATACAATATCTTCTTTCTTTCTTTCTTTTGATTGCACCTTCTTACATTATATAAATATACCACTTCTATTGGACATTTTTCAATCTTTTACATTTCCTATTTAAAAAAATCTTTTTTGTTGCACACTCTCGTTTTTACATATATAAATATTATTATTTGTTTGTCTTTTATATAAATGTAATTCTAAAATGGAACAATTGACAAAAACCAAATTCTCCCAGGGATATATAAAGTATTTCTGATTCTGATTTAAACACTTCACACTTGAACCGATTATTAAAACATGCATCTACGAAATATTCAGCTGAAATATTCAGGACTTAATTGTATAATTACTGTGTGAACGTTCATACTGGTTTACACTGGGAGGTTTCCTGCTGGGTTGTGGGTCGTACGGTTCACGGCAGATGGGGCAGAGGAAGGAGCAGCGAGACAGTTTTGTTAGCCGGGAGAGGGGCAGCGTTTGATCTCTGCGGCGGTGGGCGTGTGATGCCGAGCTCAAACACAGTTTAAGGCTCTGTTAACCTTGGCCAGCGGTCAGACCCTTCCGTCTGTCTCACATCTGAGAGTTAGGGAAGAGGAAGGGGATCAGCGAGGCTTAAACCATGAATATACTTATCTGAGAAGGAGGGGAAAAATACCTCCACATCATTCGGGGTCCTCTATTTTTGGCCCCCTTTGTGAACACACAAACAGTGGTGGGAGAAGTATTCAGATGCTTTCCTTGAGTTAAACTATCAATACATTATAAAGTAAACATCCACCTGGACCCATCGTCTTCATAAACACATGCCTTTTTCCAGCATTTGGACTACCTATGTTGTAAATGTATTATCTGTTTGATTTACACACAACATCTATTGCTGGTCTGTCCTTCCTGGAGGAGGGATCCTCCTCTGTTGCTCTCCCCGATGTTTCTTCCTTTCCCCCGTTAACTGGAGGGTTTCTTTGGGAGTTTGCCTGATGTGAGGGTCCAAGGACAGAGGGTGTCATATTGATATTCTGTACAAACTGTAAAGTCCACTAAGACCCATGTAAAATGTGTGATAATGGGCTGTATGAACAAACCTTGATTGATTGATTGATTGATTGATTGATTGATTGATTCAAAATACTTCATTACAAGTAAAAGTCCTGCATTCAAAAGCTTACTTAAATGAAAGTACAAAAGTTGTATCAGCAAAATGTTCTAAAAAGTAAAAGTTAACATTGTGCAGAAAAATGGCCTTTAATGATATTTATAATGTGTATGTGACATTTCTAGATAATAATGTTGCATCAAGTAGCATTTTAGTATTGTACACAAACACAGTTCTGATAGACTTTTTGTAAAATATTGAAATAATTTGATTATTTAGTGATTAAAGAATCTGTCCACCAGTTACATTTTTAGAAATGCATTTTGTTAAAAGTAGCTTAAGCTGTGAAATAAATATAGTGGAGTAAAATCACATTATTTCCCCTTTAATTGCAATGGAGTAGAAGTATAAAGTAGCATACAATGTAAATACTTAAGTGAAGTAGAAGTACATCAAAATTGTACTTGAGTACAGTACTTGAGTAAATGTTCTTACGGTACTAACCACCCCTGCATAAAAGTGGGTTTCATGGTGGATTAAGATGGACGGCTCGAGGTATCAATGAAGGAGGGTTAGAGTCAAGTCACAGGGGTAGAAGATGGCGAGGCGGTGGATGAAAGGAAGAGATGTCTGGGTCGTAGCCTGTTCAATACTGCATGAGAGTAGAGCACTCTGCCACAAACCAACGCACACATGTTGACACGGCCGGGCAAAACAGACGAAGGTTCGCTGACAGAGACGGTGGAAAACAAACAGAGATGCACGCTCTTTACCTGCACACGATGCATTCAAAGTGCATACATCTTTAACAACTAGGATGGTTGCTCTTTAGTCATTTGGTGCTTCTTTGCAGTATTTCTCTGCCTCTTTGCAGTCTTTTTGCGGTCTTTGTTTTTTCTTCTTAGTCATTCTGTATCTTTTTCATAATCATCTTTTGTCCCTATGTTGTTTTGAGTCTCCATATTGTCATTTTGCATCTCCTTATAATCATTTTATTTCATTTTGTGTGTCTGCGTAGATGTGTATTATCTCTTTTGATCATTTTCAGGCTATTTTTAGTCCTTCTGTGTCTCTTTGAGTCGTCCTTTTTCGTGTCTTTTTTGTCTTTTCACAGTGATTTTGTGACTCTTAGAATCAATTAATTTAATTTTGTAGTCATATTGCAACTGTGTACTTTTATTGTTGATTTATTGTTTAGTCTATGTGTAGAAAAGAAAAGGGTACAAATGTCAATGATGTCCCTTAATGTGTTGTTTTGTCCAGAAATGCAGATAAAAGGCAAATACAATGAGTGGAATGAGATTTTAAATAAAGAAACACATCAAAGTGCCCAGCAAATGTGTAAAAAACAATAAGTAGCAGTATTATTAAGTTAACATACTAAACATGTAAAAAGTTGTGAACTAGAAGCCAGTAATAACATGAAAATGTTTTTTTTAAATGTATTTGTATACAGTCTTAGGTAGTGCAAGTAATAACGGTATTAAACTGTGAGAAAATATGGGAATGAAGACACCTGCAAATATGCATATTTAAGTGGTTAAAATCCAAGAATTGTTGCTTTTTTCCCCATAAAAAAATACAAATCATTTAATCGTTTATCAAAGAATACCTCAATTATTTTATTATCCAACAACAAATCATTGCAGCTCTGAAACCAAGTGTGCATTTTGCTGAAGGTATGTATTCAGTAGCAGGTTTTATGTAGGACACACATACTGTAAATGCGCACTTTGTGGACGCTCTAACATACAGTAGGAATTATTTATGTGCTGAGACAGGCATTGTTGCGCTGCTCTTTGGAGCACTACAGGGCGGCAGCCCACTGGAAAGCACAGCTGCTTGCCTTTCAAGAACGCTCCGTCCTATCACCATGACAGTGAAGGTCTCACTCCCTAAACTCTCCCTGTCTCTATCACTTGCTCCCCCTTCTCTGTTTCTCATGGTGCTTTTCAAACGCCGGGGTCAGCCTGGGACCCTCCTCACCACTGTGCCACTCCTTCCACTGCTCCTGAGTGACATTTAACTCAGAGGCCGGGGTAAAGAGGGCCAAAGAGCATGAAATGAGCTGGGCCACAGGGGTACACAGTGTGACCGGACCACTCCCAATCTCGCATCTCCACCTCCATTAGCCGACGGGGTCCCTGCGGGGTGCAGGAGCCCTCAGCCGGAGAGGTGAGCTCTTGGCTCGGGGTGTAAAAGCACAAAGACCACGGGGTGCAAAGGCCAAGCCTGTGATATAGTGACACTGAGAACAATTACACTTCTTCCCATTATCGTCTTAGCAGTAAGCCTCAGCTTCCTTTCCACTTTGCAGGACTAAATGTCAGCGTCCATCCTCTCCTTTATGCTGCTCAGCAGGTCTGAGGCATTTAATGGGCCTTTGAGGTTCCTCTAAATGTTTGTATCTCCTTTACACACCTTGTCTAAAATGACTCATGTGTTGCTCCTTCTTCAGGTACTGGCCTGTAGCTTCTTCATCCTTAGGATTTAGTATGTTAGTAACAATGCAATTATTTCATATTTCATGCCATATTTTCTCTTTTTTCAGTCTGTTTTGTCTGTTTGCCATCAGCATAAAATACAGAGCCAATTTTCATAAAACCTAGTGCATGTGGCCAAGATATAACCTATAATAACATTTGGGAGTGGATCCAAATCAAGAGGCCGACAAACACATTATTTTCCACTTATGGAAATGGCGTTGGCAGCAGTCTGCGCTCTACAAGTGCCCTTCCCATTCTAAAGGGGACACATCTTGCTCATTTTCATTCTTGTGTTTTGGCACCTGTCTCTAACATACAAATAAGCCCATTCAGCTCTGATTGGCTTGCAAGAAAAATATGGCGGACCTTTGCAGAACTTCGGCTGTGAAGATACTTAGATGGAGGGAAGGTAAATTTGAATAATTATGCATGTGACAATTGCATTGTTAAAACCTATATTTTCACAAGAAACTGACATGGATGTCCCATTTTCAGTTTGTGGGTTACTAGGCACATTCCATTCCATTGAGCTTACACTTCTATCCAAAGCGATTTGCAAGAACTGCTGGCAACATGAGGATACAAATTCAAGAATCCTGCAAGTACATGACTTTCAATTAAGTTCAAGACGACATATTTTGCTCAGGTTTAGCTTCATATTAGTATTTTGTGCCTCTACAGGGACATGTCTCCATGCTTTAATATTCAAAAAGCTAATTATTTTTTCTCTTACTGTCTCTGTTGCAGCATCTCTTTTCCCCCTCTGTCTGAAACCAGAGCCCAGTCTGCTCTGGTTGGTTAGCTGGCCGGCTCTGTTGTGATTGATCAACTTCTTAAAGATTTCCCACACATAAGCCTATAATGCGCTAGCCAATACAAGTGTGAGTGTTACATTTTGATGTCACTATGTTACAGAAGTAAACAAAGGAGTACAATGGAGGCGTTAGTGGGAGAGGAACTCTGTTAGTTGTCCCTACACTGGTGCTAATCTGTACTGTTGTGTTTTATGCCTTTTATTGTACATTTTACAGTTGTAATTGTGTATTTTATTGTGTAATGTCTGTAAAGCACTTTGTACATTCGTGTTGAGAAGAGTGCTACAGTATATAAATACAATTGTACTTACTTACTTACTTACTCTCCGGAGGGAACACAGGGATTTTAGTCTTTGCAGACCATTTACATGCACAAAAACCTATAGAACACACTACAGGAATGGGAAATCCCCCAAAAGTAGAATAGGGCCTCTTTAAGTTCTTCAAACACACATGAAACAGGTTAGATATACAGATTTTTAGACACTTCAGATAGCCAAATGTAAATACTCCAGTACTGAAAATGTCAGTTGTTCATGATTCGGCCTCTAAATCCCACTAATCTGCCCTCTGTGTGAATGCCTCTCAGCACAGCTCATGGCGTGTGTGTGTGTGTGTGTGTGTGTGTGTGTGTGTGTGTGTGTGTGTGTGTGTGTGTGTGTGTGTGTGTGTGTGTGTGTGTGTGTAATTCTGGTCAGTTGTGTTAGCTGAGAATATGGCAGATGACCAGGATGCGTCACCGTCTGTTCACACTAGTTCAGCCCAGCTTTGACAGGAGCATGTTATTACGAACAAGGTGCGGAGTGAGACAGTCTGGTCCGTGGGTGTCATTGGGGGGTGTGGGGGGGTGGGAGGGGGTCACTGTACTGCTG
Source organism: Eleginops maclovinus (assembly GCF_036324505.1). Lineage (NCBI taxonomy): Eukaryota > Metazoa > Chordata > Actinopteri > Perciformes > Eleginopidae > Eleginops > Eleginops maclovinus. Next base: position 19,607,198 of record NC_086356.1, on the reverse strand, counting down.
GTCTGACAAGTTCTGCAGCCTGGCTGTCCAACACTCAATCCACACCAGGGCCGTTTAACAGGATCAGTGATTAAGGCTGTGAGTAATTGAATTAGGTTTGTGCGGCCCGAGGCTAAAGCTGCTAACAGAGACTCAGGCGGAATAACATGAGGAAGTGTGTGGTGAGAGTGAAAGAGGTGAGGCAAGGCGACATTTTCTCTAACCCATAACTGATGATTACAGATTTGAATCATTAATCAAACAGTGGGTGAAACCCCATAAAGTTTAGGGAATTTAAATAAAAACATTCAAAGCCAAATATGAACTCCAGTTTGTTGATGTATTTGTACTGTGTGTGTGTGTGACTGTCATTCATAAGATATATAGATAGAATCGGAGGATGAAACCCTCTTTATTTGTCACATACATGCACACAGCAGAGCACACAGTGAAATTGGTCCTCTGCATTTAACCCATCCTAGTACTAGGAGCAGTGGGCAGCTATTGTGCAGCGCCCGGGGAGCAATGGGGAGGGGGGATTGGAGGTGTCCGGTGCCTTGCTCAAGGGCACCACAGCAGGGCCTAGGAAGTGAACTGGGACCTCTCCAAGTAGCAGTCCACTTTCCATATTTTTTCAAGTCTGTTTGGGGACTTGAACCGGCGACCCTACAATTCCCAGTCAAGCCCCTACTGAGCCACTGCTGGACAAAATGTATGCTGACACGTCAAATTAAAGCTTTTTTACATTTCTATTTATTCTTTTTTTATTTCTAATGTTCTTAATAATTGTATTTTTTATTCTATAATTTATTGTATTGTATTTATTAATATTATCCGTACTTACGTTAAGTGCTATCATGTCAGTTGATGTCTTTAGTACTTATTGTCTAATTAGCACTGATGTCATGTACGTTTATTATTATTATTTGTAGATTTGTATTTTTGTGTTGAATTATTTCTCTGTGCTTTTATGTTGATAAAGACAATGATATAACATTTTTTTTTAAATAAAGCTTTTTTGGAGCATTTTTCCAGTCCAGGTGCTTTGTTCACAAAGGAAAAATGACACCATTATTCTCAAAGCTGTCAGTGTGAATGCTTAATTTGCTTCATTATTGAATTTTGTGTTCGGAGGAATCTGCTTGCATCTGATGGTGGTGAGGCTCCATGAATATTAAATACGTTTTAAATGAATGGAAAAAAACATTTAGATGTCTGTTTGTTAACTTTCCAAATATGAGTTTGGCAGCAAAGTTTCAAAAATTAGGGTTTGATTGATGTTTGTTTGTGCAGGTTTTATATCATTGTTAGCACAGAACCGCATCAATTTCTTAAACTGCCAAAATAGTATAAATGGAAGTTTAGTGCTCAAGAAAAATTGTATTAGTATACAGAACGGAAGTGGGACACAGTTTGAGTCACATCCAATCGCTTGTACTTCCTCGAAAAAACACATTGTGACAGGCCATTATTAATGTAGAACTGCCCTACTTACCTACACACACACACACACGCACACGCGAGCACACACACACACACACACATACACACACACACACACACACACACACACACACACACACACACACACACACACACACACACACACACACACACACACATGCACCTATTGCTGGCATTGAAGAACTCACAGGCAATTTTTATATTTCTCAAAAATTAGTCTGACATGAATTTTGTTCTTCAATAAAAAAATAACTCTTCACATTCAGACTAATAATAATAATGGGGAATGGAAGGATTTTAAATGGCACACAGTCTGCAGAAGGCAGTGAAAGCCTCGGACATGCTGCCAGTCTATCACAGAGCTAACACAGACTGACAGATAAACACACACACACAACCTTCCATTTGTTCCTGTGGGACATTTAGAGTCTCTAATCCACCTGATTGTATGTCTGTGGGGTGTGGGAGGAAACCAGGGTTTCTAGAATAAAACCCACATGTGCATAACAACCAGAACGCAAGTGTACCACTCTGTCGTTGATTCGTAGAGGTTAAACACACTTGACCTTCTTTAACCTTAAACCTTGTAAATATCAAATTTAATATATATTGTATATGCCTATCTTTATCTCCAACAAGCACAAGCCCAGAGGGGATCAGGCATTGGGTCTTGTGTGTGTGTGTGTGTGTGTGTGTGTGTGTGTGTGTGTGTGTGTGTGTGTGTGTGTGTGTGTGTGTGTGTGTGTGTGTGTGTGTGTGTGTGTGTTTGTGTGTGTTGTGTGTGTGTGTGTGTGTGTGTGTGTGTGTGTGTGTGTGTGTGTGTGTGTGTGTGTGTGTGTGTGTGTGTGTGTGTGTGTGTGTGTGTGTGTGTGTGTGTGTGTGTATCTGTCTGTCAGCAGATAATCTCACGCTACTAGACCCATCAGCCTCATCATTTGTGTGCAGATGTATGAATGTATGTTCAAATAGCTCTCGTGGTTAAAGGGAACCACAATTCCTGAGAAACACATTTGATTGACTACTTTACAATGACATTGACTTCTGACTCATTTTAAATAGCCAATACAAAGAGGTGCAGGGATGACCCATTTTTGTAGGCAGACCATAAAGGCATCATCTCCCTGGTTACCTCAACAAAAAGCTGATCAGATTTTTCCATGTGGTTTTGGATAATAATAATAATAATAATAATAATAATAATAATAATAATAATAATAATAATAATAATAATAACAATTTAAACAATCTCTGGCAAACACATGTTTATGATACAGACCGGTTTGTTCTCCAGGACCTTCTACACAAACGAAGGGACCCTTTATTTTTTTGAGGTTTTAATGCAATCACCAGATGTAAAAAGCTTTAGGACATTAACACACTACAGCACCGCTAAGCTAAAGGCTGCTAGTGTTCGATTTGATGACATTTAGTAGTCTCATTTAGTCACTTGTTATTGATATATTTGAGTGACATAAATTGACAACAGAGGTGATTAACTGATGTATTATATTTCGTAAGATAAAAGTTTATGTTAACCACAAAAAAAACCATTGACTTTAAGACAAGGGAGCCAGAAGTGCTAAAATGCTAACAAATTTCAAATTTTTAGGACTAATTTCCAGACCACTCTTTAGGACCTGACTGGGATTAGGAATCATTTCTGTTTAGATATTTAATATTAACAACTGCAAAATACTGGTTTTATGACCCTCGCTCTCACTGCTTTAATCAAATGTTTTTCAGAAGCTGTTTTCAGTTAAATAGTTTCTAGCTGCATGGTGGACATTGTGTAGCATTTAGCTGAGGGAGAGCTAAAAGAGAGTGATTTCAAATGATTACTTACTCTCTGTTAATAGGCAACAGTTAGCTAACATGTTGTCTGTATCAGCTTTAAAAAGTGATGGGTATGTGTCACTGTTTACGGTTTGTTCTGCTGCCACCCAAAAATCTGCTTCAAGAGACTGTTAGAACTTCAAAAACAGTATTTGTTTATTTAAATTTCATGGATAAACTTGAAAAAAAAATCTCAATGGTTTCCTTCAAAGTACAAGAAAAGCAGGTTATTTTACCAAAATGTTGCTATAGGGTGCTTCAAAATACTTTTCTATGTCTTTATGACACACCCTTGCCCCACACACACATTCAAGCAAACACATGCCACACAAACATACTATGGTATCTCTATGAAGAGTGAATGCGTGAGGCAGTGCAAAAGGAGGACATGAACGTGGGCACAGAAAGAAAGAACACCCTCCTCATTATCTCCCCACAGTCAGTCAGCAAACACTAAACACTGAAGCAAAGAGAAAAAAGCAACTATAACACACATGAGAAAAAGAGAAGCAGCACTTCTGCCAGAGCTATGTTGGCAACTTTCCTGGAGCTGATTTAGCGAAGGAAGCTACATTTGTTGAGCTCTAGCGACAGATATCGGGGTGCTTCGTGGAGGCTTTAGCTCTGATGTGCTGCGATCAACTTTTTTTATGTAGACAGAGTAACCTAGTTTGCTATGCAAGCTGTGAGATGGCAACCTGGTACCTCAGAGCCCCTCAGCTCAGGTCTAGTGACGGATATTAGTGTCTGTTTAATTGGCAAAAAACAAAATCCTGCACTGAAACATCCCGGTGCACAAGCGTCTGTTACACAGAGGAACACAACAGAATCACATAGACTCACACTCACTCCCTGCTCCTCTCCCACTCAGTCTCAGCCTCTCTGAAGTATAAATCAGTTGTGAGAGCGTTGCTTTTAAGAGAAGCCAGGTACCATGCAAAGGCAAGGAAACACTGAGACAGGCCTTCAAAGTAACAAATGTTTGGACAGCTTGAGAGAGCACAAACGCTTGGTCCAGGGAACGGGTCACTGCGCTTCTCTGGTATATGTTTATGACGCGAAAGAGTACGGAAAAGGCTGTATGTGCATGTGGAGTGCGGGTGTGTCATATATTATGTATAATATGTGTAGGGAGGTCACTACTGTCTGTCACACGATTTCCCCCTATGGCTCATCCATCATAGACTCCCTTTAGGCCTCTGCTTTGTGCTTTCTCTCACACTACTCTTGTCCTCTGTGAGACACTATACGGCCAAGAAAATAAAGGGATAAAAGGTTGTAAATACTGCATGTGTTCTGCAGTGCGATGGGGGAGTCAAGAGAACAAGAGTTCTGTGTAGTATTGTTTGAGCAACTTCACCATTAAACAACTATAAGAGTAGACCAGATCAGCTGCTCATCACCTGCTCTGGGCTCTCTGAGGTCGTGCATTGTAAGTCAGTGAATGAGCATGTGTGTTTAGGCCCCATGCATGCAAGCAGGTGTGTTTGTCTGTAGACTACAAAGGCAAGGAAGACAGGAAGTGTGTTGTTGCATCCTGTGCTGATCAGGTTCCCATCTGATGCCAAGGGAACTCAATAAAAAATGTTGTTCCAGGGAAAGAAAAGACAGAGAAGATAAACAGCCTGCATTAAAGGGCAAATCCACAGATTTAAACATGTTCAAATAGTAAGTATGTTTTCCTTTTGTGTTTTTCACTGTAAAAGTAATTACAACATCTTCTTGGACCTTTTACTTCTGCAATGGCACACTATTCTTTTCCAACTAAGGAGTTGTTGCCACTGCTGTTGTCCTTAAACAATCTCCTAATAATTGCATAACAGCAGTGGACTGAAACCAGCATTCATTACTGTAGCATTTTACTGAAGGATTTTACTCCCTGCTGCTGTCAGACTTTGCAAACAATTCTCTTGTGTGTTATCAATGTATATACTAAGCTTTGCAATATCAATATTTTCCTGTGTGCACTAATGTGAATTGAGTGTGTATTTTTTTTTTTTTGCTTTTTGTTTGCACCATCCCCTCTGCGGCTGTATCACTGCATATTTCCCTGCTGTGGGACTAATAAAGGATGATCTTACTTTATCTTAATATAGATTCACAATTAAGCACCAAAGGCTCTAATCTAATGAACCTTTAAACCACTGACTTTGGAAAAATGCAGAAATAATCCAATGTGTTCATAAGTGTTGTCACTACAGAAGTTAACAGAGGAGTCCAATGGAGGCATTTCAGGCAGGGGGGGAATGTTTGAGAGAAACCCCCCACAGGGACATAGGGATTTTAGCCTTTGCAGACCATTTACATTCACACAAACATACACAACAAAATACAGGAAAGGCAAAACCCCCCTCAAAACTTATTTTTCTGTATTTTTATTTTTTTACATTAATTAGCATTTCATTTGATGTTGTGAAATACAAAAGTGACAGAAAGTATTCAGGTTACATCACTTTTACATTTTGAGACTCAGATTAAGTTACAGATTTTTATTTACATTTGTAGTTACCCTCCCAACCATGACTATGCGTATATCACACAAAGCACCTCAATATCTTTCAAATTACAACACTAAAGTTAGCACAGCCTCTACATTTTGGTGTGATAAGGTTAAGGCTGTTGGGATCTAGTTTGTGAATGTGCTTTTCATGTGAATGCCAGCATTTTTTGGGGGAAACAGGCAATCAGTCCGGAGAGCTCTTAGTGCACCGCTGATGGATGTCACCAAAATGGCACGCTTACAGAGGAAAGTTGTGGTGCGATCTGGATGCAGAGCACCTCCAGTGAGAGTGATGAATAGATGGAAATAGCCCACAGTGTCCAGGCTACCCCACTCTTTGATCTCTGGTCCTAATGAGTGCTCACAACAGAGCCAGAGATGAGAAGACGGGCTTCTTTGAAAAGGACCCTTGATTCCTGGTGCAAGAACCGTTATAAGAAGGCCTAAGATGTTGCCTCAACTAAAATTAGTATTCCCTTAAGTATTCCCAGCTACATTTGTAAAAACCTGCCCACCAAGCTCTCCGGAGCAAGGTCACTTTCATCATTATGAGCTAAGTTATAGCCTACAGAGGGCTTACAGGGATTGAAAGCATTTGTTTATGATACCAAATGCATTTTTTTCTTACTGTAAACAGCTTAATAATGTCAATAATTCCCTTTGTAGAGATGGCAGCTCCCCGCCCACCCCCTTGGTGGATATAGTAGTTGAATTTGTTGGGAAGGATTAAGCACTAAACCACCGGTGGGCTGAGACGTTGCCAGGGGAAAAATATTTGTTAAACTGCAAAGTGCTTGTGTACAGCACATTCAGTTAAAAGCAAAATCCCTCTGTGAGAATATGCAGCTGGATATGCAATCAAAAAGAATATTTAATGTCTTCCCCCCTCGTTCAGATTTAGCATGCGGTGCACTCTGCTCATGCTCTCCTTTACTGGTGACAGGCATATATTAGCTCTCCGCATATTAGCCTCACATCACTCACACACACGATGGATACCTGCACATCATTACAGACCGCAGACATTGCAGCAGGAAGCAGCTCGGAAAAAAGAGAGGGCAGGGATTGATTTCTGTAACAATGCTAAAAGAATATCATGGGGCTAATCACAGACAGGTTTTAATGGACAAATAAATGAATTAAAGTTGATTGATGTTCCCAGTTGAAGGAGGGGCAGACTCCCCTTTTATTGATGATGAAAAACTTTGGGGATCCAGTCATCTTTTCTACGTGCGACTCATTGGAAGTGCTTAATGATACCCGAGCCTTCTCAAAGGCTACAGAAGCAGCAGGACATCAAAGAGTGCTTGACAGACAGATGGATTCTGAGTTGCATGTTAAAAGCCCATTTCTTTTAAAAAATGAAAATAAAACTGCACCCCGCCTTAAAAAAAGACCCCATCATCCTCTCCATCTCTCAGTGGTGAAATACTACCTCCACCTGAAGACATACACTTCATCCATCTTTCTTCAAATCTTTTTATTTCATTTTTTTTACTCTTCAAACGGCTCGTGCTCAGGCATAGCGAGGCATGTTTTTGCATCATTAGAGCCGGTGGGTGTATTTGAAGACAGACTAATGACAGCTCGGCTTCCCGGCTCAAACGAGAGCCATTGCTCATTTACCCGGAGAGATACACGGATATATGGTAGGGAGGTTTGTAATGATGTAGCCTAATCAAATATTCCTCAATGCAAGCCATATATGACACGAAATCAGACTTGAGCCATTTAGATTGCAGTCACGGCGGTGGTATGTAACAACTGTTAGGCATGTTAATGTGTATTTTTCTGAACAGTAAATCAATTGGGCATCACCGTGTACATGCTGCTGTCCCGCAGGATGAATGGTGGGAATTATCAAGAGGAGCAATGGAATAGAATAAGGATTATTGTGTGCTGTGATACATTTACAGGCATTTCTATGATGGGATCCACTTGCTTCAGAGAGACGCCGTCCTCCCAAGGCTTCAGATCCTGGCGTTTATCTGTCTCTCCTTTTTTTTTTTTTTTTCAACGCAATCTGCCTCTGTTCTCTTTCCAAATACAGATTCAGTTCGCACTTACACACTCCACCAGAGCGTCGATACGCTGCCAGGAATCAACACTTCCCTCTTTCTTTCCCTGCTTATCTCACTTCTTCATCCTATCCATGCTGTTCTGCCCTCAGGTCACATCTGATTTGGGTGGCCAGCAGAGGGGGGAGAAGAACTCAGATTTTGTGCTTGAGTAAAAGTAGAAGTACCAGAGTGTAGGAATACTCTGTTACAGTAAAAGTCCTGCATTCAAAATGTAAAAAGTAAAAGTAGAAGGTACTCTCATCTAAATGTACTTAAAGTAGCGACAGTAAAAGTACTCATTGTTTGATTGGTCCAATTCAGAATAATATCTACCACAAGGCTTGTGAATGTTATGTTAATGTAAGTCTAATTTAAGTGTTGATTATATTTCACATCATTTATCAATCAAATAAGTAACTAAATGTATTTTAGAGTAAAAGTACATTATTCACCTATGAATTGCAGTGAGGGTAGAAGTAAAAAGTAACAAAGTACTTGAGTAAAAGTACAGTCAAATAATGTGTTTAGTGTTTTGAAGTAGACGCCGCAGTGACTGCACTGACCTGCCTGTTATAGAATATTAACACACACACACACACACACACACACACACACACACACACACACACACACACACACACACACACACACACACACACACACACACACACACACACACACACACACACACACACACATACATACACACACAAACACACACACACACACACACACACACACACACTGGTGCGCTTTCCCTGGGTCGGCTCCAAGTGAAATCACAACTTGTTGACACTTCATAAGGTCCCTAAAACCCTTTGTTGGCGAGGCCAGGGCGATACAGATTACATCGTGATATGGATTGATCCCTGAACCCCCCCCCACCCCCTCCCTCTACCTCTCATCTTTACACATACCGGAGATGTGTGTGTGTGTGTGTGTGTGTGTGTGTGTGTGTGTGTGTGTGTGTGTGTGTGTGTGTGTGTGTGTGTTTGTGTGTGTATTTGTGTGTGTGGATATACACTTTTTGCTGCAGAATCTGTGTACAATTTCTGAGTGGACCCCTGCTGCCCCAAACACACAGCTTATCCCCCACACCCCTACCCCCCACCCCCCTTTTATCCCGGGTCTTTCCGTGAGATTAATTCCTCTCTTCCCATCTTTGGGCTGTCAGCTCGGGGTGTGGAGTCATTTTTTAAAGGCTGCTGTTCCCGGGAACGGGAGACTGATTGAGTCGTGGCCTTTTTCTGAGTGGGTAAAGAACAGGATTAATGCATAACTCCTGAAAGCAACACATTGGAGAAAAAAAAAGAAAAAAAAGAGAGAGAGAGAGAGAGAGAGAGAGAGGTGAAGAAAATGTCCTACGAGAGCGGGTCAAATAATGAAAGTTTATGAACAAAAGCATTTTGTAGGCTACTATATCATTACTTCTTTATGAAGGATTGTGTGTTTTTGTCAGCCTTAAAGGTCTCCTATTATGCTATATTTTAATAAATATCTATACAAAACATGTCTGTGAAGTGTTTTGCTCAAAATACCAAACAGATCCCCCATTGTAGCATGCCTCATCCCCCTCTAGCCCTGTTCCTGAAGTGCTGATTCTGTGACTGTCGCTTTAAATTTGAGCTGAGTTGAAGCTGGCCATGCCCCTTTTCAGCGTCATGCAGCTTTCTGTCTGAAGAGAGAAGTTTCTAACAGCACGTCCACACGGTTCCGTTGGCGGTTGATGCACCTTCCCATTCACTTTGAATGGGGTGACGTCAAGCATTGCCAAACTGCATTTTCGCTCCGTTGCTTCACTTTGGCTCCATTGCTCGCGGGGAAAGTTGAGAAAAGTTCAACTTTTCAAGCGTCGATGGAAGCCAATCAAATCCCACGTATGCAAATTTGCCAGTACAAGCACTAGCCAATCAAACAGATTAATGGGATTGGTTGTTGGTCGCGTTAACCCCAAGCACCAGACACGCCCAGCGGCAAGCGTCAATGCAACGGAACCGTGTGTATGCCGCGTAATCAGTGGTGTAGTGGGGATTTTTTAAGTGAGGGTACGCTATTTGTGACTTCACCCCCCAAACACACACACACACACACACACACACACACACACACACACACACACACACACACACACACACACACACACACACACACACACACACACACACACTCCCACCCAAAAAGCCATACATATATTCAGCTTAACATGCAGAAATACACACAGGTGTCATATAGATTATTGTTTGTTTTATTTAAAATTCAGTACTTACATGAAAGCGCTTGGTACCGTCAAAGAAATCGCCACACTGGGTCAGGAGGCTCACTGCGAGATTTGGTTGCAGGTCTTGTTCTCCTGTCTTCAGCCGAGCGATGGCATCGCAACCAAGTGGTCACGTAGCTTGTCGGATCCCACTGTGTCATCGGTGGTCCATGTAGCTTGATGAACATCAAAGCAGATACCCTTTCGGTGAGCTGTCGGAGCTCCCCATAGAAATATTGGAGCTCCCCACCACCTCCGCGCTAGCATTAGCAGAAGATGTGGGAACTTCGGTGGTGGTGCTGGCTTGTGGCTCAGTCAACGTCTCTGGCTCCTGAATTTCATTGCTGACATCTTTCCGAAAATAAAAATCAATACTTTTCTGTCGATTTGACATTTTAATAACTACACTAACCACACTGAAATCAAAATAGGCTACACATCACATCCACGTTCTCGTTGTTTTTTTTTTGTCTTGTTTTAAGTCTCAGGTTGATGACGATTATCGAATGTTCATGTTATGTTCATGTCGTAGCCAATATAGGTCACGGACAGATACTGGGGATGTTTTATGTAGCCTATGTAGGTTGTTCTCACCATTGCCAATATCTCCGGATTGACATTTGAGTTGTAAGCTATTTTTTAAATTTTTTTTTTAGTTGTAGCCTAAGCTATTTTATATTTATTATTTTTTTATATATCACGTCGGGACAAGTGGGTGGACGGCGTACCCCCGCGTCCAACGCCCACTACACCCCTGCGCGTAATGGAGAAACTCAGCTAAACGCTGCCGTGATTAAACGCCATATTATGTTCCAAACCACATCAAGTGTTATTTCTGAAACACTTCTCAGTGTTTACCACTAGAACAGTGACATTATATGTATTATACACTGCCCGGCCCAAAAAAAAGGGTCACACTGTAATATTCGTTGGACCGCCTTTAGCTTTGATTTCGGTACGCATTCGCTGTGGCATCGTTTCCACAAGCTTCTGCAATGTCACAACATTTATTTCTGTCTTGCATTAATTTTTCATCAAGATCTTGTATTGATGACGGGAGATTCAGACCACTGTGCAAAGTCTTCTCCAGCACATCCCAAAGATTCTCAATCGGGTTCAGGTCTGGACTCTGTGGTGGCCAGTCCATGTGTGAAAATGATGTCTCATGCTCCCTGAACCACTCTTTCACAGTTTGAGCCCGGTGGATCCTGGCATTGTCATCTTGGAACATGCCCGTGCCATCAGGGAAGAAAAACTCCATTGATGGAATAACCTGTCATTCAGTATATTCAGGTAGTCAGCTGACCTCATTCTTTGGGCATGTTGCTGAAAACTAGACCAGACCAACTGCAGCAACCCCAGATCATAGCACTGCCCCCACAGGCTGGTGACCTTTTTTTTGGCCGGGCAGTGTATATATATATATATATATATATATATATATACAACAAGTCCCTCCTGCAGACCTCCTGCTGAACACACAGACACACAGAGGTGCTGCGGAGGGGATTCAGCTCGTGACTGTATATGGGGGACGAAAGGTTGGGACGTGTCACGTGGGTGGGACAATGCCAAGGAGTTCAATGTAAAGCCAGCCCACATTTCGGTTATGATGTCATAACAGAAGCAAATCTGGATCAGCTCGTTTGTACCCCCGTTTTTAGAGATGTGGGTAAGGAGGAAAAGAGAGAGGGTTGTATTTTCTGACACTTTGTGAATCTCCTTAAACACCGGGGACACATATTTATGTATAAAATACATCAAAAAGTGCATTTTGCATAATAAGGGACCTTTAAACAAACTTTAGAAAATTGCATTTTCATTACAGCACAATGTGTGTGTGTGTGTGTGTGTGTGTGTGTGTGTGTGTGTGTGTGTGTGTGTGTGTGTGTGTGTGTGTGTGTGTGTGTGTGTGTGTGTGTGTGTGTGTGTGTGTGTGTGTGTGTGCGGGATGCGTGTGCATGTGCGTGTGTGTGATACTCTGCATTAACCAGTGGTAGAATATAACTAACTATTTAACAAACAGGCTCTTTCATGCTTTTTGTGGTTTCCCTTTCCTGTTTTTTTATGCATCTAAATGGTCTGCAAAGCGTAAAATCTCAAACTCCCTTAAATGCTTAAACCTATATACTTGAAAAATGTTTCCCTACTGATAAATCTTTATTATTCTTAAATAATTGTACAATTAATGAAGAATAATATATGATTTCATGTGGTCTGTTTGAAAGTTGAATGTTTTTTTTAAAAAGGGGCCGTATTAGGTCTTTTGGGGTTATCTCTTTCCTGCAGTGTTATGGGTTTTGGTGCATGTAAATGGTCTGCAAAGGTTAAAATCGAGTTTCTCTCCCACACAGCTCTCCAGCTACTAGTCTACACTCTGTATATTTTGTTGTTGGTCTGATCGGGATATGAACAGGCAACCCTTCGGTTTCAAGGCAAAGTCCCTACAGACTGAGCTGCAGCCCCCACATGACGTTATCATCTTTCAAACTGTATATCATTTTCACGAGGTTCTCTGATTCAGAAAGCAAAACAACAGTCTGTCTGCAGGAAAGTAAATCTGCATTCACTGAGGGCTGCTGATGTTCTCCACAAAAGAAGTGAATCAGAGGTTGGCCTGCACTTTCTCATGAACTCCTCCCAACACCGACCCCCCCCCACTCCCCTCCTCTTTCCTCCTTCCGGTGGCCACTCATAGCTGAATAGCTGATTAAGCACACATTGATTAGCGCAGGCTCATTAGCATCCTGTTTGCGTTGACCCCCCCCACCTCTCTAAAACCCCACCATTTCCAAGCAGCGCGCACACACACACACACACACACACACACACACACACACACACACACACACACACACACACACACACACACACACACACACACACACACACACACACACACACACTCTTCCACTGAGCCCCTTGCTGCCCTGACTCAAATGGATTAACAAGCACAATATTTCTGCCAGGGACAGGAAATCACTGAACACTTGTCAGGAAACCTGCGATCGATGCAATTCACATCATTGACCCCCTCTCACCGCATCGCCCCCGACTACACCCCTGCTCCCCCATGTCCACGACCTTTCCACTCCCCCCACAGAGACTCTACCTCAGGTGTGAGCCAGGATTATATAAATACAGTGGTGTAAAGTAACTAAGTACATTTATTCAAGTGCTGTACTTAAGTACATTTTTGAGGTACTTGTACTTTACTACATACTGAGTATTAAAATACTTTGCTACTTCGTACTTTTGATCCACTACAGTTCAGAGGTAAATAGTGTACTTTTACTCCACTACATTTATTTAATCCCTTTAGTTAGTTTACAGATCTGGATTAATGATGGTAAATATAATCAGCCCTTAAATCAGACTTTAGTTCACCTGCAGTAAATCCAGCAGCTACCCTGCAGTATACAAAGCCATTCAAACTAGCTGCACCTTTACCAGCTCTGAGAACACTTTAATGATCAATCATTATAAAACATATCAGAGATATTATTCTGAAATGGACCAATCAAACAATGACTACTTTTTCTGTCGCTACTTTAAGTACATTTTGATGAGAGTACTTTCTACTTTCACTGGAGGAACATTTTGAATGCAGGACTTTTACTGTAACAGAGTATTCCTACACTCTGGTACTTCTACTTTTAATTAAGTACAAGATCTGAGTACTTCTTCCACCTCTGTATATTTGCATTTCTTCACAAAACCCCCACACGATAAAGAAATGGAAAAAATAATGACCTCATTCCCTCTCTGAAGTTAAACAGGAGTTGTTAGCGTATTATTTTTCCGCCTTTCTTCCGATTCCCTGCAGAGTTTAAGGCATCGACGCCAGCTCTAGCTAAAGCACCACAGGGTGTCTCCTAGGTTAACTTAATAAATTGCAAACAGTAAAGCACTTTTTGGTGTGTGTGTGTGTGTGTGTGTGTGTGTGTGTGTGTGTGTGTGTGTGTGTGTGTGTGTGTGTGTGTGTGTGTGTGTGTGTGTGTGTGTGCATGTATCTTATGCGTGGTGATTGTAGCATTTTATGCACGTTTGAATTTCATACAATGTAAAAAAAAAAACGGTTGTTTGCAACTTATTCCCTAAGGCAAGTATTATTCACTTCAGTAGATGATGTAAGATGAAAATATCTCTCTGCTGGAACCGAAACAATACATACTAAAATATGTGTGGTCGGGTAGCCGTCCAATTATGACACAGTTTTGTTAAAATAAAGGAGAGAGAAAATAAATGTGTTGCTGATTTCTTCCATCAGCCATCTGTTGCTGGAAGATTCACACAGAGCGAGAAAGAAATAGGGGGGGGGGGGTGGGGGTGGGGGTTTTGCTTTGACTATTAATGCGTTTTGTACCTGTTTTTGATTGAACAAATCTCACTTGGATATCATTTTGGTCGGATTTAGCAATTAAAAAGACAACTTGATATCATGTTGGAGCAATTTGCAGCAGGAAGAGGAACTTAGAGACTAACCTTGGGCTATAAAATGATACTAAAAGAAAGGTACAATGTTGTAGGAATTAAAGGTGTTGCTTTTTCTTTTCTTACGCTCAAGCGCTCGCCCTTTCGTGGAGGGCCTTTTTTTCTATCCGCTGTGAGCTTTCTGGAGTGTGACAAATAACCCAGCAGGCCCGGAGCCCACAGCTCAGTAAGCATTCCAACAATGCCATATTACTGCATTAATATTTAAGGTCTAATGTTTCCCTAACTGGCATTCAGACAGCTGGCTAAGGGCCTTTCGCTAAAAGCATGTCAAACCCAGCGCTCAGCGGAATCTCATATATGTTGTTAGTGTGTTAAATGCTTTGTAAAAATAAAAAGGAAAACAAAAATAACTTAGATATGGGGAATTTTGAATGACTTCTAAAGTATTTCCTTTCTAAATGACATGACTGGTATGCTAAAACCTATTTACTTTAATAAAATGTTCCTTTAAACTGGTGAATAAACTTTATCTACCTTAAACAGTTTTTACTATTTGAGAAGAGTAAGGTGTGACTTCATTCAGTCTTGTCAGCTGGAGTGTAGAATGTAATTAAAAAATAATTTTTCATTTTTTCACACAAATTTGACCTGTTGCCTATTTAATAACTCTCTGTGGTTTTGCTGCTACAGCCTGGTAACACAAGTATCTTATGTTGACATCCTAATCTTAGCACTCTTTGAGGAATGTAGAAATGTTTTATCCCAAGACTTTTCCGATAAAATAAACCCCAGGGCAGAATGACAAAAATTAAAGTATTGCAAGTTTTTACGCTTGGCTGAGCTGGAAAGGTTTATCTCATTGAACTCTACTACTATTCCCCCAAGACATTCATATTGATTTCATATGAATGAAAGTTTTTAGGGTGTGCTGAACATTTAGTAGAGGTATGCACATATTGTAGAGGTGTCACAAATGTCTGAGACTTCAAGGAGCCAGGATATGCTGATTTTCAGGTTCATATTAGTATTCTGGGAAATGTCTAAATGCTTTAAAAAAAGCTCTGTATGTTTCTCACACTGCCTGTGCTGCAGCACCTCTTTTCACCCTCGGTCTGAAACCAGAGCCCAGTCTGCTCTGATTGTTTAGCTGGTCGGCTCTCTTTCAAATGGTCAGGCTTATAGATGTCTCGCCCCATAGGCTATCACGTACAATGTGTTGGAGCACTAGCCAATGGAAGTGCAAGTGGTACATAGTGATGTACTATGTAAAAAAAGGAGCAACACTTTCATAACTCTACTTCTTACAAGTTTGAAGCAGCACATCTTGTATTTGTCTGAAAGGAAAAAGGAGATAGAGTAGGTTAGGGTGTACATAGTGGTGTTGACTCAACTCAAATATGAACCTTAATGTGTGTTTCCAGTAGTAGTTCAAATATCCCAGTGATAAGATCAGAGTCACTGCTCAGCAAAACAACAGTTTGTTTCTGGTTCCTTCCTGTAAGACGCACAAGCCATATGGACTCCAAATTGCGCACATTGTATTAATGAACCAAATCAGAAGTGACTGTGTGTTTTTGTTGAACCTGTAACAGTGCGACGGGTGTTTCCCTTCTGTCCAAACAGCTCAATCTGGAACGGGAGGGAACCATTACTCACAACGATCATTACGCAGATGAAGACGTTTGAAAGTCTGGTGTAACATTTCATGATGGCAGAGCTTCCAGGTTGACTCAGCCTGTTGCGCTGACTCCAACGTCACCCGTCCTTCAAGGAACTATCGCTCCGGCTGCTACACGTGTGTTAGCACATTTATCACCCCCCTGATTGTGAAAACATTTATGAATTGAGAAAAAGAAACCTGTCTGGGGACATGCATCAGTCACAGGAACGCACCATCCTGCGGCATACATTACAGACCTTATGGTGGCATGTTTTTCTAGCCAATTTTTTTTTCTTTTTCCTCCCTCCTGTCTCCCAGTCTGTGGATCTCCCCCGCCCTTACTCCCTTTTACAGGTGACGGAAGAGCAATTAAATCCCTGGTGTCAAGATGACTTCTTAGCAAAGGTTGTGGACATCGACAAAGTGTG
This sequence comes from Eleginops maclovinus, assembly GCF_036324505.1. Lineage (NCBI taxonomy): Eukaryota > Metazoa > Chordata > Actinopteri > Perciformes > Eleginopidae > Eleginops > Eleginops maclovinus. The sequence continues at coordinate 19,590,580 of NC_086356.1, read as the reverse complement.
GGAGTCGTTTAAAATTATAGGATTACCAGGGAAGGAAGGTTGCTAGAGTTAGAGTTATTTGCTTTTAGGGTATTGGTTAGTATAGTCAGGGCCGGCCCTGGGCATAGGCAGTATAGGCGAATGCATCCATCCATGGGGGCGCCGTAAATTGGGGAAACAAAAAATGTGGAAAAAGTCCACATTTAAAAAAACAAAAAACTATTAATGATGTTTGAAACTACACCTACATTGCGTACAGAGGCCATAACCTATGGCTCGCCACAACCCCCCTCTCCGTGATTGGGGGGGCGGGGGCGCCAGCTAAACTCATGCCTAGGGCAGAACAAGGGTCAGGGCCGGGCCTGAGTATAGTAATATAAATTCTACATATAATAAAATTTCAGATATATTATCTGGGGGTCTCGTTTCACACATCTCAGTTTTTTTTATTGTATTTTTGTTCATAGTTTTTAGGGTATTTGGTTATTGCGGGTGTTTTGTTATTGCTTGTTAATATTTCAGTTTATTACATGGTTTAGTTGAATACTTGATTCTGATTGGTCAATTCAGAACATATGACATGTTGTTGATCCAGCAGGGCAGGCCGCTATCAAGGACTATATTAACCGTTGATCAAGAGAGAGAAGGGAAAAGAGGTTAAAAGACGGAGCGCTGGACGTCAGATAAATCAGCAGAAGAAGACAGACAGGAAATAAACACTGACTGGAAGTAAACACCAACAGGAACACGGTATGGGCTCTGCAGTGTTTAAGGACTTGTTAGTGGATCAGAAAGTGTAAACAGACTTGAACAGTTACAGAAAACCTCGATCAGTGCTGCCGTAAAGTTATGGCTTCGCGTCTGGCTCCCTGATCAGCCTGTTGGGTGTTCATTTCCCCATAATGACCGCCTCGCTGCACATCATCCCTTACAGTACATACCACATGAACTCCCTCCAATTCCTCTCTTCGGCTACTTCATAGGGGTGTCCCGTTTCACAAACCTCCATTCTGTTTTATGATTGCAGGGCCCCTATTTTTAATCTTATTGGGGTTTCATGTGCACATATCTCCATTCTGTTTATCTCCAAACTTTGTGAATAAAAATGAATTAAATTGCATCGGGGCGTCAGATTCAGCGTGACACAAGCTGTGTGTGGAAGCTGGTTGGATCCGTTTAAAGCTGGAGGCTAATTTAGTTATTTGGGGAGGAGGGATGTTGTGGGGGAAGAGTTGGCGGTGCACTGTAACTGAACCCAAAAGTGCAGATTAGCAGGGTTCAGTCGCTGATGTACGTGTGTGTGTGCACGCTAACGCACATGTATGCTCGCCTGTGTATACTTTCGCTTGCCATAGCTGCGATGGCAGGAACAGATGGGCGGGGGAAGTGGACTCCTGTGCCTGAGGACGACTGTGGCGCTCAGGATCAGAGAGCCGCCTACGTCCCACCCTGGGCCCCAGTTACCCACTACAGCACATGGAGCCCATCCAGCACCAGCCAGTCATGGACCAGCCCCCCCCCACGCCATCTGTCTCCGAGGACAGTCAACCCCCACTCTCCATCTTCCTCCTCCTCCTCCTCCTCCTCCTCCTCCTCCTCCTCATCAGCACTGTGTCCTCGCCAGCCCCGCTCCTCCCCCATCCAGAAGCCAAGAAACCAGGCCCGACTGTTTCACAGGTTCTACTTTTCGGAGCTCGGCGGAGACAGACGGAATTTGGAGAGATGACTAAAGGAGGAGACGGAGAGCCAAGAGCATTTAAAGCCATACATTTTCCTGTGATGCGAGCAAATTCAGATCTGACCAGAAAAGGTTATCGAATCATATCAAACATCCAGAATAAGATGTAGACATGATTAACTGACTGATTTTTTAAATTAAAGACCATTTGGAGCAAGGCATATGTAATGCTTAAAAGGCCCTATTATGCTTTTTTGGTGTTTTCCCTTCATTGGACTCCTTTGTTTACGTGCGCTTCTTGGCTAGCAAACTACATGTATATTTAACTGCATACTCTGTACTTACAAACATGATATGATGCAGTACCGTCATTTTTTTATTTACAAAATATTTTAAAAAGAACCTTTAATTCATTCACCATTGAGAAACTACATCAAAATAATATGACATGTATCTTTTCTTGTTAAAAAAAAAAACGTATTTTAAGATAATATGTTATAATTGTACTTAAGTAAAAGTGTCTTCTACCAATTATCTTATCTACTGTAACTTTTTGTTCTTATACTATGTCTTATTCTGCCCACCAGTTCTCCTGACAACACTGCAACTACTTTTTTACATCTCTTGTTTTATTATCTTTTGTGCCCTTTTGTAATTGGTCAAAGAACTTTTAGACAATGTGACCTAATTTGATTCGACTTGGGCAAACCGAAAGATGAAAAAATCATATATCTAAATCAGAATCAGAATCCCTTCATTCATCCCACAGAGGTAAAATTCACATAGTTTTAGCAAAGAGACAAAGAAAGTACAACACTATTATATGTAAAAAGACACATAGTATTTAGGATAACTAAGTAGCAACATTATTCCTAACATAAAACAAGTGTAACATTGGAGAATGAAGTGCGCTCTTTAACAGTAAAACCATTTTTACACATGGTAACATAAAGGTCCTTGTTACAGTAAAGGATACACTAACCAAGAGTAGCAGCGAGTAATAATTTTAGTGAGAAACATATTGCAGTTTTCCAGCTTGTTTTTTTCTCCGAAATGTTGGTTAGAAGCACAACATTGTGAGAAGAGGGCTGCAACATGAAAAGCAGAGATGCATGTGTAAAAACGGACTCCACTGATGCGGCCAGTTAAAACCTTTCCCCCCGTCTTAATCACCTGTCAGCGCTGTGTGCCGCCCCCAGCCTCTAACCAAGGGGGAGTGTCAAATGTCCCACAATGCCCTGCCTCTCTGCTGTCTGCGGAGATAATGAGACACCACGCTGGGGAGGAAGGTTGGTTGGGGTGCAGTAAGGACCGATAATGAGGGACAAACTCTTCCAGGCCTTGGGGATGGAGGCGGTGGGTGGATGGCGTTTGGAGGCCACCGCAGCGGGAGGTTCCACATGTGCCGGGAGGGAGGTGGAGGAAGAGGAGACGTGGAGGAAGAAGGGGAACAAAGCAACAAAATGCTCAGGACGAGTAAGAAGAAAAAACAGAGCTCACAACAGATTAATGAAGACACTGAACAGCTGGACATCTGCTCTACGTCTGTGTGTGTGTGTGTGTGTGTGTGTGTGTGTGGGGTTGTAACTTACTTTTATACCAACGGGTTGGCAGAGGGAAAGAAAACTCTGCACCATGCCAACAAGTCTAAAGTCTCATCTGCTCATTTATTTGCAGGGAGTAAACCCGGCTCATTAAGTGGGAGGAAAACATTGACATAAACACTCTTCAGGCTCCTCCAGCCCCCTCCTATAATGACATGACTATTATGATGATAAGGGGGTGTTAATTTAGCCCAAGACAAACAAAGCTTCTCTAACTACCCCCTCTGTGTTATATTAATATAGCTGCGAACACTCTCCCTCAGGAGTCCTGAGCTCTATACGCCTGAAAGTATCTCCCACACACTGCCTTCTTTTGAGCCTCGGAAACTTTCTCTAATAATCTGATTTCCTGCTTTTTTATTTCATTGTTTAATTTTTCTTTCTCGTAATTAGGGGTTAATTTTGTCATCTTAAAGGAAGCCGGACTTTTCGTATCAGAATCAGGTTTTTTGCCAAGGTTAGATGGAATTTGGATTTGTAAAAAATGAGAAATTATACTCGATTATTAATAAAAAAAACAATATTAACAAGTAAAATGTATAAAAGTGGCGTCAATTGATAAAAATAAATACACGTGGGGTGTGATAAAGAAATGCATGACACACTTGTAAGAGACTTATTTTTGTAACTTTATTAATACATCTCAGCTCAGGTTTTGGTATTTGCATGAAGTCCATTGAACAGAAATGTGCAACACATACAGCAAAGTTTAAGGTATGGAGTATGAGTAATGGAACGTTCTGCTAGAGCTGTATGTGTGCTGCAGTAACACACACACACACACACACACACACACACACACACACACACACACACACACACACACACACACACACACACACACACACACACACACACACACACACACGGCGAGAGAGTTACATTAATTCCAGGCCCTCAGGAGAGTGTGTATCGATCGGCTCGGTGTGGTTTGTCACAGGTAATCAGAGTGATTGGGTCACAGCTCAGGCGTGTTATGGCGCTCCGCCCTGGAGGAGAGCTCTGTGAGGACTTAAACAGCGCAAACTGACTGGCACTAATGGAGAGCACTACTCCTATTATCAGAGACAGTTGTCTGCACCGTCAAGTGGAGCGGGAAAATGAGTGACACGCAGACAGAGAGCACATCAGCTGACTGGGTTTGGGTTTGGGGAGGGAGGGCGGTTGTGTAATTTCAGGACACAGATGTAATCTCGACCTTGAAGTCAAGGTGAAAGTATGAACTCAAAGCCTTTCAAGTGAACCATAAGGAGAGAGCAGTTTTACCGTAACAAGTGACACACGCTTCTTCAATAATATGTCTTACAGGAAATGTCCCACAACAGCAATCTGTGGCCCTGCAGTGCATGAACTGTTTACTACTTGGTACTGTTTAAGTACTTGGTCAGAGTGTAGTTTACAATGACATTATTTCATTGTGAACAAGAGGCATAGTGATTATAGTTAAAATATACCTGGATGTAAATAATACACATCCAGTGGATAACACAAGCTTACAGATTTTCCTCCCTAAACTATTATAGAATGTATTCATGCCAAAAAAAAAAGAGAAAAAAAACCACAACAAACAAAGTTAAAGATGAACTGGACTTTTTCTTTTCAACCGTCTACTGATATTGGGATTATTTCATTATTATGAATTAATTTACTCAAGATAATAGTTAAAGTTATTGTGGAAAATCCACTTTTTTCCAAACCTGTGTATTAAGAGATTTTCAAAGTTTCTGGAAAAAGATTCTTTCTCTTTTCCACCTTTTCCCCTATGTAAAAACCTGTCTGAAATCAGCTGATCAGATTTTGGACACTTTGTGATGTCACAAAGTTTCTTCTGGTTGTGCAACCATTAGCCACTCACCAACCAAGGTTACACCCGCCCACCTTATGACCTGAATCTCCTCCTAGAGCACCATTGTGTATTTTTAACCAATCTCTTCTCAGAGGGTGTGGCCAGCAGCAGCTTATCAGCATTTAAAGCTACATACTCAGAATCAGCACTTTTGGAACAGGGCTGAAACAGAGGGGATTATGGGATGCTACAATGGTCTGTTTGGTGTTTCAGAGACATGTTCTGCATAGATCTGAGACCTATAATATATTGTTGAAAAAGGCAATAATAGGGGACCTTTAAATCTGAAAGTAACAGAAGTACATACTGCGTCACCTGCCCTTGCTCGACATCATGGAGGTTTTAGACAAATATATATTGGTGGGTTTTATATAGATCATACTGCTTTACTGAGAGTACAGTGTATAAGAACGCATGACCTTTATCCTGTAACCTTGCACCTGACATTTCTTCCCTATGAGAGCGGGTGTGAATCCCGCTGGACGAACACCTACAACACTTCTTGTTTCTCTAACATCTCTGACCTTCCAGCTTACTCACAAATATAAATGTATACCATGACCATTCTCACCCTTCTCATCCCACGTATTCCTCCCCTCTTTCCCTCCCTCAACAGGACCATGCTGTGCTGCTGGTTCTGCATGTTTCCATCAACTTCAAACTCTTCCCTCTTTTACTTCATTTAAAAGCATTACACATTTGACATGTATTTTTCACCTTGTTTCAGTTAACTTAACTATCTGAGAAAACTCCGGCAAAGACTTGACATTTAAAAACATGTTTTATTTTGTATTAAACAAGATTGTGTTATCGAGTGCTTGGAGGCCCCTTCCTGTTGGTTCTAAGGATGAACCAATAAAAAGCTAACTGGAGCTACTGCAATGTATAAGACAACAACCTTTGAGGACACTGAGGCCATGTTTTCCACATTTGTTTTGCAATATCACATGATGAGTGTTTTATATACAGTGGTATGCAAAAGTTTGGGCACCCCTCTGAGATTTCATGACAATTTGCTTTTCCTTTATAATAGAAGATCACAGCAACAACATTTGTTTTCCTACAAAGATGTAGACGTTTTAGTGTTTTCCAGACCAAAATTCTTAGGGTAGCATTACATAGTTTTATTATAATAAAATAAAATGCAAAAAATGGGATGTGCAAAAGTTTGGGCACCCTTATAAATAGCATTCATTTCAACACCTGTACGGATTTATAGCTGACAGGTTGCTGCACAAAATTGCTTTGATTAGCTCATTAGACCTTCAATTACAAAGACAGGTGGAACCAATCATGAAAAAGGCTATTTAACATAGGTAATAGCTGGCTGTGCCTGGCCTAGGTTCTTTCTTACGGAGTGGCAAGATGGGGACCTCAAAACAACTCTCCACTGACCTGAAAGCTAAGATAATCCAACATTATAAATTAGGAGAAGGGTACAAAAAATGATCTGACAGGTTTAAACTGTCTGTCTCCACAGTCAGAAACGTAGTTGTGAAATGGAAGGCCACAGGAACAGTCCGTGTGAAGGAAAGATGTGGTAGGCCGACAAAAATAGGGGAAAGGCACAGGCGAAGGATGGTGAAAATGGTCACAGAGAAGCCACAGACCACCTCCAGAGAACTACAACAACATCTGGCTGCTGATGGTGTAGTTGTTCACCGTTCCACAATCCAGCGTACTTTGCACCAGGAAGAGCTCATTGGAAGGGTGATGTGCAAAAAGCCTTTCCTGAGTGTTAATCACAAGAAGAGTCGCATGAGGTATGCAAAAGCACATCTGGACAAGCCAGAAGCATTTTGGAACAAAATACTGTGGTCAGATGAGACCAAGATTGAGTTATTTGGTCATAACATGAACAGGTATGCATGGCGAAAAAAACACACTGCATTCAATGAAAAGAACTTGTTGCCCACTGTAAAATTTGGTGGAGGATCTATCATGTTATGGGGCTGTGTGGCTAGCACAGGTACTGGAAAACTTGTTAAAGTTGAGGGCCACATGAATTCCTTACAGTACCAGGAGATTCTTGACAAGAATGTTCTAGAGTCAGTCACAAAGTTGAAGCTACGCCGGGGTTGGATTTTTCAGCAGGACAATGATCCTAAGCACCGATCAAAATCCACCAAGGAATTCATGCAGAAGCACAGGTACAATGTTCTGGAATGGCCATCCCAGTCCCCAGACCTTAACATCATTGAAAATGTATGGATTTATTTGAAGAAGGCTGTCCATGCACGGAGGCCAAGAAACCTGACTGAACTGGAGACGTTTTGTGTGGAAGAATGGGCCAAAATACCACCTGCCAGGCTTAAGGGACTTGTCTGTGGCTACAGGAGGCGTCTACAGTCCGTTATTGCAGCAAAAGGAGGCAATACTAAATATTAATGGAATTATTTCTTAGGGGTGCCCAAATTTATGCACATGCCTATTTTTGTTTGAATGCACATAAACATGTTTCTGTTTGACCAATAAAAGTTATTTCACTACTGAGATGTTTCTGTTACCTTAAGGTATAACATATGTTAAAATGAAGTTGCTGCTTCAAAAGCTCAGCAAGTGACAAACTGATGCAGTGGTTTTCCTAAGGGGTGCCCAAACTTTTGCATACCACTGTATCTTAAGACACAATGTATTTGATTTGTATCTATGTATCTACCTACATACACATACATGCACACAGCAGAGCACACACAGTGAAATTGGTCCTCTGCATTTAACCCATCCTAGTACTAGGAGCAGTGGGCAGCTATTGTGCAGTGCCCGGAGCAATGGGGATTGGAGGTGTCCGGTGCCTTGCTCAAGGGCACCACAGCAGGGCCTAGGAGGTGAACTGGGACCTCTCCAAGTAGCAGTCCACTTTCCATATTTCAAGTCTGTTTGGGGACTTGAACCAGCGACCCTACAATTCCCAGTCCAAGCCCCTACTGACTGAGCGACTGCTGGAAAACCTTTTTTTTAACCTTTTTCTTCCCTTATAAAACTTGAGAAATGACCATGGGTGGTGTAGTAGAGGCATGTAGTGTATTTACATGCATTACTTTAAGGAGAGAGGGATAGAAAAAAAGAGCCTCTCCTCTGGATTAATACCTAAAAATAACTCAAGATGCTCATCAGTTGCTAGAATAGGATGAGACTGCAGATTCTTTGCCCAGTGGTCACAATTAACGCTGAACCCCCAATATCGCAGGCGGCCTCCAGAGATCCATTAGAATTACCATAAGCAAATTGGTCAACAACTAGACGTATCCCGCATGTGGGGTGAGCGCAGTGTGACCCCCCCCCATCCCCAGCCTACTGCTGACTGACACTGTTCCCGCTCGACCTTTGGCACAGTATACTGATCGAATACCTCAGAGCTGCAGTAAGCATTGTATGGGGGGGTTGGGGGGGGGGGCCGTCTACATTACATCAAACATTCATAACCTGACCCGGTGTAAGAGCGGAAACTCTTAAAACCCTCCTGAAACGGTTCTAGATATTAATGTACGGAGGGTGGAAAAAGCGGCTTTAAAATATTAACCTCTTTATACCGGTTTGTTGGCTTGATCGCCAATCAATAGCATTGTGCAGCGGCAGGGGCTGGGGGGGGGGGGGGGACAGGATGGTGCTGATGAAAAATGCATGAGGCTGAGGGGCTGAGGCGGGGGGCCAGAAAATTAAACCCTGCCCGCCGCCACATTTGCTGAGTTGCAGCGGTGGAGCCGGAGAAGTTTAAGTGGGGAGCTCTGAGTGTGTGTGTGTGTGTGTGTGTGTGTGTGTGTGTGTGTGTGTGTGTGTGTGTGTGTTTGTGTGTTTGTGTGTGTGTGTGTGTGTGTGTGTGTGTGTGTGTGTGTGTGTGTGTGTGTGTGTGTGTGTGTGTGTGTGTGTGTGTGTGTGTGTGTGTGCATGCAGGGGTGTGGTTTCCCCTGATGTGTGTTTGCACCTGAGTGAAGGAAATATAAAAAACACACTCCACTCTCTGCATAACATTATTGTTTTCACCGTGCAAAGTTAATCCCCCAAAAATAAAAAAAGTTATCATAAGAAAAAGAGCACAAGCATGAAGAAATCTTTGACTCTTCTGCTCCGTTTTAAAGCTAAAACTCGGTTACTGTGCTGCAAGTTTCCTGACTGCAAACACATAGTTATGAGTCTAAAATCCAGTGCACTAATTTTAGTGTATCCTTAATTCCTACCTTGTTAGCAGCAGAAGGCCTCCGTTTCCCCTGGGTCATGAAAGATTAAAGACCCCTTCTGCACAAATTAAACTGACAAAAAAAAATCATATTTACACCCAAAACAGCTTGTTCCTCATAAGTGGTGTCTTGAATTTAATTTAGCGGCACGTAAAAGAGAGATAGCGTGCCGATCTTATACTGTAACTTTAATGTTAAACTTTATACCGTCCCACCCAGGGTGGTAAAGACTTATTAAATGAGTCCCACTCCTCTCATGGTATGGTTTGTGCTTGTGCAATGAGGGTATAGCTTTAATGAAAGTCATTATGTTTTATTAAAAAAAAATGAACTCCAAAGTGACGTTGGTGATCTGGCCCTTTATGTTTATGTTATAGCATCCACCTTTTTCTAATAATATCTTGCATTTTGTGATTAAACAATCAATTGTTTTTAATATGAATGGAAACATCATCTTTGGTAATGACTGTTTTCAAATGTATTTAAATGTGATTTTATAATGTGTTTCTTTTGCACTATGTATTTTAATGTTTTTGTAAAGCACTTTTAATTGGCTGCTCTATAAATGAATGTGCTTTACCTTGCTTAATGCATTAAAGAGGACATATTCTGCCTATTTTCAGGTTCATATCAGTGTGTAGTGTCTCTACTGGGACATGTCTCCATGATTTAATGTTCAGAAAGCTCTTTATTTTTCTCATACTGCCTGTGCTGCAGCACCTCTTTTCACCCTCTGTCTGAAACCAGAGCCCACTCTGCTCTGATTGGTTAGCTGGCCGGCTCTGTTGTGATTGGTTAAGAAATGTCCCGTCCCCAATCCTATCACAACAAGGTTGTGGCGCAAGCCAATAGAAGCGTGAGTGTTACATAGTGAGGTCACTATGTTTGGGGAGTAAACAAAGGAGTCCAATGAAGGTGTTCCAGGCAGGGGGGAGAACACAGGGATATTAGCCTTTGCTGACCATTTACATGCACTAAAACCTATACAACACACTACAGGAAAAGAAAAACCCCAGAAAGCATAGTAAGGTTCTTTTAATAAATGCTCCTGATCAAAGTGCCAGTACAGCATTCAGTACACAGAAGTGCGTGTGTTAGTGCAAAATAAAATAGGAATGTATCACATCATGTAGAGGTATTGCATTATGTGTTGTTTCAGCCAGCCAGTTCTTTACCACTGGCTGGAAAGACTGCAGTTGTGGATACACTACGAGATGTATCACTATACCATCCTGCTCCTGCCAGGTGGAACTGCTACACCTTTTCCTCTCTGCTGGGCGCCGTGCCCCGCCAGGCTGTGATCTCACCTGTCAGACTGAATTTAGCAGCAGGTGAGCTCAGCCGATAGCTACCTGCAGACTGCAGCCTTGTTTTACGCTCCAGTTAGCTGTCTCCTGCTGGACAATGACCCCCCCCCTCATGCAGCTCCAAGTCAAAGCAGGAGGAAACCTCAGGGGTCAGGGTGTGAGAAGAGGTTGGAGAAGGAGTAGAGAAAGAGGAGAGGATGGGTTGCTTGTCACATTTAAGCTCCGGCAAGTGTTTTTATAAAGTGGCAGCCAGTGGTGTAAAGTAACTAAGTAGAATAACTAAAGTACTGTACTTAAGTACAGTTAAGTATTTAAATGTGAGATACTTTATACTTTTCGATCCATTTAGTGACTTTACAGACTTGGATTAATGATATATATAATCAACCCTTAATTCAGACTTTAGTTCCACCTGGAGTAAACTCACAAGCTACTTTAAGTACATTTTGATGAGATTACTTTTCTACTTTTACTTGAGGAACATTTTGAATGCAGGACTTTTACTGTAACATAGTATTCCTACACTCTGGTACTTCTACTTTGACTCAAGTACAAGATCTGAGTACTTCTACATCTCTGGTGGCAGCACAGCGGGTTGTAATCCGACAGTGATGTAATCGTCCCGGCTGGTAATGTGTGTGACACGGAGCATGCGAAATCTCTCAAAATGAAGTCACTATCAACACTTTCAGACTGTTCAGGGGAGCTGCTGAAGCTTGTGTGGCCTTGAACGCTCCATCAGCCTCCTTCTTTCTCATCCTGCCTGCAGGAAAGCGGGCCCTGCCCTCGAACACAAAAAATAGCTTTGTCATTGATCAGAAAAGCATCCTCACAAACAGGCATAACCAAAATAGCGACGGCATTGATCTTGAACGGAAGACTGATCAATCTTTATTAGTTCTGAGTGCAAAGGGCTCGAAAGAACAGAAACGCAGCATTATATTGAAGAGGCTTCCAGAAAGCTCTCCGCCGATCAAACACACTTGGTACTGAACACACTCATCGAGCAGACCTAAATAACCTCTTCACACACATTGAGACCAGTGTACAGGAGTGTACCGTACACACTCACAGCTAGGCCTCAAGAGTAATGGATTACATGTAATGGGATTACATAATACAAAATTAAAGGCTAACACTACGTTTTACAGTTACAGGAAAAACACATGATGGAATTATTGGTTAATTTTAAAGATAGGGGATTTATAGCATGATTACACTAAAAAGAGCATCTAGTGTGTGTAGTAACGGATCAGCTGTTCTCTCTCCTGTCAGCTGTTCTGTTCTGTAGGCTAACACTTTAAGAGTGAATCTATACGCCTATACTGCCTGAATCTGCTTCATGGTTTTCTCTTTCTTTGGTTCATTTGTTCTGTTTTTAATTCAGCAGGTGAACCTATGTTCATAAAATAGTGTGTGTATTAAACTAAAACAGAGCATTTCTTGGATAATCTTTTCTAAGATTACATTGTTCTGTTGTCTTGCATATTACACAACAATCTATTGATTTTTATTTTCTCTTGTATTTATTTGCTTTATATTTGAGATTGAGGTAATCTCAAAGTAACTGAAAGTAATCGGGTTACATTACTTTTATAATGTTATACTTGAGATAAAGTGACTGATCATATTTTTTTTACGGGTAACTAGTAATTGTAACAGATTACATTTTTAAAGTGACCCTCCTAACCCTGCCCAAAGCTCAGATCTGAATCACCTGTTCACACACATTGAGGCGAGCAGACAGGAGCGTGCAGGGAAGTGTTTCAGTCAGCAGGAAGTGGCTGTGTTGAACAGCAGCACCTGGCTTAAAGGATAACTCTCCTCCTGATCCCTATCTGCAGGCCCACACAACTCATAACCAGTCAGGGTTTCCTACAGCAGGAGCATCATTTCTCTGAAAGTGGATTGCACACACACACAAAGAAAAACATCAATACTTTCCATAATATAAGCTGTCCTCACCGAGGGACTGGGGACCCATCTGCATCTGATTACAAGCCGTAAATCTGGCTGACCCTATTTTTACTGTCTGCACATATAGCTCAGCATGTTTATTGATCTTTACGGACATTGAGATACCTTGTACAAACCCATCAAAAAACGACTTTTAGCTGATAATGTGAAAAGTTTCTATACGAATTGTTTCTCTGCTATGTGTCTAAAAGTTAAAGAGGCCATATAATGCTTATTTTCAGGTTCATATCTGTATTTTGTGTCTCTACTGGGACATGTCTCCATGCTTTAATGTTCAGAAAGCTCTTTATATTTCTCATACTGCCTGTGCTGAAGCACCTCTTTTCACCCTCTGTCTGAAACCAGAGCCCACACTGCTCTGATTAGTTAGCTGGCCGGCTGTTTTGGGATTGGTCAACAGTTTACAGATGCCCCGCCCTTTAACCAATTACGTACAATGTGTTGAAGTGCTAGATAACAGAAGTGCGAGTGTTAAATAGCATTAGCGGATGTTCATTTCACCCGTACGCCTTCAGTAGTGTCCTACCTGAATTATCCACCTCTTAATACCATCATTATGACGTCACGGCTATAGAAACCAATAGTATTGTACAGAAACGCAGCATAACAGGGCGTAACATCACAGACAGATATCTAATGTAGCGGGAATTAATTACAAAGCAAGAAACCCAAATAACACAATTCAACAAGTCTCCTTTCACTGGAGCCACAGCTGCGCTACATCATTCACATCATCTATAGCAGGAGCATTAATATTTAAGTAGTAAAATGACAAAATATTCAAACATTTAAATGAAACACATTTATTATAGCCTATACTCACCAATAGTTCCAATAATAAGTCCTGTTCTATCGCCATGGAGGCTAATGCTGAAAGTCCAGTCTGTCCAGCCGTATTTCTATCACAAACTATTTTGGAGCTCAGTTTCCCTGCCAACTTGTTCGTTAAACTGTAGATCCACTCTGGCTTCCCCAAAAGTTTTCCAAAGCACTGTTGCTTTCAAGTGTCCAGCCATGCTTTTGTGTCTAGCTGCTGCCTTGGTTAGACAACTAAAGTTTGCAAACCCTCTACGGCTCCAAACACCAATTGGATCAGCAATACAGTTTGCAGTGCTCCTCAGAGGCTGTGAGCAAAGGTAGGCCTACTGCTGTAGGTAGTGAGTTGAAAGTGGTAGTCAAACCCTTTCCCCGGCTGCTACAGGCTTGCTAGCTTCACCAAATCAATTTCTACTCTGCTGCCAGCCATTGTGGGCTGAAAAAACATCTAAACGCAAATATTTTACCTTGCGCAGGTTGCTAAGGACGCTAAAGATGCCATTTGGTAGCATGTTGCTACCGGTAGCTACACACGCTAGAGAGTGTTTACTAGCTCTGACAATCCATTCAAAGGACGTGAAAAATGCCGACGTCCTTGTACACCTACTAGATGGCCCTGAATGCCAACTCAAAATCTGATTGGTCAATGCAACAGTTTCATCGCCTTTTATTTTAAACTACAGGCCTGCACTGCTGATTCTGAAGGCCTCAGGCATTTCAGCAACACATTCTGACTGAAAGATGATTGGATAAAAGCTCCAACATTAACAACCATTACTGGACTCAGCGCAGCGGTGCGCATCACATACTGTGACATGAAGAATAGACTATTGGAAATAATTTAATACATGTAAATTCATAACTATATTAAAATAAGTCAGTGATTCTTAAAGTGTTTAGGCCAGCAGAGAAGGCCGTGCTGGCCCTGACATCCCACCATTGTTACACAGTGATGTCATATGTTCTGGAAATAAATAAAGGACTATAATCGAGGTGTTTCAGAAACTCTCTTTGGAGACAACTTTGGGATTTTCGACTTTGCAGACCATGTAAATGCACAAAAACATATATAACACACTACGGGAAAGGGAACACCCCCACAAACAGGATAGGGACTCATTAAAACCCAGTAGGAAAGATTATTGAAAAATTAACTGTGATATATTTATTGAGATATTCAAAGCAGAGAGAATATTCCCCCCAAAAATAATGTCCCCCTCATTGTACATACAGGGAAACAATACTCAAAAAAGCTCCAAACAGAAAACAAAGCACTCTGGGAGAATGCATGACACCCTGAGGGCAAAGAAAGAAGAGCAAAGTGACAAAGAGGCGGAGACAGACACAAGGAGAAGGAGGAGGAGGGAGCCGGATTTAACCTGCTTCCTGTCTAATGTATGGGACGTTTCCGTGGCAGGAATAAAAGAGAAGGTAGGGAAGGAGAGAGGGGGAGTTAAGGGGGTAAACAGAAACATCTTTGATCAGACAGATGTTGAAGAGAAGCTGTTTTTTTCCTGAGCTGGCTGCTAGCCATTTCCAGATGGCTCTTTGTTCAAAACCAGTGCTAATGAGCAGGGAGGGAGATTTGAGGATGGCATGATGGGATGTTTTTCAGCTGGCACAGGTACAGGTAGTGTTAGCAGTGATGTACTGATTACATCTTATTTACAAGCCTCCAGTGTCCTGACCGGACAGCAGGAAGCTAACACCTGTGACTTCATCGATAGTACTGCTTTGCATATTCATTAAACAATCCCATGCATCAATAGATCAATGGCGACGCACGCTTACATATTCATACAAACCGCAGTGGTGTGAGATACATCAATCATCCTGCAGAATAATCAAATACCCACAATCCTCCCCTGGGCTTGGGAATAAGTGTGGATGTGGGGAAGACGATGTCCCGGCAGGTGTTACATCCACTTTGATTTGCATCTGTGTGTGTGTGTGTGTGTGTGTGTGTGTGTGTGTGTGTGGGGGGGGGGGGGGGGGGGGGGCAGGTGAAGGTATGTGAACATGTGCAGGGTGGGATAAAGTCATGAATGTGTGAACTGTGTGTAGTATTAACATAAATGTATACAAATATAGAAACTTAACTATCTGCATCTCATATCAATGTTTCAGAGTCTGTATGAGACTCATGGTCAGAGCAATGGACACTCATAAAGGACTGAGAAAGTCTGCTAAAGTCAGGAGGAACAACACAGATAAATGTTCATGTCCCTTATGAAACCAAATGTTGTCCCTTAATGTAAGATCTGAGTTAGGGTAATCCGAAGCATGATCTTTTTCGAAACCTAACCCAGAAGTTTTGGACCACTTCACAATATTCACCATGCAAGGACCTAAGACGTCAAAGATACAAAAGATCTCTGAACCAAGTGGGAAAAAATGACACTTTGAACTAAAATACAAAGTTGATTTACTCTGAAAGTTATACTGAACATTTTATTCATATGTCCTCAGCACCTGATTATGCCCCAATACAATCCTAAAAACATACAAGGAAGGTTAATGCTACACCAACAGGCTGCTCAGATTCAAACCTACTGAAAAACATACACTGAAACAGAAGGGCAGGATTAAACAACCTCAATTTTGGAAGTAAAAAAAAAAGTGTATCTACATTTTAATGACAAATATAGACTTTTTTTTTTAATTGAATTTAAAATATTGAGCAGCCTTTTCTAAGAGAGCTCTGGACAAATGGCATAACTACACCAACACTAGAAAAATATCTACAAAAAAAACAAAACCAGGCCATTTACACTTTCACATTAAACTCTTTTTTAAGACTGTGACTCTGTGTTTTAAATACATGTTGTAGTTCAGTCTAAGCAGATGGAGCTGCCCACATAAACGCCTGTTTCATGGAGCTCTGAATGTTTGCTTTATTAAGACACGAGCAGAGATCATGAGCGCGCAGGCTGTAGTCTGACATTAGTGCTGGAAGAAAGTATAAGGGCAGATGCAACAGAAGCTGTTAACGGATAACTTTGCAGTTCAAAGACAAACAATACACTCGGGAGATGTTGATAGTTGTTGTCTTGGAGAAATCTTGACCAACAAGTCAGAGGATTGTTAGGACAGGCACAAAAACGTCAAAGTTATAATTAGGCAAAAGGTAAAAACATTTATGCATTAACATCCACAATTTACTGACCCATAAACCCATCCCAACCTCCAGGTTTGCCTGCTTTTATAATATTATACTTCCACCTTTGTTTCCTATGACCTATTTTTTGCAAGGAAAGTCTCCAATTTCCTTATCAAATGGACTAATGAGTTTTAGGTTCTTATTATATGTGTTAGGACCTCAGGTTTTATTTTGAAATGTATCTTGTTTGGTCACTTCCTGTCTTTAGTTTCCCCCCTGTCTGATTGTCTGATCATGCTCACCTGTTGCCCCTGTGTTTCTCCTCCCCCTTCCCAGCTGTTTCTCGTCTTGTGATTACCCCCCTCTGTATTTAGTCTGGGCTTTCCTTTGTGTTCTTTGTTGTGTCGTCGTCGTTGTTTGTAGTTTGCCTGTTCCCTGAACCCTTTTCTCCCTTTTTCAGCCCTCCCTCTTCCACTGGTTTGTCCGTGTTTTCCTTAGTTTTACCTTTTGTCTGCATTTTTGTTAACAGCCTTTTTATAAATAAAAGCTCGCCCTTTGTCACGTTTGAACCCCTGCCTCCTCTATTGCTTCTGAACCTGGGTCCTTCCCCCAATCCTGACAGTATGACGCGACCAAAAAATAGCCCCAGCAGAAATATTCGAGGATGCCTTCCCAAGACAAGAGGTCTTGATAACCCACCAGGCAACCTCAACCCAGGTACATGCGCTGCCTGAACTCAACGTCCTGATGCAGCGGCTGGCTACCATGGTAGAACAGTTAGTCCCCATAGATGCTATTCTACCTCTGCCCTCAGCTCCGGCACCTGTTCCAGCTCCTGACCTGACTGGATATGCTCCGGAGCATCGTGTGGGAACGGCCGAACGCTACACTGCCTTTGCCCCATTCTCCGTGTCGTTTCAAGGTTTCAAGGCCTTCACATTGTTCCCAGGCCGAGTCCCGGCCGCCATGCTTCCAGCTGCAGTCCGGCCCACTCCATCCCCTCCTGCCCTGTCGGCGGCCTGGCTGACTCCAGTCCCGCCTTCCCTGTCGGCGGCCCGGTCGACTCAAGTCTCGCCTGGCCTGTCGTGTCGTGTCGACTCCGGCCTGGTCGTCATGTCGACTCCGGTCTGGCCTGTCGTGTCGACTCCGGCCTCGCCTGTCCAATGGACTCCAGTCTCGCCTGTCCAGTCGGCTCCAGCCTTGCCTCCAGTCTCGCCAGTCCTGTCGACTCCGACCTAGCCTTTCCAGTCGACTCCGGCCTGGCCTGTCATGTCGACTCCGGCCTGGCCTGTCGTGTCGACTCTGGCCTCGCCTGGCCTGTCGTGTCGACTCTGGCCTCGCCTGTCCAGTGGACTCCAGCCTCGCCTGTCCAGTCGGTTCCAGCCTCGCCTGTCCAGTCGGTTCCAGCCTTGCCTCCAGCCTTGCCTGTCCAGTCGGTTCCAGCCTTGCCTCCAGCCTCGTCTGTCCTGCTGACTCCAGCCTCGTCTGTCCTGCTGACTCCAGCCTCGTCTGTCCTGCTGACTCCAGCCTCGCCTGTCCAGTCGACTCCAGCCTTGCCTCCAGTCTCGCCTGTTCCTGCTCCGGTGGGGTTCCCGCCTTCACCTGTTCCTGCTCTGTTGGGGGTCCTGCCGTCACCTGTTCCGATGGGGGTCCCGCCAACACCTGCTCCTGTCCTGTTTGGGGTCCCGTGGAGACCTGTTCTGCCGGGGTACCATCCGACATCATGTCCTGCTCCGTTGGGGGTCCTGCCGTCACCTGTTCCGACGGGGGTCCCGCCAACACCTGCTCATGTTCCCTTGGGGGTCCCACCATCACCCGTTCCGATGCGGGTCCCGCCAACACCTGCACCTGTTTTGTTGGGGGTCCCACCATCACCTGTTCTGATGGGGGTCCCGCCAATTCCTCACCCTGTCAAGTCGGTGGTCCCTCCAACACCTGTTCCGTTGGTGGTCCCGCCAATACATGTCCCTTTCCAGTCGGGGGCACCACCAACTCAAGTTCATGTCCTGCTGACGCCAGTACCCCCCGGGTTTCCGCCGAAGCCATCTCCTGCCTCTTCGGGGGTTCCGCAGACGCCAGTACCAACTGGGGTCCCGCCGACAAGAGCTCATGTCCCACCGGGGGTCCCGCGGACTGATGCTCCAGTCTCCTCAGTGGCCCTGCCGTCACCTGTTCCGATGGGGGGTCCGCCAACACCTGATCCTGTTCCGTTGGGGGACTTGCCGTCACCCGTTCCGATGGGGGTCCCGCCAACACCTGTTCCTGCTCTGTTGGGGTCCTGCTGTCACCCACTCTGATGGGGGTCCCGCCGAAAGCATGTCCTGTTCCGTTGGCGGTCCCACCGCCTCCTGCTCCAGGTCCTCCGGAGAGGTCCCACTGCTGCATACGCCATCCTCGAGCATGGTCCTGTCGTCCTCCAGCCCGACCTCCAAAGGCATCTTGCCGTCCTCCAGCCCGTCCTCGAGCATGGTCCTGTTGTCTTCCAGCCCGTCCTCCAGAGGCGTCTCGCCGTCTTCCAGCCCGTCCTCCAGAGGCGTCTCGCCGTCTTCCAGCCCGTCCTCCAGAGGCTTCTCGCCGTCTTCCAGCCCGTCCTCCAGAGGCTTCTCGCCGTCTTCCAGCCTGTCCTCCAGAGGCGTCTTGCCCCCTTCCTGCCCGTCCTCCAGAGGCGTCTCGCCGTCCTCCAGAGGCATCTTGCCGCCACCCTGCCCGGCCCCCAATGTGTCCCCACCGCGGCCTCCGGCCCCGTCGCAGCCTCCGGCCCCGTCTTCATCTCCGCCCCTGTCTCCGCCCCTGTCTCCGCCCCCCAGAGTTCCCTAGCCTCGGCCTTCCCCCTGTCTCCGTCCCCCAGTGTTCCCTCGCCATGACCTTAGCCCCTGTTTCTGAGGCCTCACGGCCTCTGTCTTGCTCCTGGGCCGTCCGCCCGAAAGACTACATTCCCATGTCTGAAGGACGACAATTTTTTTCAGTTTTTTTTTTTAATGGTATGTCATGTTAAGGCAAGTTTATTTATATAGCACCTTTCAACACAAGGAAATTCAAAGTGCTTTACAAAAATGAAAGACATTAAGAGAGTTTTAAAATAGTGCAGCATAAACACATTATAAAAAGGCATTTAAAAACAGTCATTTAAGAGCAAAGATAATGAAATAAACACAACAGGTATAAAACACATGAATAAAAGTCACAGTACAATGTTAGATCAGAACAGTTCCATTAAAAGCAGCGGCAAAAAGAAGTGTTTTCAGCCTGCATTTAAAAGTAGTAAGAGTAGCAGCGGACCTGCAGGGTTCTGGGAGTTTGTTCAAGATATTTGGAGCATAATAACCGAACGCTGCTTCTCCTTGTTTGGTTCTAATTCTGGGGACAGAAAGCTGACCCGTTCCAGAAGACCTGAGAGTTCTGGATGGTTCATAATGTAGCAGGAGATCACAAAGGTGTTTTGGGTCTAAACCATTCAATGCAGCAGCGTTCTGAATCAGCTGCAGCTTTCTAATGGATTTCTTAGTGAGACCTGTAAAGACACCATTACAGTAGTCCAGTCTACTGAAGATAAAAGCATGGACAAGTTTTTCCAGATCCTGCTGTGACATTAGTCCTTTAATCCTAGATATGTTCTTCAGGTGATAGTGTTATGAAATTCAGTACAGAGTCCATGACTACACCTAGGTTTCTGCGTTAGCTGCTGTTTGAACATTGCTGACTGAAGCTCAGCGCTGACGTTTTGTCGTTCCTCCTTTGTTCCAAAAAGAATGACCTCAGTTTTGTCTTTGTTTAATTGAGAAAGTTCTGACTCATCCAGTCATTGATTTGTTCAATGCACTTACTCAGTGTTTGAATTGGAGCATAGTCTCCTGGTGAAATGGTAATGTAAATGTGTGTACCATCTGCATAGCTATGGTAACCTGTTTTGTTGCTTTTCATTATCTGAGCCAGTGGAAGCATGTAGATGTTAAAGAGAAGAGACCCCAAGATGGAGCCTTGAGGGACCCCACATGTCATATCTGTCATCTCTGATGTGTAGCTGCCTATAGAAACAAAGTGTTTCCTGTCCTTTAAGTAAGATTCAAACCAATTCAGAACTGTTGCCAAAAGTCCCAACCAGTTTTCTAGTAGGTCTAGCAGTATGTTGTGGTCACCAGTGTGAAATGCAGCACTGAGATCTAATAATACTAACACAGAGATTCTGCCACTGTCTGAGTTTAAGTGGATGTCATTGAAGACCTTAACAAGAGCAGTCTCAGTGCTGTGGTGCGGTCCAAAGCCTGGCTGGAACACATCAAAACACTTATTTGCATCCAAGAAATTACTCAGCTGTTTATGAACTACTTTTTCAATGATTTTACCTAGAAAAGGGAGGTTTGATATGGGCCTGTAATTATTCATTACTGAAGCGTCTAGATTGTTCTTTTTTAAGAGCGGTTTAATGACTGCAGTTTTCAGGGCCTGTGGAAATACAGCTGAGTGAAGAGACTTGTTTACTATATGAAGCAGCTCTGAGGACATGCTATGAAAAACATCTTTGAAAAAGCTTGTAGGTATAATATCAAGGCAGCAGGAGGAGGACTTCAGATGTTGAATAATGTCCTCTAGGTCTTTATCTTTAATCTGATGGAATTGTGTCATGGTGTTTGAATTGATTTTAAGTGGGCACAAGGAGAACACATTTGCAGTTTCTTATACAGAAACACCGACTGCCTTTCTGATTTTCTGAATTTTGTCAGTGAAGAACGAAGCAAATTCATTGCAGGCCCTGGTGGATTGAAATTCAGAGGCTACTGACACTGGGGGGTTTGTTAGTCTCTCAACGGTAGCAAACAAGGCACGTGAGTTGTTTCTGTGTTTGGCAATGATGTCAGAGAAGAAAGACTGTCGTGCCTTTTTTAATTCCAAATTGTAAAGCCAAGTCTTTCTTTATAGATTTCAAAATGAACCTGGAGATTTGTTTTTCTCCACCTGCGTTCAGCTTTTCTAAATTTCCTTTTTTCTGTTCTCATGCTCATGGCCTTTCTCCATGGAGATATTTTCTTGCCACACACCTCCTTTACCTTAGTGGGAGCAATGGCATCTATGACATTTCTAACTTTTAAATGAAAAAGATCGACTAGCTCATTTACTGAGATGTTAGCGAGGGCTAGTGTGGGAGAAAACTTCTGAACAAACATTTACCTTGTGTTTTCAGATAAATACCTTTTTGTGGTAATTTCTTTTTGGGCATTTTTGTGAACAGAAATAGAGCTAAACGTCATAGTTTCAACTCCTTTTTAATTCTTTGCGTTATTTGGTCTCCCAAAAACAGTGGAGAGACCAAAAAATGACAGTTTTCATTAATCTCAGGTACAATTTCTGTCGACAAGAGCTTTGGTTTTGTATTAATTATATATTTTGTACGTCAATAAATTTAAATGTTATTTCACATAGTATCGTACGGTGGCTGACAACTGCAAACGGCCCAAATTATTCCCATTACGAGAAACGTCTGCAGCTTTAGAAACGATGAGAATATAAAACACATCTTCACCAACATGACAACACACGCAGGGTTTACTAAAACAGTGATGCACACAGCTGAGACCGGAGCACTTGTTGATGTTCGGGGATTATAAAATTAGCCATCGTATTTGCACCTGTTGGCCACCGTAGTAGTTCCTGTACTATAAAGGAATGCAGTTTGTACGTTAGCTCCAGATGTTGGTGGGTTTTACATCAAGTGTGGGAGGGGCCTCACTATACATTGCACCAAAGCCCCTCTGCAAACTGCAAGCATAACACCAATACTTGACTACTAACTTCTGTGAAGTGGGCAAATATGCAAAACTGCAGCTGTGAACCGTCCAGATAAATATTCTGCCGACCCCCGAGAGTTCCCCCTTCCTCTCTCCTCACCTGCAGTCTGTGGTTGCTCCCTGCTGCTCTCCAGCTCTGCATGCTCAGACCTCCTGAGACCACTGAATATACTTTACTTTTTCCAAACTATGTTATCATAAATGTGAACATTATTTAACTTTTTCTGAGTATATTTCTCCCAAACTGTGATAAATTAGAAGTGCTGAGTCACACTGTATCGAGCCTCATTGAAGTGTAATCAAATTAAATTATCGGACGCTTAAAATGTTTTAAGCGCACTGAGCTGTTGGTGTTGTAGTGAGGTGTGTGCAGGAGAGACAGACTCAGAGTCAGACAGAGAGACTCCTAATCAATAGCTCCTTAGCCTACTGCTCATCTTTATAGCTGGACATTCGTCCTCTCATGGCGGCGCTCAGCCTGCCTCTCTGAAGGACGTCCGGAGACTTTCAAAGGCGATAACAAATCAAACTGTTCCCTGAATCTAATATCAAACAGGCCTGGTGTCAGCATTTATTAGAGAAATCAGATTCTCCCCCTCCCTCCATACCCTACACTCCCCCCTTTTCTCTCTCCCACTTGCAGTATTCCAACACACAGCGGCCCCTTTGAAGTCGAAAGAATGCAGGATGGCAAATTACCCAGGAGACGCAGCTGATGGTCTTTGAAGCCCTCCTTTGATAGTGTTGTTTTTTCTGCTCCCTCCTGCATCTCTCTATCTCTCACTTCTCTGCACACACAATAAAGTTCGCAAACATTCATCTGCATAATAGTAAGATTACGAAAACATATCATAAACATATTCAGTCAGAACAACAAGCTTAAACTGCTGGAAATGACCGGGAGCATATTAAAGGAAAAAACAGTATCTCAAGTTCCATACTTGAGCAGTTTTGTACTGGTGTGGACTTCACTATCATTTTGTACCCCTCTAAATTTGTTTTAAACTCACAGTTACTTAGTTATTCTTAATAAAAAATGAGCTTAATATCGTTGTATGATACGATGTACTGCTAATAAACTGAGTGTTTTGCAAAGTACTAAAACTATCTTCTTTAAATTATTTGTATCTTTTATTTTGCAGCAGGTTAGTCTATTAGTGTTTTGTAACCTACTCTGTATTTTTACATTATGTATTATTATATGTGTACCCTATATATTAATATCTTTTTGCGTATGTAATATATATTTACTGTTGGTTTATTTATATTTTATTCAAGCGCAATGTCTTTTTTCATGATGCTGCAAGAATTTAGGATAAAAATAGTTTATCTAATTTAAATCTTATCTAATACATGCATACTGTTTTTGATACTTTGAGTTCATTTACTGATAATACTCAGGAGTCAGGACTTTCACTTGTAATGGACTTTGTTTTTTTCACTTACTTTATTTGAGGATCTGATTGGATACTTCGTTCCACTTCTGCTCTCCATTTGGATTTATTTAAAAATATAGAGGTGGGACACTACACTTATTTATTATTTTCTTGTTTAAACAAAGGCTCTGGTTTTGATTCACCTGATAGTACACACATTTACATTCTGTTTTATATTTGTATACTATTCCTGCATTTTACCCGCAACACTGAGTCACTTGCGCTAGTTTATTGCACTATTTTACCTTCTTTTTCCCTTTTATGTCTTAAGTAAGCTGTACTTTGCACTGTCGGAGGAGCCTGGGACTTGTCATTGCCAAACTACACTGCAGCTGTTGAGCATTTGACAATAAAGCCTTTGAATCTTCTCTCTGCTGTTACTCAAACTGTGTATTATAATCCCTCTCCCCCTAAAGAGTGTCAGATGGAGAGTCCATGAACATGATGTAATTTCCCCTGAACCATAGTCTCCTCTCCTTCAGCATCCTCTGCGCAGATAGAAGCTGTCACGCTGCATTTCTATTTACTCTGGTCTCTCCTCAGCACATCTTAGGGGAATAAATGTAGAGGCACTCACAAGTTATTTCTTTATATCAGACAGTCTGACAGCCAATGCAAGCAGGAATCTGCTTAGGAAAACTGACAACAAACTCCCACTTGTTAATGGCTGTGATTTGGTTTAGAGCTGACAGAGAGAAAGAGTTGTTTTTTTCATCGCGATGACAAGGAGAAAAACATTATGTACACACTGAAAAAGTGAAGGGGAAGTTTGTTTAGCATATTGCTCTGAATCTAAACTGTCTCTCCTAATGATATGAGGTATAATTTATGGCAACAACTTAGAGAACATTTACACTGACTATACAATAATTTATCCATCATAATCAGATTTAAGGTATGTTTCTGTATTGGTTGTATCCCGTAAACAAAAATATAAACGCATTTCTCAACAGATAACACAGATTTTAACTTCTTTTACCTTCAGCATTGACTCTACAAAGTGCCCTGAGGTTTGCCAGTAATACAACAGTCAGTAATTAGAGTAATGGGTCCCTATTCTGCTTTTGTGGGGGTTCGCCCTTTACTGTAGTGTGCTCTATAGGTTTTTATGCATGTAAATTGTCTGCAAAGGCTAAAACCCTTGTGTTCCCTCCAGGGGGAGTTTCTCTCCCACACACTGGGCTCTGGTTTCAGACAGAGGGTGAAAAGAGGTGCTGCAGCACAGTCAGTATGAGAAAAATAAAGAGCTTTTTGAACATTAAAGCATGGAGACATGTCCCAGGAGAGAAATTAAATACAAATATGTGTCATGATCCTTGTTTTGTGTCTGTTGTTTCCTGCTTTTATTTTGAAATGTTTTCTTGTGTCAAGTTTGGTTTCACATCCTGTCTGCATTTCCCTCCTCTGCCTGATTGTGTCATTGTGTTCACCTGTTGCCCCTGTGTTTCTCCTCCCCTCTCCATATGTCTGATCTTGTGATTACCCTTGAGTATTTAATCGTAGTTCCCCTTTTGTCTCTTTTCCGGTCGTTGTCATTCATGTGTCAAGTTGAATATTTTTCATGTCCTGTGTACCCCTAGCTTTGTATTTTCGTTAACAGCTTTTTTTAAATAAAGCTCACTTTTAGTTCAAACCCCCATACCTGCCTCCCCTTGTTTCTCTGCATTTGGGTCCTTTACCACAACCCTGACAATATGATCCTGAAAATGAGTGTGATAGGGGCGCTTTAATGAAAACTCAACTCCTGGCGTTTGCTACGGGTGTTTCTAACTACTGTTTTGGAAGAGGAAAACGTCGATGGAAGCAGTTATTGTAGGTCGCTTTAGCAAGCTCAATGTAATGTTACATGAGGTCACAGGTGAATCAGCTTTAACGGGGACATATGCTCATCATTAAGCTCAGGGACCTCGGGCTCAACAGCGCCCTCTGTGACTGAATCCTGAGCTTCGTGACGGGCAGATCCCAGGCAGTGCAGATGGGGAACATCACATCATTCACCTTGACCCTCAACACCGGAGCCCCTCAGGGTTGTGTGCTCAGCCCTCTCCTCTACTCCCTGTTCACGCACGACTGCGTGGCCACACACAGCTCCAACACCATCATCAAGTTTCTGACGACACGACCGTCATCGGCCTGATCACAGACGGCGACGAAACGGCGTACAGAGAGGAGGTCAGAGCCCCGACATCTTGGTGCCAGGACAACAACCTCCATCTCAACGTCAGTAAAACAAAGGAGCTGATTGTGGACTACAGGAAGAGGCAGAGATAGGCACACACACCCATCACCATCGACGGGACTCCTGTGGAGAGAGTCAGCAGCTTCAGGTTCCACGGGGTAAACATCAGTGAGGACCTGACATGGACACATCACACCAGGGTCATATCCAAGACGGCTCGACAGCGGCTCTTCTTCCTCCGCAGGCTGCGGAAGTTCAACATAGACTCCAGGATACTCTGCAACTTCTACAGGTGCACCATCAAGAGTATCCTGACTGGCTGCATCACCGCCTGGTATGGCAGTTGCACCGCCCTCAACCGTAAGACTCTACAGAGGGTGGTGAAAACTGCTCAGCACATCACCAGGACGGAGCTGCCATCCATGGAGGACCTCTACACCCAGCGGTGTAGGAAGAAGGCCGGTAGGATATTAAAGGACCCCCATCACCCCAGCAACAATCTGTTCTGTCTGCTGCCGTCTGGCAGACGGTACCGCAGCATCCGGACCAAGACCACCAGACTCAGGGACAGTTTTATACCACAGGCTATAAGACTGCTGAACTCCTGAGCTCTGTGAATGTCTACTCACATCTGTTTATAGTACACATATATATATATATACATATATATATATATATATATATATATATATGTATATATATATGTATATACATATATGTATAAATATGTATACATATATATATATATATACATATATGTATATATATATATATATATATATATATATGTGTACTATAAACAGATATGTATGGCAGATATGTATTATAATATATATATACATATATATATATGTATGTATATATATATATATATATGTATATATACATATATATATATATATATACATACATATATATATATATATATGTATATATATATGTATATATATATTATTATACATATCTGCCATACATATCTGTTTATAGTACACATATCTATATATTATACATATCTGCCATATACATCTGCTATACGTAATATATGCATCAGTCCATACCTCCTCATTCAACAGAGTAAAGTATTTAAATACTCTCAATGTATTCCACATATGTATATATTTCACATCCTCAAATCTTTATTGTTGTTATTGTAAATATTCTTCTCTCTTTTTGCACTATTTTGTTTGTCTTATTTGCACCATGTATGTTGAGTTGTTGGAGGAGCATGGGATATAAGATTTTCATTGCCAACATATACGTTGTATATGCTGTGCATATGACCAATAAAACCTTGAAACCTCTATAAAATAAGTGCTGTGTGATTGTTGTAGCCTATACATTTCAAAAAGTGACGGATAAACATTTCAAAAAGTGAAAATTACAATTTTCTTCTTATGTTATTGTCAACAAGAAGGTTAAAAATGTGCTTTCCAATTGTAACACTATTCCTTTAAGGCTTATTCTATTTAACAACACCACTGTAAAAGAACAATGATGAAGCAGATACATCAGCAGTCGTTTTAGTCTCTTTACAGAAGCAGCGTGATATATTTATAGAACAGATGACACCGCCCACAGGTTGCTGGTTCATTTGCAAAACAGCCCATTGTTTCTTCTCATGTTATTGGCAGATTTCCTCCTGTGAGAAACAGCAGGATTAGCCCTGCTGTCCGTCAGTGACATGTTGTAATCCAGTCAATACTTCCAAGGACACTTTGACCATCTTTGCGTTAATCTCTGGATTCTTCAGCGGGCAGTTCTACACATGACTCACTAACATTGACTCATTATGTAAATGTGCAGCCAGGCTGAGGACACTTTAAAAGAATAGGCGGTGAAGAGCATCTTTCTCTTTTCTTTGGTAAAATGTCAGATTTTCTTTCGTGTTTTTCTCCCTTTTCATGTTGCAAGATCTAAAAGTTCAGTAATAGTTCCGAGCACGTATAAAACTGATACCGCATTTCATTTTAATCCTCGGGGAATTCAACACATCGTTTCCACAATTTAAGCAGATCATTTCCTCAGAGATGATGCAAACATTTTGAATTTGAGTGTAATGACAGTCCATTGTAGTCTTTCATAAATCTTAAATGGCCTGCGCTTCATTAAAGACGTGTTACTCTCCTTAGTGTGCGTCTGTGTTTGACAGGTTCGACAAACTCTGTTTCACTTTTTGAATGATGCTCTAGGAAATGATTTGTGCGAGCACGACACACACTTGAAGGGCAATATGTCCTGCAGTGGTGATGATAGCAACACACAAACAGGATACGCTCCCACAGTGTCTCACACCGGTTTGAAAGCACATAAGCACCGCTCCGTGCTGCATCGCTCTGGTGGTTTGGGAGCCTCGCGTCCACTTAGATAATTAACCGTGATCAAGGGTCGGCCTGCCTGTCATAGTTGCCTCATGTTACTGCCTGTTCAAAAGGACTCAAACTCGCTGGCCTGAGCTGAAATGAAAGCTACACACAGGCTCATATTCACATTCAATAAGCGAGAGCGTAAATGTGAGTATGGGTTTTTGAGGTGGGGGCTGGAATCTGACTTGTTTAATATGAACAAGGGAAGATCAAGCGCCTTCCTCCCACGAACAACGAAGGCTTTGAAAAGGGACCCGAATTATGAAACACACCGTATAGGCCATTCATTAAAGTGTTAGTAATTTAAACCCTGTTCCAGATCATGAGATTTCTATAAATCTGATACACACATGGTTGCACAGTCTCACTCGGGGATAAATTAACACATTCAAATACTTATGCAAAATATACATAACACATTTTAAAAAATGCACCAGCAGCCTGACTAGCTGCTGATTAAGGAAGCCTACTCGTACAACGCTGGAAGTGCAACCCGCCAACACCACTGTGGCTTTTAGCACTTCATAATCCTCCAGGGAGGAGAGAACCACAAGGAGAAAGGAAGTGGGGAAAGAAAGATGCTAAAGAGGGAATACCATGTTGTTCCCAACCTTTAATGTCAGGCCCATAAGATGAGCTTGAGTGTCCTTTAAATTCATAACAAACAGAATGTTAGTCAACACTTATAAACACACAAAATGGATAATGTGTTTGTTACGCAAGAAGGCTTTAAATGGCAGAAGCCGGTGAGTCAGCCATTTATCCAACACTGTTAGCAACATATTTCTACTCACTTGCTAACTAGTTTGATGGCACATTTCTTCAAGGTGTTAAGATGTTAAAACACCCTTCAGGTTGAGGGCAGGGGGTCTGTCTTCTGCAGCCATTTCAATGTAAGGGTAAAATAGGCAGCGGTTGAGGCTAAGGAATAGGGATGGTTAGTATTTAACCCGCTATTATCCTTTTGTTTAACACTGCTAAAGACGGTTTTATGTTTATAGCGGCTATTTTGAGCACCAGCAATAATGCACAGCACAGGTTGATAATGATGATAAGTGGTGTAGTCAACTTTATTGTCAATCTTCCTTGATGGACAGTATACATGAGAGATTGCTGTTGGCTTTCCTGTTTCCTGCTGACGGTTAGTGTTACACAATAACTTTCCAATTTTGGATCGATAAAGTGCATCTATCTCCATCACCCTCTGCAGTAATATTTATTCCTAATTGGTTTTTAACCATAGTCCTCTACCCAAAACCAAGTTCGAGCCCATGTGTGTGTCCGATCAGAAAATGGTTATGGATGTCAATCACAAGCTTTTGTATGTATTTTGTCACTCAATTAAAGATATAATTGTCGAAATAGAGGAATAATTCAGAGTTTAGGTATGATATATCACTTCTATTAGTGATGATGCACATTTATGTCAAGAAATCATAAAGTTGTTCAAGCTGGTAGATTGGGAAACTGGGGCGATACTTGAATTTGTAAATAACATAAAAGATGACAATAATGTTTGTGTCTAAAGACTAAATGAGACAAATGTCTTGTTTATACCGACCCCTAAAATGATGTCTTCCACTGTTATTCCAGATCTCAAAAGCAGAATCCATTAGAGAAGGAAAACATATGGTAAGAAAAGATTGGTGATCAAATAAGGAATTAAGTGTGATCATTTTTTCCAACACTGTCCCCGAATACTAAGAAAACGATATGACAACTGATTGTTTCATATAAAGAAATTATCAGAAAATTGTTGCTGCCCTACAACTTTTTTTATCTAGGACTTTCAAAGATGAGTTATGTGAAGGTTGAATAAAAAATATACATGTTGACTGGTTTAAAGCAATAATAATTCACACTTTTTTCTGAGGCTGGGTGACGAGTTCATGATCTTATATCATGATTCTGGTCATGTGTAAGTCCATAAATAAAATATATGCCTATATGAACCTCTATGTTCACCACATGGAGAAGCCTTTTTATGTATACTATTACTACTTTTAAAAAGTTGGAAAGGTGCTCTATAAATAACATGTATTATTATTATTACTGCTGTCAGAATTAAGTAGTATCAATGATGTAAAATGTGCTGTAGTGGTAGCCAATAGAAGTGTGAGTGCCACATAGTGATGTCACTATGTTACACAAGTAAACAAAGGAGACCAATGGAGGCGTTGCAGGCGGGGTTGGGGGGGGGATTAGAGACAGCACCATCAAAAACAAGGAATTGCACATAATTAGAAAATTAAAAAGGGTGGAAAATAAACCATAAAAAAATATAAACCTTTCGAATATATAAATAAAACAGAACTAAAGAGTAGAAAATATACAAGTGGACCATTCAAATAATCGTTCTCTTCTGTATTTGCTGGATGTGATGCTGGTATTGTATCTGCTCTCTAGAATTCACCTCTTGCTGACAGATAACTCTCTGCTCCATAGCTTCACCGGACTTTAACCATACCGTACTGTACGTTCCATATTTATTTATTCTATTTAATATTCAATTAAATAATATTCTTTCAAATGCCCCATAGCTTTCACACTTATTGTACATATAATATCCTGCTTCAAATTTTGTTTTGTTTTTAATTTCTGGAAATGTTTTGTCCCTAATGTATATTTTTTACTTGCTTTTCAAATGCTACTTTATTTTATTGTAATTACTTTGCTTTGTTTTGAAGATGCTGCAACAACAAAATTGAAGTAATACTTCTATTCTATTCTATGAATACTCCATTTCCTTGAGCTTTAAAATAGCCTTTTTTACCTCAGTGGTTTAAACACTCAGTTTGAACTGCAGAGCAACTTGAAATTATTTTTATGCTGGTATTAATGTTTCTTCGTAGCTCCACTAGAAAAGAGAAGTCTCCTTTGGTGAACTTTCCAATACATTTTCAGTCAGAAAAAGATTGAAGTGAATACTAACTGTTAGCAGGACAGTGAGACAGTATGCAGGACTGTTGCTATCTACAGTATGCACAACTCAAACTTTTTATCTGAGAAAACATTACAAACTTGACAAAAGAGTGAGCCGTGTCTGGGTTTAGATAGAGGAGGAGGGAGAGGTTAAATTATTATGGATGGTATGAAAAGTAAGCATCATTTGCAGTATTGTGATCTAAAAACGTATCCATATCAGATAAGGCTCCATTTAGAAACACATTCAGGGAAAAATACTCATTAAATTTGGGATTCTCTGTAGCCTGATTATCATATCCTGCAAAGCTTAGCAGATTATATGAATGTATTCTGCATTCAGAGGTGGATTCACACAACAATCTAGCAAAGGCTGAAGTAAAATATTGGTTTTGAAGTTTGTTTCATCAGGCGTTCCCAGCCTGAATACTTATACAATTATAATTTACACATAAATGCATGTGAATTTAATATGGGGCCTGTTAAAAGCTTATTGTGGCTCTGGAGAGGCTTTGACAAATCGGAGATAAAATAACCCTGATTGTGTCAGGAAGCTTACACTGCTATCTCTCGCCATATGTAAAGGAGGATAGAGTTCGAAGAAGTTCCCATGTCATCAAGATGTTTTTACGACAACTAAGGATTACTATACTGCGCATTAGAATAAAAAATACATTTGGGTTTCGTTGCACATTTGAGGGTCACTTTTCAAATGCATACAGGACGCTGTTCTTGATTGTACATATGAATGAGTGGATGACAAAAACAAACTAGTGAGTAGTGCAGAAGTAGAAGAACAGATCTCACACACCCTGATCACATTCGTATAAATAGTTTTGATTCAAATGTGAGTATAAGGCATTTTCCTGCTGTTTTACATCACAGCCCCTACACGTAAATGCCGTAGGTCAGATGACTTAAATGTCACAATAGCTTAATGTTTGCTATTTTCAATTTTGTTATCATTGCTTTTTAATCTGTCAATTATAAATCTACAAACTCCATGGACATGCGACACTCAATCACATAAGCTCCCAAAGTTGGCTGAAGTCATAAGTCCACACCACCTCACATTTATCATCATCTTTCCCCAATTCAGATGCATCATTCTTGACACTTTCTGATAACACAATGACCTGATGGTCCATTTTCGACAGCTTAAAAGTACTCAACTAATAAAGCCTCTAACATAGGACAAAAAAACCTTTTGATTGATTAATAAACAATCAGAAACTTTGTAAAAGTTGTGCTACAGTCACTACAAAGTCTTCATCAGCTACCTTTACTTTGTGCTCTACCAAACTGAGACAAAGTGTGTGACATCAATCTAAAGAGCCGAGTCACTTAGTATTGGCGACTGACTGCTCGTACTCAGGGTGTGCATGCTAAAGAGCTAAAGAAAAAATTATGAAACAGAGAGACCAAAGAGAAGTATTGCTTTAAGTAAAGAAATGACAGAGCCTATTAAAAGTGTGAGCAGGCGTCTGACAGGCTGGAGAAAGATATCTAAACACAGAACAAGCATCGCCTCTCACAAGACTGCTGGACTGCATCCTGCTCACAGCGGAGCAGCAAATCACAAACCAGAGCCGATACCAGGCCCTGAAGAAGTTGCAGAAACAGTCATTCATATTTCATAAGCTTTATGCATAACCCCCACCCCCCCACCTCCTACCTTTAACGCTTGCCTATTAAATTTGCAGCTGTCAAAGCGTACCTCAAAGCTTTAGTGCACACACACTAGCATACACACAAACACATGCAATTTCTCTGAAAATCCTGGGTGTGCAGAAACACTCACACACACACACACGCACGCACGCACACGCACGCACACACACACACACACACACACACACACACACACACACACACACACACACACACACACACACACACACACACACACAGACACACACACACACACACACACACACACACACACACACACACACACACACACACACACACACACACACACACACAGTTGATGTTTCACTTCCCACAGCTGAGACACTGACTTTAAACTCATTACTTTAGACAAGCTTTTTAATGGAGGCTAGGGCCGGGCACAGCTAGGTACACAAATGAATGAGATAGAGACGGACAGAGAGCTGAGAGGAAACTTTTAGTTTTAAGTCGCACCCTCACCTGACTTGACCACAGACGGGATTCTGCAGAGAAGGTGAAGTGCAATTATTTGAAGCCGTTTTGGATAGAGTGTCATCCAAGTGAAATGTAATACTAGACCTGTTAACTAGGGAACCACCAATGGTGAATCTCTCCGCTGGTACTGATACTACGAATAACAATTTGGTTGATATCGATAGTGATCATTTTTTCATTGCTATAGTCTCTTTTTGTGCCAGGGAAACCAATATTTGTCATATTAGTATAGTGTCTCCACTATATCCATGCTTTAACATCCACAAAGCTTTTTATTTTTCTCATACTGCCTGTGCTGCAGCACCTCTTTTCACCCTCTGTCTGAAACCAGAGCCCAGTCTACTCTGATTGGTTAGCTGGCCGGCTCTGTTGGAGTTGGTCAACCGCTTAGGGATGTCCTCACGTAAAATATGTTGGAGAGCTAGCCAAAACCTGTATAACAGATTACAGGAAATGGAAAATCGCAAACAGCTCAATAGGGCCCCTTTAAGTTCAGTATTAGAGTCAATGTACAAAGCTACATTCAACCTGTTGTTTCTTTCGCGTTGTCTCATTTAAAACAAGAAAGATGGCGGGTGAGAGCATGAAGTCCACAGAAGAACATAAAGCCCGGCTCTTATCTATCCTCTTGAGAATAGTTTTCCTCTCTGCGCCCATGTAAATCAACTTTGGCACCAACTTTGTCTGAGCGACCGGTGCCTCTGTAACGCAGCAGACATTCGCCACCAGGGAGTCATCGAGCGACGGCGACGCCTGGGGTGTCATAACGACAATATTGCACCAGCAAAGCGCTAAATGACAGTGAGCTCACAGACACACAGTGGAAGGAAGAAGTGGCGGACAGGCTCTGATCAATGAGCAGTCAATACAATCCTGCCAGGTAATCACAAACCGTGGTGATTAACGGCGGCCGATCGAACGCCATTAACCCTGCGTGTTCCAGTTAAACAGGCAATCAGTGTCACAGAGCATGATGAACACCAGAAATGATCAGAGGCTCCTTAATATCCTTCTGTCTCGGTAAATGTCACCAAGCAGAGAGTTTGGAGCTGTGTGTCACTGCGTTTAGCCCTGATATGTCATGCCATGACTTACAGCGCAGAAGGACACACACACAGCGTCCCTACGTTGAGCATGAGGCTGAAGCATTAGTCGACTTATTGATCAGTTTAGCGACAGGAATATAATCACCAACTATTTTCTACTAATCATTTCAGTTAAATATCATGCAGAAATGGCATTTTTTAGCCCCTGAAATATGGCGATGTCCTACTTTTCTACCCTTTTTATAACATTAAAGTGAATGTATTTAGGGTTGTACTGAGAAAACAACATATTTGGACTTTTTGGACGATTTTCCAACATTTAACCAACCACACGATAAATTGATCAATGAAATTTTAGTTTTTACTTTATGTAAAGTTGAACCATTGTCGACTAATTATAGTTAATAAACTGAAATGTCATCTCCTATTAGTGTTAGTATTACTATTTACCATTTTCTAATACTCTTCATTTAAGTAATTCATACAAAAATGGCAGGAATTTCAGTTTTACAGCTCAAACATATGGGAATTTCCTGCTTTTATCTGTTTTATATCAAATAGACGTGAATGATTTAGACTGCCAAAACGACACACTCACTGTGGGCTTTGAGGATCTGGGGTGAACAAGTATTCACTAATTTCTTCATTTTGGAGATTTTATTTGCTAAAAGAATGATCCGCAGACATATTAATAATACAAATAAACATTACTTTGAGTCTTGATGTGTCAAAGTCTCCCCTTTTTTAACATGTTCCTGCACATGCAATCTGACATTTTACTGTCTGTTTCAAGTGGTGACAAAAGAGATGATTGGACGGAGCTCCAACAGAAGGAAATGAGTTCATTTGAAAGAAGACATAAAGAAAGAAAATTTGATATGCTGCAGCTTCCACAGTCTCTCCTTCACACCCTCACACAGGCACACACCCACACCCGGACACACTTGATCATTCTCACACTCGTGGCTGTGACACGGCTACATGCCACACACTAACCCCATGTTTTCTCATGTAGCTCGGCAGAAGGGTGGGAAAGAAGATAAAATATTCGGTACATTTATTCAAGGAGAAGATCTTTAAGAGTCATCTGTGAAGTGTTTCCTGCAGTCATCAACAGCTCGTCTGTTTCGCTGCTGAAAGCCCAAAATTCACTGAGACAGCTGTCAGCAAGCAAAGTGATGCATGAGCGTGTTCAGACGCAAGTCATTTGTAAAAAGCTGACTTTCATTGCAACTAATGAGGAATGAAAACACTTAATAGGGCCAGTTTTATGGGTGTACTATTTTGTACCAGAAGAGGGAGCTGTGAGTGGGGCCAAGCAGCTCTAAAATAGGTCAGAGGAGTTTCTCCCTCACACCTGGCTTCCTCTTCACTTCCTTTAATTCCAGTAACACAGTAACACTTTTCCTCTCTGCGCTTTACCAAGCACTTTGTACCTGCTGCACCCCCTTCCTCCCTCCCTCACTGCATTTTCCCCTTCCTCCACCTTCTTCTCCCGCCAGCCCCTCCCCGCCTTTATTGCACGGCTCAGCACAACTCTCAAACTTCAGCCATCACCCAACTCTGACAAATATTCCACACCACGAAGCACTCCGACTCCACTGCTTACTTTGCTACTCTACGCTAACCTTGAGCTTGTGAAGGCTGCACAAGGCGGGATGGATGTGTGTGCATCTCCCTGTGTGCAAAGTGTGTGTTGCATCAAATGCAGATCAATATCACCGCAAGGTCACTTTAAAATTCAATTAGACAAAAAGAAAAGTGAACATCCCGAGAGCGTTTGGCCACCCCTGGGGGGGCAAAACCCAACATGACCCAATGTCAGGGCACATAGGTGGAGAAACAGAGGAGATATGGATGCATTCATGTGTGTATTATTAAGCACAAATCCTTGTTTGGAGATGGGTTCCTCTGGATGAATGTCTCACCAACTCCATGTTTTATTAACGGTCCCGGAGCAAGCCAGCAAAAACATATTGTGTCTTGCGCCGCCATCTGTGTGTCTTTGCATTTGTGTGAGAGCCTATTCTGTCATGCACGATGTGTGTGTGTATGTCTCATTAAGGTCAGGTGATTGCGTGTCATCCGACTGGTGCAGATCATGATAATTAAAGTTGCAGAGTGAAGTTTTTCTGTGTTTTATAACCAGCAATGTGCCGCTTCATGCATCCACACAAGGGCTGCAGTAAAATATGCATGTTGGGCCACCACTCAGTCTTAATATTTAAACCAGCCTGGAGGTGAGGCCCACTATAACACAGCCTAACAGACCGTGTGTACAAAACACTGGCTGCCTCCCCATAAAAACTCCACACACACACACACACACACACACACACACACACACACACACACACACACACACACACACACACACACACACACACACACACACACACACACACACACAAATGCAGCAGAACGGTGCTGAAGTAGCAACAAACACAAGAAAACAAACACAAGCTGGTTCAGACACAGCCATAGATTAATCTATATAATGTTTGTCCCATATGGAAGGAATGCTTTCATTAGCCAAGGCTGAGCTACAGGGAGAGGACGCTAGGTCTGCAGAGGACCCAAACAATAAACAAAAATCCATGTTGAGTTTACAGTCCATTTCAATTGACCCTAATTTGCAAAAAAACACTCACTACTTGGAGATTGCAGCATGCAGTTTGTTTAAAAATATTATCTTTTGACCAGAATTCATGCCACTAATTTTGACTTGCAGTTTGTATGGCTCCACCGTGTTTCTAAGACCACATTCACAGAGATTTAGTGACAAGAATTGTATCCCATATATTCAGCAGCAACACACAGAACACAATACACACAAGCTGGTTTAGATGCAGCCGTAGATTAATCTATATATGTGTGTATGGAAGGAATGGCTTTATTAGCCAAGGCTTGTGGTGCGTTCCAGTTGTACTGCGAAGCGGGAGTATCAAGTTCCCAGTCGGAATTTTAATTGGAATGCTCCGATGTCAGAATTCTTACTTATAAACTCGGAGATATCTCGCCACACCAGAGATCATCTGAGATCATCATCATCGTCTTTGCACTTGAATATTAAGAGAACACTTTGATAATATAAAATTTGAAGCTGTATTATTTGTGTCACATTAAATAAACTGTACACATGGTACTGCTCTTCCTCTGTGGATTGTTGCTACAATGTTTGTGTTCACAAAATACAAAAAAAAAGTGTAGTTATCAGTCGGTATTGCTAATAAAGGCTAACCTGAGTTGACTGCTAAAGCTGTAAACAAGCCAACAACTTTCCTGCGGGCGGCCATCTTTTTCTGTCAATCAATTTTAGGAAATATCACTCAGATGTTGTTTTACTAAGTGTATTATGTAAGGCAGCAGAACAATATGTCATCTTAAATCAAGACAAGGCAGAGAAGTCTATACAAAGTAATGCATTACTGTAATTAGATTACATTAGTCTGTAACGCAGTAACGAAACAGGTCACTGTTGATAACAGCAGTAATTACGTTACAGTCACTTAGCATGGAATGATCTCCTTACTGTCGTTACTTTAGGGTCTACAATGGTGGAATCGCCATCTTTCCGAAACATATTCAAGCTACCTTCACAAGTATTGTGATGGAAACCAAGCAAAAGGAATCAGAGCTGATATTCAAACAGAGTCTGTGTTCAGTGTTGTCCTTAAATATTAAGGCCTGGTTCTGATCCGGGCATTAATGAGGTTTAACTTTATATCGTTTTTTTTTCATTTGATTTATTGAGCCTCTCGGGTGATGTAACAGAGTAATCTACACGTAAAGTAACTTATAACAAATAACTTTCAGCAGGGAGTGATTTAGTAAAGTAAGGCATTATTTATTTTTTTGTCACTCATGGTGGGTAATGCAATACTTTTTGGGTAACTACCCCAGCACTGGTTACTGCCCAAGCCTGGAGAGAGCGAATGTGACCCGCAGAGACCCAGGTGATCCGAGCGTTAATTACCGTCTGCTAATTACGAGAGAGACGCCTCATTAAGCAGTGAGCCACCGGAGGCCTGGAGGACTCTCTGTCTCTCCTCCATCTCATTCTTTCTCCCTGACCCCGATCTTCTGGCCCAATTAGCACTGCCCTGCCTCCCCCCGCCTCCCTCCCCTGTGTGTTTCCATCAACACTGCTGCAGCCGCTGTCTAAACACAGGCAGCTTTGGCGGGACGCACCGAGGGCTGTGGGCCTCTCAAACAAACACACACACACACACTCACACACTCACACACACACACACACACACACACACACACACACACACACACACACACACACACACACACACACACACACACACACACACACACACACACACACACACACACACACACACAGCTATTAGAGGAGACAGCACTAAAGAGGCAGCGTATAGATACCTCTCTCTTCTTGCACAATGACTAATGTGGCGTCACAAGCTGTCATCCATGCCTCGCTGAATCTCCCTCCCTCATTGTCTTTAATTTCTATCTGTAAAATGATCTGTCTGTTTTTCAGTTTTTTTTATCCTCCTTGTACTATTCAAGTTTTCTTTTTTTCACGCAGCACTTGAGTGATAGCAAAGTGTGTGCTGGTGCTTCAAACGACTCCGGAGTGCAGGCACTTTCAAAGAAACAGATTGTTTGAGGATGAGATGTAGTAATGACAGGTTCGCTGTTACGTAATCCTCCCCCCCCCCCCTCCCCCCTGGGTCCCTCGCTGTCCTCTGCCTTCCATCTCACTGGATGTTCCCTCCCAAACCCCCGTTGGGTTGTAGGTAGGAGAGGATCAGCTGCACAGGGTCCGTTTTTAACCCACTGCCAGTCTAAGCATCACTCTGAATATATTTTGCATATATCTGCATCTACCTCTCATATCTGCGCGACTTTCCACAATACTGTATTTATTTCTTCTTCAGATTTCTGCACAGCCCTCCACTTTAAAATAGAACACACTGCAGTTTGTCATATATTCATTGTTCCAAGTTTTTTTTGTATATAGACACTTCTGTCTTTTATACTTTTTTAATTCTAAATCGTTTTCTTCTTTTCTAAAATATATTTTCTTTTTATAATCATTATATGTTTTTTCTTATGTTGTTTACGTTTGCACCACCATGCACCACAGTAAATTCCTTGTGTAAACTTACCTGGTAATGAACTTGATTCTGATTCTGAAACATCACTTAATCAAAGCACTGGGAAAGCTAAGAAACATAGGTAGAAAGTTTTAAAAAAATGCAGATGAGAGAGGAAAGCAGGGAGGAAGGAGGGGGGATAATGAAGATTAGGCAGGGAGGAAAGCGAGAGAGAAAGATGGTAATAGATGAGAAATGATGGAGATGAAGGGAAATAAGGGAGGAACGACTTCCTGTAACGACCTCGAGATTGGACTTTGTTGTGACATGAAGGAGATGGTGTCTCACTAAGCACGCTTCACTGCAAATGATTCAGTGTGAATGTTTGCAGGTGTAATTTTATGTAGATCACCATTTATGTCTCCATAATTTAGTGCTAATCTTCACAAAAGAGCAATTTAGAGGAACGGCCATATAGCTTTCAATCTGAAGTGTTAAGAGTGTGAATATAAAACCTTTAAAATAAATCCTCAACACAGAAACAAAACCTTCTCTTGAATCATTTAAGAATATTTTAAGCCAGTCAGTTCAAAGTTTTTTCTTTGTTCTTGACAGAAGTTTTACTGAATGACTCGAAACCCATAAACTTTGTCAGCAAAAATAAAGAAACACAGAAAAATACTTTATTCTTACAGTCAAAACAGATAACCGATGTAGGTAAATTGTTCCTAATTATTACTAAAATGGAAGGAGTATCTATGAACTTTAGATTTAGACAGGCGTATTGCAGTGTTGAGTGCGAGCTCTTCAGATCTAAGATACTTATTTAATAGTAGTGTGTGTACAAACTGTGTGTATTGACAGGAGACTTGATTAGCTGTTATGCTGCCAAACTGCATTTTGAAAAGAGTGATTATATCTGCACCATGTATTATACAGGTGATAAAATAAGTGTCTTTTAGCATTTTCTGTTTGTTCTACAGCCCAAAACATCACTTTTTTCAGTTCACTATTATCACTTTTACCAGTGTTGTATTCTGACGCTCTAAAGAACCATGGTATGTCAGAATACAGAGACGAATAAGTGGCCAGTTGCTAATCAGTGTTGTTGGGTGTAACGCGTTACAAAAGTAACGGAGTTACAGTAACGTATTACCTTTAGCATTAACGCATTACTTCTGAAATTTGGGTAATATAATACCCGTTCAATTCTCAGCAACGCAGTTACAACACATTTTAACCCGAAATGATGTGGTGTTTAGTTTCTAAGAATTCACAAACACCGCGAGACATTCCGACACCAGAGAAATAATTGTTCTGGTAGAATAGTAACTCAGTAAGCCTGTTTACTATTGGTTAAGAGGGCTGCAGAAACAGATTTACGATTGATAGCTGCAGGCTTGCAATGCAGAGCTGCAGGCCGAAGCAACAGAAGGTAACTTTTGGGTCTGCTGCTTGAACCCCGAGAAGTTCAGAGACTCGTGGCAGAGTGTTGAAGATCTGCAGCCTCTGTCCTCTCTGGAATCGCCGGCTTTTAGAAAGCTTGTCAGCCAAATCCCCGTTAACAGACCAATGACCAGATGAGCTAACGTTGCCATAGAGACTCGTTCATACAGCAGGTCACAGGGCCGTGCAGAGGCTCCACTAACATGTTATTAATAACACACAGCAAATGTAACTTAACCCAGTTAAACAGCGCATTAGTTTAATATCCAACATGAGTTTAATTTCTATTTCTATTTCTATTAGCTCTTTTCCTAATGTTCAGCATGTACTGACAGATAGATAGATGGCTTTAATTAATGAGCTGCAATAAATACATTTGAGCTTTTAAAGCCATACTTTTGCAGTTATTTTGGTGAAAGCAACTCAAAGTAACGCAAAAGTAGTGTAACGCATTACAGTTCAGAGACAGTAATGAAATGGAACTTATTACTTTAAAAAGACAGTAATAAGTAATATGTACTGTATTACATTTTGGAAGTAACTTGCCCAACACTGTTGCTAATCATAGTGAAGCATTTAGCAACTAGGCAGATATTTCCCTCAGGAGCTGGAGGAGACCAAAAACAAGGAGGGTTGCCAGATTAACCCTCAAAATTAGGAAAAAACAGTCATTTTGAGTTTACAGATTGTATCAACTGACTGTAAGTTGCACACACAATCAGTACATTTATTTCATTATGCAGTTTTCTCTGAAAGGTTATCCACTGACCAGCATGAGAGATAAACATACTCAGTCACACAGAATGCACTAAGTAGTATATAAGGTCCCATATGATGTTTTTATGTTGCCGTTGCCCAGAAGAATTCATGTCATGTTAACAATGGCAACCTAAATATTCATGTGAAACCAATGTAGTCAAACAACACGTAACATGTCCATTCTCCTCTCCAAGCACAGCAACACACAACTCTACTGAAGCACTTTGTGATAAAATGTCCTATCTGCAGTTTCACACATTCAAAACAACTTCAAGTAGCTAAACTGTAATTTAATAAACATTACTCATAACATCTAAGATTGTAGTTTTGACAGGTTGTCATTTATTGGCACTCACTCAAATCTTTTGGTTTTCTTGTCTGTGTAATAAAAAAAATAAAATCACCATGAGAATTGAAATGCTTCCCAGAG
Organism: Eleginops maclovinus; assembly: GCF_036324505.1. Taxonomy (NCBI): domain Eukaryota; kingdom Metazoa; phylum Chordata; class Actinopteri; order Perciformes; family Eleginopidae; genus Eleginops; species Eleginops maclovinus. The sequence continues at coordinate 19,548,493 of NC_086356.1, read as the reverse complement.
AGACATTACAGCACTTTGTGTGTGTGTGCAAGCTGCCATAAATAAAGATGGCCAACAGTATGAAGCTAAAATGACTTACTGCCACACAAATATAACTTGAAAACATATACAGCATAAATGAATAGTTGAAAAGTCACTCATGGACTTGTTTGGTGTCCATTTGTCACACTGAGGAGAGAAACACTGAGCGGGGAACAGAGACAGAAATAGAAGTGACCGGTGTCTCCATTACAGCTGCGACTTGAAATGAAAATGAGCCAAGGATCTCTCTCGACAGAAACTCACTGAGACAGAATCCGTTGGACATGCTATTTCCAAGAGCTTAATTCATATACTCTAGCACTTTATTTTGATGCATTGTAAGATACTTTGGTGCTCAAAGTAGAAAAAAAATATATTAATGCTACTATAATTATAACTGTAACAGCCATTTACTTTGCTGAATGCTTCCTAAATCAAATGGATCACGTCTTTATGGACCATACTTTATCCACACTTAGATGGCAGTTTCACACCTATAAATGTTAAAAATGTTGTCTCGTGTGGATAAATGCCAGAACCTGCCTACACATTCGTACTGCGGTGTCAAAAATGAATTTAGATAAATGATGATTCACTTGTTAAATGTTAGCAGGATTGTGCCTTTTTGTGTTTGGAGATGGAGGAAGATATTTCAAAAATTGACATTAAACGTAACATAGTGTTGTTTTTACACATTGCCATCATTTTTAGATTAGGCCGCTTTTCAGTGGTTGTGTCCAACAAAGAGATAATAGTTTTGGGAAACAAACTTTTTTTATCAAGAGTTAGATAGAATGATTTATATCGCCTTCATGTCTGTAAGGTATAACTCGCACAAAGACTAGAAACAGTGAGAATCAACTAAACTGTGTTCAGGTCTTGTCTTTTCTAGGTGTTTGACGCTAATTAAAACGTGATTTGTATATGAAATGTGTGCTTTTGTTGCATGTTGGTGAATATTCCATACATTTCCAAAAATAGTTACCCTTGAAAATTTGACATTGTTTAGCTTTAGATCAAGGACTAATCATTGCAAGAGCATTATAATTACACTCCTTTGTTTATCCCTGTAACATAGTGACATCCCTATGTTACACTTCTATTGGCTAGAGCTCCAACACATTGTACGTGATAGGATAAGCATTAGCGCAATCACAAAAGACCCGGCCAGCTAACCAATCAGAGCAAACTAGGCTCTGGCTTAAAACAGAGGGTTAAAAGAGATGTCACAGTACAGACACAAAGCACAACCTGAAAATTAACATTGCATGTCTTTGATGTTAAATAAAGCATACAGTCGACGGCTCACACAGTAAGGAAGGCGGATCCACATTTATTGATTTGTCTGGACGATGCCAAACTTTCAATGACAGGCGACTTTTAGTATAGGACAAAACAAACTCAGAGTTGTTTTTTTATCAGGGGACGATTGAGGGGAATGGAGCGGCATTGTTTGTGTGTGTGTGGGGGTGGAGAAGTAGCTGACCTGTTTGCCTTTTACTGCCCATGTTTTTACTTTTAAATGCATAGGCATCGTATCACAATGCCATTTACAGAACAATTGTTTATCTCGGTTCTAAGTAACGGGCAGGATGATGCAGATTTATCCTCTTATGAAACCATTTTCCTCAAGATGTATTGGACTGTGTTGACAGATGCTATGCTAATGGTTCTTCTGTAAATCGCATGCTGATGCATAAATTAGACGAGAGCTCGTGTTGATCAGGCTGAATCTGGGCTACAGAGGAGTATCTGTACCTCGTGCTGCAGAGGCTCCGTCAGCACAGGTCAGTCAAGGATGGCTCGATAGCGGGCTTAATATTGCAACAGAGAACATGAATAAAACAAACCTGATACCGACAGAACCACTCCCTCCATCCATTACTTACAACAGCAGGATCTCAGAGCAGTCCTCTGGCTTTTGGAAACCAGACACCCTCACAGTCAAATCACTCGTTAGTCTCCGGGAAAGTTAGGATGCGTGTCGTGTAAACACAATGACTTAATGTGGAGCTAAGTTAACCGGAGCTGTCAATCAGTGGCAGTCCTTGACCCCGGATGGCTGATGAGGCTCCTCCTGAGGCCGGGGGTAGCGTTTCATTCCCAGGCTGGTTGGACAGTTGGCTGTCAGAGTTATGCTCATCAACAACGCAGCTCCATTACAATCGCAGAACAGCTGGAACATCAGGAGAATGACATTAACAGATTACTGTGTGGAGGAGTACATTTATAAGTAGCCGCAATTACATCCAGATCAACTGTCAAAACAGTCAGAAGAGACAAGGAGGCTTAAGCTCTAGCAAAGCTTGATCAGTGATTTTTTGCAGTTATCATATACTCTATCTGTGTGTGGGAAGATGGCTGGGAGCGCACGCACAAGGCCTCATGATATTTAAATGTTGACAGCATGCCTGGCACTCGGGTCCTCCGTCACTCTGTCCTCGTTTCATTTCACTCCTCCAAACACGCTGCATGAAATCAACGTGCATCAAGCCTACTCATGCTAAAGGACACAAATGTGCACCAGTATTAGAATTACAGGAGGTTATGTTGTCGACTTCTGTTTGTCAGATGGATTACAGAAAAACTACTTGCCTGATTTTCATGACAATTGGTGGAAGGTTGAAGCATGGGCAAAAGAAAAACATGTAAACATTTGGAGAAGATCAAAACACTGCATTTGAACTACATTCACATGGTTTTAGAATTAGTGGAAATATTTTTTCCAAGGGTTAGGGTCAGAAAATTCAAGTTTTTAAACACTTTTCAAAATAAAAGTTATTTGTCCATCCATGTTGTTTCTACATAAAGACTCTAAGCCATTGATGTATAAAGAGAACTGGGTTGCGGTCGAATTGTCCAAAAATCACCTCCTATCGTCTTCTCCTCTATTCCTTGACCTTTGCATGAAATGTCACGGGGTTAAGGAATAGTGGCTAGGAGAATTCAAAAGGACTTAGGAAAAGAGACTGTGGTGCTTTGAGAATCCGACTGCACTTACAATATCCCACATATTTATGATGCGCCAGTTTGACAATTTGACCGTACCCATGGATACAGTTTTGGAAGTGGGTCCCAGTTAGCTCCTATTACAGTTGCTGAATGCCGCATGGAGCAAAAGGGGCCTGACTGTCCCGAACAAAAATAACCTAATCATCCTGGCATCTTTCTTCTGCATCCAAAGATGATTTGGCTTTTAACACATTTTACAACTTTTAGGAACCAATGATTTAAATAAGGGCTTTTTTACTGTGAAAATTCACCAGCCAAACATATTATCAGCTGATTCAGAGATGTCTATTTTCCAGTGTTATCTAATGGGAAAAAGTATATGATGCACAAGCTGTAGTACCACCTTTTGGCCACTTCAAAAATTACTTTCAAAGCCTGGTGCACCTCCTTGTTCTAATCTCCTGAACCAACTCAAGTAGGAAAAACAACTAGAGAAATCTCTAGAAATGTAACCATCCATTGAGCACTTGAATGCACCATTGGGGGAGTTCTGCACTCTCTAAATGCCTTTCTAGTTTGTGTAATCTAATTCTATGGCAGACGCTCTCATTTGTGTAATTACAGTGTTCATCTGAACTCTATAATCATAATTTACTGGAAAATAAAGAAGTGTAAATTAACTTATCTGTAATTTGTGGATTGGGAGCCCTATACAAAATGGACATGCTCCATTACAACCAGAATACCAGAAAGCTTTTATTCAAGACTTATGTCACAGCCTATCCCCCCGCCTGTCTGCTCACCTGACTCACTTCCTTTCAATATGCAACTCCCCTTGCCACCAATGTCCTTGTTCCTGTGTGTGTGTGTGTGTGTGTGTGTGTGTGTGTGTGTGTGTGTGTGTGTGTGAGTGAGGTGTCAGCATTTTATCAGGAATCGTTCGGCTGATGGCCTGTCACCCAACCTTAAGGACGTAGCGAGGAGAGGCGAGGCTCACCTTTGCCACGGCTGACATTTTAATTTGTCACCGTTGGCCATCCTGTTTCCGTCAATACTACATCAATGCATCAGAACAAACGCCGCAGGACACAAGGGGATTTCTGGATTCAATATTATTGATACACACTTTCTGATTAAGGCTTCAGTGCTGCAGCTGCAGAGGTATTGGTGTGTCAGGAGAAGAGAGCAGGGAGAAGAATGGCAAGAGTGAGATGACAACAGAGAGGAGATAATAGAAAGGTCAAATCCTAAAACACATATATCTCCATTAAGGTACAGGGAAGTGAGGTCATTAAGAGGCCAGCAGGAGAATTACAACTGTGTCACAAAGCAATGCTTCATTCTAGTGGAGCATTTTTACATTTCAACGTGCTCCACTCATTTCATAGATAGCCAGCACTGCATATCTTCACTGCAGTGACTCACCTGTTCAACACACCGTTTAAAAAGGTACAGTTCAGATCATTTACTCGGATGTCAGATTAAGTTCATAGATCATTTCTACCATAAAAAAAGAAACCTTAAACAGTTAAACAAGTCAAAGTTTTAATTATTTGGGCATGTGGGTCTATTTTAATATTAAGTATCTGTGTCTGCAGCTAGGTGAGCTAAATAATAACACACACAGTGCTCACAATGAGAACATGTTAATGTTAGCAGGTATACGAGTCAACAGTCTTGGTTTGGTGAAGACAATACTCAAATTCAGAAGTTACATTTTCGTGCCTGAGAAGGAAAAAAGTGTACAATAGTTGTTTTCTGGACATTCTGTTAGTGTTTTTTATACTAAAAAAGGTAAGAAGGGCCCCCCCAGTCCCACTTACAGAAAGAAAATCGTCAATCACTGTTTGTGGGGAAACATTCGACAAATCATGTAAACCCTAACTAACTGTAAACTTAAACTTAATCTTTATATCACTATAAACTGAACATATTTGCATTTGGTACCGTTTGAAATTTATAGACTTTTAAAAAAAAGAAACATAATTCGCAAAAAAGTAAGGGTTATTTGCAGCCTGAGAACCACATTTAGTGTGGCTTTAAAGGCCCAACTCTTCTCCGCACACTAATATAAACACACACACACACACACACACAGACACACACACACACACACACACACAAACACACACACACACACACACACACACACACACACACACACCTTTCTCTAGCTGGGACCGTCATTAAGCCCTCATAGTGGCGTCCGTCATGAGGCCGAGACGCCTCTCCCAGACGTCAATACAGGTTTGGCACACCTTGGCCCACAATGCCCTCTGAGACCCCAGCAGTGTCCTGCACGTGTCAGCAGAAACAGAAGCCACTGTGTCAGGCTGCTCCTGTCCCCCTCCCTTTCCCATCCTCCCTACCTCTAAAGCCCTCCATCCATCCCTCGCTCCGTCCGGTCCCAGGGGCGGCAGGTCAATCCTAATTGTATGCTAATCAGGGCATGGCGCGCCTCTCTCTAACTGCTGACAATCGATGGGTGACATCAAGGTATTGTAGCCAATGCAAAAGAGATTCTCGGGAGTAAACAAGCAGGACAGGATGTGGATGCAGAAGAAGTGCCTGTCAGTCTGCGTTCACTCAATGGCCTTCAGTGTGTGTGCTTTACTTTCATTTTTATGGCTATATGCAGGAAGATGTATGATGTTTTACCTCACTCAGAGGAAATGCTTTTGTTATGGCGTGACCGATATAATCAATCGGCAACAAAAGACACTTTTATAAATAGACTCTCATCGTGAAGACAATAGTGAAGTGCAGTGATGAAATATTTTTGTAGGCTGACCCAGCAGTTATCATCGCTAGGGTTCCCTCGACAAAAAGCAATGGGATGTTTGCATTGTATTTCAGAATATTGCGTAAAATAAACTCTGTGACAAACACAAGTTTATGATACTTCACATGTTGTGTTCAGCAGGATCATCTCCACATATTAGCACCCCTGTGTGTTTGTTGTAAAGTGAATTGTATTGGCAGAAGTAAAAAGCTAACGTTGGGCTATAAAGGAACTGAATGATGGTCACATGACTTCATGTCACCACCGCTAAGCTAAAGGCGGCTAATGTTTGGGAGGATGACGTTTAATCCTCTCATTTAGTCACTTAACAATCGCTGTTTTTATGACACAAAGATGCTTTGGACAATAACCAGTGGGGTATTTACTAATGTACTTTATGTACATTTAAATCACTTCAGCTTGTGTAATCCACAGACTTTATCACCAAAAACACGTTCGAAAACCATTGTCTGTGATACTGAAGAACCAGAAGTGCTAAATGCTAACCCCAGGTTTCAGGACTACAGTGGTTTGCTTTGTAAATGAATGATACTGCAGTTATGTCAAGCTGACACATTACTGGAACAAATACACAAATAAAGTAAGGCAAAATTGCAAAAGCACAAAGTAACTTTGTTTAGTTTACAAATTGACAACCTAAACATCATATTCATTGAGCCTTCAAGCCCTTTCTTTAACTTTTTTGTCTCGGTAAAACCAGCACATGTTCCATTTTATGGTTGTATTCAGGAAGATGTTTATGTCTTTAACTCGCTCCGAGGAAAGGTTTTTGTAACAGCATGACTGATAAAATGAGTCCACAACATTCAACCCCAGTTATTAAGAGCCACTTTTATGAAAAGACTATCTAGTACTATCCACTCATCGTGAAAAAAACATTGACTGCGGCACAAGGTTGGAATTGTGAATGAATGATGCTGCAACTGATTAAAAAAAAGACAATTCCCTAACTACTGAAAAAAATAAAAGCCAGATAAGATTAGGCAAAATGCCAAATGAAAAAAGGTTAGCACTGTAACCTTGTTGACAATAGATATGTGCCAACTGCAACCCAAAAATAGATTCATTGTGCCTTTGAGCACTTTTCTCAACATTTGTTTTTCTCAGTACACCAAATAAAACATTTTTACTTTATGACTATATTCAGCAAGATGTTTTTGATTGAACTCAGGCTACCGAAATAATGGACATCCAATACCAATTCTTTAAGAGTCACTTTTATGAATAGACTCTATCTCATGGTGAAGACAATGATGCAGGCTTGATAATGAACGATGCTGCAGACTTGAGGTCTCCATTCACTGCCATTGTAGCGTCTCTCCGTCTTCATCTCACTTTCTCCCTCTCTGTCCACACACATTAGAATAACTCACCTCCCCATCTCTGATAAATCTGTTCCGACTCCCAGTTATACCAAAACTGGCAGATCTAAATGAATGAAACATGGATAGCCAGCGATGACACAGAATATGATGAATAAATCCCTCAATATGGGATGTGGGTTTGTAATCAGCCACTCTGTATGGGCGTATGTGTTTGTGTCTGTGCATGTAAGTGTCTGTGCATGTGGCATTGCTTACTTGAGAACATGAAAGTGTGAATGTGTTTTTCCATGAGCCGGTGACGAGCACACGCACATGTTCACCGGCTCCAAAGCAACTTTTAATTTAAATTGCATTAATGTCTTATACCGTGTATAAATCCTGCAACTGTATTGCAAAACTACAACCTGTAATTTGGGGAGAAACAAACAGGGTTTGGATAAAATATTCAGTGAAAGTTGGGAACTCTCTAAACATGTTTCAAGACAATGTTGGTTTTGAAGTTTTTTGCCAAATATATAACTAGAATAGCACTGTACTCTAAAAAGGAATTGGCCTTTCGCTCCTGTGGTTGCTTCTAATTATTTCTAATCAAATACACCAGATATGCTGTTTACAGGGAGAAGGGTGGCAGATTTGCCCTGATAATTATTTGAAGAGGACATATTATGCTAATTTTTGGTTTAATATTTGTAAATGGTTTCTCTGCTGTGGCATGTTCCCATTCTTTAATGTTCAAAAAGCTAATTTTTTCCCCCTCAAACTGCCTGTCTTTTCACCCTCTGTCTGAAACCAGAGCCCAGTCTAGTCTGATTAGTTAGCTGGTTGGCTCTGTTGTGATTGGTCAACCACTAACAAATGTCCCGTCACGTACAATGTGTTGGAGCGCTAGCCAATAGAAGCGCACATGTTACATAGTGATGTCACTATGTAATTGAAGTAAACACAGTGTTTCAGGCAGGGGGGGGGAGTGTGTGGGAGAGAAACGCCCTCTAGAGGGAACACAGGTGTTTTAGCCTCTGTAGATTATTTACATGCACTAAAACCCATATATAACACGCTACAGGAAAGGGAAAAACCCCCAAAAGCATAACAGTGCCTCTTTAAAATGGGTTATTGATTTCACACAGACAGAGACAGATACAGTTTTCTGAAATGACTCATCTGTAGCTAGCTAGCTATTGAAGCCAATGTTATATGCTGTGTTGTTGAAAACTCTCCAGCTGATTATGTAACAGTAAAGGACTGAGGCAACATGTTCTCGGCAAACAGTCAACATGCTCACCAGTTGTTGCACCATGTGGAAGACATGTAATAAAGAGGTAATGAGTTTTTCTGAAGCTTCTGGAGTTTAGACTACCTGAACATCCAATAAAGAGCAGGAAAGAGAAATATTTTCCTGCAGAACATAACATGTTTTTTGTAAAATCACCTGTAACCCAACGAAACATTATATTTAGTTAATGAAAATCTAGGTAACTATAATGTTTGCAATTTACATCACAATAAGTAGGATTTCCCTAAAAGAAACAATGTATAAACATATAAAACAACCCCCGTCAATCATCACTTATGACCCACTAGAAGCCATTCGCCTGGATTTTCTTATTTCGCTGTGTTTGTGAGGTTTCTTGGTGCCAATTTGATGGAAAACAAAGCGACTAAGTGCCAGATCATAAGCATATATCCAAGAGACACATACCAAAATGACACTCACAGAGCCAGACATGCAAACATATGCCAACCTCAAAGTTTGGCATATGTTAAACAAAGTTACAAAAAAATGTAATCTGGAATTTTTTTTCTCCTGTTACCTTTGAGTTTTGTAAAAACAATTCCTACTCATTGTGCCTTTGATTAATACTTTAGCATTTTTGGTTTTGGTAAAACTGAAAGCAAAGGCACTGCATGGGAAAAGGTTTGGGTTTTTCTAAATAGGTTTGGCCAACCTGGAGATTTATTCAAAACCTGTTTGATCCCCTGACTGCACATGGTTTTCTCCCTTTCAAACTTCTTTAAGAGCTGTTAACTTGGTATGCATAATCATACAAAATGGAAGGATGGCCAAGACTATCAAAATAAAACATTTTTCTTTAACTTTGATGGTGCTACACTTTTTCTGTCCTTTCATCTACCTCCCTTTCCCTTCTCATGCCTCCAACATCTTTTCTATTCCTTGCACATCTCATGATCCCACACATTTATCTCCCAAATCCCTTTTCCATCTCCCTCTCTTCCCCTTCCAGCTCTAGTTCTCGTCATTTTATTCACCCTCGTGTACCTCGACAGGTCCCATGGTTCTCACCCTCCTCCACCTCCCTTGGCTGCACCTCTTTCCCCCTCATCCTGTCCCAGAGGCCTCGTGATATCGGGGTCAGTGTAATCCCGCCATACGTAATCTCCAATTTAATCCTCTCAATCTCCCACGATTAAACACAAAAAAGATGTCCGAACAAGAGCTGGAAAAAATTACGGCCCATTGCGCAACAGGCAGGCTCCACAGAGAAGGGTGAGGAGGAGGGGAGAGAGGGGGGGTCAATGCTCAAACCTGAACAACAGTTCATTACAACTGTATTTCATATTTTTACTTGTTTCTTCTACCATAGCATATGTCTTTATTTCTGTTGCCGCTGGTCTTTTATAAAACATTCAAACTGTTTATATTGTGTATTCTTCTTTTGAATTATGATATGTTTTTCTTTTTTAACTGTTTAAATGATTTTAATCACAAGCTATGTGTTACTCTGAGTATTACCTTTTACAAATAAAAACAAATAGTTTTGTTTTTATTTGTAAATTGTCTATGTGTTTGGTTTGTGAAGCACTTTGAGTTACCTTAGTGTATGAGAGGTGCTGTATGAATGAAGTTTGATTTGGTTTAACATCTCATCCCTGCTTGTTTCCCAATAATTGGATCTATTTGAGAGGGAGTATTTTTATCAGGGTAACAGGAGGTCAGCTGAGATAACGTGATTGAGTGGGAAGCAGCCTGTCTGTATTCCAGCGAGGAAAACAACGTGCCTTGAGGTTAACAATGCAGAGATCTTCACCATCACTCACTACTCTTTCATCTCTCTATCCTCTAACCCTCCTCCCTGCTTAAGGAGGCAGCAGGAATCAGTTCATCCCGACACCCTGTTCAACATCTTTATCATTCTTTGTTTAAAAGACCTCTGTGTTGTAAAAATAAATACCCTTGGTGCACAGACAGAATGGAAATATATCGTCCTTGAAGAATCAAAAGGGGGGGTAAACTTTTTGATGCAGACAGAGAAAGCGCCCCAATGTGAGGGCCTTCTGTCATCCCGCAGGTAAAAACAAGGTCATAAAACTGCATGAAAACACACATACTGTCACACACAGTTAGACTCAGCTGCTGTGTGTGTCATGTGTGCAGGCTTGTCTACTTGCCAGCACTGTGAACCCGGACATGTGCAATACCACAAAGTTGTATGTATAGTCGGGGTCCCCAGTACAGACACTGCCGGATGTTAACTCACATATGGACAATTTGCACAATTAACATAGTTTGCGTAAATGGCAGTTTAAACCAGAAAGTATCAATAGTTATATTCTCCGTGGGATGATTTTGACTACCATTTTGCGACAATTGGATACAGAAAGGAAACGATGAAAATGATTGACTCTACTGTGGACAATTTATTTTCATACAGATAAGAAGTCTGATCCAGAGACCCCTAAAACTTCAAAACTTTCTGGTTAAAACGGCCATTTTGAATCCTGAAAATATCAGAAATGGACTCTGCATCCTCAATAAACAGGACGGGTTCAAGCAGCTTCTCGGAAATGTCTCCAACACCAAAACAAAGTCAATGAGAAGAATTCAGTCTGCTAATCAGAACCATCTGGGAAGTTTACTGCACACCATAGGCACTAACAAAAATACACACCACCTTCTTCACGAACAAACAAACATTGCACAATGCGATGGTCCCGAATCACTGGCCGTGTTTCCAGACTCTTTAATCTGGAAAATTTGAGCCCCATCACAAAACTGTGATACTTCCGCTTCTCTTCTTTCACACACTTTCACACACTGTTTTATCTGCACAGGGCGGTGCAGATAAACAACACATTCATTGAGTAGACTAACCAAATAAATAAAGAGGGACGCATGAAGCTATTAAAATCAAATTCAAATAAGTACACATCTAAAGCCAGAAATCTGAAAAGCAGCCTCATGAAAGTTAGTGAATAAATAGAAGCATATAATAGTGCTGCTTCAGGCTGAGGTAGTGAAGTAGCCAATGCAAAAGTCCCTTATACTTTCCTCTCGTAGCAGGGGGATACTCGACTGGATTGTATAGAAGTCTAGAAGAAGCAAATGCTAGTTATACGTCTTTTATTATATGTGTGTTTAAATAATTGAGTTTGTTCAACAATAACTATTGCGCATGTTACCTTGTGACTTTTTATAGCCTAAACCGTAGGAAATTCAGCAGCCAAGTCCATTATCAGCAGTTGTATGAACATAGAATCTTCATAGTCATATATCAGTTCATACATAATCATTATCTAACTGTGGTGGTGTGGATTTAGATGACCAAATCTGCTGAAAACCACATATCAATCATGTTAAAGCAAAACTAGCTAAGACTATAGCAATATTGGGGAAATCAAGACAATCAAAAAAAGAGCAATAAGAACAATCATTAATGTTGGACATCTTAAGGACATCAATTCATTATTCTTGAAGTCTAATACTCTGAAGTTCACGTATCTGGTTAAATTGAAAACTGCACAAATCATGTACAAAGCAAGACCTAATCTACTCCCGGAATACACAGAAAATGTTCATGGAAAGATAGGATGGGTATAATTTGAGAGGAGAACTACAATTTAAACAACTTCAACGTCAGAACGACTCGGAGAAGTACGTGCATAGCAATCTGAGGGTGATTTTGTAGAATGGTTTGGAGCTGGAGTGAAAACAAAGCATAAACATAAATCAGTTTGAAAAGGATCTACAGAAACACTTTCTTGAAAAGACATAGGAATGACAATAGATCTAGGATGATACAGTGGTATGCAAAAGTTTGGGCACCCCTTAGGAAAACCACTGCATCAGTTTGTCACTTGCTGAGCTTTTGAAGCAGCAACTTCATTTTAACATATGTTATACCTTATGGTAACAGAAACATCTCAGTAGTGAAATAACTTTTATTGGTCAAACAGAAACATGTTTATGTGCATTCAAACAAAAATAGGCATGTGCATAAATTTGGGCACCCCTAAGAAATAATTCCATTAATATTTAGTATTGCCTCCTTTTGCTGCAATAACGGCCTGTAGACGCCTCCTGTAGCCACAGACAAGTCCCTTAAGCCTGGCAGGTGGTATTTTGGCCCATTCTTCCACACAAAACGTCTCCAGTTCAGTCAGGTTTCTTGGCCTCCGTGCATGGACAGCCTTCTTCAAATAAATCCATACATTTTCAATGATGTTAAGGTCTGGGGACTGGGATGGCCATTCCAGAACATTGTACCTGTGCTTCTGCATGAATTCCTTGGTGGATTTTGATCGGTGCTTAGGATCATTGTCCTGCTGAAAAATCCAACCCCGGCGTAGCTTCAACTTTGTGACTGACTCTAGAACATTCTTGTCAAGAATCTCCTGGTACTGTAAGGAATTCATGTGGCCCTCAACTTTAACAAGTTTTCCAGTACCTGTGCTAGCCACACAGCCCCATAACATGATAGATCCTCCACCAAATTTTACAGTGGGCAACAAGTTCTTTTCATTGAATGCAGTGTGTTTTTTTCGCCATGCATACCTGTTCATGTTATGACCAAATAACTCAATCTTGGTCTCATCTGACCACAGTATTTTGTTCCAAAATGCTTCTGGCTTGTCCAGATGTGCTTTTGCATACCTCATGCGACTCTTCTTGTGATTAACACTCAGGAAAGGCTTTTTGCACATCACCCTTCCAATGAGCTCTTCCTGGTGCAAAGTACGCTGGATTGTGGAACGGTGAACAACTACACCATCAGAAGCCAGATGTTGTTGTAGTTCTCTGGAGGTGGTCTGTGGCTTCTCTGTGACCATTTTCACCATCCTTCGCCTGTGCCTTTCCCCTATTTTTGTCGGCCTACCACATCTTTCCTTCACACGGACTGTTCCTGTGGCCTTCCATTTCACAACTACGTTTCTGACTGTGGAGACAGACAGTTTAAACCTGTCAGATAATTTTTTGTACCCTTCTCCTAATTTATAATGTTGGATTATCTTAGCTTTCAGGTCAGTGGAGAGTTGTTTTGAGGTCCCCATCTTGCCACTCCCTAAGAAAGAACCTAGGCCAGGCACAGCCAGCTATTACCTATGTTAAATAGCCTTTTTCATGATTGGTTCCACCTGTCTTTGTAATTGAAGGTCTAATGAGCTAATCAAAGCAATTTTGTGCAGCAACCTGTCAGCTATAAATCCGTACAGGTGTTGAAATGAATGCTATTTATAAGGGTGCCCAAACTTTTGCACATCCCATTTTTTGCATTTTATTTTATTATAATAAAACTATGTAATGCTACCCTAAGAATTTTGGTCTGGAAAACACTAAAACGTCTACATCTTTGTAGGAAAACAAATGTTGTTGCTGTGATCTTCTATTATAAAGGAAAAGCAAATTGTCATGAAATCTCAGAGGGGTGCCCAAACTTTTGCATACCACTGTATATAATTGTAAATGTATGTATGTAATATATTTCTTTTTTAATATATAGAAACATAAAAGCATTTATTTATAACCAAGAAATTATTTAAAGGACTATTAGCAGTTGAGTAAGGGGAGGGAATTAATAAACTTTAGCTTCCTCCTGCTCCTTTTCCAACACTTTTTTATAAAAAGTTCTACAAATACCGTTTTCTGCTTAACAAAGAGGGGGTTTATGGCATGCTACAACAATAATAATAATAATAATAAGAAGAAGAATTTGAATTTATATAGCGCCTTTCTAGGTACCCAAGACCACTTTCCATTTTGTGAGGACAGACAGAAAACAAATAAACAAACAAAAAACTAGGGCAGATAAAAGATTAGAAAAATAAAGTAAAATAAAATAGAAAACTAAAATGAGTTAGTGGTCAAAGGCTATGGTGAAGAGGTGAGTTTTTAATGCGGATTTGAAAATGTCCAGGGAGGCAGCATTGAGGATCTCTGCAGGGAAAGCGTTCCAGAGGGTGGGGGCCGCAACACTGAAAGCCCTTTCACCAACGGTTCGGAGGCGAGTGCAGGGAATAGAGAGAAGGCCCGTGTCCTAGGACCGCAGACTCCATGTAGGTGTGTAGGAATGGAGGAGGTCTGATAGGTACTGTGGAGCGAGGCCATGGAGAGACTTGTAGGCGAGGAAGAGGGTTTTGAAATTGATCCGGGACTTGATTGGGAGCCAGTGAAGGTGGATGAGGGTGGGGGTGATGTGCTGCCATGGCTTGGTGCGGGTGAGAACTCTGGCGGCAGAGTTTTGGACATGCTGGAGCCTCTCCAGGGTTTTGCTGGGAACCCCGGAGAGGACTCCATTGCAGTAGTATCGGGATGTGATGAAGGCATGTATGAGCGTTTCTGCCACAGAGTCGGAGAGAGAAGGCCGGAGTCGGGAGATGTTTTTAAGATTTGAGAAAGCAGATTTAGTGACCGATTTGATGTGAGCCTGGAAGGAGAAGGTTGTGTCCAGGATGACCCCCAGGTTGCAGACTTCAGGGGATGGAGAAATGGAGCAGCCGTCCACGGAGAGGAGCAGATTTCCAACCTTCCAGAGTTGTGATTTGGGAGCCACAACCATGAGCTCTGTTTTTGTGCTGTTAAGTTTGAGTAGGTTTGACAACATCCAGTTTTTGATGTCCTATAGGAAGTTGACAAGGCATTGAATGGGGGGGTTGAGTGGATGATTTTGTGCAGAGATAGAGCTGTGTGTCATCAGCATATGAATGGAAGTTCAGACCATGTTGGCGGATGATTTGACCAAGTGGGAGAATATAGATGGTGAAGAGGAGGGGTCCTAAGGGACACCTTGGTTGACAGGGGCTGATGGGGAACTGCAGTCACTGATGGTGACAAAGTGTTGTCGGTTCGAGAGTTAGTACTCGAACCAGGCAAGAGTTGTGTCACTGGTGGTCAGACAGGCGGCTGAGCAGGATAGTGTGGGATATGGTATCAAAGGCTGCGGAGAGATCCAGGAGAATGAGAATACTGATGAGGCCGGAATCAGATCCGATGAGGAGATCATTTTTGATTTTGATGAGGGAAGTCTCTGTGCTGTGGTGGGCTCTGGAGCTAGACTGAAGGGGTTCATAGAGCTCGTGGTTGGACATGTGTTGTTGGAGTTGGGCAGCAACTGCTCTTTCCAGGACTTAGATAGGCGTGCAGCGCCTTGTGGCTTTTGTGTGGTTGGAATGCGGGGTAGAGGCACCAGAAGCTGCTGGTGGATGGAATCCACTTCGGCCTGGAAGAAGTCCAGGAACTTGGAGCAGAGGTCAAGAGCACCTGGAGGATCAGGGGGATCGAGGGGGCGAAGAAGCCTGTTAATGTTGTGTTGGTTGCCAATGAGGGTGGAGTAGTATAAAGACCTAGTCTGGGAGAGAGCTTCTTTATAGGACTTCATGGTCCTGATAAGCCTCACGATGGACGGTGAGGCCAGTTCTTTTGTAGAGTCTCTTTACCCGACAACCAGAAGACCACAATGATCTGTGGATTGATTTTGACGACCATGTTGCGACAATTGGATATAGAGAGCACACGATGAAAATGATTGACTCTACTGTGGACAATTTGGTTTCAAATAGATAAGAAGTCTGTCCGATCCAAATTATCCAGAGTCCCCTAAAACTTCAAAATTGACCCCAAATTCATCAAAATCAGTCCACAGAGAGTACAAAACCACTTTCTTGTTAAAACGGCCATTTTGGATCCTGTAAATATCAGAAATGGACTCTGCATCCTCAATAAACCCCAAAACCAGTCCAATATTGTATCAAATCTGCCAAGACATTTTTTTTTTACTATAGTGAACATATAATGGTAATTATTGCAAATTACCCACCTTATTCTAAATATGCAAATCGCCCAACATATGCAGGTTAGCATCTGGCAGTTTCTATGTGCTGGGGACCCGTACTATATATCCTACGTATCCAAACATAAAACTTTGGGTTACTCACCATTTCTAGTTTCACTATATAAGTAAGAAACACCTGGATTCCCGGATGACAAGCAAGGAGGAAGCAGCTGTGAGAATGAAATGGACCCTGTGATTGGCCCATATGTGACCCCTCTGGCTCTGAATTCAAGCAGCTTCTCGGAAATGTGTCAAACACCAAAACATTTTAGTGATGAAAGCTTTACAGTATGACAAACGTCTTTATGCTTCTGAATGAATTGCTTCTGAACACGGGGTTTGTTGCGAATAAGAACATTAACACCATAGATAATGCAAGCCTTATACCTAAAAAAAAAAATTCAACAGCAACATGTGTTTCCAGAGACTGTATCCAGGTTCTTCAGGATAATCCACGCCACTGAGAGGGATCTCAGGGTCCAGTTCAAGTGACAATTGTTCACAGTGTGGCTGTCCTTGTTACTCTGGTAACAGGGACATTGTTTCTGCTGGGTTTTCTTTAAAGATGTGAGGGATTAATAAAGCCTTCAACACATGCATATTAAAACATGTAAACTGTAGCTGTTAGATAAGGTGTAAAAATCTAATTTGCCTCAGCCACACTATCAACACTAACACAAATACACACCACCTTCTTCACAAACAAACAAACATTGCACAATGCGATGGTCCTGAATCACTGGCCGTCTTTCCGGACTCTTTAATCTGGAAAATTTAAGCCGTGGGGGCTCGATGACAAAACTGTGATACTTCCGCTTCTCTTCTTTCACACACTTATGAGAATCCGATACGACTGGAGATGCACACTGGCCCCCTTCCCTTCGTCTGCTCAGCACTCCATCCATGAGGATAAGTGAGAAGAAATTGTGTGTGTGTGTGTGTGTGTGTGTATGTGTGTGTGTGTGTGTGTGTGTGTGTGTGTGTGTGTGTGTGTGTGTGTGTGTGTGTGTGTGTGTGTGTGTGTGTGTGTGTGTGTGTGTGCGCATTGCAACATCAAGATGAAGAGATGGAAAAAGGGTTGGTGGGTGCAGCAGAGAGCAGAGAAGGAGAAGCCTGAGGAGTTCGGGGGGGGGGGGACTTACATTTTTTGGAGACATGATTTACAAAAAAATATATAGGAGTGTTTGAGATGAGAAGATGAGTTTAAAAGAGTGAAAGAGAGAGTAGAGGAAAGTCAGGAGAGAAAAAAAACAGCAGGCTTAGAGGAATGCGGCGATGAAGAGGAGAAAAACCCCCTCATGTGAAGACGAAGCTGCATAATTCATGTTCTGCTCCTTTTAGAAACAGCAGCTTCATCAGGACAGGCCCGCTTCACTGTAGCAATGCAGTGTGTGAGTGTAAGAAAGTGTGTGTTGCACTGAATTCTGCTTGTAGTTGCATGTTTGTTAGTTGTGTGCGCTTTCTCCACGGTGAAACTATGCCGGTGAACAATGTGTCCAAGCACATGGATGTGGAAGTGCATGTGTGTGTGAGAGTGTGTGTTTAGAAGTGGAGCTGTGAGCCTTCACCTTGCTCTGCTCTTCACCCTCACTCTCCCTGACTGCACTCTACAAGGCCATTAGAGCTCCCTGAGGCCCGCGGAGGCTGCCCGTCTGTGTGTCTGCTTTCATGTGTCAGTGAGTGGGCTCAAATGTGTGTGTGTGTGTGTGTGTGTGTGTGTGTGTGTGTGTGTGTGTGTGTGTGTGTGTGTGTGTGTGTGTGTGTGTGTGTGTGTGTGTGTCAACCCCACAGAGTGCATGGTAAAGTTGAATGGTAGTAGGTTTTTTTCTTCTTTAAAGCCACTGTGAATGGATTCATGTGGGTGTGCGGTACCTTCATGCTCATGCTTTCAATATCAGAATTTGGACAAAGACATCTTTCTGTGGCTGTGTGAGGATTGCAATGCACAGGTGTTCAAGATCAAAGTTCAAAGGCTTTACTGTCACATGCACAGCATAGTTATATAGTACATCGAAAATCTGGGACTCCACTAACAATGCAACATAAATACATATAAGATACTTTATTTGATTAGATGTATTTTGTTTTAATATGTATATACAGTATATAGGAGTTGGTATTGAGTGTTACTGGGAAAAGGAGATAGTATTGTTTTTATGTGTAAATTGTTTATGTGTTTGGTTTGTGAAGCACTTTGAGTTACCTTTCGTAGGAAAAGTGCCATATAAACAATATTTGGTTTGATTTGATTTAATAAAATAATAAAATAAATATATAAAAAAGTGCAAGAACAAACAGAGTAGAAATAAAAGAGCTGCTAGAGAACGTTGACTGTTGTAACTGTACACGTAGAATACAATAAGATTAGATGAGCTATGTAAAATGAAATGCTGTTCAGTGAAATAAAGTACTGCTTAGTGTGTGTGTCAGCATGTGAAAGCATACAGTACAGCCTGTGCATACAGTGTGTGCAGCTGCAAACAAGCCTCGCTAGGGTTTATGAAGGGAGTGCAGCGGGAAGCGCTGGTCTGATCAAAAGATCCCCAGGCCTCTGGAACACACAAGTTGGGCTTTACCACTGTTGACTGCTAGATTAGCATGCTGAAAACAAACATCTCCGTACAAATAGACGGATAAAAAAACATTCTTAAGAAGAGTCGGCGCTCCCACCCACTCTCCTCACAACCAATATGTTAAAATGTGACAATGTTGTTGCACAGAGAGACAGAGAGGAGTGAACAGAGGGAGACACAGAGACATCTTTTCTGCTGGAGGGAACAATGTATTAGTCACAGTATTATCTCAAACACACAAAAACATGTCACCAGAGGGAATATTGGGCAATGGCTTCCAGTTTTATAAACTGATTACAGCAGCATAACCTCCAATAATCAGCATGAGAACCCATAATACACACACAGTGAAGTGTGTTTGCACTCCATAAACTGCACTGTAAATGGAAACAGATGGAAAAGAAGTGAAAAGTTGTTCAGAGGTTCTTCCTCAAAGGAAACAAATAAGAGGCTCATTACAGAGGCCCTATTCTGCATTTTAGGTTTTTCCCTTTCCCTGTAGTGTGTTCTATAGGTTTTATTGCATGTAAATGGTCCGCAAAGGCCAAAATCTCTGTGTTCCCTCCAGAGGATGTTTCCAACCCTAGCCCTAACCCTTAATCTGTAATATAAAAAATCCCAACACAGTGAATAATGACAATATGTGATCTTAGTTTGGGTATGGAGATGGAAAAATACTATACGCTTCAAATGCTTTACAGGAATTGTTAAATAATGGCTTTGTCTCTGCCTAATATAGAATTTTTCTTTTTATACAGGTACATATGAGAATACAGTATGCACTGATTTAAGAAAAAGCTGTTCTGTGACAACTGCCTGCAACCATAACCGCTCCAATCAAATATTAGTGCGGCTAAATTGTCTTTCAAAATGCTGCCTGTGGGCAGAGCCATGTGCTAAAGCTTACCCTGGGGTTATAAATATGTATTTTGAAGGTTGTTTGGGTTTTAATGTTATTCAACAGAGTGGATTGATGAGCAGAGTGTTTGTCGGATCCCTTCCTATCACTTTGGATTATGGCTGGTCGTACTGCTTTCATTAGAGTGGACCCTTCGAGTTTTGATCTGAACATGGATTATGGGATATTTACCTCTGTTGGCCTCTAACCTGTGTACCATCCACGGCTGCTTTCAAGCTGGAACGAGTGCAGCGAAGGTCATGGGAGAACACAGGGAGGCCCTCTTCTCAGCGAGTATGCAACGCCCAGAAAAACCAACATGAGCACGCCACTAAACAAGCAGCTTTTTGATTCTCACTAATTATGAAACGGTTAAACATTCTGAGCGCGTTTCCCCTCCTGCGCTCCAGTTGAGACGCCCTACAGCCGTGGTTTTGCACTGGCCCTCAGATGAGGCTCGTCAATTAGAGCTCTGGCCGAAGCGCGGCATGTTAATTTCGCGGTAAAATATTCCTCCTCCAGCGCTAATTAGGTGCTAGCCGTGGTCGAGGAGCTTCGTTCGCCGAGCGAGAGCAGTCTGTGCTGCATAGCAGTCCCCCAGTATCGTTTGGCTGACCAAAGCAGTCGCGATAACAGGGAATTATTTTAATTAACTGGTGCCGCCTTCTACAGCTAATGAGCCTAGTTAAAACGAACCCGACATCTTGCTGCAGCGTGCACGCTCCTCGCTTCAGAATCATATACTCAAAAAAATCAAATGTGCAGATAAATAAATTACAAGGGGAATAGATAAGAAGAGTACATGCATGGATAAATAAGTGCTTTGAGTTGGGCGTGCACGCCGGTCACACTGGCACTGATGCGTAAAAGACATCAGAGTCTCTTGGGAATGTCAAACAGGAGAACTGAATGTGTGAGTAGTGAGGAGGGTTCAGGGACAATGACCGTGACATGCACACTGTGCTGAACGGTGACAGTTGTGTCTCGCTCCTGCACTCTTTTAGTCCACATTCAGAAAACAGAGTGATCAGTTTCCTGTGTAAACGTGGGAGAAGGACACTTTTTTCTCTTTCCGCCTGAGTCAGAGTGAGAAAAGAGGAGGCTTTGAAACTCTGCCCAGTCTCCTGCACAGAGCAGCAGAGGAGGGAAAAAAAACACGAGTTGGCCCTCATGGCTGGTTATTACTCTTCAGTTGTGTAACAGCAATATTTGCCCCACTCTGAAGCACATTCATCTCTACCTCCAAACCACCTGCATTCTACTGCTGCTATGGATATCACATCTTCACCTACCAAAAGCTCTCCGTCACACACAGGTGACAAATGTTGTATTAGCTGTTCTGCATATGGATAGAGGAGGATGTGTATAGTACAGTAAGCAAATATGTTAACAAAGCTGACAGGAGGGTAACAAAACACATAACTCCACCGAGGGGACAACTGTTTGGGTGCAGTTAGAAACCAAATACATAACCAATATTTATTTTAATAACGGAACTTCCATACCTAACTTAACTTGCATAACAAACATCCATATTCTAGCATCCGTGTGTGACACGTTGGGTATGATAATGAGTGTTTAGTTATACACAAATATCCTGAAATACATAGAGTTGGAGAGTATTAAGCAGCCAAAGAAGATGAAGACGAAGAGGAGGCGAGAAGAAGACAGAAAGAAGAAGAAGTATGTGAGAAAGAAAGAAAAAGTAGGGGAAGGTCAGTGTAACGAACTAAAAACACTAAAAATAGGAATAACATGAGGAGGGTATTTGGTATTTCCTCGGTCGCACCCCCGATAAATCAGAAGAAGAAAAAAAATGACAGAAAACGAACTATAACAAGGTGTTAAAATAACAAAGAAAGAGTGGAAAAAAGGGAAATGTAATGTGGAGCACCTTCAGACGCAGCTGACACTTGTTTTATTAGCGGGTTGAATGTGTGTCTAGAGGACGGGGGGTAGTACAGTGAGCAGAGATGTTAGAGCTGCGGCGCTGCAGCATGGCACTGTGACAGTGTGCTTCTGTCGCTGCCTGTATTCAGGGAGGTGACAGCACAAGTGCAAGGCTGTGTCTCTTTGTGTCTCCATGCCGGTGGGACGAGGCCTGTGCATTGTGGGAGCTGACACAGGAGAGCAGGCGGTGTCACGCTGACGAGGTAATCACCATCACCATGGAGCAGGGTGAACTACAGTTACCTGCACCACCCTCCTGGCCTCTCACTGCAGACCTCAGATGTGCTAACCCTAACCCTAACCCTAGCATACTGTGCAGCTGCTCATTACCTTTACAAACCGAACCAAGCTGCTTAGATGCCTAAACATAACCAATTTGATTTGTTTCAATTCATGATACCCATGTGTTTAGATCCGCAAATGTGCTAAGTTGGGAATGATAACGTGTTTTGAGCCTAAAATACATAGGCGTGCAAACTGTCCATAAAAGTCGCATGCTACCAAAATGAATTCCAATGTGTTCACATGAAAGGGAAAATTAAGAAAAATATGAAAAGGAAAAGAAGAAAAAGAAGGAGTAGGAGAAGAAAAGGAATGCCAGAAAGAAAAGTGTGAGGAAGAAAGAAAAAGTAGAGAAAAGTTGGTTCAGTGGGATAAAAAAACAACGGTGATGACTAACTTAAAAACAGAATAGAGGTCTGTAGTATTTCCTAGATCGCACAGCCCATGAATCAGAAGAACAAATATGAAATGAAACCAAGTAATATCCAGCAATTTTTTAAAATTACATAGAAATAGTGGAGTACAGATAGAAAGAAGCGAAGAGGAAGGTCAGCGTGATCTCCGTCACATGTACCCATTTTTAAGAATGGTGTAGCCTACTGTATGTAAAGAGGAGTTGCAGTAGTACCGTAGGCAGCAAGTTAATCACCTTCACCATGGAGCCTAGTGAACTACCTGCACCACCCTCCTGTCCTCACACTGCAGACCTGGGATCAGAGTCGCCGGTCTGCTCTCGTTATACCCCTATACGTGGGAGCTGAACTTTAAATTAGTCAGCGTGGCACCTTCATTAGCCTGCTGAATTCTCCTCCTCCAAACGCGCTAATGTGCAATACCGTACTTCATCTGCACATCACACATCTTACCATCATACTTAGCCTCTCATCTAGAAACCAAGCGGTGCCGAAGGCGGCGGCAAGTCAAGGTCATTTGACGAGAGCTGGAGGTGTATGTGATGTGAATTCACTCACCGGATTGATTCCTCCTGCACGTCCTAATGATCAAACCCTGGTGGATTTAGAGGATAGTCAGGCCCCTTCACCAGAGGGTGGAGGATACTGATGCGCAGGGAAATGAGATACTGTAGGTACACACTGTTACAGTACAGAGGGCCAAATGAGAGGCGGCTCCATGGTTTGAACTGCAGATCATGTTCGCAGCGAGAGGAAAAACCCGGCTCGTCTTATTACTACGAATCTGACAAGCTTTGCAGTCCAATGCTTACAGTATATTTATTTTCTTTTTATTCTACACGTGATATAAGCACTCTCAGTATTATTATAAGATTATAAGGAATTCCTGGATATTAAAAATGACATGATAAGAAGAAAATGTCAACTGTTCAAAATCTTATGATAATAAAATAAAAGCAAAGGATAAATGTTCACCAGATTTATTAAAAAAACATACTTCATTTCACAGGTTGATGACTGTCTTTAAAGAGGCCCTATTATCGATTTAGGGTTTCCCCTTTCCTATAGTGTGTTCCATGGGTTTGTGTGCATGTAAATGGACTGCAAAGGCTAAAATCCCTGTGTTCCATCCAGAGGGATGGAAACATGTCACATGTGAATCTGAAATTAATATAATAGGGCCACTTTAATATTTCTATAGCCTCCCAGTTTTATTGGGGTTGTTTAGGACTTCAAGCAGCATCATCTCTTTTACGAAGTGTCCTGGTTACGTGTCTACTTACAGTTCGCAACTTGAAAAAAACTGATATTTTCCTAAACCTAACCAAAACGTTTTTTGGCCTTAATGTAACTTATTAGATACGTTTCCATTCCCATTTACTACCTGTTAATATCTGCCACCGTGTGTCTAAACGAGGAATGATAACTAGTGTTAACTGAAACAAAAAAGGCCTAAAACGCATAGTCATAGCATGCATCAGAAGAAGGTGAAATGAAAGAAAGTAATCCGGGAAAAAGTTGTTTAAATAACAAAGAAAAGTAGAGAATGTAAAGGCAGAGAAAGTAGAAGAAAGTCAGTGTAATGGATTAAAAAAGCCAACAACAATCGGCAAACATAAAAAATGGGGGCGTCAAGATGGAGGTCTGTGGTATTTCTCGGGTCGCACCTCCCATAAATCAGACTTTGTAGCCAGAAACTCATTTTGGATTTAAACACGTCTTTGCAGGCTATGATTGAGCAAGTGGACGCGTGTGTGTGACAGTACAACACGGCACTAATGAGATCCCAAACCAGCAGCAAGCGACGCTGGAATTAGTGCCTTTCACACCAACATCCCCCACTCCCCCCCCCCCCTTCGTCCAACAGCTCCCTAATTCTCCCTATACTTCCACTGGCTTTATTAAAACCTGGACACGAGGCAGGGTTGAAAAATGAGCTGAACTCAGCTTTGGCTCTCGACAGTGGACACGCAGAGTGTACTGTGCTCTGGAGGAGAGGAGGTAAATGACCTATGAAATACAGCCTCGCCTTTAAATACATTACAGCCCTTGCTACACACATGTAGAGTGTGAGAGTGCGCACACACACATTTGCGCTCATGCATTCCTACGCACACACATGCCAAGCATCAGAGCAATTACGTGAACACTATTTCATAAAAGAGATGGAAGCTTAATAACCAGGTCTTCACACAACGCCTGGGTTTACTGCTCCCATTCTCCAACTGGGCAAATGGTTAGCCACGCACAAAATACTAATAGAAGCATGTAAATGATACATTTTAAACAAGGCAAATCAACAAAATCCCTCTGTGTGCAGCCAACTCACACAGTGGGGCTAGCAGATGCCAGCGTTTAGAGAAGTAAAGCAAACACTGTGCTGCCTCCTATCAAAGGCCTCCTGCCACCTCCGACTGATTTTAATGAGGAATTAGCAGCAAAAGACACACTTTATTTTTGTACGATTCCCCCCCCCCTGCAGGCCATCAAACACCCAAGCAGATCTGAGTGATTTCTTCGCTCAACGCCGGGGCTGTGAAATCTTATTGGCTCCTTTCAGTATTTCTTTTTTGTTCTTTTTTCAAAAAGGGGTAACAATACTTTCCGTGTTTGATGGACCAAACTTTTTAGATGTGGCTCAAAGAACAGCAGGGAGTGTGTGTTCCTTGTCATTAAGGTGCTTTGCCGGGTCATTAGCAGTTGTAGCCGAACTATAGCACAAGGGAGAACATTGCATAAAGACACAAACACACACACACACACAAACTGAATATGCGTGGGTGGGTCACCACTGACTTCTTACCCGTGGCCTCGCTCCACAGATGATTAAAGCCAATGGTGACAGAGAGGAACATGTGTGTGTTCAAACAAACATACCAGCAAGAACACAAAAACACACACACACACAAAGAGAAAGATGAAATCTGCACTATGGCACTGCAACACACACAGGCTTTTGATCAGCTTTCAGGAGAAGACTGTTGCACAAAAAAATAAAGCAGGGACATTGCAGAACATGCAGTGTTGCTCAGTAACACAGACACATCTGGGACTGTACAACACTTTAGACAACACATTACCAGTGGAGAAACTAAGTACTAAAGTTTTGCTACTTTTACTCCACTAGATATTTGTTGTACCTTCAGTTAGTTTACAGATCTAGATTAATGATGGTAAATATAATCACCCCTTAAATCAGACTTTAGTTCACCTGCAGTAAATCCAGCAGCTACCCTGCAGTATACAAAGCCATTCAAACTAGCTGCACCTTGACCAGCTCTGAGAACACTTTAATGATCAATCATTATAAAACATATCAGAGATATTATTCTGAAATGGACCAATCAAACAATGACTACTTTTACTGTCGCTACTTTAAGTACAATTAGATGAGAGTACTTTCTACTTTTACTGGAGGAACATTTTGAATGCAGGACTTTTACTGTGACAGAGTATTCCTACACTTTGGTACTTCTACTTTTAGTCAAGAACAAGATCTGAGTACTTCTATTTTTACTCAAGTACAAGATCTGAGTACTCCTACTTGTACTGAAGCTAATCTGCTGGTTGCTTTTTCCCGCGCCCTCTCCCTGTTTTCTCCCTCTCTCATTAGTCAGGCACATTAGCTTTCCTGCAACTCTTACAGCCAAAGAAAGGAAAAGAGAGCCTGCGGCAAAGTGACCTTCTGGGGATGGAGCGAGGCCGGGGGAATTCTTTGACACCACTGATCTCCGGCAGGTTCAGTCTCGGCTCGTACAAAACTCTGATCTGATGCAGCCATCAGTGATTGACACGCGGGATGGAGTGAATTTTAAGCACGGTTTCTGTGCAACGGCAGATCATTTGACTGCAGACTGACAAGACCGGTGATGGCTGCTGGCAAATTAACCCTTGAAGAGATGTCACGAGGAGAGATCTGAGGTGAAGAAAGATCTTACGTTCGATTAAAGCGAGAGGACGCACACGGGAGAGGGTGGATCAAAAAACCCAGCTTTGAGTTCCTGCGCAGAGTTAACCTGATAAATGAACCGCTGAAAGTCTTGTTCACCAAATGATGAGATTTACTGACCTCCAGAGGGAAGTAGCCGGGGCAGCATAATTAAAGGTTGCTGTTGGTGTTTTTCCTCGTTCTCACCACTGCAGCTATATCAAATTATGTGGCCATAGCTGGAGGCGACACTTGAGAGACCTCCAGTGCCCGGGTAACAGCGCCAGACCCCGTCACTGTCAGCACACAGCTCAGCGCCACGTTACCTGCAGACGACAACTTTCACACTTCTGCAGCACAGAAACAGATAGAGAGGGGTAGAATTATTAATAGACAGAAGCTTAAAAAAAAGTCAAACAAACTGTACTTTGTACCCCCATATTACTCTTTAGTCATTGTTCTTTTTACTCCACAATTATTTAACACTTATATATAGCTACTATCAATATCAAACACATTATATGTTCATATGATAGTTTGCAGAACTGTATACCAATATTCCAAACAGGATATTGGCTGATTGGCAGTCATTGTGTGCACTCTTAAACCTTTAACAACATTAAGTTAATTGACACTATCCAGAGAATAGACACTGAGTATGAATATTGAAATGAAGGCATTGAAAGTCATATCCATCTTCTAATCCCTGCCAAAAAAGAGAATCAATATATTTTCTAAACCATCACTACCATTTTAGTCATTTTTATATATTTGACTCCTATAAAATGGAACGAAGTTCCTTGTATGTGAGAGATTATTGACACTATCACCACATCACCGATAATGAAGTTTTGTGTTTTATGTTGTGTCTGTAGTTGTAAAGTTTAAATGGCATGCAGCTAAAGCCACACGCCTCTGCAATACATCACTTTAGTGAAATGGAAAACTCTGGAGCGAGAAGTCTTAACATGATGAGAACATGGGAGAGCTCATTGGTTTATTCAAGGTTACGGCCGGAGAATTGACCTGTTCTGCAGCCACTATAACTCTTGTCCAAGGCTTAAGAATGTATGTTGAAATACGCACCCGATAAGATGGGCAACCAAATGTCCCTAGCCTGCAACCTATCTTATGTCAACCCGCGCTCGACCCTTAACAAGGAGACAGAGCTGCTTCCTCACAGAAAGTGTAGCACCCCAAGGTCGCAGGCCTGTGCCAAGGGAGGGGAGTAGAAAGTGATAAACTGGGTCAAAGTTATGGCCTATGAAAATATTTCCCTCAACACAGCCCAGTCACCAGATGCTACCAAAACTTGCCGGCCTTGCTGCACAAAGAGGCCAAAATGTGAGGGTCGGAGGTTTTTCGCAGGCAGCGCTGCAGAGGAGAAGCTGACTGAATGGGATGAGGACTTCAGGATAAGAGGACTTAAAACATCACAGCAGTGTTCCTATTCAAATACAAACAAATGAATGACATTCAAAAGAAACTGCAGTGCAAGTGTGTGTCCCCAGATCAAATACATTTTGTCATGAAAGTTCGTAACAGGAGTGATTATCAAAAGAATGGAAATCACATAACAGCCTACATATTTTGAAGATGCTTTACATGCATTTCATAAAAGACAGCAAGGTTTTATAACTTTTTCGAAGTTCTTGTAATGCATTAACCTAATGTTTTATAGGCTAAACAACACGTTTTTTAGGTTTCTGTGTTTAACAAAAGCAAAGCAAAATTGGATAATGATGCACAGGAATTTTCCCAACTTGTTTTATATTTCCTGTCTTTTTGTATCAAGATCTATGGGCATGGTCATTCCTTCACTTGTCAGGCACTCCAAAGATACAGAGGTGAATACAAGTGAACATTTTTGTGCGTAAACGTTTCCTTTGAGAAGTTTGATGTCTGCATTATATCTTCAACACAGATGGGTGCAATTGGATGGACTCCTGATCTAGAGTCTCTCTTCACTTTGACTTTTTCTAATTCCCCTTTTCAGAAAAGTCTCCTGGTCAACTCAAAAGAAAAATAAACCAAAAGATAAAAACAAGCTGCCAGTCAGCACCATGAATAACATGCTTCTAGCCCCCCCTTGCTTCCCGACTTCCCCTTCTTCTCCATCCACCTCTTTCTTTCTTTTGACATCGGTACGAAGCGCCCCTACAGGACTTCTGTGTTTTCGCTCAGCCTGTTTGGTTTGATTCAGACTTCCATTCCTTAAAACACACTGCCAGACTCTACGAGAGCAGCCACAGACTCAGACCCTGTGATCTGAAGTCTGTTCCTCCGCTCCAAGAAACATAAATCTGAATAATGGTGCATTTAAGGTCCTACAACATTTCCGCTCCAGTACAACTCAGCCAGCAGTGGGGGTCAATTTTAGTAAAGCTTCTGCAGACACAGGTCCAATAACGAGCTTGGCAGGAATTCAGCTAGAATACAGAGTTTATACATAGAGCTCAGTGTGTGTGTGTGTGTGTGTGTGTGTGTGTGTGTGTGTGTGTGTGTGTGTGTGTGTGTGTGTGTGTGTGTGTGTGTGTGTGTGTGTGTGTGTGTGTGCATTAAGGAGAAGGGGGATGGGGGGTGGGTGCACTTGATGTCTTTATTCTGTCGTCTCACTGGGGGGGAATAAAGCAGGTGCTTACACGGCTCAGCACTTCCCTACAGTACGATTGTGCCAGCGCCGGGAGCTACCACACATCCAGAGTTAATCACCATGTTCCCTGCCATTCCACACACAAGCATGCCTGCGCACACACACACACACACACACACACACACACACACACACACACACACACACACACACACACACACACACACACACACACACACACACACACACACACACACACACAATGAAATATACAGACACACTAGGGGCACCCCAAATGCCTGCAGGGATGGAGAGGGATAATCCGACAGTGATCTAGTGACTCTGGAGAGAAACCCCGCGCACAGAGCAATGATACTGGCTAACTAAGAGGGGTGAGAGTGTGTGTGTGTGTGTGTGTGTGTGTGTGTGTGTTTGTGTGTGTATGTACGTGTGTGTGTGTGTTTCTATCTCAGGCCAAAACTGGGGACACGTTTTGAGCTTGCAAGAAGCTTTCAAGATTTAAAACAAAACTGCTATCCCAAATTTAGATTCACTGCAGTTAAAACGGATCTTCATTGAGATTATTTTATGGTTCAATTACGGCTGTTTGATAGATAAATTAACAAGAAAACAACGTAAAGAGGAAATACTGTGCTCATTTTTAGGTATACATTTATGCCTCTAACTGGACAAGTTTACATGCTTTAATTTGCAAAAAGTGCTTTATGGATGAGATTTGAGGCTGTGATGGAGAGGAGGACTCTGAACAAACTGTTGTCCATCATGGATGCCCACCCTCTCCACCTGCAGCTGGACAGACAGCGGAGCTCCTTCTCCAACAGCGTTGCTCCATCTCCGCTGTCACAAGGACAGATACAATAATAATAATAGCTTAAACTTGTATAGCGCCTTTCATGGTACCCAAGGTCGCTTTACAAATAGGGAGGGGAAAAGGGGAGTGGGGGTTAGGGATCAAAAGACTTAGTGCAGAGAAATGTTTTGAGGTGCTTTTTGAACATGGGCAGGGATTGGGCAGAGCGGACGTGGAGTGGTAGACTGTTCCAGAGTGTGGAAACATTGGCAGAGAAGGCCCTGTTCCCAAAAGTTCGCAATCTGGTGCGGGGAGTGGCCAGCAGGTCCTTGTCAGAGGACCGCAGGGAATGTGACTGAGTGTAAGGGTGTAGGAGATATGTGAGGTATTGTGGTGAGAGTCCATGGAGAGATTTGTAGGTGAGCAGGAGGATCTTGTAGGTGATGCGTGACTTGACTGGCAACCAGTGGAGCTGTTGGAGGATGGGAGTGATATGCTGCCAGGGCTTTGTGTGGGTTAGAACCCAGGCAGCTGAGTTCTGGACGTACTGAAGTCTGATAAGGGCCTTGGTGGGCAGTCCAGACAGGACACCGTTGCAGTAGTCCAGACGGGAGGTGATGAAGGCATGGATGAGTGTCTCTGTGACTGAATGCGTGAGTGAAGGCCGGAGTCGTGAGACTTTTCTGAGGTGGTAGAAGGCAGACTTGGTGATGTTGTTGATGTGGGACCGGAAGGAGAGAGTTGAGTCCAGGATGACGCCCAGGTTGCGCACCTCAGGAGATGGGAAATGGAGCAGCCATCCACAACCAGGGCCAGGTCACCAACTTTCCTGAGCAGTGGTGCAGGGGCCACCACCATGAACTCTGTCTTATTGCTGTTTAGTTTGAGTAGGTTTGTGGTCATCCATGATTTGAGTTCCTGCAGGCAGTTGACAAGTTGTGTGGGTGGGAGCTGGGAGGAGGGGTTTGTGCTGATATAGAGTTGGGTATCATCGGCATAGCAGTGGAAGTTGAGTCCATGTTTACGGATGATATGACCTAGAGGTAGCATGTAAATAGTGAACAGCAGAGGACATAGCACAGAGCCGTGGGGCACGCCATGGTTGACGGGCGCTGTATGAGAGTTGGAGCCATTTAGGGTGATGAATTGTTTCCGGTCTGTGAGGTAGGACCGGAACCAGGACAGTACTGAACCACTGAGCCCGATGAGCTCAGACAGGCGTTGGAGAAGGGTGGTATCAAAGACTGTATCAAAAGCTGCAGAAAGGTCAAGCATGATGAGGATGGAGATGAGGCCATTGTCGGCAGCAAGCAGATGGTCATTAGTGATTTTGATGAGGGCTGTCTCAGTGCTATGGTGGGTTCTAAAACCAGATTGGAAGGGTTCAAAGAGCTCATGGTAGGACAGGTGATGTTGAAGCTGGGCAGTCACTGCTCTTTCCAAGATTTTGCTGAGGAAAGGGAGGTTGGAGATTGGACGGTAGTTGTTGGGGTCGGCTGGGTCAGATCCTGGCTTTTTGAGAGTGGGGATGACTGCTGCCATTTTAAAGCTTGATGGTACCACACCAGAGGCAAGAGAAGCATTTATGATGTTTTCTACTGGATGACAGAGGATGGGAAGACAGGCCTTTACCAGGGTGGTGGGCATTGGGTCAAGACTGCTGGTTGAAGACTTGGCTGAAGTGACCAGTTTTTTGACTTGGTCGGCATCCAGTGGAGAGAAGGCGGATAGGCAGCACTGAGGTGAGCGGGGCGCAGAGTGTTGAGAATCCTGTTGGGGCAGTGAGGGGCACAGGGAGAGCCCAGGAGACTGAAGCTGCCGGTGGATGTTGTCCATTTTCTGCTGGAAGAAATCCAGGAACCTGGAGCAGATATCAGCTGCATTTGAGGGTTTAGCGGCATCAGGAGGGTGAAGAAGGCGGTTGATGGTGGAGAAGAGCAATTTGGGGTGTTTTTGTTGGCTATTGATGAGTGTGGAGTAGTACCTTGTTTTTGCCTGAGCAAGGGCTTCTTTGTAGCTTGTGACGTGTTCTTTAAATGCTTCACGATGGACAGCGAGGACTGATCTTCTGTATCGTCTCTCGAGCCTACGTCCTGTGGTCTTCATCCTGTGGAGCTCAGGGGTGAACCAGGGGGCGGGAGAAAGACACGTAATGCATGCTGAGAGTGCTTCAAAGTCCAGGCTGAGAGAGAGGGCACGGTTGTAGTGTACCACCATGCCATCAATTGTTTCGTAGGGGTGGTAGGTGGCGAGGTGGGTCGCTAGGGTACCAGAAAGTGTTGACGTACACACCCGTTTGATGTTCCTGAACGTGATGGGCCGTTTGGTGCACTGCTTAGGTATAGGCACAGGGACCAAGAATAGAATGGCAAGGTGGTCAGAGACAGCCAGGTCAGTGCACTGCAGGTGGGAGGGGGTTATGCCAGTACAGCACACCAGGTCCAGAGTGTGCCCTTTGTCATGTGTGGGGCCCTGTACATGTTGTGTAAAATTAAAGCAGTCCAGCAGTGAAAGGAAATCAGTAGCAAGGGAGCAGCTACTGGAATCCACATGAATGTTAAAATCATCCAGCAGGATGGTAGACGGGGATTTCGGGCAAACAGTGGCAAGCAGATCAGTGAGCTCTGATATGAAGCAGGCAGAGGCTTTGGGGGGGCTGTAGATTAGGACAACCTGTAGCTGTGTGGACCCAGTCAACATGAAGTGAACACACTCAAAGGAGGTAGTATTCACTGGGATGTCTTTTACCAGGATCTCAGCCCGATGAATAACAGCCACTACGGCCAAGGCTGCGAGGCTTCTGGATATAGCCATACCCTGGGGGAGTGGCTTGGTTGAGAATTATAAATTCTTGTTGGTTCTACCATGTCTCAGTAAGACATAAATCTCAGTGATTTTTCAAAGATGAGGTCATGGATGAGAAGGGCTTTGTTTTTTAATGAGCGGATGTTAAGCAGCATGAATGATGTTGTCCTGGTTAGTTCAGTGTCAGGGGTGATAGTATTGTCTACACAGACCGATGATAGCATATTTGCATGTGATGGGTGTGGTTTGCATCGATGACGTCGCCAACGTGAGGCATGGTACCAAACAGCTGAGACAGACAAAGTTTCGTGAAAATAAACAAATTTATGACGGGCAGCCCTATGGACATATGGGGGTAGACGCAGGAGATGGAGAAATTTGATCACCTCAAGGCAACCCGGAGATGTGTTAGAGCTAAGACTCATGAGTTCCACTGTGGTACATTTGAAGTAAGTCGTGGCCGTTGCTAGCATCCTAGCTTGGTTTGCTAATTCCATAACGGTGACAGTAGGCCAGGAAGACCACAGCACAGCGGGGGGAAAACTTTTTTGGATAGCAGTTACAGGAACCCGCAGAGATGGACCTATCGTAGGACCCACGGTAGGTCACCCACTGCTCTTCAGTAGCAGGTGTCGTCTGATGAGTTGATGGTGTAGAAAGTTTACAGCGGCAAGCAGCGTTAGACAGCCAATAGTTGTATATTACTTACATTACTTTGTTGTGAGTTAGTTAAGTAATGTTAGTGAGTGTAGCGGAATAACCTAATCTTAGCAAACACTGCTCAACTTTACGGCTTGTTCGTCGTTGAGGCTGAGTGGGCTTTTTGCTAGTGGCTGCTGTTAGCCTAACTTAGTTAACGTTAGCTGCGCTCCACTGGCACCTATCCGTTCCCATTCCCATTGAGCTTGAAGACGACGGAGGAGTTGTTCTGCCAGGTGCTAGGCCCACCGGAGAACTGCCACTGGAGTCTTGTGGACTGAGTGCAATCGTGGTGAGTGAAGCCACTCCAAAATGAATCAAATCGATAATTTACTCAGCGTTAAATTTAGTACCTTGCCATTAGAGCAGAAATTGGAGATTAAGCGTTTGGGACCACACCAGCCAGTTCATTTTAATATTTTTTTTAGTGTGGAAAGGACAGAAACGCTCCTTTTAATTCAGAGTGGTTAAAAAAAAAGGCATGGCTAACTGCGAGTGTGGCTGGTGTCTTGTATTCAGGGGTGCGTTTCCCGAAAGAGTCGTTGAACAACTACCATCGTTATATGATAGAGAGACTATCATTTTGAACGCTCTCTCTCCACAGTTACGATGGTAGTTGATCAACGATGCTTTCGGGAAATGCAGTCCTGGCCCGCTGTGGCATTGTGGCATGGAGTTCAACACGTGTGATGTGATCTCTCTTAGTTAGTAGGTTAGCAGGTAGGTGCACTTTACACGACTTGCTTACAGCGAATATATGTGTATTACTTCAACAGTTCCCCGCGTGCGCGCGCGACCGGGCCCCGCCAGTCTTTTCGTGCCAGAGACGCCACTGAACTCACTGCTCCATAGCCTATCCGTTAACTGGACACAACATGCAAACCTTGACATTTGTATATTTCTCATTTTTATTTTTAGTCTAATTATTTGTTATGCTTCTTCTTTTTATATTTATTTTTGTATTTCGCTGCTTGCAATGAAAAACATTTCCCAGTTTGGAATTAATAAAGTATACTGATTCCGATTGTGATTCTGATTCAGGCAGAGTTTGTGGATGGAACACAGGGATATTAGCCTTTACAGACCGTTTAAATGCACTGAAAACTATATAACACACTACAGGAGACATTTTCACCAAAAGTTGATGTTTGCAAGAAGCTAGCAATCCAAGTTTTTTGTTCACTATTTTCAGTGAAAAACCAAGGAAGAAAGAAAGTGGAAATGGAGGAATTAATGGTTCAGGAGACCCAGTCAGAAAGGATTATCTATCCTTCAGAGAGAGTTGAAAGTAAGTAAGTAATTACTGTTCTCCCTGATATTTCCGTCACTCTATATCCTGCACTTTTATTGGTTTCAAATCTTAGCTGCTGTCATCTCTGGTAAAACAAATGTGCACACAAATGGATTTCCAATTCGCCTTTTGCTAAGCCACACCCTAGAATGCAGACTGGCCAATCACATCGGAGCCAACAACAGACTCCGACAAAGCTCCGACACTTTCATGTCAGCGATCTATTGACTGTCTCAGACTTTCGTACTTTTAACACTGTCGTTTGTGGACTATAAGAAAGACATGGTTGAACGTTGTGCCTGGGGCACTTGTAAGACTGATAGTCGTTACCTGACTGATACGTTTATTAGGGGTGTGTGCGATTTTTCCCCTTCCCCAAACCAAAATACTTTGGTGTTTTCTAATGTAAAACTTTTGTCTTTAACCCTACAGTTAAGTTAAACTATTTGGTATTCTGTGATTTCAATCTATACATTTGGTTGTTGTATTGGCAGAAGATGGGTCGCCTTTTTCGGTCTGTCTTGGCCCTGGCCACAACCATTGCTGTCACGGGCTGTGGGGTTACTTTGACACCTCTGGGTTTATGCCACTGTTGTGGTAAGCTTGTGGAGGACTGTAGTTCTAGGCCTACAGACATGTTGGCGTTTTGTGTCTTACAGAGGTCCAGGGTATGGATAAGCCCAATGATGTGGGCGCAGAACCCTGAGGAGCTAACGAAAGATCACCTCGTTAATTACAGCTCGCCTGCTAACGTTGCCTATTATGGTTATGATACGCTAGCATATAAGGCTATACAATGTTATACGTGCTTATGCTTTATAATAACGACGATAATAGTGAATATAGACTAGGGCTGAACGATTTAGGAAAATAATCGAATTGCGATTTTTTTCCTCAATATTGCAATTGCGATTTAATATGCGATTATTTTTTCAAGGTCCTCTTCTTATGTATTTTTCAACAAACACAAGCAATAAATCAATCGTGATTGCAATCGTGAACCTTGTGAGGTAGCAACAGTAGCGAGGCACGTTCTGCACAATACCTGACGTTGCGCAGCATCTTCCTTTTTAAAGCCAAAATAATTCCACACAACTGACGTGCCGCCCCTCTTTGGTACCAAACTTCCAGCCGTGCACTCTTCTGACGAGCCTGAGGCCATTGTGCAACAGGTTCAAGCGCAGCGTTGACTTCTTTCCCTGCCTGCTTGGCTTCGCTCGGCTCGGCTCGGCTCGCTCGCAAGTCACGTGACCAGATCACATGACCAGTCAAATCGCAGCCTTTGCGGTTGGAAAATCTCGTTTTGTCATATCGCGATATTATCGCAAATGCAATTAATCGTTCAGCCCTAATATAGACCTACCCAGCTTTACAGGAACAGTGTTGCTCGTTGACATCATTTGTGCCAGCCTCCGTCTGGACCATCAGCTGATGTGGCAACTCACTTTTTGATTGTGATCTATAGCTTTTACCTCTATTTTGATTGCATTATGCTCATGTTTTGTTACCTTGATGTATGTAACCCTCAAAGGCATACTGTAAACCTCTCTGTCTACTTCGGTCAGAAACAGCATTTGCTACTTTGTAAAAGCCAGACAGAAGTTCAGCTGGAAGAGCCGTCAAAAATGCCATGTTGAAAGTATGTTTGTCGGACTTAAGGCGGGGGGCTAAGCGAAAGGTCAATTGCAGACAGGTCCAGATATTTAACCTGCAATGTATTTCTTGACATCTGCTATGCATCTCTCAGATCATATCTTAAAAAATGCTCTAATTGATCGTTGCTGACAGGAAAAACTAACAATTTGCCTTTTATCGTGAGGTTTTGTCTGCCATCATCAAAGTTTGTCAGCAATTGGAAAGTTGTAAGTTAAACACCGGAGTATACAGTTACACTAGGAGTTCTGTGTTGTACTGTGTTGTGCTTTTGCGCTTAATGCTAACATCTTCATGCTAACATGTTACAACAGTAATATGCTGAAGGTCGTGCTTATCCAATGGATGTCAAACTTTTTCACTGAATAAATAAAAATGTTAACCTGCTGGTGGCGCTATAAGAAGCAAGAGGATCATCAGTCATAAGGATGCATTATATGAGGACCAAATTGAATGGCAATCCATACGATTTTGACAGTTTTTAATATATTTCAGTCTGTAACATAGCAGTTAATGGACCAACCAACAAACCTATCCTTAGACACTGCAAACCTGGTTTAATATGATTCAAGTCTCAGATTTTCCAGCTTCATGCAAGTTAAAGGCAGGCATGTAATAACACATATTTCCACACTTCTTCATAGAAGCATCTCTTTGTGATGCTCCAGTATGTCCGTGCTCATTATTTTGCTGGTGTGGGTGTTCCTGTACGTGCTCCACTCACATGATCACACGCAAACAAAACTGTAATAACAGGAGGTAGAAGGAGAGAGCGAAAAAAAAACAACCAAAATCAAACAGAATACAAATAGACAAAGATTATAGTTGTTCTTACCAGAAACAGAAAAATAAGAAGGTTGGCAAGAAAGAGACAATGATGGCAGGAAAGATGAAGATAGAGGGAGAGAGTTGAAGCAGTCTGGACTCTCCTGGGAAGGATCTGATCATCCCACACATATCGAGGGATGAAGGAGAACAAATGTTCCCAGGCCCACAAGTCACATAACAAAGATCGGACTGTGCCGCAGATCGTCAGATTCCTCTGAGCTGCTATTGTTAGAGCACAATCCCCACCAGACGCCATGAGAGCCAGCGTGGATAAACAGACCAACCTTTGCAAAATATGTCATCTTTTTCTCAGACTAACACTAGAGGTTGTGGTGGGAAGTGTGGTGCACACTGAGGGGGAGATCTGACTGCAGTCCAGAGCTAGGGTTAAGTGATAGGACATATTATATATCAATACAAATCAGAATCAGGTTTATTGCCAAAACACACACAGGGGCCCTATTCTGCTAATTCTCAGGTTCATATCAGTATGTTGAGCCTCTACTCTCTGATTGGCTAGCTGGCCAGCTCTGTTGTGATTGGTCAACCACTTAAAGATTTACAGCCGCTTAGCCAATCACGTACAATTTGTTGATCGCTAGCTAATAGAGGCCCGATAATTACATAGTGATTTCATTATGTAAACATAATAAGTAAACATACTTCCCTCTCTGGAGGGAACACAGGGATTTTAGCCTTTTACATGCACAGAAAATTGTATATCACACGACAGGAAAGGAAAGACCCCCCCAAAAAACATATACATTTTTTTACAAGAAGGTCAAATGACACACACTGTTGATAGCACACCCAAGGAGGGGGTTGTTTCTAGAAAATGTTGTGCACACAGGCACATTTTTCCAGATGTTCCTTTTTCACTATAGTCTCTAATATGCAGCAGCAGGAGACAACAGGTAGCACATGTCAGGGAACAGATCAGGCAGCGTGGAAGTAACAAGAGCACTGGTATTAGATGATGAGCAGATGTGCAGAAGGGGGTGAAGATCACAGATGATTAGAGACTACACACAGGTGAGAGGGACAGGGGAGGACAGGGAGGGCATTTGGTGGACAGGTAAGGAACGATCGGAACAGAAATGTGCAGGAAGTGAACCCACGAGAGAAGAAAGACAGCTGTGAGCGTAACAATCATACAGAAGCCTCAGACTCACAGTACTGACTCCACTCTGTTAATATGTAAACAACAACTGTCATTGAAAACAGAAAAGATGATGAATTGTCAGAAAATGTGTCAGCTTTTTTCAGTTTTTGATAAAAGAGGGAATATTAAAAACGGCACACTGGATGAATAATAACCAGCCTAACCTTGCTGAGATTTTATAGGTAAAAAAAAAACACCTAACCTTCAAAAGCACATTTGTCTCTCTGTGTAAAAAACCCTGTGAACTTGAGCGCAGAGCCACAGAAGTGACACAACAATGAAACCGTATCAAATATGGATCGTGGTATCCCTTAGCGACCAAAAAAGAAATCTGTGTGAGAGGACAGTGGTGATTTTGTACTGTATACAGCTGCGGAAAGAATTTAGAGACCACTTCAGCATTATCCTTTTCTTATTTATAAACAAGTCTTTGAGTTAAATTATATTTACATTTTTTGTATTGTATTCTATAAACTAAAACAACTGACAACATTTCTCTGTGTTGGAATTTAACAGACACTGGAATGGTTGCCATACATGTACAGATATAGATTTAAGAACAATTTGGAGTGGTCTTTAATTTTTTCCAGAGTTGTATGTCTGATGTTGGACCGAGATGTTAAGACAGTAGGGATTACAGCTAAGAAGTAGTAAAATACTTATGGCAAAAACTGGATTAGAGTGGAACCAAATTGAGATTACAAACATACTATGGTGCTCTAAAGTAGTGATTTAAAATGTGAATTTTCATCAAAATAGCCTTTAGGGGAACTGGACTTTGTGCACACTTTAAATAGCTTTACAATGAAACTGTATTAGTTACACCTTGGGAGACTTCAAGGTGTTTAAATTGAATAGTGTATACTTCCAAATGACACAATATAGTGGTATTTTTAAGAGGACATTGAAAAGTGATGGATTAAATAGAAACTCAGAAAGAATAGCGTAAGATTTGACTTTCATTCACTCCTTTAAGCTGTGCAGGTCTGACAACAAAAAAATTGATCGTGTTTACATGAATTTGAACGTATAGAGCTGCATTAAAATTCAACATGTGTTTAGTATTTGCTCAACAAATGTACACTATGTGTTCTGGTGATGTACTGATTAACTTAAAGAGGACATATAATGCACATCTTCAGGTTGATTTTTATATGTAGTGTCTCTACTGGGACATGTCTCCATGATTTAATGTTCAGAAAGCTCTTTATTTTTCTCATACTGTCTGTGCTGCAGCACCTCTTTTCACCCTCTGTCTGAAACCAGAGCCCAGTCTGCTCTGATTGGTTAGCTGGCCGACTCTGTTGTGATTGGTCAACCACTCCAGATGTCCAGCCCCTTAGACTACCAAGTACAATGTGTTGGAGCACTAGCAAATAGAAGCGTGAGTCTAACGTAGTGATGTCACTATGTTACAGATGTAAACAAAGGAGTCCATAGATGATAGCAGCGCGATGTCACTTCCCAAAAAGCTGTGTGGGAGAGAAACTCCCTCTGGGGGGAATACAGGGATTTAGACTCTGCAGACCATTTACATGCACACAAACCAGAACAGACGACTACAAAGGGCTTCTTTTACATTGCATGACTGAGCTTTGTTTCCCTCAACAAACTCTCTCAAACTGCTTAAGAGTTTTTCTTCTTTAACTAAAGTCTCCAGACTTTCATCAGACAAGCATCTAGTAGCCGTTAATGATGAGCTGACTTTGCATGTCTTTATCATCCAGCTGTATATGGTTGGTGCTTGGGAGCTAGGCAAACACTCTAAAGAGTTTACATTAAACAATTTAGACACTCAAAGTAAACAATACAGCAATATGTTGAATAGGAAAAGGACATGTAGAGGTGATGGATTATATGGAAACTCAGAGGGAATGGGCTGAGATTTCAGCTAATGGTTCTGTGCTTTCATTCTCTCCTCTTAGTTGTGTAGGTCTCACAACAAACATATTGATCGTGTTTACATTAATGTGTGTGTAAGGAGCCTCTGCTGCAGTCCTGGGATCACTCACAGGGGGGGGGGGGGGGGGCTAATCTCAGGGTCAGACCTCCACCCACTAACTGTTCCATTCCCACCCTGAGAGGGCAGAAAGTCTTCATATCTCCCACCACCTCTGCCCCCTTGCCGCTCGCCTTCATGCTGTGTTTTGTTTATTGCACTATGTATGTTAAGTTTATTGTATGCTGCATTGTTGGAGGAACATGGGACTTCAGATCTTCATCTGCAACAATTATGCTGTAGTATTGTTTTTTTTGCATATGCCTTTAAATCTTTAGACTATTTGATATGGGCTTTTCAAAGACATATGCAGATAACAAGATAGCAGGAAAAAATATATAGTATATTGTTGCTGATTTTATTGCATCTAGTAAAAAAATGCAACAATGTTATAATAACAAATGAGACACTCAAATAAATATGTATTTACTGTTAATAGCTGCATTGTCGGCACTGCAGTGCACAACATCTTTTATAGCTCATAGAAATGTCCATAGGTAATGAAAAAAACGAAACTTTGAAAAAGAAAAAACTATGAATGGAAAATAAATAAAGCGTTAGCGCAGTTAACTGTATTTACAGCAGATAGCAAAAAGGATCAAAACTAATTTGGATAAATAATATAAGATAGTGAAGAGGTTTGGGAGGAGGAGGAGGAGGAGGAGGAGGAGGAGGAGGAGGAGGAGAAGGAGAACACACAGTCTGACGGGCCGTGACCCCGTCAGACGGACCTAAAAGCCATGAAGGGAATCATCCAATTGTGGTGGAGCAGAAAAAATAATTGCATGAGAATCAATGCTCTTTGTCTGGCTCTAATAAGGGAGATATCAGAGAGTGGCAGCAGCAGAAGAGCTTTTTAATCCTGCAGCCTCCGTCTGTACTGAAGCCACACTGAACACAGCAGCGTCTGTGCTGGTCCCATGGTGATTGGCAGAGACCGGTCCTGCATGGTGAGCCGCTGCTGATGTTCACTGGGATGACAAACACTGCCCTGATGTTTAGAGGCGTCCAATTTAACAATCTGTGTTTAAAAACAAAGGGGAAGTCGAACCGGGCATTACTTTTTGTTGTGTCAGTATTTTTTACTCAGTATTTTATTTATTACTAAAAAGTACGACATTTTAAAAATACATGAATTATTACCAATTAGGACCTACTTGGCTTGCATTAATCTAAATCAGAAAGGCAGTGCAATAGAGTATTTTTAAATAAATGTAACAAAGTAGTAACATAAAGGTCAAAATGTAAGTAAAAATATGCAATAAAAGTAATGTATTAAAGTATTTATATAATCGAGAGAGCTTAAGTAAAAATCTGAATGTGAATATTTAAATAAACTTAAGGATTAGAGTAAAAATGTGCACACACTACTTCAACATATCACAAATAGCAATATATCAAATGTGTATATGCTGTAGCGTATAAGTGTAAAGAAAGATATTAATGATGAATTGCAGTGAAGAGGGTTTTAGCTGCTGATGGTGACCTGTTATCTCTGGCATTAAACTCATTTAATTTAAATATGTTCAAAAAGAAAGTTCTTACTTCATTTCATGTATATTGTTTGGAGTTTGTGTAAAATATTAAAACTTATGAACAAAACTTGTACATTCCTTAGGGATACATATACTGTATGTCATATTTTGAGTTGTGTTAACATTTGTTCTGTTTCTAGTATGAAGTGTTGTTTTGTGCACTCATGATGATAACAATGTGCTTGGAAACTATGACATAATGTGCAAACACACACACACACACACACACACACACACACACACACACACACACACACACACACACAGAAAGATAACAATATAAATAGATTTCTCCAATTTCATATCCATTTCCCTCGTATTGCCGGACTTGACCCCTGACCTGTTGGATGTAGAGCTTCCAAAGACACAAGCGTCATTAGCCAGAAACCTCTCTGTCAGAGCGGGGTCTCATTTACCCCCGAGGAAGGACAGAAATAAACAAAGACCACCGCTGATGGAGCGATGGAAACAAAACACCGCTGTAGTGAAAGGTCAGCGCGGCCGTCTTCCTGTTCAGAGCTTACTGGCTTTCAATCAGAAAAACTCATCGTCTGAACTGACAAAAATATTAGCATTTACTCATGTCAAGAATATCCCAACTACACTACAGTATACTGCAACTATATTCCAGGTCTTTAAAAATACTTGTAATGGACCAGATAAAGCTTGTCATGTACTGCATCACCCTGCAACGTCTGAAATTGGGTGTATGAAACCGGTTTCTGACCATCCTCCAAAGAAAAAACCACAGTGGTCAGCAAAATAAACACATGAAGACACAAAGTCTAAAGAGGGAGGTAAGGTCACCAAAATGTTTGACATTTTAACAATGGATAACCCCTGTTTGTTGACTATTTTCTTACAAACACTTAAAGGGGCCCTATCATGCTCATTTTCAGGTTAATATCAGCATTTGTGCCACTACTGGGACATGTCTCCCTGTTTTATTGTTCAGAAAGCTCTTTATGTTTCTCATACTGCCTGTGCTGCAGCACCTCTATTCACCCTCTGTCTGAAACCAGAGCCCAGCCTGCTCTGATTGGTTAGCTAGCCCGCTCTGTTATGATATGACAACCGCTTATATATGTATTGCACCATAGCCTATCACATTCAATGTGTTAGAGCGCTAGCCAATAGAAGTGCAGATGTTATGTCACTATGTTCCAT
Organism: Eleginops maclovinus; assembly: GCF_036324505.1. Lineage (NCBI taxonomy): Eukaryota > Metazoa > Chordata > Actinopteri > Perciformes > Eleginopidae > Eleginops > Eleginops maclovinus. The sequence continues at coordinate 19,505,740 of NC_086356.1, read as the reverse complement.
AACATGCATTAAAGATATACCAGGTAAATAAACTTCAACAGTCCCTTTTGACTAAGTCATATTAAAGCACAACATCATAAGACCTCTGCTCTTATTGAACCACACCCCCGCCCCCAGCCTGTCAAATGGATTGGCTGTATATGTAGATGGATGAAGGAACGGCATCCACAGGTGCCGGGGAGGGGTCAGCGTGAAGGAATAACCTCAGGGTGGGACGAAGGCGAATCAATGAGACGAAAAGCTGCTATTGATCCTGTTGGATTTATTCCCCCCAATGTCAACAGTCTAAAGAAGAGACTGTGCCCTGTTTGCCCCGAGAGCGGCAGGATGAATCTTATTCTGTCCTCCATGGCTCGTTTATTGAAGGATATAATGGCGTGAGTAGGCTGAGCGACTGTTAGCAGACCATTCTGGAGAATAGACGGTAAATCTTTCCTCCTCTACACTTTAATTAGCTGCTAAGCCCGAGTTATAAATCTGAAATGGCATATAAGTGGCACATAATGTCTTTGGTTACATGCACTTTTGAGATTTAATATTACAAATGTTGAATAGAAACTAATGTTGGAGCAAAAGCACTTTATTTAATGTTGATGTAATGACTGTTAAGATAAATCAATGGACTCCATGGTAAAAAAGGAAGGAGTCAATAAAAGTTGAAAGTGTTAAATCAGGATTTCTTTAACCCTTTCTTGTGTGAAATCCCATTTTAGGTCATTGACAGAGGTAATTATAAAATGCATTAAATACTAAATACAACAAATAATAATAATACAAAATAAATAATACCAATAATTAATGAATAAACTTTACATAATCAAGTAAATGAATCATCATAAAAAATAGTAAATAAATAAACAAAATCATTAATTAATGACTTTATCAAAAATAAAATATAACAATTTTAACATAATAAATGAATGAACAAATGTCAATAGTTAATGCAATTTAAAAGTTGGTGACCCGATGAATGAGTGAGTGAGGAGAAATAGGGAAGTGAACGACTTATTGATCACTCCATTGAGTAAGAGTGCGAGCGAGAGGCCAGGTTTGTTACCGTAACCTTCAGTGGCGACAGACACTGTTCAGGGTGAGTGTGTGTGTGTGTGTGTGTGTGTATGTGTGTGTGTGTGTGTGTGTGTGTGTGTGTGTGTGTGTGTGTGTGTGTGTGTGTGTGTGTGTGTGTGTGTGTGTGTGTGTGTGTGTGTGTGTGTGTGTGTGCAGGTGAAAGGCACCTCCAGAGGTTTGCATCGATCACTGGATCACACGGGGACACTGAGCAGGTTCAGTCATGCCGCTGCCGACAAGCAGAAATAAAAAGGACACACATAAAAACACACATACTGTACACCACCTGCACACACGCACACACACACACACACACACACACACACACACACACACACACACACACACACACACACACACACACACACACACACACACACACACACACACACACACACACACACACACCTGGTAGATTAGTGTTTCTGCAGCTGGCTCAGTGTGGGACAGGACACCAACTGGGCCCTCCTCAGATGCTGCTAAATCTCAGAGTCGACGGCTTGTCATCCCTCCTTATAGAGCGACTGCTATGTGATGTAGAGGGATGAGCCCTCAGGTGTTACTCCTGCTCGTTAAAGAGCTCTTCTTCTGAGTCTCTAACCACTGCATAGTGTTTTGGAAATCAAATATCCTAATATTATTGACAAAATGTATTGAATGTAACGAAAATGTAGGGTTGACTGTTGGTGCAATGAGACTTTGGATAATCATCAGTAATGTGGATATAAAGACGAAGTTGGTAAGAACTGTTGGATAAAGTCGGGTAAACTCATAAAATGATAAACCTTTACTGTAATGCAGCAAACACAAACAAGGTGCTTTACATAGTAGCAGTTAAAATACTTGTTGTAAATCTCAACTTAAACATTAACATTAATCAAATGTAAAATCAAAGCTATTTGCCACTGCCAGGGCATTGACATTTTATCTAGTGTGTTTTAGAAAAAGAAATTCCCCTCAGAGTCAAGTGATAAGAAAATTCAACTTTGCCGTGGCTACAACTAACTAGTTCTATCTACTCCGCCGTCTGGTAGAAATTGAAAATGTCACCATACTAAAATGTCACTTCAAGTGAACTCTTTCTCCTCAAAGTTGATGTGTTGGAAGCAGGAAAAATGGGAAAGCGTAAGGATGTGAGCGACTTTGACTTGGGCCAAATTGTGATGGCTAGACGACTGGGTCAGAGCATCTCCAAAACTGCGGCTGTTGTGGGGGGAGGGGGGGGGGGGGTGAAGAACTGGTGAACTGGCAAAAGGGTCATGGGAGGCCAAGGATCATTGACACATGTGGGGAGCAAAGGCTGGTCCGTGTGAAGAGCTGCTGTAGCTCAAACTGCTGATAATGCAGTTAATGCTGGTTCTGTCAGAAGCTGTCAGAACACACAGAGCATCGCAGCTTGTTGCGTATGGGGCTGTGTAGCCGCAGAGCGGTCAGGGTGCTCATGCTGACCCCTGTCCACCCCCAAAAGTGCCTACAATGAGCGCGTGAGCATCAGAACTGGACCACGGGGCCATGTGAGAAGGTGGCCTTGGTCTGATGGATCAGGTTTTCTTTTACATCATGTGGATGGCCGGGTGCGTATGCCGCTTACCTGGGGAAGACATGGCACCAGGAAGAATTATTGGAGAGGGTGAGAGGGCAGAGGGTGGTGAAAACTGCCCAGCACATCACCAGGACGGAGCTGCCATCCATGGAGGACCTCTACTCCCAGCGGCTCAGGAAGAAAGCCCACAGGATTATAAAAGACCCCCATCACCCCAGCAACAAACTGTTCTGTCTGCTGCCGTCTGGCAGGCGGTACCACAGCATCAGGACCAAAACCACCAGACTCAGGGACAGTTTCATTCCACAGGAAAGTGCCTCCATAGGCATTCATCTGTTGTTATCTTGCAAAGTATCTACTTATATATCATATTCTATTTACATGTATATAGACTCCTTTTGCACTGTTTTTATTTCAATTCTGTTATTTCTTTCACTATTTTCATTGGTTTTATGTTTTAAATATATTGTTGTATGTTGCATTCTTGAAGGAGCTCGGTACTTCAGCTTTTCATTGCCATACCTGCAATGTAGCGGCTGAGCACAGGACAATAAAGCCTTGAACCTTGGGAAGAAGCTGGTGGAGGCAGTGTGAGGCTCTGGGCAATATTCTGCTGGGAAACCATGGGTCCTGCCATTCATGAGGAGGTTACTACATACCACCTACCTAAACATTGCAGACCAAACAGTAGGGGCTGTTTTGGCCGCAAAAGGGGGACCTACACAATATTAAGCAGGTGGTCATAATGTTATGACTGATCGATGTATGTGTGTATTGAGAGCTTGCCAAGCTCCTATATATATATATATATATACACTGCCTGGCCAAAAAAAAGGTCACATCAATCGATTTTTTCTTCCTTAATGCCAGGATCCATCGGGCTCAAATTGTGAAGGAGTTGTTCAGGGAGCATGAGACATCATTTTTACACATGGATTGGCCACCACAGAGTCCAGACCTGAACCCGATTGACAATCTTTGGGATGTGCTGGAGAAGACTTTGCGAAAATGGTCATTATACAAGATTGTGGCGAAAAATGTATGCAAGACAGAAATAAATGTTGTGACATTGCAGAAACTTGTGGAAACGATGCCACAGCGAATGCGTGCAATAATCAAAGCTAAAGGCAGTCCAACGAATATTACAGTGTGTGACCTTTTTTTGGCCAGGCAGTGTATATACTTTATACTTCATATATATATATATATATACAGTATATATATACAGAAGAAAAACTGCTGACGGGCTTGACTGGATAGAAATGGTTGGATATTCGTCGATGAAGTGAAGTGTGTGTGTGTGGGGGGTGTGTGTGTGTGTGTGTGTGTGTGTGTGTGTGTGTGTGTGTGTGTGTGTGTGTGTGTGTGTGTGTGTGTGCTTGTTTCAGGTTCACTCCAAGGTTATTTCTGGTTTCCCTGGTGGGCAAACACCTAATGTTGGTGAAAAGAGCATCACTCCCAAGGTAGGACCACTAACTAGGAGTTGCTATGGAGACCGTGATTAGTGTATGTGTGTGTGTGTGTGTGTGTGTGTGTGTGTGTGTGTGTGTGTGTGTGTGTGTGTGTGTGTGTGTGTGTGTGTGTGTGTGTGTGTGTGTGTGTGTGTGTGTGTGTGTGTGTGTGTGTGTGTGTGTCTATTCATTCTGGAGGACCCATCTGGTTGTATAAAGAACATCATATGTTTACAGTGACAGGTGTTCTGAAGTCTGGGAGGCACACAGAAGGGCTTCTGGGGAGGAAAATGAATTGTTGGAAATTAAAACACACTGAACTTTTATAGAAATACATGTAAAGACCTGCAAATATAGGAACACACACACACACACACACACACACACACACACACACACACACACACACACACACACACACACACACACACACACACACACACACACACACACAGACACAGTTTGATTGTTCCTTCAACAAATGAACTCAAGCTAAAAAGAGATCCTAATTTACTCAACTGAATCTCCAAGGAAATGAAGGCGTGGTTGAGGAAACCAAACTAGAGATTGATTTATCTTAAAAGTGTGCTACGCTAATTGCAATACTATAACATTATCGGACTCCAGATGGACAGTTGTTTATAGAAAAAAGGATAAAAATTAATGCAGCAGAATACTTTATTAATATAAATAATATGTCATTATCTGGTGCCTATATTACCCACAATACAACTTAACACAAACAGTGCTTTCAAAGCCATTGCTTACTTCCGTAACATAATGACATCACTATGGAACAGTCAAGTTCCTATTGTCTAGAGCTCCTACACATTATACTTGATAGGCTAATGGGGCGGGACATCTTTAAGCGGTTGACAAATCACAAGAGCCAGCTAACCAATCAGAGCAGACTGGGCTCTGGTTTCAGACAGAGGGGGAAAAGAGGTGCTGCAGCTCAGGCAGTATGAGAAAAATAAGAGCTTTTTGAACATTAAAGCATGGAGACATGTCCCAGGAGAGGCAAGATAATAATATGAACCTGAAATGAGCAGAATATGTCCTCTGTAACTCATAATATAAATATTGGTGTCTTGTCAAGGAAATAGTAGACGCGTGCATTTGTTTGCAACATTTTTATATTTAGAGGAATGTTGAATAAACCAAGCAGCTCATACACCTAGAAACGAAAATAGGTTTGACTTTTTACATTTTATTATGATCATTATTTACCAATTTAAAAAAGCTAAAGATGCTCAAGGTGGAGTTCTAAAGACATCAGCCTGTGTGTGCAAACAGAATGCTTATACTGTACAGTGTGTGTATGTGTGTGTGAGCCTGGCCATCTGGTCAAAGCATTTCATGATGGATAGATAAATTATTTCTGGGGAATCTTCCCAAAGTTCCAAACTGATTTATGTGGTAGCGTGACTCCCGCACAAGTTGACTTCTGCGTCATCCTTTCGTCAAAAAGAGAGAAAGAGAGAGATTTTGCTTGTCCTGAACCGTGTCCAAACTCTGCAGGCTGCCACGATGAAGGGTATATTTTTCATCAAGGTCTGCCAAACAGGCTACTCTGACAGTTCTATCTTCTGCCAAAACACAAAAACTGGGAGAGTGTAGGAGATGGAGAGTATAGAAAAAGATGGAGAGTGACAAAAAAAGAAAAAACGTGAGTCTTGTCATCTGATTTTTGCCACTTACTGACACAGCGTTTGACACAACTTTTCAGATTTATCGAGCGCACCACAGGGAGTCGGATGATTCACAGAACAGATTTCTATATAAACTGTCAATAAATCCCAGAAATTACATAACACTCTCATGCAGCCGGTGAACAATTTGGTCCGCCTTCAAACGAATGATGCCTGATTTTGCTTTGAACACAGCATGGTCAGTTACATTTCCGCAGGAAATGAATACAGACAAGTCCTGTTGTGCTACACGGTGTAGTGTGTACAGGCCTATTAGCCAGGACAGCCTGTTCTATTGTTATTGATGCTCTTATTTAGTTAGACATAATTGAATTCCAAAATACAATATCACTCATTCATCATGTTGAGGGTTGACATTTCTATCAGGTTATTGATGCACATTCAAGTGAATTCAGTAAAGTGTAAAATGTATATATAGATGTAGAAAGGGCGTAAATGCAAGCATGATTTTAGTTCAGAGCACAGGGGAGGCTGCACTCTGCAATCAGCTTCATGTAATCCATTTGTGAAATAAAGGTTTTGAGCTTATTCATGCTAAGTCATGTTTTAAGCAAGACCCCCACTCTGAGCATCAGAGGAGCATTAACGATTAACCTGCTTTAAAAGGTCCCTATTGTGTTTTAGGGGGGTCTTTCCTTTCCTGTAGTGTGATATACAGTTTTCTGTGCATGTAAATGGTCTTCAAAGGCTAAAATCTCTGTGTGCCCTCCAGAGGGAGTATATGTCACACACATTCCCCCCTGCCTGAAAAACCTCCATTGGACTCCTTTGTTTACTTCCGTAATTTTGACATCACTATATAACTATCGCGCTTCTATTAGCTAGCGCTCTAACACATTGTATGTGATATGCTAATGAGCGGAAATCAAACGGTTGAACAATGACAACAGAGCCGGCCAGCTAACCAATCAGAGCAGAGCGGGCTCTGGTTTCAGAGGGTGAAAAGAGCTGCTGCAGCACAGGAAAGTATGAGAAAAATAAAGAGCTTTTTGAACATTAAAGCATGGAGACATGTCCCAATAGGTTTCAAGGTTTCAAGGTTTCAAGGTTTTATTTGTTATATGCACAGCAGATACAGCGTATATGTTGGCAATGAAAATCTTATGTCGCGTGCTCCTCCAACAACTCAACATACATGGTGCAAAAGATAAATAAAGTAGTGCAAAAAGAGAGAAGAATATTTACAATATTAACAATAAAGATTTGAGGATGTGAAATATATACATATGTGGAATACATTGAAAGTATTTAAATACTTTACACTGTTGAATGAGGAGGTATGGACAGATGCATATATTATGTATAGCAGATGTATATGGCAGATGATGGTGATGGGGGTCCTTTAATATCCTACCGGCCTTCTTCCTACACCGCTGGGTGTAGAGGTCCTCCATGGATGGCAGCTCCGTCCTGGTGATGTGCTGAGCAGTTTTCACCTCCCTCTGTAGAGTCTTACAGTTGAGAGCGGTGCAACTGCCATACCAGGCGGTGATGCAGCCAGTCAGGATACTCTCGATGGTGCACCTGTAGAAGTTGCAGAGTATCCTGGAGTCCATGTTGAACTTCCGCAGCCTGCGGAGGAAGAAGAGCCGCTGTCGAGCCGTCTTGGATATGACCCTGGTGTGATGTGTCCATGTCAGGTCCTCACTGATGTTAACCCCGAGGAACCTGAAGCTGCTGACTCTCTCCACAGGAGTCCCGTCGATGGTGATGGGTGTGTGTGCCTCTCTCTGCCTCTTCCTGTAGTCCACAATCAGCTCCTTTGTTTTGCTGACGTTGAGATGGAGGTTGTTGTCCTGGCACCAAGATGTCAGGGCTCTGACCTCCTCTCTGTACGCCGTCTCGTCACCGTCTGTGATCAGGCCGATGACGGTCGTGTCGTCAGCAAACTTGATGATGGTGTTGGAGCTGTGTGTGGCCACGCAGTCGTGCGTGAACAGGGAGTAGAGGAGAGGGCTGAGCACACAACCCTGAGGGGCTCCGGTGTTGAGGGTCAAGGTGGAGGATGTGATGTTCCCCATCCGCACTGCCTGGGATCTGCCCGTCAGGAAGCTCATGATCCAGTCACAGAGGGCGCTGTTGAGCCCAAGGTCCCTGAGCTTAATGATGAGCTTGGAGGGCACAATGGTGTTGAATGCTGAACTGTAGTCAATGAACAGCATTCTCACATAAGTGTTCCTCTGGTCCAGGTGGGAGAGGGCAGTGTGGAGGGTGAGGGAGATGGCATCATCCGTGGACCTGTTTGCTCTGTAGGCAAACTGCAGGGGGTCCAGTGAGTCAGGGAGGGAGGAGTACAATAGAGACACTACATACTGATATACACCTGAAAATGACTACAAGGGATAATCACTCACACCCAGTAAGTTAGATAAAGAAAAAAAAGTTTGAAGTTTTTCTCTACCTTTAACAAATGCCATATAGTTGGTGACTCAGGTTGTTTGACAAATCCAGCAGACCTCTCTTTTCGTTTTGCGTTGGTGCAATGTCGATTAAAGGCTGGTGTTATTCAGAATCAAGAGCCTGTTATAGCAGCAAGGGCCATATTTGTGCTGCTCTACTGATCCCGCAGGGGGGAATTTGTCTTTGAGTCTTGCCCTGTTCACAGAGCAGTGGAGAGGGGGTCCCCTAAAAACATCCAGCGGTACAAACTGGCTCCTCTCAAAAGATGTGAAAAAGAGAGTGAAGGCCCCGCAAGGACAAACTATTGATCCTCTCCTGGGTGTGCTGCCAGCATTCAGAGGTTCATAATTTCCATTCAATCATACATCTCTTTTCTCTCTGCTGCACTCGTCTTTTGGTTTCTGTTGCCCTCAAATGTGAGGAAAAGTGTAGATTATGTAAACCCAAATGTCCTTCACCAGCATCTTGGTTTTGCGGTGGAAGAAGTCCTGCATTCACAATGTTAGTTAAGTAAGTACAACAATATTTCAAACTGAATGTACTTATGTACCAAATCTGAAACCGAAGTTGCCATTTCTGGAAAATATATTGTATATTATATCACTGGATGGTAATTAGTGATGCATTCATGAGTTTAGCATTTTTATTTTGCAGCTTTTAAATTATAAGATAAATTTAATTAGTTGTTCTACAGCCAGGTATCTCCATCCATAATAGTACATCTTATTTAATCAGTTTCATCAAGTACAGTACTTGAGTAAATGTATTTAGTTACTTTCCATCACTGCCTAGGTCACTATGATCCGATAAAGCACATCCTGCATTGGCAGTACTACAGTGGTCCTTCAATAGTTTCCAAAGTGAGCGGGAACTTTGGGGTCCTCAAGGAGGTTGCAGCAGGTCCTGGGAAGAATATGAGGTTGTTCATATGAACTTTTTGTCATTATATTTGAGTTGCCATTACATTGCATTATATGGTTTTTGGTGATGACACTTTTATATAAACCGACTTACATACACTTCAATACTGTAGACATATCTATGGGAGCATTGCTGGGGGTGAGGATTTTGCCCAAGGACATTTTGACATGTCATTGGCAGAGGGTGGGATTGAACAGGTAACTCCCTGATTTGCAGAACAGCCGCTATATAAAAGGGGGTCTGATAACTGTTGAAGTATTCACTAACTACCACAGCGGTTCCCCCCCACCCTGTGAACATAGAAAGGTCTACTTATGACCTTACTGCAACCTCCAATGAAGAGGAATGAAGCCATATGAGTGCCAAAACTGCAATGGCTTGAATGGCCACTTAAGTCTGCTTTAATATCCCCATACGCCCCCATGTTTACTTTTGAGTAAAGAATATGGGTTGTGATTTTTATATATTACTCACTATTGAATTATAATGACGCATACAGACGGTGCTGCTAGCTGTCTGCGCTAACCATCCACCTCTTAGACAGCTTTTAAATTAAGGTGGTGTCCTCATTGCCATGATGGCAACTGCCTGAGCCACCCAATTTTGTCATGATCCTTGTTTTGTGTTAGTTGTTTCCTGTTTTATTTTGAAATGTTTTCCCCTCTTGTGTCATGTTTAGTTCACTTCCTGTCTGAATCCTTATCATGGCGGCCAATGAAGTACTTCCGGTCATTTCGCTCCGTTAGGAACCTTTTTAAGCTAAACAGACTATTCAACAGTACTTTTGGTTCCCCTTTTGTCTCTTGTCCGGTTGTCGTCATTGTTCCCTACCCAGTCTCATTGAGGTTTAGTGGTGTTCCTGTCCCTGTCCGTCTTTTGCTCCGTACCTCGTGTCCCCTGGTTAGTAGTTTGTTGTTTTTCCTATTTGTTATCAGCTTTAGTTTAAATAAAGCCCGCTTTTAGTTTAAACACCATACCTGCCTTTTCAATTCGTTCTGCGCTTGGGTCCCTTTCCCCCACACCATAATCAATTTAAGCTTCACAACAAATGTTGAGGAACCTATGGGTGACATTATGATGACTAGCATGTCCAATTTTCCTCATAGAAACTGCTGTTAAGGCCAAGGTTAGACCTATTCTAACTTACGCAGTGTACCTAACTTGCATACGTCACTTAATTTACCTACATATTCAAACCCAAACTATGATATTTTTCTAAACATAACAAAGTAGTTTTGTTGCCAAAGGTATAACTCAGTCAGCTGAGTAATATCTCAGCTGACTTTATGTACATAATGTTATCATGTCTATCACACTACTTTTTATATTTGTATTATATATTTATATAATGCTTAAGGGACATGTTTAAAAAAGTGACACAAACGGGTCACTCCCAGAATCTTTATGTCATTATCTGTCAGTTTGTATGAATGGATTTCCAGTAGGCAACACCAGGGTCATATTTCAAACTTTTTGAAGAGTCTACTGAACTACACATGTAAAATCAGCGAAGTGTCCCTTTAAAGGAACATAAAGACACACATAACCCTGTAGCTGCACTGCTGGGTTAGACATCACTGAATAAGAATGGAGAACAACAACCAACTACAACAACAAAGAGCTGGATCTGATCTGGTCATTGTCAGCTATGTGTGTGTGTGGGAGAGGGGAGATTAATGTGTGTTACTGTACGAGGCATCCTCTGTTTGAGCGCTAAAGGCCCTTCTTCAGCACTGCACCTTAACCTAGGTACTACTGTAAGTATATTTACCCTATAGATCATTAATATTACATGTCCTGCAGGGTGAAGGAACCACAGCACATGTTCATATCTGGAAGATGTTATGGATGATGTTATGTTGCAGTTTTAGTGGCAGCATTACAGGAGATAAATAATACAAAAGATAAGGTCACTGAGGATAGGTCCCGTAAGGAGTGCCAGAGATATGCCATTTTTAGGGCAGGGACATCTGTGAGTTCACCCTCCAAGAAAACACTGTGTACAGTACTTTCTTTTTTTATGTTTTTCTTACACAGCTGGAGTACAATAACCGCTGGTGCTTAAAGCCAATGGATGTGCACTGGTCCTGGGTAACAGTTTAGAGCGGAGAGTGGAAGTAGCACTGCCCTGGTTCAGGCAGCAGGACTGGAGCAGATATAAGCTCAGATAGTGATTGAGAGTGATGGTAAAAGGATTTAGCCTGGGCATTAACAGAGGGTGAGAGAGTGAGAGAGATAGAGAGATAGAAAGATAGAGAGGAAGAGGGAGGGGAGAGAGAGGAGGAGGAGGAGAAGGGAGGGTGATATTTTCCATAAAGCCTTTTTTTTCTCCTCTCTTTCTGCCCTTGAGCATCCCGGGTAAACCCGAGCTTGTAAAGTGGGAAGAGGAGGAGGAGAGGGGGGGAAGAAGGGCGGGCACAAGCCTTTCCTCAAAGTCAATATTTTATACTTTTGATACTCCTTCACGCTGGATTTCAGTCCTCTTTTTCCCAGCCGTTCCCAGATCTAGGACACCAATTTGCCGGGCGCATCCTTTCACGGTGCGATAAAAAGTATCCAGCAAACAAACAGCGAGCCGGGGCAGCAGGAAACCCGGAGTACAGTGAGCACCGCGGCGGGGACAGAACACTGGATCATCGGGGCATCTCTTTTTTTTACCCAAAGAAGGGAGGACGTGCAAGTGCAAAGTGCTGACCTGTTTCGCGGATGCATTTTATAAGTAAGTGCTTTATCTGATATAATAAAAAACATCGATGCATTTTGATTAAGCTCTCTGAAGTGTGCACCGAGGAGCTGCTCTGAGGTATATCCATCCGGGCCACTCCAGGATAACCGGAGTGGTGAGGGGACTTTAATCTCAATGTAGCCTACACTCTTTTACTCACACGGATAACACGCTTTAATGTGGGGTAGCCTATACAATAGGTGCGTAGTCTGAGGGGATGCTGCACTACTGGAGGGTCTGACACACCCCTACACCACTGACAGTGCCGGAAAATAGCTTTGGCGACTTCAGTTGACAACTGAACTAAGTGAGAGTGCACTGGGTTGTTGGGATAGCTTGTGATTATTTATTATCAACGAGGGCTCGCTGTAAAACATGTCAACCATGTGTATGTAGTCATGTATTGAATTAGATAAAGTGGCCACATTCGGCAACAATTAGATACTTCTGGTGCAGTTTATTTATCTTGCAGTTAATTATTTAATCATAAACTGTAGATTTAAGTGACACAGAATACTGACTAGGATCTCAAATCAATATTTTCCCCCCAAAATAGCAGCTGAACCAAGAAAATAAAGTTGTACGTATAATTGTCCTACCTTTTTGCAAATCTTCACACATTTTAAGTACATTGGTGGCTTTGAGGTATCTCTTTCAGGTTGATATTTCTTTATAAATAAACACATCTGACAGTTCATCTCCAGCATTGTGGAGGTGTGAGTAATTACAACTGTGGCACGCGCAGGCGGCACCCGGCAGCAGCACGTGTTTTTACGCACAAGGTTATCCTCAAAATACGGAGGTTTTTAGTGTATTTTTACTGTCCAAATCTTTATTTTTAATATGCCAAATGCACCGCAGTAAATAGGTGGGTTTAACCAAACTTTAGCCACACATTCACTTAAAAGTTCCCCTCTTGTAATCTGTTTTTTCTTTCACTGTCCAAGCTAAATACCACACATAGCAGGAATTATACTAGCCTACTAAATGACATTGCATCCCACCCATCCGCATGTATATTTCAAAGACATGTCATTAAACTTTTATTCATGCAAAAGAGAAAAGCCATGCATGATACATTTCATCTCCAGCTGAGCTATGAACAATATATCCTTGCATTTACAGTAGGACTCCGGAAGTGCTGAATTGATGAAACTACACCCCTCATACTAACTTTTTCTCACATTTTCACCCCAGGACAATCAAAGGAGCACGGCAGGTGCAAAACCTCGAATGGATATACCTGAAGACGCAGCAACACCCACCCGGAGCAGCGTCACTGTTTCCCCGCAGGACTCCGCTCCCTGAGGGCATGGACCCGCGTTAACAACTCCCACCCAACGTCCCTGCAACACTATGGTTAAAGTGTATGCCAAGATTAAGCTCTGTAACATTATCCGTCTCTCCACCCATCAGAAACAAGGAAGCGTCCCTCCCTCGGCAGTTTGGGGACCGTCAATATCTGAGAAGAGACACTGAGTTTCAGTCACAGAATCAGTGTCCTCCTGACATTTAGGGGAATTTAAAAATCGTGGAGGCGAGGTGTGTGCATTTACATCCAGCTTCTCACTCAGCAGCATGGCGATGGGGATGTCCATTATTTCCTTATGATCTCCGCTCCATGCGCGTCACCTCTCCTCTGAGCTCCGTGGCCCCCTCACCCTGCGCCGGACCCGGCTCCAATCACCACCCCTCCCCCCCTGACCTGCCATGCTCCTCCAGGCCGTGTTTCTGCTGCTTCTGCACTGCTTGGCCTCCACGCTGGGCCAGTACGAACTGTGCAAGTCCCTGGTGAGCACGGATGAGGGCTCGGTGTGGGAGCAGTACGCGTGCCAGCCGAAAACCGCGTCCATGAAAGACCACATGCGGATCAAAGTGGATCCGCCCGGAATAACTTGTGGAAACCCGCCCGAGAGGTTCTGCACTCTGGTGAGTTTAAAATCTGGACTTTTACTGCATTTAACAACTTTTTGATTACGGTGAAGTGTAGAGAAATAGAGATTGTAAATAGTAGAAATGTTTCTTTAGATTTCCAGAGATACATTGGTTGCTGTTCACCAACAATCTTACTGTAAAAAGTTAAAAATATCAACTTTATTAATGACGAAAGCACATCTTTGAAAGTGTATAAAGGGGCTCCATAATTCCAGACAAACATTGCTTGGTCTTCATTAGAAATATAAGAGTTTAAAATTAAAAGCACTTTTAAAGTGTAAAAGGTTTCAGAGTTAAAATATCAGAGCAAAAAGTCAAAAACTATCACCTGAATTAAGGTTGTGCACTCTTGTGAGTTCTAAATTAGGCCTGCATCTTTAAAGAGAGAAATACATATCTGAAAGTCTAAAGATGTGCTCCACAATGTCAGACAGACATTGGTCTTTATTACAAATCTAATAGTAAAAAGTCAACAAGTATCAACTTTATTAATGAATACAATCGATATAGATACATATTTGAAAGTGTATAAAGGGGCTTAACACTTTCAGATAACCACTGGTTGGTTTTCATTTACAATCTTACAGTAAAAAACATATTTATAAACAACTAAAATTTCAAGAAATACAGATTTGAGGTTTACTTTCAGAAAACAATGGCTGGTCTTCCTTAGAAATATAAGAGTTTTAGAGTAAAAAATAACTATCATTTTGCAAGGTCACACAGGCTTATGCAATAAAGCTGTTAAAAGTAACGACAGAAAAAGGGTCTAATAAAAGTCAGAGCAGGATTCACACTATAAAAGCTATAGGGAGCTAAAAGGGATGACATAAGTGCAATGACTTGGCAGGAGGTGCGGAGGTGTTGTTTACATTAGTATGGACCTGGCAGCCTGGGATCCGGTTTGATTTGGGCTTCTGGAGGACCGAGCATTAACTCTGGTAAAATGCATATATAGCAGGACCTTTTTAGTTCCAAGGACAGTGAAGGGTGAGCTGCAGGAAAAGTCGTTAAAATGTCTGCTACAGCAATATAACACACTTTAGCCTGCGGGCTTGTTCCCATCCCGGATAATGTAAGTGTAATAATTTGAAACAAGGGTTATAAAATCATTGTAATCCTAAAAAGACTGCAGTTAAATGTCCCCCTGCCTCTCCAGAGGAACAGTTTTATATCTGAGGTTTGTGTGTGTGTGTGTGTGTGTGTGTGTGTGTGTGTGTGTGTGTGTGTGTGTGTGTGTGTGTGTGTGTGTGTGTGTGTGTGTGTGTGTATGTGTATGTTTGTGTGTGAGACAGCAAGTTTCTCCTCTTGATAATCGCTGACTATCCACTCACCCAGTTGGACCGTGTTTGAGGTGTCAGACCAACAGCCATGACTCAAGATCTCACAACAAGTGTTTGTGCAGAGTGTTTAAAGCCTCACATTATACACACAGTGTCATGCTGTTAATTAGCAGTTTGTATTCTGTGTGACTGGAGTTTTGTTACCTTAAATCAGCTTTACAAACCCTCCCTTCCTCTCCCTGACTGGTGTTTGCCGTTTGACAGCGGCAGGAAGGGATATTGTGCTCTTGGATACCTAATGGTTAATGATTTGTTTAATGTAGAGGTAGCGGAAACCACTGACGTTTTGAGAGAGCCTCTCCGGTGACTTTCTCTTGAGAAGGGAGACGGACAAGGGGGTTGAAGAGAGATGCTCGCTGCCATAACGTATTGACGTCTGCCCCCTAATGGCCCTGGCCTGGAAACTTCTATAACTATGTTTCTGAGTGAGCAATGATGAAATATTGATGGGTTTCTTAATGGGCTTCCTTACAAGGGTCGGCCAGCTCCATACCAAGGATCCAGAGTGGGCTGATGGGAGGGAGGGAGATGGGACAGGAAGGAGGCTGATCTTAGTCAGCACTTTTAATTCAGACGGGGTCCATACAGCGGAAAGTTCTGGTTCTTCTCAGGTCATTCGTGGCTCTGGGGATTGCGGCAGGCCCCCTAGTGCGCCAGCAGGGGATTAAGAGAGTAAAGAAGCTGCGAGATGGAAGTTTACTCAAGAAGGGAGGGGTGTCAAACTCAAATTCCTACATAATGAGAGAGATGTGCAGGTTTAATACTGTCACTAGATCATTATTTGACTATGATTCTGCTATTTAATGTCCTATTGAGCAAAAATCAGCTTTTTAGACAGGTAATAATACAGATTTTAGCATATATCTACAAAATATTTTATTTTAGGTTAGTAATTACCATAGGTGGAAGAAGTACTCAGATATTTTATTCAAGTAAAAGTCGAAACCAGTTTATAAATACTCTGCTACAAGTATAAATACTGCATTGATGTTTTTACTAAAGTACAAAAGTATAAGCGTGCTTATATATACTGAAATGACTGAAATCTAAAAGTACTGGTCATGTTGAATGGCCATATTTCAAAAGAAAATATATATTTTATGTCACCGGATATGATTAATCATCCAGCAATGTTTTCATCATTTGGATTTTGCTGCTATTTAATATGTCGCTAACTTTAATGACTTTTTATAATATCTTTATCCATTACAGTAAATCAGATTTCATTATCCTGATTTTATTTTGGATAAAAATATGAAAGTCTCAAGTAACTAATGATGTCAAATAAATGTAAAGGGGTTAAAAGTAAAACATTTGCATCCAAATTGTAGCGGAGTAGAAGTTTAAGGTAGCAGAAAAAAATTGGAAACACTCAGGTAAAACAAAGGTACTTGAGTTAGTACTTGAATGAACTTACTGTCTTTCCACCATTTGAAATCACTATATCTTATCCCCTGCTAACAGAGGACACTTAAGCAGTGAATGAAGGCCGCTACATCTCCACTGCCTTCCTTTGGACCCGCACGGATTATTAGTGGAGAGTTATTGGTATACAGATCATTTATTTTCAGGAAAGCAGCATTTTATCTCCTCTTCTTCTTGCCCCCGGATTTGGCAGCTTTACAGGAAAGCCTGTTTCTTTTCTAATTGGTGTACATTTACATTCACTCATTCAGCAATCCCACAAGTCAAGGGAAAGTCGGGGCACTGGAATAAAAAATAAAAAGACAGAGAAACACTGCATCACCCAATGCGCAGAGCTGCTCATCCTTAATAAGACTTGAGACATACTGCGGAAGATGCAAAATATTTCCCCCCCGTTCTTCCAGTGTGTTTCCAAAAAACTATTCACTTTTTGTGGGTTTTGAAGTCGAGGCATACTGTAGCGTTCCCTGCTTGCAGGTGTACAGTAGTTTTTGGTCCCTCCATCTCCACGGGGATGCGTTTTTTCCCACTATTTTCTCTCTTGTTCCCTGGGAATGCAGCATCCTTCCTCCTCAGCCAAAAGGGCCAGCATGTTGGCTCCTTTCAACATGACGGGCTCCCGGCTCTATGACAAAGATGCTACTGTAACTAGCGTGGAGTTAGGAGCTTCAGTGGCGTCTTTGTAGTTTCTCTGTATGATACTAGTCCCGGCTTGCAGTTGAGGATGATGGAGTAAGGAGGTGTGAAGGGGGTGAGGCGGTGCGTTGCAGAGGGGGATAGCTAATGATGAGGGAGAGGTGAGGAAGATCCAAGCTTAGCTAAGCAGAAAGATGAAAATCACACCACAGTTCCCACAAAAGTACACACAGTGTGTCGATATAGGAAATGCTGAATTCAAAAAGGTCTCGAAGTGCTGTTTGTTATTTTCGCTTTTTGGTTTTGAAATGAAACCTTCAATCAACCGTCTCCCCTGAGTCCCAAGAACAGAGAGCAGCCGAATGCAAATGTGATGCGTTGCATGTGTACGGGAATGTACAGTACTTTGACGTGATAGCGCGGACCAGCAGGGTTGTGTGTGTGGGAAACATTTTGAACAAATTGGCCCACTGCGCCAATTGTATATCGAAGAAAGACACAAAAAAAAACACACACACCTTCCTGTTCCACAACACATATGCTCGTTTTAGAAGGTAGAAATCAGCCAGCTCTAAAAATAGACATGAAGAGAGAGGAGCCGCGCAGCAGCGGAAGAGGAGCGCGCAGGAAGGGGAGGAAGATGGCAGCTGGTAGCCTGGATCAGTGCTTCCCAGACTGGGCCTATGGCCACTCTTCATCCTCCCTGCCCAGTGTCAGCCTGCCTGCCCTCCCCAGCAGTGGGTCATCAAGGCCGTCAAAATGTGTGCCACACACATCCAGCAATCCCTTCCCTGATGCACTTCCCTGGGGTTACAGCCAGCCGAGGAGGCCAGTTTCCTAATAAAAGACCCTCGGAGGGGAATTTGGGGCTCAGCAGGAGCAGGGTTGACAGTGCAGGGCATAATTAAAGCAGGGAACTGAGAGAGTGACTGTACGAACAGAGGGAGGTAGGGGAGGGTGTAGTGATGTAATGGCATGGCTTGCTTCCCCATTAGGACACAGTTGAAAGTGATCAGAGAGTGTTTAGATGTGTTGGCAGAACGGGAGGATGGGTATAAGTGAGATTTATCCCTGGCTGAGGTGATACTAAGAGGGATTGGCCGCACAGACTTAAGACAGCCTGAGGTGAACTTAACAAACCGCCTGAGAGGAGAGAGCTAAGTTACAGGAGCTACACACAGTTGTACATGTGTCAAAATGGATATTTGCTTGTTTTCCATTTTGTGTCCTTTATTCATTCTTGGTGAAACTTCCTCCACTGTAGAGGTTTTTGGGAAAGTGTAAAGAAGCCTCTTAGATTTCTAACAAATTTCTATTTAACAGCATCCATCTCAAATATACAGACAGATAGACGTCCCCTAGAAATGCCTGAAGACATTCATGTGATTTCTGTTGATTTAATACCTACTGGAAATCTTTGAGAGACAATTACACTCTGTTTGACACTGTTTTTTCTTTTGTCCCCGAAACTCTGCACAGTAGAAGTAAAATGTTATAATAACAAAGAGATATGATAAAATCCAGGTTAACAAATAGCAGAATATCCTTTTTAAATCTAGAAAACAGCTCGTCATATAAAGATGAGATATTTTGCACTTAAAGGTCTTAGAAGTACAAATGCATTTGTGAAGAAGTTGCATTAAAACCCTTTGTTCCTGCAAGAGGAGGTGTGGGAAGTTGCCTTTCCGTAATGTCCCAGAAGTTTGTGATGATTCGGACTGAAGACTTCAAGGTGTACAAATTTGGCGTATGGAGGAAAAAAGTGAGCATTATTCGTGTTCTATGGCCTGCTTCTCAACCTCTGAGGCAATTAGCTTATGGCTACATTAGCATAACTCACCTGCAGCTCAACATTGAACTGTTGGTGGTTGAGCTGCTTTGTGGGTAATGTAGGAGTTGTGACAAGGATAGTGAAGCTTAAAATAATAAACTGGTTCTGCTACATGATTTTGATCCTTTACGAAGAGATAATGAGTTCACAAATGTAATAGAAGTTCCATGCTAAATCAATCGAGTACTCTTTAAGAAACACAACAATTATATAATAAGATTTTTGTTGCACAACCCACGTCATTTTCTCTCAAAGCTTCAGTAAAATCCTTTTTCTAGCCAGTCTGCCTGTCTTTATCTACATCTCCTCCTCTCTGATTGGATTAGATTAAATAGCAGACATCAATAAAGGATAATAGCCTTTACCTGAATTCACCTCATCAGGCCACTCAAAAAAGAAAAAGGCAGCTCTAGATATTTTATTATTTCCCTGCACTCTCTCTGCTGTAAGGGTTACCTGAATTATAAGATAAGATATTAATATAACTGGTCCTGGTCCGACAAACTCTGCTGCTGCTTCTGCACAGCATGCTCTGTCCTTTTTACAACCTCCTGCAGCACACACACACACACACACACACACACACACACACACACACACACACACACACACACACACACACACACACACACACACACACACACACACACACACACACACACACACACAAACACACACATTTAATTCCACGTGCACACTTCTAAAACAAACGTACACATGTAGACCAGCTTTTTAAAAGCCATATGATAATCCCTGTTTAAGGTAAACCTTAAACCTGTAGTGTGTTATATAGGTTTGTGTGCATGTAAATGGTCTGCAAAGGCAAAAATCCCTTTGTTTCCTCCAGAGGGAGTTTCTCTCCCAACCACTCCCCCCCACTCCTCCATTAAACTCCTTTGTTAACTTCTGGAACAGTGACATCACTATGTTATACTCGTGCTTCTATTGGCTATCGCTCCAACACATTGTACGAGATTGGCTAAGGGTTTTCCTAGCCAATTGTCACCAGGACATGTTTACTCACCAATTAAAAAATCTCCCATAAAGGTTTATTTGCACATAAATAAAACTTCATGTAAAAACAGCAAAAAAATATGTGCATTATAGTCAACAAAAAAAAGAAAATCCCCTCTGACCTCAAACTGATCCCCTCTGTAAGGTTGTTTAAAGTCTATGTTAAAGAGCATGTACAAATATTCTGACCCCATATGTCCCCATCACTTTTCAACACAATGTTACTCCCTAAAATACACACACACACACACACACACACACACACACACACTCATGTGTGTACACTTTTTCCAGACCACACAAACAGACATCCCACCTTCACTCAGGGTAACAAGAATCTCCTGTATGATGGAAAAACCTCCAACAAAATAAAAGATTAACGTTATAAGTGAAAAAGCAATATCCCTCTCCCGTCCCCTCTGTGGCCCTTTTAATGGGGAGGGTCATTTCATTCGATGTTTCACCAAAACAAAATAAATTGTATTCTCTGAGTGTGTCCCTTCCCTTATTCCCCTTGCTGGCAATATAACTTAGAAACTTCTATAAGCGGAGGAGGAAAAAAAGAGGAGGGCAAGAAGCTGACAGAAAATATTTTTTTGGAGGGGGGTCATAAAAGCGATTAAACGAGACAAGGAAAGGGAAACGGAGCATTTTGTTATGCAATATTTCTATGATCCTGAAAATGAGCATAATAGGGCCCCTTTAATATGTTTTCAATGAAAATGAGAATTACGATTAAAAAATGATTATTCCATCCAATATCATCCATCAAATCACAATTGCATTATCAGTCTAAAACAAACACAATAAGGTATTTTATTCCAAATCGTGCACAGATCAATACAATATTGGTATTGACATATTACCGAGCCTTAATGAGCAGTATAGGCAAACTTCCTCTATTGAAGAGTTTCGAATGTCTGTTCAAAGCACAGTGTTATCCCACGAGGGAAAACAAAGAAGTCACTTTAATCGCAGACGCATCATGGCGGCTGTTGTCGTCGTGGAGACAGGATCCCAGCGAGTATATTGCTAGCGGGGCTTAGCGGTGCAGGCCACCTGCCGCAGCAGTTGGCCAGGATCTGTGTGTGTGTATTTAAGCGTGTGTGTTTGTGTGAGAGTGTGTTTGAGGATGCATCATGGCATATATTATATATATATATATATATATATATATATATATAAATATATATAAATATATATAGTGGACGGGTAGAGTGATATAAGGAACACAGGGCACACAAAGGGCTTAAACATAACCCTGAGCGTAAGTCTCACACGGGGGATTAAAAAGTCTCCAGCCTATCGTATATTACTGTATATACGTATCACCTCTGCTGTAGATAATCCTACGGGCTCCGGGAGGTCAGAGGAGACTGATGAACAAGCAGCTTTTGACCTCAAGAGAAAAAAAGATGCAAAAAATATATATTGCATTGATCTTTGTTTTTATAATATGATATGCTACATGGCTGGATTCCAACTATTGATGCATGAATGTGTTTATCACAGCTGGTAAAGGTGGAGCTAATTAATAAATACATCCTATTTTATATAATAATTGATTTATATTCATATTATTTTATAATTCAAGTATGCAAAGTAACTGGTAAGTAACTCTTTATGTTAAATAAATGTAGAAGTAAAATATTGACTACCAAAATGTAGTGGAGGAGTACAGAGTACCCCGAAATGGTACTTAAGTACAGTCCTTGAGTAACTGTACTTCAGAACAGCACTTATTAATTCATATTAAACAAAGAACATGCATAAAAACACATTCATCTCAAAAAGAAATGAGATTATTTACGGTAGATTTGGTGTTTGGCTCATTTCCATTTGCATTACAGCATATTTATCTGTACAACTATAATATTAAGGCAGTTTAACTTAAAAATAAAATAAGTTCAAGTTATTGTTGACAAGACTGGTTATACAATAAAGCATGTCTGTGCACGTTTTAAACTCCGCTAAAAGCATATTCCAATGCTAGATAACATAAAGATAAAGAAGCAGATTGGGCAAAGATCCACATGCACACAAACATACACTTCCTCTGTCACAAACACACTAACCTGTACAGAGTGTGTGTTGTATCTGGGACAGTGACAGCGCGATCATTTTCAATAGGATTTGTAGGTCAAGGGTCATCCCCGGAACAACAGCCTACTAATCCAGTCCCGTGTGTGTGAACGTGTGTCTCGACTAAGGTCGGGGGGATGCACTAATGGAGGGAACCAATGCTACATTACTGTCAGCTCTCCACTAAGCATAGTAAAAGTACCCTTCATCTAATCTTTATTAGCTTTTCCGGCTGCAGTTGTTTATGAGCGTTGTAGATTATCATCCTAAGTGAGTTTGCGCAGACAGTGATCTCTATCGGAGGGAGATAATTGGGTTATCAGATAGAGGACAATGCCATGTTGTTCCAGCGAGGAGGGACACAGATTATCCGTAGTTTTCAGTGCAGGGATACTGCAGTTTAAGCGTTTTCTTCACAAAGAGATGGCAAACTACACATATCCTTTCGCTTAAGTACAGATACTCTTATTAAAAAATACTCCTGTCCAATCACTGACCGAACATGGTTTCTGTAGGAAATGAGGTTGAAATAGGCAAGCAATGACCATAAATAATAATGATCACACTACCAAACGTAGATTAAAACGAAAGTGACTAGCCTGTTTTGAAAATGTAAGAAGTACAAATCTGAGATATTTGTGTTAAAAATGTAAGGAGTAAGAGTAAAAAGTTGTCAGAAAACTAAATAGTGGAATAAAGTACTGATAAAAAATTCAGTTGAGTACAGTAATGAAGTATTTTTACTTCACTACTTCTACTTCTTCTCCCCATGCATTACAGCATCCTCTGCACAGCCTCCCTCAGCACCGGCTCAGCGTTTGCTTATGTTTGGACTTTTCCCACTCCGCGTTGTCACCATAAATCAGATGATTTATATTCTCGGCCTCGCAGGATTGTAACTTTTGCTTTTGTTAGCAGACCGCTAGAGTGCGTTTGACTGACTGCTCGTCTCCCTCCACCGTGGTACTGTCTGATGGCTTTATACAAAAGGCAGCGCTTGTCTGCCGCTTCCTGGCAATAAGTCGTGATAAAAGTGAGCATCTGAAAAGAGGCTGTGACATATGATCTGTGCTTGCACTGCATATCGATATTATGCAGTATTGCTTTCACGTTAGCTCTTACATCATACTGGAGAAACTGCTGTTTAGAGTGATACTCCATCCAGCATCTTTGAGAATTGGACAATCAGCCTTTGTAGGTTACTGTAGGAGCCTGAATTCATGTTAGCAACAATAGAAAAGTATTAAAACATCTATAGAAACTTCTCAAAACATCCAGTCTCTCTCAGACTTCATACTCCTCTCATATTTCCTCCTAAACATGGCTGAATACACACAACTATCCTGACAATGACTGTCAAACTTTTCCAAATACCTCACTTACTTAAAGTAACTTAAGGGGCAATTTTGAGGTACCAGAAGGATATCTTTTTGAGAGAATATCACTTAAACAGTCATTATGCAATGTCATTCTGCTGTGCCGATCTTAAATCAGCATTATATTAAATCATACATTACATCAATTTGTGTAAATCATATTCTCAGTGCAATGTCAGTATCCCTAGTCATAGCAATTATTTGATAAATGGCTATGTAGGCGAATTAGTATTATGTATCAGTCTTATCAGAATGAGGATGAATCATAAAACATTAAAAAAAGATATTGCCAGTTTTTTCGCCCACTAAGACTTTCTTTGGTGAATCTTGTGGAGTTTAATGTTAGATATTGTTAAGAAGTCTCTAGACATTATCAGGGAAAAAGCACATTAATCAAGTGTAATATCATCAGGGCCTGCATTTATCTTCAACTGCTTAATATCAAACTTGATCATTAAGAGGAATATAAAGTACATTTTATTAACCTTTAAACTAAAAGCCTTTAATTTAACTTCTTAGGGATTCAAAATGCTTGTATATCGCAAAGGTGCTCAAGACAGAAGTTACTGCAACAGCTAAATGTATTACGTAAAACCATTTTAAGTGTGTGCTCTATTTTCAATATTTTAAGCACCTTGTCCTCAGACAGCCTTTTGCAATTGGAAGCTAGAACTTACTTATGGTCTCTTCAACACCACCAGACTCCATTCACAAAACCAGCAATTTAACATGCAGAGCACAGGGGTTGCATGTCCACCTCTGCACTGATTGGTTCGTTTTTTGGTGTTATTGTGTGGCTTTGCTGTTTTAAATGGTTATTTAAGATTCACCAAAGTCACTAACAAAAACAGATGAACAAATCTTGACAGCGCCGCACTATGTCCTGCTTTAGTTAAAATGAGCATCTTTGTCAATGGAGTCTGGGGACTTAAACAGATCCTAACTGATATAGTATTGGCAGTATTTCAAGTGATGATGTTGACTTCATGTGTCATCTAAGTTTCCCTTTTTCATGCATCTCAACTGTATGTACCTGACAATGTGATAAAGCTAATTGTTTCTACTATTAGTTTCCAATTCAGCAAAAGAGCCATTATTTAATCATATTAATTTCTCACCATTTTCCATTTCGGAAAAACATTATATTGTTAATTGTTACCTCAGATATTAAGGATTTCACAGAATTTCATAGATTATAATTCTGTAGTTAAATGCAAAGGATAAAAAGCATATAAAGTGTATCCTTGTTTTGGATTGGCTGTTAATGCTATACTATTATCGATCAATGCCTCAGAGCTGCTCGTAAATTAGGAGTTTCTTTAAAAACATAATTTTTCACAGTTTTAATATTTTCTAAGTTTAATGTTTTAACGTTTGATAAATATAGGCTAGTACTCAAAGTCAGCAACACACCAAACTGGATTTCTTTTAAACAGAATAATGTATAATATTTATTCAGGTGAATGCTTTTTTGTGTAGTTATTTTTAATGTTGTTTCCATTACTTTACCAAATAGCATTTCCGGATGAGCTAGTCGCAGTCTTAAACATTACAAACAGAAGCAGTAATATCACCAACATCAAAACAATAAAAGGAACAAAACAGAGAAGAAAGGGGAGGAAGAAGGAGGTGGAGGTGCAAGAAGAAATGAGGATATTTTAAGACACACTCTGCACTACATCAGGAGCTTGTTAAGAATGCAGTAACATTTAGAAAGACTATTGGATTCCTAATAAATAAAAGAAGAAGGATAACAGCTATGAAATGTAATCAGTTAGGTGTAAAAAACAAACAAAAAAGCGTTACAGGCATCAGCAGCTAATAAGCAACCTTAACTGAATTGATCAATTGTATTTAGAGTAGAAAACTGCCTGGAAAATTAAATATATCGATCTATAACTGAACCTTTTAAGGCCAAAATAGCAGTTTGGTCTGCCGCAAATGAAATAAGCCGGTGGCTTTACTTGACAAAGTACACAAATAATAACCCCTTTGATACAATGAATGAGTCACTGATTATCAGACAAAATAATGACTCCTTATCAGTTAATTAGTACATCCTGAGGGCACCACGAGCCTTCTGAATGTGATACAATCCAAACAGCGTCTGGGCTGGTTTTTGCCAATGAAGCACCAGGAGAGATGGCTGTGAGGATCTCGGGGATTTCTTTCTGTAAATATTGAACTTCTGTGGTGTGATCAAGATGTCAGACAACCGGATTACAACAGTAAGCTCCATCAAACTGACTGAAATGTCTGCAAATGTCTCAATATGATGGGCCAGAATTAGGGATGCTGGGAAAGTTATCCGAGGGGAAGTATTTTATTTTAAAGTTCAAAAACTCTCAATTAAAAGTCATGGGAGGTGCGAGCTGATAATGAATTAGTCTCCTTGTTAGGAAAGGGAGATGCTAAGAGGCATTCCTTAGTGCAGGTGGAAAGATTGTGTGTGTGTGTGTGTGTGTGTGTGTGTGTGTGTGTGTGTGTGTGTGTGTGTGTGTGTGTGTGTGTGTGTGTGTGTGTGTGTGTGTGTGTGTGTGTGTGTGTGTGTGTGTGTGTGTGTGTGTGTGTGTGTGTGTGTGTGAATAATCCTGTTGACTTCAGAGATCTGTAGAGGGGGTTGAAAGTCTTGGCATCACTTTTAGAGGCGGATCAATTCTCTGGAGTTAAAAGTGCAGCAGCACTCTGCTGTCTATGCAAAGACAGTGATGATGCACAATCCTCTTGACCTTCACACTTCCTGTTGTGCTGTTTGGCAAGTTTACTTTTAAGCTCTCTGTCCCTCGGTGCATTGGTGGCCAGAGGAAAGCACTCATTAGATCCACGACTTCCTTTGTGGGTTTATTGAATGACATGATGAAATGAAGATGTACATCCACACTACACAAAAGATTAGCAGGAAGGAATTGTGATTCCTCTGCTTAAGATAGCTTATACTTCCCTTATCAGAGGCTGCATCTACAAATCCACTCTAGAGCTAAACGTTTTGCTGCAAGACATTTAGTTCTCCCAGGAATTGAGACATTTTAATTACATTTAGACAAAGTGACTGCGTGAGGCTGGATTATCAAATGTGTAAAGCAGGTAAGTGCCGCAGGGACACATGTTCACTGTCTGGCAATTACTTTGTACTAATTTGATTAATTGCCATTTTTTACAGGGAAATATGAACGATCAAAAGATTTTATACACTCCAATATTAACCCTGACCATCATTATATCAGTTTATATGATGATTATATAATGTTTGCCAAAAACACCAATAACTCACAACAAGAAAGTGCAGCAGCTTTTGGTTTGCAGTGCAAAATATAGTGTGTGGTCTGCTGTGGGCTCTGAACCTGATGGGTACTCACAAAAAATGTGACGGACACAACGCACAAAGAGTGTTGGAAGCTGGGTATAGATTTATTTTGTCCCCTTGTCTGTCTTTGAGTTTGCAGCTTGTTTAGTTATTGAACTAGTTAGCAACACTTGCTAGCATTTACTAAATATGTGTTTTTTCTGCTTCAAAAGCTTGGTTGTCAGACTGCTGAGAGGACTTCATATGTTTTGTTCATTGAGAAAGATACTATGTTCATGGCTTCACAAAGGGTGTCAATGTGAAGGGCAGAAAGAGACAAAGCTGCCTTTTAGCACCAGTTTAACGAGAAGAAATCGCATAGATTTGGCAAGAGAAAGTTATACAGATTTAAATAGAAGCAGCTTCCTGTCCCAGTGTCAAGTGCACAATGATGCCTTTTATTCAAATTCCCAAATAAAAACTGTTCATTTTAGGGTCAGCAGTATTGGATAGAGAGCATTAGCTTGAAATGCTACGGACTAACAAATCACAGTTTATATCTCTTCACTCTAACCAGTGAGTAGATGGCAGAGGGTCCAAAGAAAAACATAAATATAAAACTATGCTATATTTTGTGTCTGAATTATACTTTTATCTGTTGTAAATATAGCAGGTGATTCCAAACTTTTGAACAGTATAAATGTATACGTTTACATTATTTAAGTTCAGTGAACACACTGAGAAATAGACTCACTTATCTCAAAATAGGTATTATCATTAAGAAGCCTTACTGATGCAATATTGCTCTGCTTTCACCTCTCTCCTGTAGGAGAACCCATATCTGTGCAGTGATGAGTGCGATGCCTCTAACCCGGACTTGGCCCACCCCCCTCAGCTGATGCAGGACAAAGAGCGCACCGGCCTGCTCACATACTGGCAGACGGTCACATGGAGACGCCACCCCGAGCCCCTGCTGGCAAACATCAGCATGTCCTGGAACAAGAGCCTGGAGCTCTCCGATGACGTCCAGATCACCTTCGAGTACGGCCGCCCCACCATCATGGTTCTGGATAAGTCCATGGACCATGGCCGCTCCTGGCAGCCCTACCAGTACTACGCCGACGATTGCATGGACGCCTTCAACATGCCGCCCAAACGCGTGCACGACCTCTCTCCCGCCAACATCACGCGGGTCATCTGCACTGAGCAGTACTCACGCTGGGTCGGCTCCAAGAACGACAAGAACGTGAAGTTCGAGGTGCGGGCTCGTTTCGCCGTGTTCGCAGGGTCGCGGCTGCAGAACATGGACAGCCTGTACACCCGCATGGAAAGTATGAAGGGTTTGAGAGACTTCTTCACCTTCACCAACCTGAGGATGAGGCTGCTCAGGCCCGCCCTCGGAGGCACCTACGTCCAGAGAGACAACCTGCTTAAGTACTTCTATGCCATCTCCAACATCGAAGTACCTGCAAGGTGAGGGTCAAAGTCAACTTGCTTGCTGTATGTTCACTAGTTCTACCTCAGGTGTATTTCACTTGGAACTTGAACCACGCAATGTTATCTATAACTGTGAAAGAATGTACAGGAAGAAGAAATCAGCACAAAATGATTCAGTTAAATTATAATGTGTGAATAATGTTGTGTGATATTCCGGTTGTAGCTTTAAAATGCTTGGCAACCAAAGTCGCTTGTCACAAATTTCAGATCCAAGAACTTAAGTAACACATTTTCACAATGGGAATGCCAGTATTTCCAAAGTCTACAAACAAATAAATCAAAATACGTCTTTAGATTATGCAAAATACACTAGCTGGCAAATGCAGGCACCCTTTTTTAATTACAGTCTAGGAAAAGCACACACAGACAAAAGTGAAACAATCTGTGGGAATGTGGAAGCTGCATTGGATTATATGGGACGATATGAGCCTCTACTCGTTTACTTTTATTCCAATTACATCGTAGAGCTAGGATTCACCACGCATTCATCACACCTTTATTCTCTAACATGCCTAGAATTGATTTCCTACAATCTGACACAGATTGCAACCAATATCTTTTTACACCTATCGCACATATTGTGACATACAATACACAAAGGTGTCAGGAAAGAAAACCATCCGGGACAATTTCTTCAGTAGGAAGTACACAGCTAAAAGTATTTACAGAGTTATGTTGTTTTAAAGTTTTCAGAAACATGAACAAAGAAAGCAGCAAAAATGTTACAGATTAAAAATGAATAGATGAAACTGTCTTCATGGCTACAGCAGGTACCACTACTGCAGGTGTTAGTGGAATACTTGTCTTTTTACAGATTAAGTAGACTAATTTTTTTTAAATATCCCCTAAAATAATGGATATTGTCACATA
Source organism: Eleginops maclovinus (assembly GCF_036324505.1). Classification (NCBI taxonomy): domain Eukaryota; kingdom Metazoa; phylum Chordata; class Actinopteri; order Perciformes; family Eleginopidae; genus Eleginops; species Eleginops maclovinus. The sequence continues at coordinate 19,476,628 of NC_086356.1, read as the reverse complement.
AAAGACAAAAAACTGTTCAAATTACCAAAATCAGTCATGGAATTAATTGACACCATCCAAAACTAATCTCTATTAAACGATACATTTAGCAGAATTTACTTTAAACAAAAGCAGCCATATGTTGTAGAATGTATTCTCAAACATAACATGCAAAGTAAACCCACCTGACGTTGAACACACACACACACACACACACACACACACACACACACACACACACACACACACACACACACACACACACACACACACACACACACACACACACACACACACACACTCAGAAACACTCCCTGTCTCTGATCTAGGGGCGTTAAAGTGACCCTCCCTCTCTCTCTGAACATGAATCCTGCCCGTCCTGTCTCTCGGCCCGTGAGGACAATGATTAATGACAGAAACACACAGCCTCGGTGGTCTAACGTAAACCACGATCCGCTCTCTGCCAGCGGGGCCGGGAACCCTTACATGGCAACTTTGTGACAGTGAAGGATGTTCAGGGCCGTCACGCGCCCTGCTTAGCATCAACAAGCCATCTCTCCTACCTTTCAGAATTATCATTCCAATCAATACGGGAGGCTGACATTTGAATGGTATTTAACATCCGTGTTGGGATGGCCTGGAATGCGCGTGTGTGTGTGTGTAAGGGATGGTGTGTGTGAGAAGGATGGAAAGTGAAAATGAGCGACTGTGGGTGTGTATGTGTGTGTGTGGATTCGAAGTATGGGGGGTTGTTTGATGAAGTCCTGAGTGAATGCTGACACAGCACACACACACACACACACACACACACACACACACACACACACACACACACACACACACACACACACACACACACACACACACACACACACACAAATGGCCCTCTGGCACTGTGGAAAGGGCCTGCAGGTATTGATCATAGACACTTTTCAGGCTCAGCACAGAATCAGAGAGAGAGGCAGCGTACTCCGGGGGTGAAACAGTCCATCGCCACGCCACAACCTCCACAGAACCAGCTAATTTAATCATCAACCAAACCTGTTTTGAAATATTTGTGCTTATTTTATTTATTTAGCAGTCTGCGAGTGCACCACATCTAAGACTTGATCAATCGTCTCAGATTCCCTGCTGTGCCGCTTTGCTTGAAACCCTCCCAAAAAATGTCTCCTCACTTTCCTAATTTCCTCTCCTCACCCAAAGAGAGGGCTGGTGGTTAGTGGCACCTGCAGAGAGTGTCAGTGTGTGCTGGATCGAGCTGCGGCATTAAAGGTCGGGCAACCCAAGTCAGTGGTGGCAAAATCAGATACAATGATTTAAAGATCCAATCTCACAATGGGAATTTCGGTATAACCAACAAACATGACGATAAGCATACAACATGGAATGATGCAAAATACACTAGCTGGCCAATCATCATGCCAGCAGCATTTTTTTTTGATAAAAAGTCTAGGAAAAACAAAATTTAAACTATGGAGACAAAAATGTGTGGGAATGTCGAAATAAAAAAAGAATAATTTCTATTTACATCTTAGCACTACAATTCATCACGCATTAATCAGAGTGAGAGGCAGCGATACCTTGGGGGTCAACCTCCACCTCCACCTGAAGCAGCTAATTTAATCATCAACCATACCAATGTTTTGAAATATTTGTGCTTATTTCATGTATTTAGCAGTCCACAAGTGCACCACATCTAAGATTTGATCATGTGTCTCAGATTCCCTGCTGTGCTGCTTTGCTTGAAACACTCCATGAAAAAAAGCATCTCGGCTGGTGGTTAGTGGCAGCTGCAGATAGTGTCAGTGTGTGCTGGATCTGGTAACAGAGGAACCCAAATTTAGCTCCTGTGGAGATGACCGAGGCCAGTCCGTCTTCCGCCCCCGGCCACCCACACCTCCCGTAACATAATCACTAATCAATAAGTTATTCTGGGCGGCCTGCAGGAGTATTAGGTGATAGTGGGTGGGGGGTCTTCAACAGTACAGTACAATCAAGAGTGTCTGATGCTTACGGCTGGGAAATTGATTTTGGGGGAGCGAGACGATTAGTCAATGTTCCCTGGACAAAAGGCTAAGCTATTTCATCTCATCTCATCTGGCCTTAGTAACATATTGGGATTTCCAATGCTTAAAATTTGAATAATGAATATTCTTCTCAGCTGCTGCTCCAACGGGGATACAGCACTGAAATGGGTTTTATATGATCAAGACCGAATGGCAGTGTACCTAAGGTCGCGGCAGTAATGAGATATGCTGGTGTTATCGATGGAGAGAGGGTTGTAGTCACTTCCTGGCCGTATTGTGTGTCCTCGGGCCTCAAGCTGTGGCTCTCTGGCTGAACCTAGAGAAAGTAATTATTATTAGTTAAGTCTCCTTAATGACCTGAGTTGAGCCTGGACGGACATGCCAAAAAAAGGCCCTTTTTTATCATCATGTTACTGCTATGGGCAGTGTCTCTTCTTTTATATGCATTGTCAGAGTCTCTAAAGAGCTGGCGCAGGTACGCAGTAATGCAGGTACTCAGGGATAAATAGTGCTGCTTTATCAATAAATACGTAACCTGATAGCCCATTAAGTGCAAACACAGGGTTTGATAGGAGGGAGGTTGTACATTTAGATTTGTGGACGCGATGAAAACACTTGTGAGAGGGCGTTTAAGGTAGAGGGTAGCCAGAGGGGCAGCAAGGATTTTGAAGAGGAGAAGGTCAAACAGAGGCAAAGTAAAACTGTATTCGATTTATTAGATTATTGTATGATTCAGCATTGCTCACTCTGTGTTGCAAAGTTCTGCCAAGGTGAACTGTAATGAGCTACATTACTGACTACAATGCAAACTCCGAGCCAAGGTGTTCTGGGTTTTGAAAAGCCTCTGGCTTCATGCTCATTTTACAGGCTCTATTCAAACCCTTTAGATGTGGACATTTCCATATCACTGATGGGCCTTGTGAAAGCCATCTCCAGCCATCAAAGATAGAGTGGCAAAGCCTCAACTCTATCATCATTTACATCAGGGAAATCATATTCACCGGGAAGCTTAACTCATAAGCGCAGCTCTCAAATTCCCCTTCATTCATTGGACCTCCATTTCTGTCCCCTCTGTCCCATCTGTCAGCCGGACTGTGGCGTTGACTGCAGGCCAGCCTGTAGTCTGCATTATGGATTAGACGTGGGGTCATGGATTGGGCCCTTTTTAATGGAATAAGCAGCAGGTCGTACGGTGGGTCTTTATAATGGAATAAAGGAAAGGCTGTAAGCTCAGGAAGAACCAACTAAGTGGATTAGGGCCAAGACGGGGAGCAGGAGACGGAGCAGCATGAGGGGGAAGTTTTCCTCTCCCGGCTGGTAATCGCTGCAGCATCAGGTCTCTTTCTCCCCGACCTCTCTGTTTGATTTGATTGGCTGACGGGGGAAGAATGACATTTAAGAGAAGCCAAGTATGAGTGAGTCTTACTCCCCCGACATCAGTCTGCTGAGTGAAGAAGCGCTCGGCACATGGGCAACATTACAGCACTGGTGTGGGTGATGTCAGCATCACTGAATCTTTTTGCTAAATTAGTCATTGAAATTCACATTTGAACGTATTGTGAACAAGAAATGTACATTTTTATTAAATCATGTTAATAGTTTATAAAAAATGAGCCCTCGTTTGAGGCCGTAAATCGTCATTATTAGTGCTGTATTTCTTATTTATTTTCTTTGTGGACTGTAAAACTACCGAGCAAACCGTAAAAAATGTAACATTGTATTCCAGTCAAACCACAATTAGAATAAAAGAAACACACCAGCAAAGCACCAACGGAAAGTTGCGTAGCCAATGTTAATTCTGAGCAAACTGGAGTGAATTTATTTCACTTCTTTACTGATAATAGCTCTATTTCTTTAGAGTTTACGAAAACACATGGAATATTCACCTTTTACAACTTCTACTGTAAATTGTACATTCTACACCAGTAAATGAACGCTCTGAATAGGCTGTAGGTTGTTTGTACAGTGGTGTTTTAACCTAAAGGCTAACATTCATATCCTTTGCAGGCAGAACCTTTACCATGTTCACCTTCTTAGTATAGAAAGTTATTATTTGCCTAGAAAATGTGCTTCCTGTATGCTAAACTTAATGCTAATGCTAATATCTAGCAGGTAGAACGTTAACCATGTTCCCCATCTTTGTCTGGTTTAAAAGCTAATAGTTGCTAATTCAAAAAGCTAATAACAAATTGTTAATACTTCCTGCAGGATACGAGTATAAATGCTAGAATCTGAAATTGCGAAACATCTTTAAAACTGCCAATGCATCACAGTGCACTGCTAGAAAACATTCAGAAATGAATTGTTAAACTCTCCATACTGGCACAACAAAAATGTAAACTAAGGCTTTTGATTATTATCTTTTTCAGTCATTACTCTTGCAGGTATTTGGTCATAAACCACAGTATCAGAACATGAAAATGACAAGTTAATGAATGACCAGAGTTCTATCACTGCCTTCTAAAATAAACATAAATATCTCAAACAATGCGTCCAATTAATTTTAGGACATTAACAAACCTACAAATGTCAGCTTCATGCTTCAATTTGAAAAAATAAAAAATCATCTGAAAAAATATGAGCGTCTGAAACCACATTTTGTGCCACTACATGTCCAAGATATTTCAGTCCAGACCAAAGTGGAGGTCCTACTAACGATCAACATTTTCACCCCTACAGCAGACTGACCTGCAGACCTGGCTAAATATGAGGACAAATGATTACATATATGAATACAACAATAGCTGTATGAAACAATAACGTGATTTAGTTCTGTGTGCTTTAACCCTTGACGACATTTGTTCCAGATATAGTGCCGGTCTTGTCTAAATCTTTTATCAACAACTTTTTCTTTTCCAGTAATGAACATAAATTAGAGGCAGATCAGGCAGAAAAACAAGCCGTATGAATGCTAATGATATTCAGTGTGTCTTTACATGGTCATGTTGTTTCATGCCTGCTTGACTCATTTATCCGCCTTGTGTCTGTACAAAATGTACATAATATGTCATATGTCATTGCCTGCAAACTCCTTGAAATAGGGCTTTATTTATGTGGTGTTGGTCTAACTAGAAAACTAATTTAAACCATCATTTTGTTGTAAGAGAAAAATACTCAATGAAACTTGTAACCACAAGCCTTCAGTAACCCTGATATGTGCCTTAGCAGTCATGCTGTTTTCTGAAGGATGGACTAATTAGACTGAATGGTGACCTGTTCCAAAGGATTATTGTTTTACTGGAGGCCTGAGTGAGGATGACAGGCCGATATTGAGGACGCTCTGTTGCCTGCAGGCTTGTCCATCATCTCAACCGGAGAACAGATGCTTCATCTCTGCTCCATTTTTGGAGCCTCCAGTCTTTTTGTGTCTTAGTGACTTTGGAGACTGTCACCACTATTTTTTGAATTACACCAAAGTTTTCTTTTGTGTCCTTGGCAGAGTGAAGGTGAGAGGATGCTAGGTGTAAGCCTGGATCAGGGGGAGAGGGAGAGAAAGGAAAGAGGGAGGCAGATGATGGATTAACTCCAAGTTTCATGGGACTAGCTGGGGTGTGTGATTTTGTGATGAATGATGTGAGGTGTGTTGCTCTGTAAATATTATTCTCAGGTTCACACGGCCACCACAGAGCAGAGGAACAGTCCCCCCACAGAAGCTCTGCATTTTCACCCTGGTCTATTCTGTTTCATGAGGAAACCGCTTTGCAGTTGAATGCTGCCACCTTTTCCCTCATGAATGAAATATACCATCCATGCTTGATGTGTGATAACGTGCGTGTTCTCGCAGGAAACCCCCCCCCCCACTCTTCCCCCCCACACCGTTCAGACTCCTCCTCTCCCATCTCCTCTTCCTCAGAGGTTCGGAAACAGATCACTTTTTAAATCATTCATGAGCACTTCCCCAGAAAAGAAAGGCATGCAGAAAGCTGAGGGACCGCAATGAGGAAAGTGTCATTGTTCCGCTCATATGAGATGATTTATGACACAATGGTTGTAACTGATTTGATAATCACAGTTTATTTCCCCTCAGAAGGGAAAGAAAGTTAAAGTCAGCGATTTTGCTTGTTTTCCTTTCAGTCCTCGTCTTTTGTTTCACAGATGAACGTCTCTTTTTTCATCCCCTGCCTCTTCGATAGATTTCTTCCTCCACCTTCCCACCCCTCCTCTTACTCATCCCATAAATATCCTTTTAAATTCACAAATACAATGAGGAAATCTGCTCTGTGCCTTACCCAGCATCTGGTGAGAGGGGAATCTCTTGATACCGCAAGCGTGCTTTAAAGCTGAAAAGCATGCTGGGAATTGTAAGTGGGAGAACATGAGGTAGAGGGAGGGTGTCCTTGGAAAGATGGTTTGTTCTCAGTCAGCCACATTAATTAGCATAGCATTATTACAGTCATAGTGTGTTCAAAAACACACCGAGAGACTCTACAGTCGCTGTCATCAGAGGCATGGATGGAAACCGATAAACAACTCATCAGTGTGAGACACGGACAATCAGTCCATGTGTGAGAACAACAAACAAACTGTGTCTGTGATCAGTCAGTTTTTGATGTCAGAGATGTTCACTTTTACCACAGTGTCCCACAGTGGGCCGAGGAGGAGTCTGGAAGTTTTTAGTCCAACTAAACAAGACAGCAGGTGATGTCGTGTTGGGCGTTGTAAAGTTTGAAAACATTTTGAAATAAAACACAAAACTGTTGTAATAATGAGTGAGGAACAAAACACCAAGGAGCCAATTAATGAAATCTTCAAAGCAGACATGGGTCATCTGGTGAAAGTCTGAAGTCAATTTTTCCTTGGCAAGTTGAGTCATTAGTTAGAGAGGAACTATTGTGCTATTCTTCAGGTTCATATCAGTATTTAGTTCCTCTACTGGGACATGTCTCCATGCTTTAATGTTCAAAAAGCTCTTTATTTTTCTCATACTGCCTGTGCTGCATAACTCTTTTCACCCTCTGTCTGAAAGCAGAGCCAAGTCTGCTCTGATTGGTTAGCTGGTTGACTCTGTTGTAATTAGTCAACCACTTAAAGATGTAGAATGTGTTGGAGCGCTTTCCAATACAAGCAAATGTGTTACATAGTGATGTCACTGTGTTGTGGAAGTAAACAAATGAGTCCATTGGAGGTGTTTCAGGCAGTTGGGTGAGTTTTTTGGAGAGATACTCCCTCTGGACTTTGGGAATAAAGCCCTATAAAAACACACTACAGGAAAGGGTAACTCCCCAAAAGCATAATAGGGCCCCTTCAGGTCAAGACCAAACAAACTGTTTTACTGCAGTTTAATGTTTGTCCACCGATTCCTTCAAAGAGGGCATTTGTGCTGCATTCATGTGGTGTTTTATAATTCCTGTGAACAAACTCTCAAGTCAAAACAACATTTGGGAAACATAGGCATTTCCAGCAATATGCTATGCTAAAAACTAGTCTTACTGTTGCAGGCTACATTTTGGCCTTTGACGTAGCTCAAAATCTGACATCCTAGCAAAGATTTATTATCTGCTATCATTCCTTACTTTGGTGGATCATAGTATATGTTTAAAATGACATCCAACTTTTCCCAGGAAGTCAGTTTTTGAGCTACATCAAAAGCCAAACAGTTGAGACTTTTTTTTTATCTTAGCATGTTTCACATTTTCCCAAGTCATTTTCCAATCATTCCCACAGAGGTGCAGCACATCTCATCAGGGTGAGACATTATCTTGGACCAGAGAAGGACAATTGAGTCAGATTCAACACCTGCTGAAGATCTGCACTCGACAGATTGAACTTTCCTAGCTGATCATTGAATTGCTCTTGGGAATAACTCTACTCTGGGACCTAAATGGCACACGTCTGAAGAGCTGTGCTTTATTACCCATCCATTCATTTGCTTGCCACTAAGCATATTCACAGAAAACTATGAAGTCCTTCATTCGCTACAGCTTCAAATTAAATCTTCACAAACCAGATGTCATTTCAATAATTACTAAAAAAATGTGGGGCTCTAGCTACACAAGAGTATCATTATGTGTTCAGTTCATATATTAATGTAATCTCTAAACACTTTCACCACAACTAATTCACTTATATTGAGCAAAATATCATAATTAGTGAGCATGCAAGGCGTTCTCTGCTGCAGCTCAGGGCACGGGTAAACACTGTCCTCCCTGGGTTTTTTCACACAAAGACCCCCAAGTTTTAGTCCTTGTGCTAATTGTCTTGCTAACTGCACTGGTGTGTTTTTGAAGCTTTCCTTCTCCTCCTCTGGCCGGCGGCTCGGGCAATTCTCCCCTCTCTATGACTAATGATGTTCTTTCAGTCTCAAGGTTTTAGCAGGATAATTATATTAACCCCTGTCCTCTGGTTGATCCCAGCTCGGCTCCTGTTCCCGGGGCATCTCCCCCTTCCACTGTGTCTCACTGGAATCAGACACTAATACACACAGGATAGTTCAGGAAACACACATAATGGAAGTGTGTTTTGTATGAGCTTGACTTTGGGGGGGGCTTTCTACAAATGAGGTTATCTTTCAAATGAGAGGACAAGCAGCTAAGAGCGATAGAAAGTATGTAATGTTGTGTTGGTGTGAAAAGCAGGGTCCATGGACAAAGGAATGTGTGTGTGTGTGTGTGTGTGTGTGTGTGTGTGTGTGTGTGTGTGTGTGTGTGTGTGTGTGTGTGTGTGTGTGTGTGTGTGTGTGTGTGTGTGTGTGTGTGTGTGTGTGTGTGTGTGTGTTTGTGTGTGTGTTGATGTGCTAATTACCTCTGGCAAGAAGGAGGTCATGTTTCTGTTATGTTTGTCTGTTGGTTTGTAAGACTATCTGGAAAATACTGGCCCAATTTTTATGGAAGTTGTTGTTAGGGTGTAGCATATAAAGGAAGAACCCATAACGTGTTGAACAGATCAGGATTACGGCATGGAAACAAGCATTTTGTTTCACTTTCATTTACTTTGTATGATAAGGTGTAGGAAATTTGGGAAGAGTACTTACAGTAAGTGGGAAAATTAACTTAAACTTCCCCTCAAATTCAGAAACAGCAATCAACATTTAGTTTCAGAATGAGCATGTTGTATTCATGTTGCTACAAATTACAACTATTCTGCTAATTTTCATATTTCATCAGTATGTAGTGTCTCTCCTGGGACATGTCTCCATGCTTTAATGTTCAGAAAGCTCTTTATGTTTCTCATACTGCCTGTGCTGCAGCACCTCTTTTCACCCTCTGTCTGAAACCAGAGCCCAGTCTGCTCCGATTGGTTAGCTGGCTGGCTCTGTTGTGATAGGACATCCCCTTAGCCATGTCCCGCTCGTTAGCATATCACGTACAATGTGTTGGAGCGCTAGCCAATAGAAGTGTTACATAGTGATGTCACTATGTCCCAGAAGTAGACAAAGGAGTCCATTGAAGGCATTTGAAGAAGGGAGGGGATAAACTCCCTCTGTAGGGACAACAGGGATTTTAGCCTTTGCAGACCATTTACATTCACTAAAACCTACTTTCCCACTCTACAGGAGGGAAAACTGGAAAAACCTATGAGGTCCTCTTTAAAGCTCATGAACACACCAAAAAGTCTTTAAATAATGTGACCTTTTGACAAGCATGTGAATGCAGCAGTGTCCTTATGGGAAGTATGAGGTTCCAACGTGCCTTTATAGTTTATGATAAGACTTCACACATTAAAGGTTCAAAAGTGTGTGTCTAAAGCTCTCGTGGCGGGCATATTGTCCCCTGAGTGTGTTCTGTTTCCCCACTTCCAAAGTTTCATTTTGATATAAACATGCACACACACAGACACACAAAAGACAAAGATCCTACAAAGATATCCGTATTGCCCCCAGGGGTCCGAGCACTCTGTGGGGGTCTGCACAACAGGAAGAACCTCCCACAAACCCCCTGTCGCCACAGAGTTTCTGTCTCTTAATCACTTTTTCATTTCTCCCACCTCTCTTTTACTTCTCCTTGTGGTCATATCTTAAATATAGAATGATGTATAATAATGGCACCTCCCCCCTCCCCAGGTTTTACTCCTTGCTGTAGTGTTCATTAAAACACATGGAGCAGCAGTAAGAGCTCTGCAGGGAGGTTTCACTCTAATATCCAGCTCTGTAGCACAGTGATCTCAGGCCAGGTGCAGCAAAGTCTCTTTAGTGCAAGCCCTCAGATGAAATTGCTGCTTCTTAGGTTATGAGTGCCAATACTGCTAAAACATATCAGATTTTTTGTCAATTCATAACTGAAAGCAAATTGATTGATATCACCATATTTGTTTTTCTTTTAGTTGTCCAAGCTACTTTCAAAGTTGAACATCTCCATTTAATACATTTAATTCAACATGACAAGCAGCACCTATACTCTATGACTCCATCTTTCGACAACTTGCGTAACAAGTCTATAATGGCCACCCATGAGGTGCCAAATGCCATTACAATGTCCTAATGTAGGTGGACGAATTAATAAGGTTCACACACAATAGCGTTCAGTAAATTCAATGTTTGATTAAAAGTGCATTGATTTATAGGTGATAACATTCACTATAGGATATTTATAGGAAGTGTTTAATTGCAATGTAATTAAAAGCATAGAAAACTGGGGAAAATGTGTTGCATTTGCAACTTTTTGAAAGCACTATTTCTATTTACACATTTTTCTGAAGTTGAATAAAAAGGAAATGCATTTAACTTTCAGCTTCTCATCAACATAGAACAGTTCTTGCCCAATCAGAAATAACAAATAAAAAGTGACATAGACAAAAGAGAGAAAAACTGTCGGGAAAAAATGCTTTAGATGCAAACACACAACTCTCTAATATTCTACAATTACAATAATACAAACTACGGAAATCAGATTAACGTGCCACTTCTTAAAATGTCACATATTAAACTAATCACCAGGTTCATACCAGTTTATACCTTAGGTTTTTGAAATGTCTGTATACAACCTCATGCGCCCTTTTAGCACGGTTCAAATAATTAGTTAGGGAATATGCTCCCAGCAACCGGAAATAAACTGAGACGTTTTTATTAATGCTTAAAACTGTGAAATAGTAAATATATTGATATTGTTGAGCATTTCTACACTGATCAAGCATTTGAATACTATCACAGCATTTTATAAGCAATTACTTTCAACAATATAGGACCCAGAAAACAAAGTTACACCCACTGTTCCAGAGAGAGAGAAAGTCATTACAATTTGTTTCCATTTCTCATATGCAGAGTATCACAGAAAACAGCGAGGGTGATCAAATCCTCTGAAAGCTGCGTATTAATTACAGCTGAAGTTTGAAGACCAGCTGAAGCAATGCATTTTTACACAGCTGGCATGTAACACACACACACACACACACACACACACACACACACACACACACACACACACACACACACACACACACACACACACACACACACACACAGAGATCCTCTGAGGTCTGAACTGGAGAACAGGATGTGCTCGGGCTCCATTATTTAGTTATTTGGTCCTGTGCATTCGGTGCATACTTCAGAGAGCAGGTAGCTCAAAGTGCTGCTGCACAGCTCTTTACAAGATGAAACTGACCAATCAGAGAGAAACTCTCACGACTGCACGCAACAGTCATTTACTGTATCCTGTTTAAATAATTTACCTGTACGTTTATTCTAACACACAGTATCTGTCTCTATCTCCATCCACTTGGTTAAACTCAGTCCAAATTGTGCTAATATAATGAATCAGCCCACATACACACCAGGGAGGTCACACACCCCCTACACTGCATAGTAGACACACACACAGGCACACCAGAAACACACAGGGTGTAGATTGCAAAGACGATCAAGGTCATTGCAAAGCTTTGCATAATTTAAGATGTATTTTTCTGGACAGTTTCATTCCCCCAGTGAACTTTCAACATTGAACATGTTTTATGTGTTTATTTTTCACTATTGCTTTTACAGCAATCTGTCCGCAGGATTACGGAAAACTACTATCCCACATTTTGAGGAAGTAGTACAAGTATGGTGTAGCTTAAGAAACAGAATAAAAGAAAATTTGAATTTGTCACGGAGGGGGAAAATTAGTAACCAAATGCAGCACAAGGAGATGGAATACCAATTTCAACAAAAAACATGTTTTTATTATAAAAAAAAAAGCTGTTAACGAAAAATACTAAACTAGGAGAATACAGGACATGAAAAAATACTTAGCTTGAAACATGAAGGATGACGACTGGACAGGAGACAAAAGGGGAACAAAAATTAAATACACATGGGTAATCACAAGACAAGACACAGCTGGAGAGGGGAGGAGAAACACAGGGGCAACAGGTGATCATAATGACACAATCAGGCACAGGAGGGAAACACAGACAGGAAGTGAAACTAAACATGACACAAGAGAGGAAAACATTTCAAAATAAAAGCAGGAAACAACAGACAAAAAAGAAGGATCATGACAGAATTTAGTTTTATAGCTCTTTGTAGAGTCCATGTTGAATATACAAATTACGACTTAAAGCTCACAAACAAAGTCAGGTAACCCACTTTGCATTCAGTGACGTCCTACTATTGAACATATATGAGTGTGTGTTGTGGAGAGCCCTAACACACAGTCCCTTTGGGTGCCATGATGTTCGAGCTGAAAGTGCTTTCAGAAGACGTTTTTGATAAGCCCCCCCCAAAAAAACTGATAGAAAATTGAAAAAATAAAAAGAGATCCGAGAGCTAAACAACATAAAAGGTTTGAAACATTTATTTCAAATTTGTATTCTAAAGTCAACAGTCAGATTTTGTGATTTTTTTAGACCGAAAACTGTCACATTGAAAGAGGCCTTATTCTGCTTTTTAGGGTTTTCCCTTCCCTGTGGTGTGTTCTATAGGTTATTGTGCATGTTAATGGTCTGCAAAAGTTCTTACTCATCAATGTTGAAAAAAGCCAGGTGCAGTCCTACAGTTGCATACGAGTAAAAGCCTTCTGGTGTCAAACTATGCACAAACATACATCATCCTGTACACTGAACGTCAAGCATCTAAGAGAAGTAAGCATAATCAAAAACACATTTATTAGAAGAGGGAGGGTCTCAATCTGTAGATACAACAGTGTCACCCACAAAACCAAGTCAAATGACGTCCTCTGTCCATCACACATTACTTAGATCGCAGTTGACACACGTTACTGTAAAGCTCTGCATTGTTTCCTGTTCAAGAGAAGTACGTTTTAGTTTTGGATACAAAAACACGCATGAATGAAACTAAAACAGTAGTGTCAACAAGAGTCTTTTGGATAAATCAAGTCAACTTTGATCAGATAATGACATCATAAACTGGAGTGGAATGATGAGTTTAAAACATGTTTGAGTTCAAGTGACGTGAGAACAAACCACGGTATAATCTCTGCTCAGGACATGATTTCAGGGGGAGGTCAGTTATAGATTACCTGTTTAGCCTGGAGGGAGGAGACGGGGGACACACATGTGGGAGAAAGGGAATGGATTGAGGGGAGGGAGGAAAAACAAGGTAAGGGTTCAACATTTGAAGAGACTCACACTGCCGCCCCGCTATACAGAGGAGGCTGCACTCGAGGAAAATCGATCCTCTCCCTTCAGAGAAAGAAATTTATGAAGCTGGAACATAAACGCAGTCATGTCCAATTAGCCGCTGTGAATTTACGAGGCGAGGCGAGGGAGGAAGTGGGAGGGTACGCGGTGATAAAGACTTCAGCAGAAGCCAATAAGGCGTGCTACTGATCAATGATCCGGCTTCACGCTACACACACACACACTCCTCGCTGGGGCGCTTCCCACTGCGCTTATGACACACACACTCCTGCAGGCCGCCTCCACCAATCAGATTAGAATTAATGGACGTACTTAAATATCACCTCCAGACGTGTTTTATGACTGATATGGTTCTCCCACAAAAAATTGAATTGCCTAGTTAAAAGGACATCTCCTCCTACTCCCTCTTTGAGGAATCCAGAAAAAGGATATATTGTTCCTTTCTGTTTTTTCAGGGCACATGATGTCTCATTTATCCTGTTAGGTCCAATTCTTAATGTCTGTTAATGGTTTTAAGTTTCCTCGTCATATTTGTGTAAGCTGCAGTTGCTATAAAAAGTCCACTGATCAATCCATAGATCAATATTTGATGTTTAAACTCATTTTTCATGCAAAAGTTGAGGTACATGCCATTTTTATCCTCTCAAATATGCCCTTTTCCGGCCTTCTTTCTTTTATTTTATATTAAAAAATATATATTTTGAGGTTATGGACCAACATAACAAGACATTTAAATACATTTACTGCAATGTGATGTCCATTGTGTGTATGTCCACTGATGGTTATCAGTATTTATATCATATTAAACTGAATTTCCTTGGGTTTAGGACCGAGAAAACAAGACATTTAAAGACATCACCTTGGACTTTAAGTAACTGGGATTGAAATGTTTCACTACTTTCTGACATTTTATAAATCAAATGATTCATCGAGCTGCAATGATAAGTCAACTAATCAATAAAAAATATCAATATTTTGATAACCAATTAATTGTTCAAGTAATTTCTCATGCTCTTGACATTCTAAAATATAGAGCGTTTCTGTACCAGCCTTTTCTGTTTGATATGTCATATTAAAGTCAATGTGATTTTATGTTTTCTACTGAAAAAAGAAGGCATTTAAAGAATGAAATGAACACAACCTTCTTTCAAACGAGATGTGATATCACAAAATCCTGCTTGTACGTCCACATCTTGAATTCAGATTTAAGGCGAGGACAGATACATTTCTCCCCCTTCAGCAGATTAATGAGTAAAAAGCCTTCTGGTGTCAAACTGTGCACGGACATACATCATCCTGCACAGTGAAGGTCAAACATCTAAGAGAAGTAAGAATAATCAAAAACACATTTATTAAAACAGGGAGGATCTCAATCTGTAGATACAAAAGTGTCACCCACAAACCAAGTTAAATGACATCCTCTGTCCAACACAAATCACTTTGATTGCACTTCACACACGTGTAAAGCTTACTGTAAAGTGTTGCATTGCTCCTGTTCAGTTCATTCATCCCCTGCATTTGCACATGGCTCACAGTCATCAGTCAGCCCTGGTCGGGTGTTAAGTCTCTACCTGACAAAAGCACTGACACTCATTGCCCATTAGGCTCTCACTCCACTATTACTCCATCAGGTTGTGTGTGTGTGTGTGTGTGTGTGTGTGTGTGTGTGTGTGTGTGTGTGTGTGTGTGTGTGTGTGTGTGTGTGTGTGTGTGTGTGTGTGTGTGTGTGTGTGTGTGTGTGTGTGTGTGTGTGTGGCTGCCGGTTGTGTATCTTGTGGCATCGGGGATGGGGAGCTGTTACGAATAGCGAGTGGGCCTTCTCAGTGACGGCTGATCGAACACAGAGAATAAGAAGAAGAAGAAGAAGAAGAAGAAGAAGAAGAAGAAGAAGAAGAAGAAGAAGAAGAAGAAGAAGAAGAAGAAGAAGAAGAAGAAGAAGAAGAAGAAGAAGAAGAAGAAGAAGAAGAAGAAGAAGAAAAAGAAGAGGGGGATCTCCTGCTGGGTTAGAGCCGCATCGATGCGGTCTGTCATCGCAGGTCAGAGCACGTCAATGCGGACCTTCCTCCTCCTGTTCCTCCTCTGAGTTTCACAGCTGTACTCCGGGAGGCAGGCAGACTGTCAGGGCTTTGACACAACTGCCCTACTCCCTGCTGAACTGACTGCTCAGACCCCCCATCGCCTACATCCAGTGTTAGGGGGAAACGCATTACAGTAATCAGATTGCAGATGTCTGTAACGCAGTAATGTAACGCATTACCAGCATTAATTACATTAGGAGAGAGAACATCTGATCATTGGAAACACTATATTATGTTTTTTATTGATTAGTTACATTCTAATCATGCTAGTTATCCCCAGTTTTAGAAAAAGTAGCAGTAGTATGATAACATCTTCACCTTTGTTTTGTATCCTGATTACGTTATCCCATTACAAGTAATCCGTTATTGCCCAAGCCTGAACACAACCCAATCTACCCTCCTCAGTGAGCTCTGGTGCAACGGGCAGTAGCAAAAGAGCTAAAGGCGGTATCAGACAGAAAGAGATGGAGGATCAAATGTGAAATCAAAAATGCCAGAGAAAAAGGACAGACTGGAATGAGCGGTCACAGCAGATTAAATTGGGGCGCAAAATGGGAAAATACAGCAGATAGAGGAAAATGCATTGTCTAAAGTAAAGAAGAGAGATCAATATTCATAATTCAAGTCATCTTAATGCAAAAATGCTGTTTTTAGCATCTCAAATATGGACATTTCCGACTTCCCGACATTTTAAGACTACCCTGTAATGTCCTTCTGAGTGTGTACACTGATGGTTTTGTGTCACTTTTTTTTTGCGCAGTAGCAAAAGAGCAAAAAGGGGTACGGACAGACAGAGATGGAGGATCAAATGTGATATCAAAAAACAAAGAGCAAAAGGAAAAGACTGGAACGAGCGGTCACAGCGGATCAAATTAGGGAGCAAAAGTTGAAAAATACAGTAGGAGTATGAAGAAAATAAGGGAGGGGGACTGATAGCTGCGTCTCCGGAGAGGAATAGAGGAATAGGCGTCGACTACAGTAAAGAGACAGATAAAGCCCCATTAACTGCTGCTTCCAGCTGCTTTCTCAGGCTCCGCCACCACATGACTCCCCCTTGATGTTTGTTTATCTTTCTTATTATTTATTCCCCTAATTGCTGCGTCTCTGCCGTCTGAAAACTGAAACAGGCAGCGCTCACATCATTAAATACAGAGGGCCGACATGACTTCACAGAGACAGACTGAGAGGAGAATGGACAGAGAAACACACACAGGCTGGATGCTGATGTACACTGCATACCTTTTAGATCATGATCAGAGATCATTGAGTTCATACAGGAAAATACATAGGAAGCATGTCTACAAAGGTTTGCGTTTTTATCCTACTAGTTTTATTTTGTATGTTTTGGAAGATATTGCTGGTTGGATAATGTTCATAGTCAATATTTTTTCTGTCAACAAAGTGCAAATTCTTGAAACGTCACAGGAAGCCGGTCAATACCTAGTTCTTTGACACCAGAGGCATTCACATCCTGCACAAGGGCGGGTTTAGGTTATAAAAACACTTTGAGAGGACAAATCATGGTCTGGTCAAATATTTTAAAAGTACACATCCGAGTGCTATTGATTTTTATATCACTACACTGTTTCAGTAGCATTACTTGCTTTGTGTTGCCCTAACACAACCACTAAACCGTCAACTATATACCACTGATGAATATTGTTTTACAAGAGATAACAAGTAAGATGAAGTTCTGCAGTGACATATGTACTGATTTAAACTCTTACCAAAAATCCAATATTTGTCCAAATTGGCGATATATTATTGTATTTTATATTGATGCAAAACTGAAGCAATGGTTGAGTAATATACTATTAAACTATACTATAAAATTATATTTTTCTGTCCCTTCAGGTTACCATCCTCCGTATGTTGGAGGATGGTAACCTGAAGGGGCAGAAAAATAGTAAGTTACAATCAAACTGAAAAACGACAAGATGCCATTTAGCAGCTGAGATGATTCATTAATGACTTGGTAAGCACAACATCATTTGTTAATTATTAGTATCATAAAGTGTATCTTGGATTTCTTGGATTAACATTTTGTGTTGGTGCCATTTTTTTTCATCACACCACAAAAGATTGGTCACCCTGATTGTCGATACACGTGCAATTTATTTATTTATTTGTTTATTCCACACTTGGCAGTTATTTTAAAACAAAACATGTACACTTTACAAAACAAAACATGTACACCTAACACACATTTTATAGCACATGGTGGAAAGGAGAAGGGAGAAGAAAACCTTATTTTACCTGCCCCTTCTTAAAAAAAATAACAAAGAAAAATGAATTACCATAAAAAAAGCAATGTTCTGTCAGTCACAGTAGCGCACACCTACCTACAGAAACACAACACCGGAACACAATCAAAAGTCTACTTCATATTGTCTGATTACTTTTTCTTTATACATTTTCTTAAATTTAAAAATGTTCATACAGCGCTTTAAATCGTTTTTTTCCTTCACCAGCAATTCAAGGTGTATGCCAATCAACGAGGATTGATCTCCTGGGGTTTTTAACTTTAAGCTAACAGTTAAACAAATACTTATAGGATTAGAACTGCATGTATATAGTGTATTTATTTTTCGACAACTCAAAACTATTACTCAGACACACAAAAATACAGCAATATAATCCCCAAGGTCACTTCAACATATAGACTAAAGGTGACAAGGATCAAACTACCAACTGATCAATATTCCTGAACATCAGGACAACATGCAATGTTGGTCCATGCCTTACCGAAGAAAACAGAAGCAATTTTAAATCCAGTGATGGCATGTTATAAATATAATAAAACAAATGTATGATTTTATCTTATACTACTATGTCTAAGGTTTTGCAAGGTCTTCAGTACCAAAGCAACATGAGTAGCATTTGGGATAAATCATGTTTGAGGTTATTATACTGTATTTTGCGTGAAGATGCTCGGTAGGAACCTGGGAACAAACAGCAGTATTAATGTGCAGTGTGTATGGACACCCCCCATCCTTCTTCTCTGCACTTTGTGTCTCTCTAATGTTCATGACTTCCTGCTTTGTTCCCAACAACAAGAGTCGTAGTTCTTATGAATGCACAGAGCTTTTGTTGCTTAAGCGTGAATACAAGTCGTTTTTGCCCATTTGCCGAGACGGATGATGCTCTTATTTTTCCTGGGTCCCCAACAGACGGTTAAACAGAAGTATTGACCCATAATTACACCACCTAATTAAAACACCACCTTGTGTGTGTGGTTTCTAATGTAGACTGGAATACATTTGAATCACTTACTTCCCTCTCTTCTTAGTTTCTCTTTCTCCCCCAGCTCTTGCCCTTCTTTGTCTTTTCCTCCCCTAACCTTCTCTCATTTCTTCCCTCTTGCTCTCTGAGTAAATAGACAGGGTTATGATGGATCCAGCTGTCCCGTCTTAACTTCCTTCAGCTCAGAGCTGCTACTCCCACTTTGATGACTTTGCAGTGAAGGCAGACATCTTGCACATTAACATATGATTGTGCCCATGTATTATTTGTGTGTGGAGGGACCGAAGAAGGGGGATCGGGAGAAATCCCAGTGCAAGCTGTCATCCGAAAGAGAGGGAGCTTAAGAGACATGGCACTTGAAAACTTGCAGTGTCATATCATTCATGCGGAAGGAGTGCAAGGCAAGAAGTACTTTAGGTCTTCCTGGTGCTGTACTGTTTGGCAGGGGTCACAAAAAGCAGGTCAAGTTTCCTCAAATTTTAGTCAGTTTGTACATGAATATTTTACAAAACCTATGCAACACTACAGAAAATTGGAAACCCCAAAAAGCAGAATAGGTCCCCTTCAACAATTGAAATACATATTTCGTCACAGTAAATGAATGGTTACAAATTACTGCACGCTTTACCCCAACTATGTCACCTGTCTGGATGATTGACATACATTTCGGCTGCATCATTTAAGCCTGCAAGAACCAAAACTGCACGATATCACTCGCAGACAATCGCTATTCTTAAGTATTGATTTTAAACTACATCTTCTAGATCCTGCACTCAGGTGTGCTTCCACTTTTAAGATGAGACGGATGAAATTTATCAGCACAGATGCAAGAGATGAGAAGCAGTGATATGTTTCGGTGCTGTCAGTCACTCAATCCAGGCATTAGTCACCGCGCCTCTACTTCCCTGATCTGTTGTCTGGCTTCGTCGCTCTCAGATAAATGCATCACACACACACACACACACGCACACACACACACACACACACACACACACACACACACACACACACACACACACACACACACACACACACACACACACACACACACACACACACACACACACACACACACACACACACACACACCTGTCTTATTTCACACACATTCGCTTCAGTCTCTATTCTCTCCATGAAAAAAAGATGTTCAATTTCCCTCCCCGCTAAGTGGACAGCTCGTGTCCTTCAGAAAGCATGCAGGAAACAAGGCCTTGTCGGAGGATGGATTCTCCCTGGCGCATGCTGTCAGCTTGTCCAGGTGATCAGAGGGAAACGTGGGTAATTTATAGGAAGGCACCGTGATGTGAGACACAGCTCCCCATGATCGACTGTCTCCATTTGTTTCCCCTTTGAGGCTTACTGTGTGTTTCTAAGTTTACGTCATACTGTATGGGAAGAAATGTTGGGTTGCGGTTGCTAACATAAACCAACAAAAAAAAAAGGAGAGAAAAAGCAGATTAGTTGTGAGGAAGGAAGATTGAAGTAGTCATCTCGCCAGAATACAGCAGCCATTCTTTGAATATTTGATGCAGACGGATAGCTGTTCACTCCAGTGGAACAAACTGGATTGGAGTCCAGTCGCTCATCTGGAAAAGGCTGTAATTTAAAGTTGTAGCCGCCGAATGTCCTTAAGATCCTCATTTCCTTCCAAGAAGAACTTCAACCTCTGGATCATCCCACCTGGGCCCAGCCCTCTGAGGTCGTGCCACGCACACACATACAGAAATGATGTTTATGCACTTGCGCACACTTGTACACACACACACACACACACACTCAAGATACTTGAATTTCCGGGCAGTAATTGAAAACAACAATGGTAGTATGGGATAGAGAGAGGGTAAATAGATTACCAACAATCTCAGACTTCAAGCTTTTGTGTCGTCCATCAACAAAGCTAAGATATGTATATTTAAATATCATCTGATCTGATGAAATAAAGCAGCCAATTACCACATTTGAGTACTGTTTCCTGCAGAAGTCTGGCATATGTGGTTTAAAAAGTATTATTAACATTAACTTATCTATTTCATAAAGCAATTAAAGGTTTCAAATCTATGTTCAGTGAATCAGGACCCTCGAGTTTCTATTTTGCTGCCTATTTTGTCGAACAGTTTGATTCCTTGTTAACGCTTTATTCAGGGTGTAAATAAAGCTGCTGTGGAAATGAAATCAGATTGTCTGGCCACAGAACAAACGGCACTAACCAGCAACAAATAGAAATGAGTGATTTGCCAGTGTGTCGTGGGAGAAAACTGAAGTTGAGACCAACATAATAACATTTAAAAGGAATAGCTGTGATCTTTTCTTAGTAATACACCTTTCTGCAATAATCTTGATGTCATTGCATATTAGGATTTAAGGTTTTATTGGTCATATGCACAGCATATACAACGTATATGTTGGCAATGAAAATCTTATGTCCCATGCTCCTCCAACAACTCAACATACATGGTGCAAATAAGATAAATAAAATAGTGCAAAAAGAGAGAAGAATATTTACAATAACAACAATAAAGATTTGTGGATGTGAAATATATACATATGTGGAATACATTGAGAGTATTTAAATACTTTACACTGTTGAATGAGGAGGTATGGACTGATGCATATATTACGTATAACAGATGTATATGGCAGATATGTATAATATATAGATATGTGTATGTGTATATATGTGTACTATAAACAGATGTGAGTAGATATTCACAGAGCTCAGGAGTTCAGCAGTCTTATAGCCTGTGGTATAAAACTGTCCCTGAGTCTGGTGGTCTTGGTCCGGATGCTGCGGTACCGTCTGCCAGACGGCAGCAGACAGAACAGATTGTTGCTGGGGTGATTGGGGTCCTTTAATATCCTACCGGCCTTCTTCCTACACCGCTGGGTGTAGAGGTCCTCCATGGATGGCAGCTCCGTCCTGGTGATGTGCTGAGCAGTTTTCACCTCCCTCTGTAGAGTCTTACGGTTGAGGGCGGTGCAACTGCCATACCAGGCGGTGATGCAGCCAGTCAGGATACTCTCGATGGTGCACCTGTAGAAGTTGCAGAGTATCCTGGAGTCCATGTTGAACTTCCGCAGCCTGCGGAGGAAGAAGAGCCGCTGTCGAGCTGTCTTGGATATGACCCTGGTGTGATGTGTCCATGTCAGGTCCTCACTGATGTTTACCCCGAGGAACCTGAAGCTGCTGACTCTCTCCACAGGAGTCCCGTCGATGGTGATGGGTGTGTGTGCCTCTCTCTGCCTCTTCCTGTAGTCCACAATCAGCTCCTTTGTTTTGCTGACGTTGAGATGGAGGTTGTTGTCCTGGCACCAAGATGTCGGGGCTCTGACCTCCTCTCTGTACGCCGTTTCGTCGCCGTCTGTGATCAGGCCGATGACGGTCGTATCGTCAGCAAACTTGATGATGGTGTTGGAGCTGTGTGTGGCCACACAGTCGTGCGTGAACAGGGAGTAGAGGAGAAGGCTGAGCACACAACCCTGAGGGGCTCCGGTGTTGAGGGTCAAGGTGGAGGATGTGATGTTCCCTATCCGCACTGCCTGGGATCTGCCCGTCAGGAAGCTCAGGATCCAGTCACAGAGGGCGCTTTTGAGTCCAAGGTCGCTGAGCTTAATGATGAGCTTGGAGGGCACAATGGTGTTGAATGCTGAACTGTAGCCAATGAACAGCATTCTCACATAAGTGTTCCTCTGGTCCAGGTGGGAGAGGGCAGTGAAGAGGGTGAGGGAGATGGCATCATCCGAAAACCTGTTTGCTCTGTAGGCAAACTGCAGGGGGTCCAGTGAGTCAGGGAGGGAGGAGGTGATACAAGTTTTGACTAACCGCTCAAAGCACTTCATGATGATGAAGGTGAGTGCAAATGGGCGGTAGTCATTGAGGCAGATGGGTTTTGTCTTTTTGGGGACAGGGACAATGATGGACTCTTTAAAACATGTGGGGACTACAGACTGGAGCAGTGACCTATTGAAAATGTCTGTGAACACATCTGCCAGCTGAACTGCACACACCTTGAGAGCCCGGCCAGGGATGCCATCAGGTCCTGGAGCCCTGTGTGTGTTGATCCTTTTCAGAGATCTACACACATCTGCACTGGTTAAAACCAGTGAGCAGGGATCCTGGGCCTTCTGTGCCTCCACAGCCGGGGGCTCTCAAAGCGTGCATAAAATGTATTCAGTTCATCATATTAATAGTGTGTTTAACTATTTTCTGGGTTCTGCTACATTGTACAATGCATGCAAAGGTACACACACCCCTAACACAACCCCCACATACAAAACCAAAGATATTACTTTGTATACTAAGTTCTTACTTTTGGTCTCTCTTTGTCACCTGTACATTGTGATTTACGTTAACTGCTTAGTACACAACAAATTACGTGCAACCCTGCTTACCTTAATCTTACTCTCCTAATCTTGTGTAATCCTGTTTTACAATAATTACCATAATGCAATTCACCCACAATAGATCTGTTGTCCATCTCTGCTCAGACCTTAAACATGCACTACTTGCATTTTTTTTCCCTCTTAATGTGAAAACCCTGTATAACCTAGCATCATTAACACTTACAGCCAGTGTGTGATTACAGGTTTCACTTTCTGCCTTATGTCATCACCTCTCACCTTTGTGTTCTCCTCTCTTTTAAAAGGTGTAAGTGTAACCTCCATGCCTCCCAGTGCCTGCTGCTGGATGGGAACCTCCAGTGCCAGTGTGAACACAACACCACGGGCCAGGACTGCCAGCGCTGCAGGAAGGGGTTCAAAGCCAAGTCCTGGAAGGCAGGATCCTACCTGCCGACACCCAACGGGACGCCAAACTCCTGTACGTACCTAAAACAACTTTATCCGTTCATTCTGGGATGATCCAATTCATCATTCTGATTCTTAAATAGTGCTGACTTGCCTAGCTGAATGTCTGTCAGCTCGCTATACCGTGTTGTACGTGGAAATTACTACTGATTATTCTAAATTGCACGACTCAAATATGATGCAATCGTATACTGCAGACAGGGAATGTTTCCTAGGAAAGGCCTGGACACTGCTGCATTTAGGATAGTTTGTTCTGCGTTCAAACTACCAGTAAAAGAAAGCTAAAGCTATAGCAGCTGATTAGGTTAGTTCAACACAAAGACTGGAGGGAAACAGCTAGCCTGGTGCAATGAAAAATAACAAAGTCCTTGCTAAATAATTAACATATTATATCTAATATATCCCTGGAAGTCTAGCACACCACAGTATAAAAAGGCAAATTGTCACCTTTACACTTTTTTTGTATGGTTTTTCTAGTCTTTTTGCTAATTTCAGCTAATGCTAGCTCTGTATCCTGTTAGCTATGTCATTTAATACATATTATACATTTTTAGTGACAAGATGAAGTCTGCAAACTAGACAGTGACAAGAGTATTTATATTTTTTATTTAGTTATTTGATTATTTTTATTTATTTATTCCACTAGCATTTTTGCTCTTGTAACAATCCCAGCTTCTCCTGAAGCATCAATGCAATCAGAATTCATGATGACATTTTTTTTTCTTTCAAAACTAATGTACATGCAGTTTTCTGCATTTTCTTTTCTTGATGGGTATATACGTTTATAATCACTGAGATCCTGAAAGAAAAGCAGAATCAAAGGAACAAGTTCAAACGAAAGGAGAAGTTGAGAGATGATGACGGAGGGACTGAGTTCGGCAAGTTGTCGTCACCTCGTTGCAGAGAGCAGATCAGAGCGGTGTAACAGTGCAGGAGTGCGTGGGGGGAAATCCTCTCTGCGAGTGTAGCCAGCTACTGTAGAAAGCTATGATAAAATAATAATCTGGGGCAGCTCCTCCCTAGTTTTTTTCCTTCAAACCAACCTAGACACACTCACATGCGCAGAGATGGTGAAACACAGTCAGACACACCTGTACCTGCACCCACACTGCAGGAAATGGCTCTATTGTCAGCATTTTAAAATCATAAAAATCATGTTGTTATTTCTAACCCAGTTCTATAGCAACACAAGCCTTCAGAGCTTCATCACCGTGCTTTCAAACCACTGAATCCCATTAACAGGATTTAAAAATTCAAATGTTTGCAGCTTGCTCTGTTGAAAATGCAAAAAATTCTCACGAAACAGTTTGGTCTCTACAGAGTGCATTATGCATGCCAAGCTAGGCTAACTATAAATACAATCTCGGGAAAAACATGCAAGAATGGCACAAAGTTTTGACTCAAGTAGCAGCTCTCTCTTAAAACATGCATATATGATGAGGGGCCTCTGATTTTCTAGAAATATAAAAGGTTAACTCAAGGACTAAAGGAGCAGGCGTTGGAGGCCCAGTAATTACTTGAAGACGAGGGGTCGTCTACAACAAACCTTATTTAGCAGAACGGCTCTTAAGCTCTCTCTGCCTCCTCAGTCTGATGAACGAGGCAGTCAAGTATTTAGGCAAATTGAATGCATAAATAAACAAGTTCTCATCTCCTCTCCTTTTTTCTTATTCTCTTTCAGGTACAATTGCTGGTTCCCCCTCCGGTTCTAGTAAGTAATAATGCAAAGCAAAAGAAGAGGGGGTGGTCTTCCACTCTCTCTCACTTCCTGTATTGTCTCTCCCCCTTTTTGTTGCATTTGAAATGTCATTTTTGAACCCCACTCTCTGTATGTCTGCTAAACTCCCGCTCCCCACTGTGATGTTCAGCTGGCTCTCTAGTCAGTCACTTCTCTTTCCCTGCGTCTCCTCTCTCAGTGCTGCAGCTCGGGCTCTCTGCTTCATTATTAATAGGCCTCTCTGTCGCCATGTCCTTTCATCACAGCACATCACACTAACCTGCAGGAACTCTTCCACAGCTCTGCTTATTCTTACTTCGACTAAAACACAGTGCTGCAGAGGGATTGAA
Source organism: Eleginops maclovinus (assembly GCF_036324505.1). Classification (NCBI taxonomy): domain Eukaryota; kingdom Metazoa; phylum Chordata; class Actinopteri; order Perciformes; family Eleginopidae; genus Eleginops; species Eleginops maclovinus. The sequence goes on along the minus strand of NC_086356.1, from coordinate 19,450,917 downwards.
GGAAGCGAGACAGGGAGAGAAATGGTGGAGAAGGAGGATGTGGGCATATGTTAGTGAGTTGTAATGCAGTGTGATTCCGGGTGAGGAGCTCGGAGAGGCAGGAATAAAAGGGAATTTGATTAGGGATTCTCTCTGTGGAGAGGCTCTCAGCCTCCGAGCTGTTAGACAGAAACGATCGGCAAAGTGGCAACATCAACCCTGACAGCACGGGGCTGTTCTCCACATGGCCGGACAGTAAAAGGCTGATGCATGGATAGACTCAGCAATTGGACCGCACTGCAGAAGTTTTTAAAAGGTCTCCTCTCTGAGTTAGATACAAAATAATGCGTATAGGTTATAAAAGAGTGCACCTGCTTGGTAGTGGGCTTAAAATATGTTGAGTGGTTCAGTTACTGTTTGTTAAAGAGGCCTTATTATGTTTTTTGGGGATTTCTCTTTCCTGTGTATAGGTTGTTGTGCATGTAAATGGTCTTCAAAGGCTAAAATCCACAAGGTTCAGGGAGGTTCTCTCCCACAGACTCCCCCCTCCCCCACCCCACCCCCTGCCTGATAGAGGCACTAAATACTTATACCTAAAAATTAGCATGCATGTCGTTTTTAATCATCGTTTTTACCTATGTTCAACTTCATATAAGACATTACTGCTCCTGAACATGAGACAGGGTCTGAAGCTGGGGGTATTTCTCAAGGTGAAGTTGTAGGTGAAACGCAGTGAACATGAGTGTGAGGGTGGTCCCAAGGGTGAAGCAGAGAGCTCCGCAATAATCCTAGAAGCTGAACTATATACCCGGCTTTTACCCACGAATCTTTGGAGCCCCCTGGGAAGGTGGAAGACAGTACATTAGCCATAGCTGGAGGTATTTGACAGCTGAAGTTACTTTTTGTATAAACATGATCCATAATGCACACCCTGCAGAAATCTCCATCTTTTGTCTTTGTCTTTATCTTCAATTAAAAATGACTCAATAACTTTCTTTTTCGGAAGATCTGTTTTTGAATATCAAAATATAATATGATTATAAAGTGGTATAGAAACTCCTCTGACAAAAAAAGGCTGTTTATTGGTCAATGCATTTAAGGGCACTCGAAGGGTCCTCCATCAATGCTGTTTCTATAAAGGAAAAATAATGTATAATTCTTCCTTTGAAATCGATCCACTCCTTATTCTAGAGTTTTTTTCCTTTGCTTATGCTTCTCCATTGTAGAATGGAAACTGGGTCATTATTTCTTTAGTAATCATGCTGACAGCCAACAAACCTAACACCCAAACTGAAACCAACTTCTTTGGCAGAGCTATTAATAATAATCCCAATGTAAGTGATTTTAAAACACAATGAAAAGGTACATTTTAGTTACAATACTCGCCAGCTTGTATTAAAGTTTCATCGTTCCTGGAGTATTTGTACAGTGCCAGCATTTTCACTTTTTCTCTTACAAGGTTTAGGATCTAGATAGTTCAACTCCTGGCCACAGCTGGTCAGATGGCCCAGCAGCAGTGAAGTGGAAACTTACAGAGCACAAGTGAATGTTTGTGCCTTTGGTTATGCTTATAGATGCTAAAGAGCAGCGGGTTTGTGTCTGTGTATATATCATGCATAATTCATCCTTAGTGGAAGTCTTAGATGTACATCGGCTGATCCCCGGTCGTATATCTCTGACGCTAATGCCAGACGTCGGTCGTCCTGCCCTGAGAGCGCTGGCGTCAAACTGTTTGGACATTTTGACTTTATTTGTTCTGACTGACTGATCTTAAGCAGCCCAGGATGGATGCAAACATTAACTGTCAGACGCTTGAATGTACAGTAAAGTGGACCTCAAAGCCCGGCTCTGCTTCATGCTAAATTTAAACCTGCCATCTTGGTAGGCGGTCCTCTCGTGTTCCTGCAGGAAAGCACTTAGGACGTGGGAGGAGCTGCAATGTCGTCACACTTTCTTCCTTTCTTTTTTTTTGTCTGAAGGAAATCCATTAAGAGTGTTTGTTGAACAGCACAGCACTTTTGTTGTTTGGCTGACATCGTGGAGGGAAGTCAAAGAACTCGGTGATTAGCTGTGATTTAGGAGGGGCTGACAGAAGCTTCAATGTTGTAGAAACAGAGTCACAGTGCTGTGAAAGCTTTTTAAATCCCGTATGAAGGATGCGGCACATCAGACCCTTTTTTTTGGTTTACAATGACGTCATTTGGACTATATTTTACCAGCATAACGTTTGGTGAATGCAGAATCTCAGGAAATGTCCATCATACGTTTTTGTTTTATCTGAACAACAGTCCCAAGGTATACAAATAAGAAAAAATCCTACTAAACCTAAAACTAGTTTTTCATTGCCATATTTGCATTAAAACCAGTATCAAATATGTTGACCATTAATTTACTGTCAATCAACTAATGTATACATTTTAACTTAGTAACTACATGAATTCATCTCCATATAAAAATGCACCAAATACATACTACATATTCAGATATATCAAGTTTAAAAATCTGTACAAACATAACTCCTCACACAGTTGCACTTGACACCAGGACGATCATCGTAGAGTATTCCTGCCTTTTTTTTCTGCCATCCCAGATTTAGCGAGGTGTATTTGGCTTGAACCTGACCCTGACGTGAGTAAACCTTTGTTATCTGTGTGTGTATGTGCACGTGTGTGTGTGTGTGTGTGTGTGTGTGTGTGTGTGTGTGTGTGTGTGTGTGTGTGTGTGTGTGTGTGTGTGTGTGTGTGTGTGTGTGTGTGTGTGTGTGTGTGTGTGTGTGTGTGTGTGTGTGTGTGTGTGTGTGTGTGTGTGTGTGTGTGTGTGTGTGTGTGTGTTCACACGTTGTGGGGTTATGGCGGCATATGGTGCAGTTCAGTGAAACCAATAAATCATCTTCTTCCCCGCCTTTTCCTCCCGGGGATCTGAGGGTCTTAGGTTCTATTCTCACAGAGTGGCTGCCACTACTGTTTGTACACACACACACACACACACACACACACACACACAATCACTGACACACACCCACTGATACACACACACACACACACACACACACACACACACACGCTGATACACGTGTAGCTGAAGGTCCTGTGACATTCATAACTAGATCACATTACAACATAATCCATCTTGAATGACATCATCTCTAATCTCAGTTATTTTCTCTTGCTCACAGTTGCATTTAAATATGCATCAAAAGAAGCGTGTTTATTATTTGAAAATATTAATAAATATATCAAATACACATAATGTTTTAAGAAACAGCTGGGATTTTTTCTCCCATTTCCATCCACTTAAATGTTGGTTGTACAAAAAATATTTTACCTCCATAATACAGCTGCAAATATTGTTCTTGTCAATGAAGGAGATACAGATTGCAATTTCTTTCTTTTTTTATTGGTTTAATTTGTTAATTGGTGAGTGCAAATGTCATAAAATGCCCATAATACAATTTACCAAGATATACAAAATAAAAATCATGGAAAACCTGGAAAAACAGGGGGTTAAAAGAAAATCACAATTGAGAAGCCCAAACGGCGGATTTATGGCCATTTTAGCTAATGCACAGGTTTGATGATAACGTGTGGCTGAAAGTCCTGTAGCATCTGTAGCTACATCACATTACAACATAGGCATTTTTGAATGACATCATGTTTAATCTCTGGCTCTTAGCTGCATTTATTTACACATGCATTCAAAGCTTGTTTGTTAGAGAAATACCTGTGCAGGAAACTACATTTGCTAACAATGGCTATACAAACCATAATTACATGACCTTCAATTTGATAAAGCAAATCCCATATTAAGTATCTGATGTAGGATTTTTTTAAAGGATAAATGGTTGGATCTGGACTGTAGTGTGTGCTGCAGAGCATGCATCCTCATACACATGAGCAGCATGTCATCGTAGTTTCACCCTTTGTCCCTGTCCCAGTTAAGTCACGGAGCATGCTCAGATGAGGATTAGCGATCTATTGGCAAGAGAGTCTGATCCACAGCGGAGGCAGCCCATTGGTCTGCTGCACAGATGGGCGTTCGGTGAAGGGGGGAGGGGAGGTCAGACAAAATCCTAAAACCCAGTTGCACATCTACCTATATATCCAACCGTGACCTCAAATGGCTTCCCAGAGCTGCAGAATAACCTGAATACAGAACATGAGTGTTTGCAAACCCACACCAGATCAAACACAATCCTCTCTGTCTATCTTCCCTGCATTTTTATTAAGCTTGAACTTGCCCTCAGACTGGGAGAGATTGGATCATGTCTGGAAAATCATGTGACATATTAAAAACATCCATGCAGTCACTCCGACCGCCACCATTAGGTGTTCTGGAAAAAAAACCTTAACTGGTGCTGAATCACAATGTCTTCATTAGCACGGAGTTAAATCAATGTTTATCACTGCGCTAATAAACGATGAGAATGCTGAGACTGACAGGTGGCATTAAACATTATTGTTATCATTCTCCGGCTCCATTAATACACGGGACAAATGATCTCATTATATGCATATGCATCGGTGTGGAGGACACCTAAAGTTGTGTCCGAGCAGGGACTGCACACTGTATGCTTGCTGAGGTGTGTGTGTGTGTGTGTGTGTGTGTGTGTGTGTGTGTGTGTGTGTGTGTGTGTGTGTGTGTGTGTGTGTGTGTGTGTGTGTGTGTGTGTGTCAGTGCATGAGTCCATCCACACAAACCGACAGGCCCACGTCACAGATTATGTAATGAGTCAGTTTAGATTATTGCTGTGAGAGAGTGATGGCGCTGTTGCACGGCTGAAAATGATGAGCTTTTTACTTCTACATGCAGATGCCTTATCCTCGAGCGGCTCCGTTTATGGGGTTGGAAACTCACATTTCAGCTCGCTAAACCTTTATCATTCTGATCTAAGTGAAGGTAGGCTCTTGCAAAATAGGTAGCATAAAAATAAATCATTATAGTAGTGTATTACACTAGAATAGTTAGAAGAGATGGTTAAAGTTTGACTAACTCCTGCTTATATTGATTACTTAGAGATTACAACTCTTTTCTTGTGCCCGTGGCATGCTTTCTCTATATCTGCTTTCAACGTTTTGATAAAAAAGGTATAGAATTTACAATGGAGGTGGACTACTAACTCTCCTAAAGGGAACATATATATTAGAACTACATATGTTTAGGTAGTGATTTGGATGTGGATCTGTTCACATCATAAACTTTTAAGGGGCCTTATTATGTTTTGGGGGGTTTTCCCTTTTATGGGTTGTGTAATATATATACAGTATATGTATATATTTGTTTATTATTTCTTTTTTACTTTTTCTGAATCAGAAGAATCAGAATCCCTTTATTCGTCCCACAGAGGGAACATTTTCATTCGTTACAGCAAAAGAGCTAAAGACAGCTTAATGTTACACCAAGATACAAAAATATATACAGAAATTACACAATTTTACAAAAGACACAAAAATAGACCTTGGAAACCGTTCGGAGGTATAGCAGCCATCTAAACACGTCCAATAGGGCATCAATTACAAATATGAAATATGAAAATTAGCATTTTAGGGCCCCTTTAAAAAAAAGAGGACTGCTGCCACAAGCCTGAATGTCTACGGTCAGAATTATGCTACTTTCTCTAACCGTAAAAATCAGGTAACCAAACCATGTTAGATAACATAACATTTCATTTAGGTTTTATCCAACTCAACTTACAATTAGTGCAATAAAACATAAATATACAAACTCAGACGAACATAAAACATCCAGGTCTATTCACTTCAGGTTAGCTAGCCGGGGACACTAACTCTATACCAGCATGTGGTATTGTACAGAATTATTCATTGCAGATGTGAAAGTGACGCATCAAAACGTCCATTATCTCTCAAATTTGTCAGATGACAAAAACACATATGCACACATAACCAAACAGCATTTTAAGTGTAAAACCGAGCAACACACTTTGACAAACACTGTGAGATTTCATTTTACAACCACGATAACAATAGTCACACCTTTAACAGTCACTGTGTTTTACAGAACACAAAAAAAAACTGTTCTCCAGCAGTGAAAGGGTTGTGGAACAGCTTTTGAGTTTAGCCTATCTCAGCAGTGTGAAATCACACCATCACTGTGTGTTCTCACTCCTGTGTGTGTGTGTGTGTGTGTGTGTGTGTGTGTGTGTGTGTGTGTGTGTGTGTGTGTGTGTGTGTGTGTGTGTGTGTGTGTGTGTGTGTGTGTGTGTGTGTGTGTGTGTGTGTTGGTGTGTGTGCGCACATTGGGAGAAAAAAAGGGATAGCAAGGCTTTCTTTGGATAAACAATCTGAGGCTGCATCTCTTATGCTAATGTCTTAGCGTGCTCGTTTCTCATTGCATTTACATTATCTGTCCTCGTGAAACTAATGCAACACGAGGGCTACACCAGCAGAAACCCAAGTTACAGACGGCTCCACCCAACTATCAGACACTGGTCAGAGTGGTAGAATTGTCAAAAAATTCAGCTCCCATCATCTTTTCCTAAACAATATATTCAAACATATTCTTTAACCTCACTGAGAAACATCACAGGGTTAAGGAAAGATGTGAAGGAGAATTCATCAGGAAATGGCTAGGAGAATCTGACTGCCCTTTTAATGGCCGACGTAGTTATGTTGCGCAGACGAACTACATTCCGTACTGCTCATTAGGGCATCCAGACACTTCGCCCTGTGCACTCTTAAGGTGTAGCATATGGGGGCTTCATAAACGTGGACAAAGGAGAATCATATATTGTTTATAACCAATGTGAGAATGTAAATGAGAAATAAAACTGTAACGTAATGGTAAACAATCCACACTTTTTAATTCACATGAATCCCAATTAGTGTTATTGTATGAAAGTATTTAGACAAATAAAATGTTATGCAATACATGCATAATTTGTTCTGATCTATCATTAAAATAGGTTTAGAAAAGTTTAAGAAACCCCAACCAATTTAATAAATACTTTGAAAATGTATTTGATGATTTGACGGTAATAAACTTAGATATTTCGCCTTTTGATTTAACAGAGTTGAACGTTCAAACAAAAAGTCAATCAAATTACTGCATAAGTTGTAAAATGCTGAATAAGCATTGTAACTTACGTGATCTGCATTTTCACGACCGGTTGTTTGTGTGAGCGGCCGATCTAGTTAAATGTTGAGCCCGCAAGGTATTGTGGGACAGCATTATCTCCTTTTATTTCCTACAGGAAGGCCAGTGTTTCCTAAGTTTAAGGAGATATAAGGGACGTATTGAAGCTCCTTTCCTATCATCTCGAGAGCCCAGCCCTTATCATGGCGGCCCCTTAAAAGATTCAGGGTCATTTCAGTCCGTTAGGAACCTTCCTAAGCAAAATTGACAATTCAATCACAACCAAGCCCTTTGTATGAGCCCCCACTACATACAGGATAATCTGACACACTTCCTGTTCCTGCAGAGGTTCCTCCTCCTTCAGCAGAGGAGCTCACACCTTCAGAGACAACCCCTGAACCCACACATCTGTCTGTACCAGTCCCAAAGGAGTCCACTCATCATCCAGTTGTTGATCAACATAACCAACACCATTACCATCCAGTCACACTGCAGTCTGTCCTGACCCGTCTTTACCATCACAAGAGCCTGCACGATACTGAGGGAAAACACACAGAGCCGAGGCATAGTGAGAGAGGAGGTAAGGCACACCCATAGATGACAGTAGATATAAAGTAGAAGCTGCCCAGAATATAGTATAATCTGATTTAGTAGCAGCTTGATGGTTTTTATGGGGTGGAACCTCTCTGAAATGGACAATGTTCAGGCGGTGAAAGTGATGTTAACGGGCTCGTAAGCTCTTATAATCTTATGTTGTTCAGCATGGTATCACATGTCAGGGACGCTTATTCAATTTAGGTTCGTGGCAGTGAAATGGAGTTAATGTGGGTGAGTGAGTGAGAGGGAGGATGAGCTCTGGCAGGTTTGAGAACTGTCTGAGCTCCGAAGACATTGCCTTTGCATCATTCAGAGACAGTGAGAGGATTGTGGAGCAGCAGCCACATGATCAGAGTGACGGAAAGATGTGAAGACCTAACAGCAGAGACAGAATCAGATCTAATCCCAAAACATCCCCCTTAACATTAGCAGAATACTCCAAATGATCTTTTTTATATCAAACACTCACCTCGAGTTACCTTGAATTGTTAAGACAATTGTCAGGCTTGCCTCAACAGGGAACAACGTATGACAGAAATTTAGAAAATCTTTGGATGAAGTGAAGTAAATGTGGGCTGTGTTTAGCAAAAGTATGTCAAATTACCTTACAAACTCTCACAGAACTCATCCATTATAATTCAAGTGTTGTTTATCCAATTGTAAGCTCACTACTTCACAAACGTATGCATTTTCACAAAAAAACAAATTGAACATTTCTGCAAAAAACAGTACTCAAACAAATGCATGCACAAGCGTGAAAATGTTTATGCAGAAGGGTTTCAAATAGTCAAGTTAAAGTGAAAATGCATTTGTGCATTTGGGAAGTAGTGACCATATATTTAACTGAAGTTGTGATGAATGGCTGTTGTTAAACAGCAAAACAGCCCAAATTAACTAGAAATCATCTAGTCTATTAAAAAGGTTTTGGATTTTGAGAGTTTTCACAAAGATTCAAGGTAGCGCTGGGTGGGTAATTGATATACAAATGGTCTTTTGGGGTCAAAATTTGGGGGGAAATGAACATATACTTTATCTTATTGCCATACATTGAAAAATATTATGTCATAGAGGGGCAAAAATATATGAAGTGTCAAGATTTAAATAATTGATCACATGATCTTTGAGGTTCGTCTTATGTGTCCGTGTACCCAAGCAGGAACTCTGAACGCTGCTTCAGACAGTTCGAGCTGAGCTGATTGAGATTAATGCCAAGAACAGTTCAAATCACTCCTACCCCCAAGGCGGCACCTGTACTGAGATTAAATGCATTTATGCTCACTGCTGTGCTACATCAGCCTTTTGAAACAACTGTGATTCAGACTCCTGCTCTCCCACAAGAGAGTTTTTGATCTCCTGTGTATGTGTGTGTGTGTGTGTGTGTGTGTGTGTGTGTGTGTGTGTGTGTGTGTGTGTGTGTGTGTGTGTGTGTGTGTGTGTGTGTGTGTGTGTGTGTGTGTGTGTGTGTGTGTGTGTGTGTGTGTGCAGCGGTGACAGATGTGTGAGAGAGGAGGTCCAGTGGGGCCAGAGTCGGACATGAGTAGAGGGAGGCAGGGGTTACTTTGATGAGATGTAATGATGGCATGATGCCAGTTGTGTGAAATGGTCCAGGGTGCTGTGAGAACAGCTGCTGGCGGCCTGTCTCACTGGAGCCCCAGGGAGGGGGAGGGAGGGATGAAGGGGGAGTGAGTGGGCGGTTGATCGCCTGAAGGGGGACACTCTGCAGGGGAGCAGGATGCTTGCAGGATGCCCCCCTCTGAAGAAGAACTGGAGATGTACATCGCCGGTGGAAAAACACCTCAAGGGGAAACCCAGATGGATGCACGATGCATTGTATTCTCTGGTGGAGTGGTGATCATTAGTACCTCAATGACGTGCATGTTGTGGTCGCTTCATGTGATTGGCTATTTATACTTTTAGTCTGAATCGACTACCCATGTTGCAGTAATCGGAAAAGGTAAAAGGAAGAAGAAGCTTGATCCATAAACTGAACCAGTTTCACATCTCTGTTATGTTATTCATGGCCCTATAAACACAAAGCAAAGGATGCTGGGAAAGGCATAAAGCCCTCTGGGAAAGTGGAACTTACAGAGAAAAGAGAAAGAAAAAGCGAAACTTGAGCAAGCAACAATTAAAAATGCAGTAAAAGCGGGCTGTGTGAGCGAGTGTTGATTTGAGATTTTTTGTGTGAGCGCACCGCAGAGAACATTAAATCTCAATCTAAGGAGAAGTAATATAATACATGATATACCATCCTATGAATATTCATTTTTGGGGTAAATACACTGCCACCAGATATAGGATAAGAGACTCTTCTATTATAGAAAGGAACAAAGATAAAGCAGCTCAAACACGGAATTTCAGGACATACAGATAAAAGGAAGTGCATGTCATTTCTTTCACACGCAGGAATGAAAGTGCAGTGATGAACGAGTTTCTCAAGCCTCTCTGACTCTTGCAGCTTTTTCCCAAAACAAAACCCAGGGCTAAGGCCCCTGATGATCCACTATCTGACAGAGGGTGAAGGGAAAAGAGAAAAGGAAAACAAGGTCCCCGAGGAAAAGGGAGAGGAAGGCAGAATATATCAGTAATCTTTACCCACTGCAGTATGAGCCTAATTATAAAGTTCTTATTGTTCAGCCTGTAAAACACCTCACGCGTTCTTGTGTAAAATGTGATTATTTTGGCCTCAAAACAGAAAAGGAGAAGGATCATAAAGCTAGAGAAACTGAAAAGAGAGGCATTATTATTTTATACTTTGTCGTGCCGTTGTTCTTGTAGATTTATATAGAGTAGTTTACTTTTGGCACAGTAAATATGCAGTAGATAAACTTTTACTATGAGTATAACTTGACAGCACACAGAAAAAGGGGACCCTAAAAACCTGATAGTCACTCAGCATAAGCGATGGAGCTAGATCAAATTGGCACCAATAGGGTTCTCATCATTTAACCTGACCGGGAGTAGGATGAAGGTGAAATGGATAAAGAATGTATCTATCTACAGTCAGTTGCTGATAAAAGAAAATATAAAGTAGATCAACTATTACAACTTAGCGAAAGTAGAGCAATCAGTTTTGTGACAAATGTTTTCTATCACATTTAATATCATTCTGGTGTGTCAGTCTTCTATATGTATCAAGTATATAAATCTAATACCATACAATATTTGGTTTATACAACCTGGTACAAAAAAAAAAAGATGTGCATTAGACTAAAATGAAATGTTGAAACTCACAAAACATGGCCCCTAAAAGTAATTGGAAACCATAGTTGTATATATCAATGTATTCTTGTTATTCTAATGAACATTGTGGTGTTTTAGTCCCCGATATATCTGAAGGACAGGTTCATGAGACCCATGGTCACAAGACAACTTCACCCGGACATAGGCAAGGTATATTTTTACTACGTAACGTAGTGATTGTAGCCAAATGTAATTTATTGTAGTGGTGATCATTAAAGTATAGCATTTTCCATCGTGTTAAACTTGGCAACTTAAAGCAAAACTGTCTCTTATCAAACTTATGTTTCGATTACGGTGTTTCAGTCTCCCACATGTTTGAGGGACCCTTTCATGAGACTCAAGGCCACAAAACAGCAACCTTACCTGGACACGGGAAGGATAGGAAGGAGGATGGTGAAGAAAAAACTACTAAAGAGATAGGTATATCTTGTGTAGAGAGGTAGAGAATATCCACTACAATAGAGTTCATGTAGATGTATATACTGTAGTATAACTTATACAACATGTCAAGTATACTAGAATGCAACTCTCAAACATGGTTCCCTAAAACAATGGAAATAGCAGATATATTTGTAGACTTTTGTTTGTTATTTCAATGGCAAGTGTTGTGTTTCAGTTCCCCTCGAATATGAGGAACTTGTACACAAGGCACATGAACACAAAACACCCTTATCCGGGCACGGTGCGGAGAGCGAGCGTGAGGAGCATAACGAAAGAAAAGGTATCTCTTTTATATCAAGTGAAGGCAAAGTTCTCCAAGATTTCCATACTTTACTTCCGGTGGAGAACATTTGCAAAACTTTCCTTACAAGCTGACGTTGGCAACTCATGTCCTGCGGCTGGGTAATGCAGAAATGTATCAACATGTTTGCTTTTTAATGTAAATAATATTTGTGATGTTTCAGTCCCCAACAAGTCTGAGGAGCATGAACTTGAGACTCATGGCCACAAAACAACAGTCTCATCTGAACATGGGGAAGGTACTTTTATTGTATGTAGTGGTAGCAATAATCTTGTAGTTCTATGTACTGTAGTCAACCTGTAGTGATGAAAATATCCAAAAACCTAGCCAGTAAGCAAAAATACCCCCTGTAGAATAGAAAATGTCTTGCTTTGTGCACATTATATTTAAAGCAACTTTGATGTTTCAGTTTCCCACAATTCTGAGGGACATGGACAAGAGACTCATGGCAATGAAAAAGAATCTCATGGTCACCTACAAGATACGTATGGCCATGTACAAGAAAAGCAAGACTACATAGTGGGGACTGAAGTCGACAACCAAGAGTCCCATGGCCATTTCCAAAAGACTCATAGTCACGTACAAGAAACTCATGGACACATAGAAGAGACTTATGTCAACGTTCAAGATGCTCTTGGCATGGTACAACCAACGCATGGCCATGTTGAAAAGACTCATGGTCACCAATCAGAGCTTCATGGCCAAATACAAGAATCACATGGCATAGTAAAGGAGACTCGTGGCCACGTAAAAGAAACCCAAGGCCATGTGCAAGAAATTAATGGGCACAAATCAGAGAATTATGGACAAGTAAACGACAATCAAGGCCATGTACAAGAAACTCATGGCCATGTAAAAGACAATCATGGCCATGTTGAAGAGGCTGTTGGCCAAAACACAGAGATTCATGACCACATACAAGAGACTCATGACCATGTCAAACAGACTCGTGTCCATTTAAAAGAGTCACATGTCCATATACGACCAACGCATGACCATGTCAAAGAGACTAATGGCCACAGATTAGAGACTCATGGCCACAGATTAGAGATTCATGGTCAGCTAAAAGAGACAAAAGGCCACATACCAGACACGCATGGGCATATAAAACAGACACATGGCCACACACAAGAGAATCATGGTCATGTACAAGAGCCTCATGGTCATGTACAAGAGACTCATAGTCCTGTACAAGAGCCTCATGGTCATGTACAAGAGACACATGGCCACACACAAGAGAATCATGGTCATGTACACGAGAATCATGGTCATGTACAAGAGCCTCATGGTCATGTACAAGAGCCTCATGGTCATGTACAAGAGACTCATGGTCATGTACAAGAGACTCATGGTCATGTAAAAGAGACACATGGCCACACACAAGAGAATCATGGTCATGTACAAGAGACTCATGGTCATGTACAACACAGTCATGGTCATGTACAAGGCGGATATGGCCACGTACAACCAACGCATGGCCACGTTGAAGCAGCTCATGGCCACGTTGAGGTAGTTCATGACCACAAATCAGAGATTCATGGTAAGCTAAAAGAGACAAAAGGCCACATACCAGACATGCATGGTAACGTAAAAGAGACACATGGCCACACACAAGAGAATCATGGTCATGTACAAGAGACTCATGGTCATGTACAAGAGACTCATGGTCATGTACAAGAGACTCATGGTCATGTACAAGAGACTCATGGTCATGTACAAGAGACTCATGGTCATGTACAAGACAGACATGGCCACGTGCAACCAACGCATGGCCACGTTGAAGTAGCTCATGGACAAGTTGAAGTAGCTCATGGACAAGTTGAAGTAGCTCATGACCACAAATCAGAGATTCATGATCACCTAAGAGAGACAAAAGACCACATACGAGACACACATGGCCTTGTGCAAGAGAGTCATGGCCACAAACAAAACACTCATGGCCATGTACAAGACAGGCATGGCCATGTACAAGACACACATGGCCATGTACAAGAAATGCATGGCCACCTTGTCGGGACTCATAACCATGCACAAGAGACTCAAGGCCTCGTTGAAGGGACTCGTGGTCACAGGTCAGAGATTAATGGTCATGTAACAGAGACTCATGGCCACATACGTGATACTCATGGCCACACACAAGAGACTCATGACTACATAAAAGAGAGTCATGGCCACAAAGAAGAGACTTACAGCCACAAAGGAGAGACTCATGGCCATGTACAGGAGATGCATGGCCACGAAAAAGAACTACATGGCCAGGTACAACCGAATCACGGCCAAGTTGGAGAGACTCTTGGCCACAAACAGCAGACTCATGGACATGTTCAACACACTTTTGGCATTGAAAAACCGATGCATGGCCACGTAGAAGAGTCTCATGGTTCCAAAACAACCACTTCATCTGGGCACAGTGTAAATACTGATGAGCACAAAGGTATATCTTAGTAGTTTATATAGTGAAGTTAATCTGGTGTTCTGTGAATTTGACGTAGATACATTTTTACAACAAGCTAAACTTGGCAAATTCTAACCCAAACTAAATGAATCATAGCAAAAATGTATAAAAGTTGTTGCTTGCTATGTTATTTGTGTGTGTCAGTCTCCCACAAGCCTGAAGGACACAAACAAAAGACTCATGGATACGAACATCACATTGATGGTCACAAAACGACAACCTCACCTAAGCATGGAAAGGAAAGAAAAGCTGAGAGTAAAGGTACATGTAGTGGTGACGAAGTTCCTGTAGTTTTATCTGTAGTTTACCCGTAGAGCAGAGCTACATAGAGCGTTATACTTTAGCAAAATGGATCTTTGTTTTTGCTTCCTGCTGTATGTTGACAATTGCGGGCAGTCTCCCACAAGCCTGAAGGACATATACTGATCACAAGCTAAACTTGGCAATTCCAATGGCTAAAATGGGTCACTATGAAGAACATAATTTGATCTTAATTCATGTATTTGTGTCAAATAAGTAGCTCGGTTGTAGGCAATCCTAATTTGGCACCAACATGAGCAAATTATTTGTAACTCAGTTTCAAAATAAAACAACACTGATAAACATTGTTTGATTATTAAGATTGTTGAGAATAAAAACACATTCAATACCACACATATGTTGCTTTTGCTTGTTGTGGTTATGATTAATGTGTTTGTGACAGTTTCCAACAAAAGTTAGGAGCACCAATATAAGACTCATGTCGACGAAATAACATTTCTTATTGGTGGTAGAAATCTCATTAATTTGACCTCCTATTTTGGTTTACGTCAATTACAGTTCTGGTTTCTCAGATTCTCATTCGCCCATGAATTTAAAGAACACCTTCATGAGACTCAAAACGCAACAATGTCATCTTTGAGAGAAAAGCAGCATAAAGAAAGAAAAGATGAAAATAGAGATGTGGCATTGTTTTTGCTGAGTTATTATTAGAAGTGAACCTGAAAACATGCTGTAGATAAACTGTCACTATGAGTTAAACCTGGCAGCTCATAGTGATTAAACTGGAAACGTATCTAAATGTATCTAAAACTACCTGATAACCTGTCAGTCAACATTCGCCATAAGGAAAAATCTTAATTTGGTACCAACTGTCGCGCCATATTTTTATATGAGACAATGATTGACACTCTAGGGCAGGATATAAAAAGCAAGCAGGAGGTGGGAAATATAGATAGACTAGAAAATGAATATAAATTTGACATTAAGCAACAAGAACCCTTTCTGCCATCAAAATCATTTGTTGAGTTTTTTAAACATCCTCATTTCTTGTCTGATCAAGGGATTATAGAAAGTGAGAACATTTGGATGTGAACAGATATTTAATATTTTAAACAGGTTTGATTATCCAACCCTATTTATTTGGCCAATTATGGATGTAGATAGGATCTATACTAGCAAAGGTTTCTCACAAGTCATTGGCTGTTGTTGTCTTGTCAGTAGCCGCTGTCTTGTCTAGTTTGGTGAAACAGCCTGAGATAATCTGGGCTACGTCAATACGGATTGATTTGCAAGTTGTTGATCCTTTGTAGTGCACCACAAACCTGAGTGGGAAAGTGGGAGTCATGAGACCTCAAAACACTCTGCTGGGAGAGGGGATGAAGACAGAGAAGAGACAGAGAGACAGAAACAGAAAGGTAGAATTTAAAATTGTGTAATAGATGAGTGATTCATGACTGGTTGCGCATTGGGACCCAACATTTATCATGATGAGGTTAATAAGGGACAAAGTATTGCTCTTACAGCTGCATTTAATGAATCATTTCAGCTCAGAGTTGATCATTTTAATCTCTAAACTGACATTTTGTATTCATCTCATACACCTTTGGCAGCAGAGTTTAATGGGTCTATAAGCTTTTTTGACTATTTTCAAGAAAAACATGCCAAATGTCTCCCAGGTTTCTCTTGTATCACACACACTCACTTACCAGTTTGCCCAGTCCTTATTGTGTAGACGATGTTAACACAATTTCCATTTTAAAAAGCACGGTAGGCCAGTAGGAGTATCTTCAGGGCTGCCCTTGGCCAACTTGTTTAAATGTGCAAATGGACATTATCAACTGAAAAATGCATACATTGCATACATACAGTATTTCCAGTGTCTCTTTGACTCCATTTCTTCACCTGCACTAGTGCCCGCCTTTGATTGTCAATCGTTGCAACGATGCGTGCGATGGTATCAGATAAGAGATGTCCTTGTTCTTACATAATTGCGCCGCATATGCGCACAACATGAGTGCAATATGAGGCCCTACGCACTGCGCGTGTGCTGTGTATAGGGAGTGGCGGCCCTGAGTGTCTTGAAATCAAAAGCTCCAGGTCTGTCCCTTTTCTAACCACAAAGTCTGATGCTGTGACTTTCCAAGGTCAAAAGTGATCTTTAATGTTAGTTTCTTTTTAATGATTTGCTTTAAATCCTTAGGACACCCATACACAATCGTTTTCAGTTATTCTGGCGGATTAGACCTAACCAAAAGATTGATAAAGGTGTAATTCTTCCAGGCCTAACAGCAGGCGCAAGGAATCTAAAAGGGAGACTCAGGAAAATGTCAATCAATTACCTACCCACACAGTCTGAGAAGTTGTCTAATCAGCCAGATTAACTAAAACACCAGTGTGGGTGTTCAGAGACAACAAGCTACAAGCTACACTACTCTCCATGTCTACACAGATATTAAACTCAAATGCGAAGCTGTGAAACCTGCTTGAAAACTCTGAGTCATGTGCAGCACTACAGTTGCTCCTTGCTTACAGACTCTCACAAAATCTGACTTTTGG
Source organism: Eleginops maclovinus (assembly GCF_036324505.1). NCBI lineage: Eukaryota > Metazoa > Chordata > Actinopteri > Perciformes > Eleginopidae > Eleginops > Eleginops maclovinus. Next base: position 19,433,995 of record NC_086356.1, on the reverse strand, counting down.
GATCTGTCCAACCAGTTAAGAAACACTGCACTAGGTGAAGATTATGTCAGCTTTATAGAAGAAAGCAACCCTCCTCTTTAATGTAGAATCTAGTGGGAATCCCCTCCACCCAGGACGTCTCTGTAGTACTGATGCAAACTCATACCTGCTCCTGCTGTGTGAAGGTATAGTGCTTTAGCTGATTGTGGCGCAGTGAATGATATGGAGACAAATCTTGAACTAAGATACCTTCATCCCTCAAGGGCTCCTGAAACTCTTGATCTCAGGAGAGCCCCAGGACAGACAGTTGTTTGGGATCATATACGATGATTTCAGAGGTAAGAGAGCGACACGGGGCCTGAGGAAACGTAGGCTTGGTTAAATCCTCTGGACTCTTTTGGTTCGGATCAGTAAACTCTTTTGCTTTAAGTCTGGACGCAGTTTTCAAGCAGAAAACCTGTGGAAAAATTCCTTTCACTGCCTGCTTTATGTTTTGCATTTGCTCATTCCCTCTTGGTTGCTTTATGTGCACGATCAAGGTAAGTGTTTCATATTGAACCATCAAGCCGTTGCTGTCCCTGTTTATGGATTTTTTTTTTTAAAGGGATGCTTGTTAGCAAAGTAAAACATTTTTCCTTCAACCTCAGAGAGTCTTTGATGCAGGCAGCTCTATCACACTCCGTCTTTCACCGTTAACAGCTCACAATTGATAAACACCGATAAAGCAGCATCTTGACTCGTAACGGTAATTTGTGAAACAATGTCCCATTGCCTCTCTAGTCTGGAGTAATCGGCCATTTATATTTAATTAGGCAGTTCTTCCCCCACCGTCGGCGTGGCTTCCTCAATGCTGAGAGAGGCACTTTATGGCGCTGCTCTCACTGGCTTCCTTTAAACCAGCTCATTAATATTTCAGCTGGCATCATCAACCAAACAATAATAAAATAATAATGTGACGGCTGATTAAACAGCTAAACTCCGACTTTTTAATGTGCATTTAAATGTGTATTTGCATAAACATGCCTGGTAAACGCCTCTTTAGAGGACAGTGATGCCTTGCAGCACACTATTGCAGCCAACTTCTAAAGCTTAATAAAACCTTAATTAGGTACCAGCCGCGGCCTACATAATCAGAGAGAAAATGTGGAGCAACACTTGCTGCACTCCTCTGCACAATGCGGATCCTACAGTAAATGATATCAGGCTGTTAATGCTCCCTCTAGTATACAGAAGGTCTATTTTTTACCTTTGGTTTCAGGGTGTAAAATATAAAATAAGTCTTAATTTATCAAGCATTTATCCCGGAATAGAATATAACATGCAATGAAATCCTCCCAGATAATTCACGAATTCTAAAGTGGAAATGTTATGAAGAGCTCTAATTGTGCAGTCCGTTTTGAAAGAGAAGTGACGAACAACAGTGAATAGAGAGCAGAGTGTGTGGAGGTTAAGTGATGTCAGACTGATTGTTCTCAGGTGCAGTAAACAACTACTGCATCCCTCACCTCAAACCCCCTCAGTTATGATTCTGGGTATAATCTACTCATCCGGTAATGCAATTAAATTCCCAGACACAATTAACATGCTTGTACTCACATTTACACAAACAGGCTTGCAGACACTTGCACACACAAACATACACAAACACACACACACACACACACACACACACACACACACACACACACACACACACACACAGATGAGGAATTCCCATCAGTAATCAGTGCAGCCCAGTGAAGCACACTCAGCAAACCTGCGAGTAGTAATGGAGAGGGAGTGGTCTGTCTTTATTGAACCAATATAGAGTCATAAAACACACTCAGAGTCATCTGCTCAGTGACGTCTAAAACCATCAGACTTATCTGTTAGTTCCTACGGTCCCTGAAGAATCCCAGGAGAATGCTTAAAAAATAGAAGCCACCCTTTCCAAAGTACTGACTTAAAATTTAAAACATGTCCTCCAAGAACAGACCACCAGACTCAGGGACAGTTTTAGCCCACAGACTGTTAATTGATCTCTGTAAGTACATCTGTTTACACTCCACAAACTGTATATATTTCATAACAGTGCGTTTTATTTCACTGCAAGTGGAAATTAGAACATTTTGGCATAAATCAGCTAATGTCTTTCTGGGATATGTGTGTTTTATGGTCCTTATTTTAATAGAGACGTAATAATATTACAAATAATAATTCAAACATAGAAAAACATATGAATCATAATCATAATAATAACAATTAAGATAAAACATTAATATAAATAATTAAAGAATATTAAAGCTTTACAGTATTTAATTGAACATTTACATGTTCTATTTTACAAGTACATAGTTTATTTATTGCTCCATATTACTTGCACAATTGTGTTATGTGTAAGGAGGGTTTTTTTTTCTCTTCTTTTTATGTATATTTATGTTTTTTTTCAAGTATATTTTATATTGTATTGTTGGAGGAGACTGGGACAACAACTACTCTGTAACTATTGTTCATCTGACAATAAAGCCTTGATATCCTTTTGATCACCTGGTAAAATGAATGTGTCTCCTTTCTTTCAGACTGTGAGTGCTACGGCCACTCCAACCGCTGCAGCTACATCGACTACCTGAACATCGTCACGTGCGTCAGCTGCAAGCACAACACCCGAGGCCAGAACTGCCAACACTGCAGACTTGGATACTTCCGCAACGCCTCTGCCGAACTGGATGATGAGAACGTGTGCATCGGTCAGTCTGCAGGGGGACACGGAGTGTGTGTGTGTGTGTGTGTGTGTGTGTGTGTGTGTGTGTGTGTGTGTGTGTGTGTGTGTGTGTGTGTGTGTGTGTGTGTGTGTGTGTGTGTGTGTGTGTGTGTGTGTGTGTGTGTGATTGACAGAAAGGGCGTGTTACTTCTTTTTAAAATTCAAGCAACAACTCAGATGTTTCAGCCACAGAAAGGTCATTTAGAAGTAACATTTTAAAGAGATGCACACATTAAAACATCCTATTTCAAAAAGTGGTGCCAAATACACAGCTGCTTTTTCTGACACTTTTATAGACCACATTTAATGAAAGGTTAACGGTTATTGTTCTTTGAATATTTAAAAAAGGTGCCCTGTGGCATTTTCTCGCTTTCCAAACCAAGTTATATTTACATTCAGTGTTTGTTGCTCACAATTTTTTTTTACTTTTAACTTACACAATGTTCAATTCGATTTGTCTAGGTTAAATGAATAGTTTTGACTAATCAATAATCAGTAACATGGTCGATAGATTCATTGATGATAAAAAGTCATAGGGGCCCTTGAGTTCACTCTCATCATCTTTTGAGATGCAGCAGGCAGCTTTTATTTTGAAAAACCTTCCCAAACGCAGAGGAGAATCTATTAACCAGATATTAAAGAGTCAGGTATTAAAAGATGTTGGAGACCAAACTTGAGGTAAAATAAGATAATTTTGTCATCAGATGCCAAAAAAACAAAATGTTTAAATAGGCAACAGCAAAGTTCTGAGATGATATAGCTTGACTCTCACTGCTATAAAATGGCCAAAAAAAATGTAGATTTCAATAAAGTTATCAAAGGTACTATTCTGTAACAAATCTTTAATGGTCATATGAGTTGAAATGTGTGATACCCAGAGTTGGGTGTAACGCGTTACAAAAGTAACGGAGTTACAGTAATGTATTACTTTTTGCTGTAACGCAGTAATGTAACGCATTACTTCTGAAATTTGGGTAATATAATACCCGCTACAATTCTCAGTAACGCAGTTACAACACATTTTATCCCGAAATGATGTGGTGTTTAGTTTCTAAGAATTCACAAACATTGCGAGACATTCCGACACCAGAGAAATAATTGTTCTGGTAGAATATTAACTCAGTAAGCCTGTTTACTATTGGTTAAGAGGGCTGCAGAACTACATGACTACATGTTGGCATTTAAAGCCCTACTTTTTGTGAAAGTAACTCAAAGTAACACAAAAGTAGTGTAACGCATTACAGTTCAAAGACAGTAATAATGTAACGTAACTTATTACTTTAAAAAGACAGTAATAAGTAATATGTACTGTATTACATTTTGGAAGTAACTTGCCCAACACTGGTGATACCATAGCAAGGAAGTTCCCCAAAGAAGCTCTTCCAGATCTTCACTTGACTTGAACACTTGTTTTTACATAAAAAAAACATGTGATGTGTACTCCTGAATCTGGGGGTACTACTGCAAGTATAAAAAGGTTTAGAAGTCCAACAATGTTTGACTAATACCAATGCAAACACCCTTAATGCTCAAATTCCACACTAAACATTTCAAATTCAATGTGCTGGGGTGCAAGCGAGCCAAACAAATAAAAATAAAATAACTGATCATCTTATTATCTGACTGTAGATAAACACTCTTACATCTCTATGGCCACTGTTTGAATGCTTTCACATACTATTCACTGTTTTTAAACTCAATCTAATTGAGGGGCATGTCCTAAAAAGAGGTCAGTGTGTTTGCATAGCTGTGGAGCTCAAATCTGCTGTTGATTTGGATCCATCTGTAGGTGGACTGCAGGGGGTTGGAGGGTAAAGTCGTGGTGTTCGAGGCGCACAGGTCCAGGCCTTGGAGTCAGCACAAATAAGTCCCCATTAGCTCATCTGCCAGCTCATTGGCACACACCAAGCATGGCAGCAGAAATCAGTTCACACGGCGCGTCTCTAGAGCGAGAAAGCATGGCCTCCCAAACACTAATGCATTTGTAAACAGCTACGCATTCACTCAAAGGCTCACATGCAATCCCAATAATAATTCTCATGACCCACAAACACACGGATCCCATCTGCATTGCTGTGGTTGCATAATCTGTTTCAGTTATATTAATATTTGATATCAAACTTGATTATGAATGAGGTAATTTGACAGTGAAAGACAAGCTATGGGCTAACATCAGACCATGCGATAAACTCTTGATTCATCACAAACTGACAGATGCAATGCAAATGTGCAGCTCTGCAGTTTTCCACCACCTCTGATCTGGATATCAGTCAGCATCTATTAATATATGTATAATGATGCATAACTTGCACGAAATACAAATGATGCTTTAAAATTCAATGTCATCTTGTGTTAAAGGGAGAATTGCATTAAGCAGTTAGCATTTATATGCAAGAAAAATATTTGTACCAATTTGTAATTGGTAGAAAAAGAGAGTTCAAAGCACTTCTGAGATGAAATATGAGTACCTTTTTAAAGATATTAAACATCATATGAATGTCAACAGAGGGAACCTTAAGGTGGTTTAATTATGCAGCGCAACAAAAAAAGACGTCAGCATCTCCCTAAACTATTCAAAACACCACCATGTTCCCTACACGTATTCTACCTGCCTTTGAAAGCAGATATCCTGCGATCAAAAGAACCTGCAGTTCTGTTTGGATGGGATAAGTTTCCCAAACAACCGATATATGTGACAGAAAACCCTCTGTCATTTCATTTTTGGTTTAGCTGGGGGAGGAAGGACTTTAGTCTCTTTTCAAGCAGTATTTGACAGTCTGGCAGATCAAATAACAGCTATAAATATGCTCTAAATTACAGTAGTTTATCTCTCCAGACACCATATCACATTATCTGGGAGTTCTATGGAAGAACACAGATGCATGGTTGGAAAAAAGCAAAACAAATCTTGCTAAAAAGAGCCTTCATATCTGAATCTGTGCAGAAGTCTGTCTTTGTACGGTCTATGAACATCCACCTTACACAGAGTACTGCAGCTCTGAGAGGCATCAATACCGAGACAAATCTGTGGTCTGAATACAAATGCACACATTTAGGCAGAACTAAATTCAACTCTAGGTCAAATCTGAATTTCAAATCTCTCTTTCAAATCTCTCTTTATCCCTCCTTCAGAGTGCAACTGCAACCAGATGGGTTCCGTTCATGACCGGTGTAACGGCACAGGCTACTGCCAGTGTAAAGACGGAGCCACGGGGGCCAAGTGTGACGACTGTGTGCCCGGGTACTACTGGAAACAAGGCTGTTACTGTGAGTATGAGGGGGAGGGTCTCTGTCACATCTATCCTGTGATTTTATTGAAAAAAATGTATCCGATCAACTTCAAAATTGGTAGTTCCATTTCTAAAAACCTAAAAGTGCAGAGTTGAGTGAAAGCTCTTTAGATCTAGAGGACATTTGTCAGTAGTGCGGTGTACACACTTAAGGATAGGAATCAACAAGTTGGTTTATGATCCAAAACACTTCTATTAAGTTTCCAAAATGCGTAACCAAGTTTTACGCCATAACTTAAAGATGTGGATACACAATGACTATAATCAATCATTTAGCAATGACAAGCAAAGTATAAGCATATGCAAATGAGACAGTCGTTTGCACTGATTATGTGTACAAAGAGTAAGAATGAAAAACACACAAAAGCAGAAAGAAAAGAAGGCAATAACAACGACTAAGGTAACCCCCCTGCATTCACTGCCAGTAAGCCTCACACACACAAAATACACCATGAATTTAATGAACTTAATTAATATATATATATATATATATATATATATACTCAAACAGGAAATTTCAGGAACTCTGTTACAGCTTATCTGCAGCATATATATATATATGCTGCAGATAAGCTGTAACAGAGTTTTTTTTACAGCTTATTGAATGCATTTAAGAAAGGTCCCCAGGCTTCCTGAAATTTCCTGTTTGAGTATAGAAGTGATTATCTGATTTTTAATTTTGGCATGTCTTTTGACAGATTAGCTTTGCATAAACTAATGTATCATGGTGTCAAACTCTGCATCTACCCTGCTGGAAATGTGCAACAAGAAACTGCAGTGTTTCCCATGAACTACCTAGACATAGGGCCGCCTCAGTTTCATAATCAAACACTTGTTAGTCCTGGCTGGACTCCGAGTGCTTTATGCCCCCTGCTCCCTTTATTTTTACATGTTATATGCAGTCACTCTAAACTGTGTTCAGACTCAAATAATAAATCCTGTGCAGGATATTTTTTTCCACAGAGAAAATTGATCTTAAATTCATAAGGCAGTCCATAAAGAATCAGACCGATAAACGGAATCGTTAGTAGCATTGGTATCAATAAAAACGTATCATCCCTTAAATGTATTGAGAGGGGCTATTTCAAGGCTGAACAGCATGCTGGGTAAAGCTCTTACTACAGATTGTTGAAGAACAGAGGAAGACCGAGACCGGAGACGTACAGGACGTATTGATTAGTCATTTTCCTCAACAACGGCTCAGCCGATCGACAGCACCGGCAGATGTTTGGCTCAGGACTCTAGGAGGTGCAGTGTGGAGAGTATTTGGATACTGTGTTCTCGAGCAGTAACTCAAGATACCAACAAACAACCTTTTCCAAATAGGCATGAATTTATTGGGCACTTCACAAGTCTATAAAAAGGAGGAGGAGAACACTTAATGTAGTAGCCTCACAGGAAGTCGCTGTGCCACAGGCTGCAGCTGTGCATCCTCCCATGTTTTCTTTACTCCTGGGGGGATAGATCGTGTAGCTCATTAGCTGCATCAGCTGCTCCTTTAATTGATGACCCTGTCACTCCTTAACCCCATTACAGGGAATGGCCTTCCTCTATCATCCACCATCTCGCACAGACCCTCCCCTCCCACACACACACACACACACACACACACACACACACACACACACACACACACACACACACACACACACACACACACACACACACACACACACACACACACACACACACACACACACATTAAAACACCACAGGCATGCAAGCGTGTGGACTGTGTGTTTATTTATTACAGTAAGGTAAATGTAGTACCACAGTATGTTTTAGATTTGACATGTTACTCCAAAAAGATAATTACCTTAGCGATAAGATGTTTGCTCATGTCATTTGTTCTTGTCATGAAAGCCTGATCCTCTCTCCTTTGTCTCAGAACATTTTTAAGTTAATTATCTCTTGTAGCACCTCTGTGTTTCTCCCTAATGCCTTTTATAGAATTGTAACGATGCTATTCCTTTCTCCAATCATTACTTAGCAAATAAAGCATGCACAGTGTATTTTCTGCTGGCTTTGAGACAAGGATTTTTTTCTTGACCCTGAGAAAGTGCAGGCTCAAGAAAAACAGACAGACTAAAGGGCTGCAAAAACAAAAAAAGGCAGGTGTTACCTGTTGTTGTCCCTGAGGCAAAGACTGGGGAATTCATCTTGCCTCTTTCCTTCCTCCCGCTTTATTTTCTGCTTTGTTCTTTTTGCCCTGGATTCCTCCCCTCCCCATGTATCTCTGTTTCCCATCATGCTCTTTCTAACGTTACCCCTCCTTATCTCCCCTCACCTGTCTTTCTCTTTGCCATACATCTTTCTTTTGTGCTCTTTACGCCCCCGCTATCGTTTCACCGCCTGTCACTCTTTGTCTCTTTGCCGTGCCCTCTTTATTCCCCACTCCTATCTCTAATTCGCATTACGTCTGCAAATCCTTAACTACGATAATACCTTATTGTCAGATCAGGCCTGAAATTGTTCTTGCATCATACAGCTCCATTTGCAGAAACATTAAGAAACGATGCAAGGAAAAAAGACATATAACATAACATTTTAAATATTATGTTAATTCCCTAATAAAACACTATTAGAAATTATTCTAATAGTGTTTTCTTTTTTGTCTCCATCTTCACTTTAGTCTTAACAATGTAAATGTGCCCTATGTGGGATGAATAAAGGTATTCTGATTCTGATGCTCTCTCTGTCTGCTCTCGCTTAGCTAACATTTGTGACGAGGAGATGCTCCTGTGCCAGAATGGAGGAACATGCTACCAGAACCAGAAGTGCATCTGTCCTCCGGAGTTTAAGGGGATACTGTGCCAACAGTCCCGCTGCGAGGCGGGCAAAGACTGCAACGCCGCCTCTTCACTGCACCTTAGCACGGCCGCCCTGCTGCTCTGCACTCTGCTAGCAAACCTGCTGAACACTTTAGCTCCCCACTGAGCCACCAAAACCCCCTCGGACCAGGGAGTGTGTGTTTATGTGTGTGCACGCAAGGCCAGGGGTAGTCTGAAGGGCCGCCCTGACGCGATGAACACACACTGCAGCACTCGCAAAAAGCTCACTCACACAACACGAACAAGCCCTTTTCAAACACATAATACACACACACACACACACACACACACACACACACACACACACACACACACACACACACACACACACACACACACACACACACACACCTCACTGGACTGTTATAATATCTAGTGTGTGCTCAGGTGTGAGAAAAAAAGAGGAGCGACCTCAGAGAAAAAAAAAGGGGGGGGGGATCGTACCAACCACTGTTCCCTTTATTCCTGAGCTGGAGCAATGTGCATCAAACCAAAAAGCATAAACACTCAAGTCACCAATGTTTCACTTCTAAGGGAATGGCTGTTACACACACATGGACCTTTTCTTTTTTCCTTTTTTCTTGGTTGGATGTCACCTTCGTTTGACTGACGAACTCGACGACGTTCGATCCCGCTGCTGAGGCCTACATAGTATATTAACCAGGTTTCATTTACTCTCAGAAGATGAGACTTGATTTTACATTTATTCTATTTCTGCTGCATTTCTTTAAAAAAAATGACATCTTCAGTCATTGTATCTAATGTGCCCACTAACAGTCGCTGAGATTATACATATTATATACTATCCAGGGGGTTACAAATTATAAAAAAAGAATTTAGTCACTATTATGGTTGTTATAGGAATGAGTGATTGTTGCCACACTTAGCGAGATTTAATCTTCACACAGTATTCAGGAAGCAGAATTTAACAGATTTAACTCATCAGAAGTATAAAAGAGAGAGAAAAAGATATCGACCACGTATCAATATTATATGACATTATTTGAATATTTTTTGTAGAAATTATTTTTGTTTGGAGTTACAATAAATGATAAAAAATGACATTTACAACTATTCTAAATGAGCATTTTATTACACTGAGTGTAAGCCTTGCAGTAAATATGACTGTTATTTGCCTTCTTGCTTGTACTTTTCTTATTCCATCATCATTTTAACATTTTTTCCAGTGGGATGAAAAGAAAATAGAACAAGTCATCTATATATCATATTACACAATCACAAAGAACTGCTGTCCTGTCAAGAGAATATCAATTATTTTATTCTGATAAAAGTTGCAAAGCGCTGTTATATCTATCTAAATGAGACTTGCAAACACAGCGTCAGTGATTATTTCCATTGTTGGATTAATGGATATATTGACAGATACTATTGAATGAGGATTTTCTCATTTTTAAGAGGACATATTCTGCTCATTTTCAGGTTCATATCAGTATGTAGTGTCTCTACTGGGACATGTCTCCATGCTTTAATGTTCAGAAAGCTCTTTATTTTTCTCATACTGCCTGTGCTGCAGCACCTCTTTTCACCCTCTGTCTGAAACCAGAGCCCAGTCTGCTCTGACTGGTTAGATAGTTGGCTCTGTTGTGATTGGTCAACTGATTAAAGATGTCCCGCCCCTTAGCCTATTGCATACAATGTGTCTACTAGCCAATAGCAGCATTTGTGTAACATAGTGATTTCACTATGTTCCAGAAGTAAATAAAGGCATCCAATGGATGCGTTTCCGAGAAACTCCCTCTGGAGGGAACACAGGGATTTTAGCCTTTGCAGACCATTTACATGCACACAAACCTATATAACAAAAGTCCCCAAAAGCATAATAGTACTCCTCTACCTCTCCTTTGTACAGCGACACTGTTTAGTAAAAAACATATTTTTCCTGAGCATTACTACAATATTACTTCACAGAGAGATAGCTGAGTCAGCGCAGGTACACAGTGGATAAAGAGATGTGAGCGGTGCATTACAGCGGGATACTGTGCACATCTAACAGATGAAAGGGAGCCTAAGCCAGAGAGAAATGGAAAGACATGGGTTCCTGTATTACTCAGGTGTTTCTGAGCTGCTGGTTCCTGCGTTAGTTATTCTGTGTGAGGGCTCATCCTCTGAGCCCGAACGGTGTCAAGAACTGAGGCTCGGGAGAGAATAGTTTATGGATGTAGAACATGGAGAAAATGATGTAAAGAAACGTGGTTCGTTGTGGATCAAAGAGCAGGTAGAGCTCATTGTGTTGCAGCATCATGTTTGCGTTAGTGGCTCGCTGTATTACCATGTTCAGACACGGCACAAACATCACAGCTGCAGCCATTAGGAAACTCATTTCTTTATCAATCGACAGAATAACCACGATAAATTGATTAATACACTTTTTTATTTTGTGAGAAATACTGTTTTCAGCAGCTTAAATATGGAAATTCTCATTGTGTGATTTATGACTTTGGATATATATTTTTTTAAATGTCCCATTTCATTTATATATATAACATATCATTTAATAATTATATTAATAATGACAAAGAATACCCTTAAGGTTGCACTGGACTCCTTTGTTTACTTCTGCAACATAATGACATCACTATGGAGCACTCACACTCCTATTGGGTAGTCCTAAGGCACAAACTACGTGATAGGCAAACGGGCAGGACATCTCTAAGCGGTTGACTGATCACAACAGAGCCGGCCAGCTAACCAATCAGAGCAGACTGGGCTCTGGTTTCAGACAGAGGGTGAAAAGAGGTGCTGCGGCACAGGCAGTATGAGAAACATAACGAGCTTTGGAGACATGTCATAGTGGAGACACTATATACTGATATGAACCTGAACCAAAAAAAGAGATATGACAGCTGACATCGGGTGTCAATATATGATGCTTGTGAGAGGTCTTTACAGACATCAAGGGAATTGTTCAACCTGTAACACTGACATTGTTCCGTTCAGTGGCTTCATGTACGAATTAATCTGAGTTGACGTTTAACAAAGTAGGCCAATTCATACAATGCATGGTTAATCAAGATAAAACAGAGCAGTTCATTTCTTTCATCAATGGAAGACGTGAGAGACTGAAGTGCCAAACGATGCCTCTATTAAAGACAAAACTGTGAATAATTCTATCATTTATTGGGGATTATAATGCTAATAAATGAATATTCAGATGAAGCTAAGTAATTCAATTAAAATGGAGCATCGCTGTGCTGCTTTGAGATGAACCCGGAGACACATCAAAATGAATGAGAGTACACTCAACAGAGATCCTCTTTTATTTCACCTCTGAAACATCTGAATAATGAATGCAAAAGAAGCTAAATCATTTTGCAATTTATGTATTAATCACTTTCACAGAGAGTGAGAGGGTTTCATAAGTATGATATAAAGCCGTCAGGTAGAGCTGCTCAATTAATCGAATAATTATCACGATATTGCCTTTCCACAATTAAAAAAACGCCTGAGGGATTGACGTTTAAAATGTGTCCTCCTCTGTACATCAAATCAAGCACTTCCTAAACGTACATCTATACAATCAATAACTTCATGTTTTAATGGTTAACTTCAACACAAAGTTTTTCATCCACACTCTTAATTCTGTTCTTAAAGTGCTCCAGATGATGCATTCAATAAGAAAATGTAGCCCACAGAAATAAGGCTGTTCGTCATACATAACAATGCCTGAAGAAAGGAATATTGCAATATTATTTTTGCAATATCTTGCAGCCCTAACTTGTTCATTAGCAGGAATCAAGCACAACATCAAAGTTAAACTCGGTTTTTCGTGTGAATACTCTTCATAAATTGCCATGATCCAATAGTAATTAGTAATAGTGGTTAAATCATGACTGATTAATCAGAATGTTTGTGATTTCATGCCATAATCTTGCAGCCCTATTGTAGGCTACATAAACTACCAGTTTGTGTCGTTTCTGTTTTCCCAGCTGCACCCCCGCCTCCTGTTCGGAGTATTCCCAGCTATGGATTTCACATGCATCCTTAAGCATCCTATAACCTTGATTGCCCAAAAACGTCCTTTTGTTTCGAGGAGCCAAGTCACCTTCCCCACACTGAGCCCACGGGTGTCTGCCACTCAGACTTTGTGCAGCCTTACGTTTCTTTTACATGACCTGATTTGTCTTCCAGGGCTTTCCCTGGGGTTGAACTGATTACATCTTTTGTGAAAACTAGGTAAGGTTAAAGGTACAGAACGGGAGGAGTGTTTTATCTGGGAGATTTGTGCTCAATAACTTTCTGTTTTACATCTAAAAGCCCTCTTTTTGTACACTGACATCCAATCATCAAGATCAGCTCCTGACTGACTCTCTTAAGAATGTAAGAGACTTATAAGACAAAAATACTTTTTCTCTCCTAATACATAAACTTGGATCATTACTGTGATCTTTCTTATGTAAGCTAAGTGTAAAACCACATAAACGCTTAGGCGTATGCATATTATATTTTCTCCACAGTTTATGGGATTAAAATGCAAAAAAGCGGCAAACTTTTTGACCTGAGGGAAGATACAGCATTTAGCTCATTTTAGACTTTCCTCACAAGAAGAAACAATATTCTGAAAAACGACATCTGTTTACATTCACTGTCAAATTATTATGTAATTATGCCGAGAGCAGAAAGGAGAAGTCGGTTGACGTTGTTTCAGAACAACAAACAGGGTTGCATGCTGCACATGCGATTTTTTCAAATCAAAAGCTTTTGAGGACATTAAAGGACAAAATGTAATCCTCTTCCACAGAAACAATGCAAATTAAGTGTGAGGTTTATGTTTGAAATCAAATAAAGAATAGAATAGAATTACTTTATTGATCCCAATTTGGGAAAACAAGGCAATATAGTTACAATACAATAAAATAAAAAATATACAATTGTGACAAAAAATGTGCAGAAAACATAAACAAAACAAAAATATAAAGCAGAATATAATATGTTCAATCAGTGTGAAGGTGTGGAATATTAAATAGAATACATATAGAATGAACAGTATGGTTTAAGTCCAGTGATCACAGAGAGGCTATGGAGCAGAGTTATCTGCAGCCAGAGGTGAGTTGTTATACAGGGTTATAGGCAGGAATGTTCTCCTGTACCTGTCCTTGTGACAGCGGAGCTGGAGCAGTGTGTTGGAGAAGGAGCTCCGCTGTCCTTCCAGCTGCAGGTGGAGAGGGTGGGTGGGGTTATCCATGATGGATAACAGTCTGTTGAATGTCCTCCTCTCCACCACAGCTTCAAAATTGTCCAGTTTGATGCCGATGACAGAGCCAGCTTTCCTGATCAGTTTATTCAGTCTGCTGGATAGGGACAGGTTTATGGTTATTTTTATATCTACCTTAAACAATCCATTGGACGAACTGTCCCACTGTACCCTGAACGTCAGATAAAACTGTGTTAAAATACATTTTACAACACTTAATCTTAAAACAAAGACCAGACCATTGCCAAAATGTATTTTTGGGGGGGAAAGTAAATGTTTTCTCTTCTGTTCAGCTGTACTTCAGCATCCTGGCACAGCGATGTGATAAATGACTTTTTCATTGTGAAAGAAAGAGCCCGATGACAGGAGAAATATCCTGGAGAAGACAGCGCTAAGAGGTGGAGACTGTACTGTCCGCTAATCACTGAAGAAATCCTTAACACTCAGTCAAAATTTGTAAATTTATCAAGGATTACAACCACAAACAATAAAACCCCTAGCATAGACTCGACCTAGCTCCTTCTTTGATGTTTGTCTTCACAAGAAAACAAGTTTGGTGCAGAGATATGAAAGGTAAAGTTGGTATAACTGTGCTTCTGTTAAACTTTAAAACTCCACCTGTTAGCACCAAGATGGCGAGGCAGAAGTGTTGTTCCCGTGAAAATCACTGAATAAAATGTGCAATAATATATGCATGAAAAATAAATCCATCACCATGCCAACAACTAGTATGTGGATGCAACAGTTGGCCTAAAGGAACGCTTCTGCACACACAAACACACAAAGATCCGATAATAAGGCGGTCCTCATAAGGACTTGCAATAACAAAAATGTCATTGAAAAAAGTCCATATTTTGATGTATTTAAACTTGCTTTAAGCAGCAGTTTACAGTCCCGCTTTGCTCCCCGTTAGTTGGTCTAATTCTCGTCATTCATTTCTGTGAGGTGTGTAGCCTGAGGCTGAGCTAAAGAAACATGTTTAGACACCCAGAGGCACTGCTAGACATTAAAAAAAAGCTAAGGTACAAGAAGCCAGCACACACTTTCCTAAAGAGTGAGCTTAAATCCATGTAAAGTGAACGTAAGACAGCATCTTTGTCATGAATGCAAATAACTGCAAGTTCATTTGATATAAAAATGTATATTGCTGGACACAAGCATCCCTGCAGGACACCTAACAACAAAGATACGCAAAGAAAATAAGGCATAATTGACAAAAAATAAGCATGACTCTTATAAACGAAGCATGAATTCAAAATGTCTTCATATAAAAACTCAAAGACATGAAGTAGGCAGAAATGGGCTGAGCTTTTAAAAGACAAACATCTGCCCTCTAGTTGTTTTCTCAGTTCGATTAATGCAGTATATTAAACATGCTGTTAATGTGGGCTCTACTTCACTCACATTATTGCATGTTTTATTGTGTATGTCAGCCAGGGCCACCAGGCTCCGCTCTGCAGTGAAGTCCAAACGTCGTCACTGATAAGCCACTCAATTACACTGGATAACTTCTTTTCATTATCTGTCTCTCTGTATCGCCGACTCATCCATCACACTTTCCCCTTCCCTTTTCCTGTTTCTCTGACTTTAAAACAACTTTCATTTAATTAAATTTACAAAAAATGTACATATATATGACAGTTTTGATTAATAACCATCAGTGATGTACTTCTATCAGAAATCTAGGACGATATCAGACTCACTTCATGATATCAATAAAATATAGATATATACTGCTAAGCGCTTATTAGCGCCTGAATTTCATTTTTCTATTATTTTTCTCAAATCACCTCCTATGTGAAAGATTTATAAAAAATATATATTATTTATTCATGTTAAATTGTCCAAAAAACATGAACTTCTGTGCATCTCCCAGTTCACTACATTACGTTTCATTGTTAATTCAATCAGGTCAAAAATGACTGTTGATTTCTATAAATACGTGTTTGGAGAAGATTACTTCTGATATTCTCTCCAGCCTCACGTTAGATCTAATACTGTGTCATGTTGATTCTGCTGTGCCTGCACAGTGTCCTTTACCACAACATGCACTCAGTGTGTCATATTTTAAACATGTCTGAGAAACGACTGCCGCTGCGCAGTATGTAATCCTCAAAACGCCGTGCTTCAGGCTAAAAATACAAATCTTTGTGAATCCACTGAGCTGTCAGGCTCATCGCAATAGAGGGGCTGACATCAGAGCTCGAACAGCCAGGATGTAAAGCTAAGTCCTGGGATGTCTGCAGTGTCAAGATGTGAGATGAGACATCTATCCTCAGAGATCATGAATCAAACTTTAATAATGTTTAAACTCTTGTTGATGGAAAGATCTGTAATGCTTTTCGTGGGTTTTTCTATAATGCACCTTTGATCCCATGAGTCTCAGTCAGATTTCTTTGCATTTTAAAGACTTCTGTCACAGATGAGTTTGTGTGCTGAGAAGAGGAAGTTTTTCTTAGTCTAACTTTATATTTGTGGGTACATTTTGCAGTGCTTTTAAAGGATGTCAGCATGCTTTCAGGTGCACATCACCTATCAGCAGCATAACAAACTTGAAGAGTTGACACGAGGACAAAAGCCCCGCCCTATCAGACATTATTGCATTTTTAATTTTAATACAACAGCAGAGAATGCACCAATGGGGGTCTTGAGTAACTTCACAGCAGCCCTTCCTTCCATGGAAATTTGACAGGACTCAAAACAAAGTGGCATAACAAACAGCTGGCCTCATCAAACTTTTATCAAATGAGTTGCAGACACACATACAGAGTAGAGTTGTGGACAAGTGTCTCACTCTACAGGTATCAGGGAGCTTGTTGCATACAAAGGATCTGAAATCCCCACCTGTGCCTTTCTGACTGTTTTCAAAACTTGACAATCCAGCATCCACATCACGTTGCCATCTGAAATGTGCAAACTTCTCCCCTAATCTCTCTTTTCCACTGTTCAAACAACTACGTTTGCCGCTTATGATGTGGAAATACTGCTTCATGCCTTTTAGTAGGATTCATCCCATCCTATTACTCCTTATGGTGGCAGGCTTTGGCTGTGAAGTCACAATCAATCCATCACGCATGCACAAACTGCACAAACTGCACAAACTGTACAAACTGTGCAATTATGGACTGATGTACATTTATGAAAACACAGTGAAGGGTTTGCAAACTAACCAGATTTATAAAATAAATAGGATTTCAGGTGTGCAAAGAAGTGTTACTGTATGCAGTATATACATAGTAGCTTGTAAAATAGTAAATACAGTACAAAATATAAAGGTGAAGTGACGGGACAGTAGCTTTAGGTGAAAAAGCGTTGGAAAATGGTTGGGTAATTCTTGCAACTCTCATATTGGCTGATGTTAATCTCAGCAAGTTTAAAATAATTGTTGCCAAATAAAGCATTCACCAAGAAAAACATTTTCAGAGATTTCAGGATTAAAAACCCCACCAGATTATAGTTTGTGGATTTCATACCTTAACTTTTGTTAAATAATGCATCAACATTGTAACTTTATTCCCAGGGATTGATAAATACATTTCTATTATCATCACATAATTTGGCAATTTATCATAACTAACATTGCAATCCAAAAAGACCACCGAAGAGTTCAACCTCACTTTAAAACCAACTTTTACTGTTTTTATGCTGTCGTGCTCTGGTTCCTTATTTTATTTTCTTGGGTTAGGGTGTTTGACGTATTATCTGTATTGCAGAATAAAGTTAAACAGTGTGACATTTCACAAAGAAAATCATCAGAAATGTTGATTAAAATGAATGACAGTTATGGATATTTTGAACACTGAGCAATTCCAAGCATGCCTAGAAAACAGATTAGATTTAGAGGGGTGACACAAGAGGGTCTTGTTGCAAAAGGGATCATAGGCCAGAACCACCAGAGCATGAAACAGATCGAGTGACATTCACACAGCCAGTACTCACTGCCGGTTTTATTTTGCAGCAGTTACACTTCCAGATCCTTGCTGTGCCTCTTCCCACTGCACCGCGCCGGAGGGGCTTCAGCGACTACGGGCTCAGACTCCCAGTTAAGATTGTTGTCAGAGCTCCTCTTCATTAGCCTCGAGCACTCCAACATCAAACAGTTCACCTCTCCGTCACACGTTGGGAACAGCAATGTTCATAATACTTTCCCATAAATCCTTTTCACCTCATTATGTTACTTCCACAGAAAATCCAGGAATCAAACCCTCATTTGCAGTTATTTTGTGACTGCATAATGAACTGTTTTTATGCAGTTCATTAAAAAAGTGTTTATTTCTAAGATTCAAGAGATTCTTATTTGGTATCTCAGTTATACAAGAACAGGAAAGTAAAATAATAGGGTTCTGGGTTATTGAATGGCAGAAACAACGTTAAAACAATACAATGAAATGCAATAATAAATAATCCGCGCTGCCACACACAGCTCCACCACCATCGTGAAGTGTACTGACAGCACGACGGTCATCGGCCTGATCACCGACGGCGCCAAGACTGTGTACAGAGAGGAGGTCAGAACCCTGACATCTTGGTGCCGGGATAACAACCTTCATCTCAACATCAGTAAAACCAAGGAGCTGATTGTGGATTACAGGAAGCAGCAGAGAGAGGGACACGCCCCCATCGCCATCAACGGGACTACTGTGAGAAGCTTCAGGTTCCTCGGTGTCCACATCACTGAGGAACCTGACATGGATCACACAACAACCATCACCAGAACAGCTCCACAGCAGCTCTTCTTCCTCCGCAGGCTGCAGAGGTTCAACATGGACTCCAGGATACTCTGCAACTTCTACAGGTGCACCATAGAGAGCATCCTGACCCTCTACAGGTGCACCATAGAGAGCATCCTAACCTTCTACAGGTGCACCATAGAGAGCATCCCGACCCTCTACAGGTGCACCATAGAGAGGATCCTGACCTTCTACAGGTGCACTATAGAGAGCTTCCTGACCTTCTACAGGTGCACTATAGAGAGGATCTGGACCTTCTACAGGTGCACCATAGAGAGGGTCTGGACCCTCTACAGGTGCACCATAGAGAGCATCCTGACCCTCTACAGGTGCACTATAGAGGGCATCCTGACCTTCTACAGGTGCACTATAGAGAGGATCTGGACCTTCTACAGGTGCACTATAGAGAGGATCCTGACCCTCTACAGGTGTACCATAGAGAGGGTCTGGACCTTCTACAGGTGCACTATACAGGGCATCCTGACCTTCTACAGGTGCACCATAGCGAGGGTCTGGACCCTCTACAGGTGCACTATAGAGGGCATCCTGACCTTCTACAGGTGCACCATAGAGAGCATCCTGACATTCTACAGGTGCACTATAGAGAGCTTCCTGACCTTCTACAGGTGCGCTATAGAGGGCATCCTGACCTTCTACAGGTGCACCATAGAGAGGGTCTGGACCTTCTACAGGTGCACTATACAGGGCATCCTGACCTTCTACAGGTGCACCATAGAGAGGGTCTGGACCTTCTACAGGTGCACTATAGAGAGCATCCTGACCCTCTACAGGTGCACCATAGAGAGGATCTGGACCTTCTACAGGTGCACCATAGAGAGGATCCTGACCCTCTACAGGTGCACCATAGAGAGGGTCTGGACCTTCTACAGGTGCACTATAGAGGGCATCCTGACCTTCTACAGGTGCACCATAGAGAGGATCCTGACCTTCTACAGGTGCACCATAGAGAGGATCCTGACCTTCTACAGGTGCACCATAGAGAGCATCCCGTCCTTCTACAGGTGCACCATAGAGAGCATCCTGACCTTCTACAGGTGCACCATAGAGAGGATCCTGACCTTCTACAGGTGCACCATAGAGAGGATCCTGACCTTCTACAGGTGCACCATAGAGAGCATCCTGACCGGCTGCATCACGGCCTGGTACGGTAGTTGCACCGCCCTCAGCCGTAAGGCTCTCCAGAGGTTGGTGAAAACTGCACAGCACATCACCAGGAAGGAGCTGCCATCCATGGAGGACCTCTACTCCCAGCGGCTCAGGAAGAAAGCCCACAGGATTATCAAAGACCCCCATCACCCCAGCAACAAACTGGTCCGTCTGCTCCTGTCTGGCTCAGGGACAGATGGCAGCAGACAGACCAGGGACAGTTCCAGGGCCAGTTTTAGACCAGGGACCGTTTCATTCCACAGGCCATAAGACTATAAAGCACCTTGCAGCTTGAACTGTTTTTATTTATTTTCATTTTTTGGACTACTTTATTTTTATAAAAATGTACGTCTTGTAATTTGACTGTTGAGGAACCTGTGGCCTAAGTGTTTCATTCACTGCATAACTTCACTGTAGTTGTGCATATGTTAAGCACACAATAAATCTTTGAATCTTGAAACATGAATCTACATGAAATGCGTGTAAATACAGTTTGCAAGGTTTCACAGACATACATTGTTGTCATGTTGTATTTTCATATTTTTGCTGCTGAGCAAATGTAATTGTAAGTATACAAAATAAGCATAAACAATAAGGAAAATAAAGAAACATCTATGAGAAATCTGTGATGATAATGCATCAGCACTGGCAAGTCTTTGATTATGCTGAACCACCACTACAATTGGACAGATTTATCATAGAACAAGATTAATTTTTGCCAAATAAGATAATAGGTAGTAAGCAGTGTGTTTTTTTGAGCTCCACGGAGTCCTGACATTATAAATCCTTCAAATTAAATTCATAAATATTGTTCTTTGTGGGGAAGTTGCATATTTTTGCATGCTCATCATTGATACATCTGGTGTGTGTTTTTTGGCAATGATAGGCCAAAACCACAGGTGACACTGGTGCATTCATCTGCAGTGTGGACACTTTTATTCATATTAACAAACTTTAGCCATTAAGGACACCAGGGACATGACCGCCATCCCTCACAGTCACAGGAAGCAGCAGAGTCCATGCACATCCAGATGGCTTCGTCTAACAACAAATTTGGGTGTAAAGTAGTGCCTGTCACAGAGACAGACTGAAAGAAGCACTTGAAGAAGAGGAGAAGACTTTTTCCTTTTTTTAAAGAGCCACCTTAGCAGTGAATATTATGTCCTTTGTATAAAATTCTCCCAATACGTGGCACCATAATGACAGGAATTTGGGTAAACACAGTGACAGCTATTCGATTCAAGCAGCAGGAGGGAATTCACAAACCCACTTCTCTGATTTCAGCCTGTCCAACTGAGCTGATTAAAAAACGAGATCTGAGAGAAACACACCACTCAGCAACATGGAGGTCAAAAGAAAGTGGAGCAAGAGAAATAGTCTGAAAAACGAAAAATCAGACTCAAAAGAAACGCTTGGCAATTAACTGACATGAGGGAAGGAAGCTGCGTTCATCAACAGAAGAAGAAGTGACATTTAAAGAAGTGTATGACTCAGAGTAAACAGCAGCTGCAGCAGGCACATACCTGTATTTAAGTTACCTGAAGATGCAGACATTTGCTTAGAAGAAGAACAGCTAGGTCTCAAAGAAAGTGACACAACACACTGTCTTGTTTTTTGGGGAAGGGAAACAATGCAGTAAAAGTGAGTTGCATGCTTGCTGTAAGCAGGAATACACAGTTAAAGACATCTTAACAGCAATGATCACAATGTTTTCAGAAAATGGATGTAAAGCAGCTAAATATCTAATAATATGACTGCCTTCAATGTGTTTAGTTCCTGTCACTCTAATTTTTCTTTTGGTTCTGGCAAGAATTATATTTATCTTCTCTACACATTCATATCGAAGTAGACCAGCCCCTCAGGCACAGGCCAAGGGGCCCGCAGTATCAGGGGCTCGAGAGACACAAACTTATAATGAAAACTAAAATGACCATAAAAATATTTTAAATGACTTTAAAGAGCTGCACATCAGCTACAAAGATACACCAAATAACTACAAAAAGGGGTGAAATAACTACAGACACTTAAAAACTGCTAAATTGACAAAAAAAAAACACAAATGTTAAAAAGTGGCACATATAGACCAAAGACAAAATGTCCACATAAACCACCATAAAGTGGCACATAACGAACAAAAACACACAGTTAAAGAGACATAAAGCAACTATAGATTTACATATAATGCCAAAAAGGGACACAAAAAGACCATAAAGAGACACAAATTAACTACACAGAGATGCATTACAACTACTTAATGACACAAAACAACCACAAAAACCCATGTAAAGACCACAAAGAGGGACAAAAGCCCACACGAAACCACTACAAAGTCTCATAACTCATAACTACAAAAACAGACACATGACCACAAAAATATACAGAACCACTACAAAGAGACAAAAAACCACAACAAAAATTGCAAAAGCATCCTGCGTCTGTGTGTCTTGCTCCTGTGTTGAAGAGCTGGTTTTGAATGTCTGTGCCCAGAGGCTCTCCGACACACAATCCGCCCATGGCTTCGCTCTGCAGCACAAGAAGAAAATGATAAACTTTCCACCCTTTATGATATCTTGAACTTGTGGGGATTTTCTTTATTTTTTTAAGTTGTGCAAAAGCCTCTCCGGGTCGCTCTCTTTTTGTTCACTCTGCTATGAAGTATATTTTCTGCTCTTTTGCGGCCTTTGTTCTTGTCGGTCTCTCTCAGAAAACTGCCTTTCCTTCATGGATGGCAGAGCACCGTGTCAGCTGCTGTCACACGTCTCAACGTTCGGCCTTCAGTTATCTATTTACTGTAAACTGATGGAAAAAAGAAACTATTTTGGGAAGCAAGGAAACAAAAGATGGGTACTTTCCTCAAAGGTTGTCAGATTTCCAAAACCTGACAGTGAGACGTGCAGCTAGTCATTCAAATTTGACATTTAAAGTAAAAAAAGAAGCTACATTAAAATATGCATATAATGTGGATACATACAGACAAGGAAATGAGATTGAGATGGAAACAGGATTATGAGTCAGGAGATCAACAAATGCTTATAAGGATCCATCCTCTTGGAACCATAATTCATTTTGTATGATAAGTTACATAAGATGCCACACTTTATCATTACTGTTAGTGCATATTTTGCTTAGGTAGTTAACCTTTGACACAATTAATCATTTTCTTTCTGCGTTCCCATGGCGTAGGTCTTCCGGCCTTAAGGAGGGGCAGTTGTTGTTGCCAGTTTCTGACCGAGCACAAGCTGATATGAGATATGAGTTTATTGTTTAGGGACGTCTAGGAACGTGATGAGGAATGTTGATTATATACACTGAACTAGTTAAATCCTTGGACTGCAGTAGAGACCTTCAGAATTGGTCGGGCAACAGCTGTGTGAACTCGTGGCTGCAGCAAATGTCTTGTCAATTTTCCAGCCGTTAACTTCATAATAAACCTTCAGTGTTTGCCATCAAGTTCCAGCTCTCGCCATGTCTCCATTGCTTCAGAAGTTTCCCTCACAATAACAGCCTCGAAAAGAACATCCAACAAACATAACAAGCGTGGATCTCACAACCTGATATCCATTAATTATGACCCCATCCCAATCACATTACAGCAGACCTTCCTGATGATACCCTAAGATCAACTTTGAAATTGTTCCCAGCATTGAGATGGGACATAATCATGTACACTTGTCCTGTAAGGGATCCAATCATTGTTCATCCTGAATGGCTCGTGTCACGTTGACCTGTTCAGCACTGGTAAAGGGAGACAAATTCTCCCACAGTAGCGAAAAGTCATTTCAAATAAACTGACAAAACAATTATGAAACAGACCAACTCTGCCAACAATGACATAATTGCATCGTTTTTTAAAAACTGCACCGCATTTCTCCTAATGGAAGTCAAAGGATCAAACAACTCAGAACGCTCACAAGAAGGATAAATAAACAAAAAGGATCAACTATCTTGAAGAGGTCAAAAATACAACAAAAAGAAGCTATCAAGAAATAACAGAAAATCACTCAGTATGAGGAACAAAAAACATCCACAAAACTCAGGAGCATGGGACAGGTTTTAAACATGAGACAAATGCTGGTACGCTGGCTACTGACGCAAGAAGACGAACTGGCACAAGACAAGGGGAGACTGGACTATTTTATCGTGAGGTAACTGGGAACAGGTGGAAACAATCAGGGGGACAAGGGCAGGGTTGAAATGATGTGGTGTTTTGTTTCTAAGAATTCACCAACATTCTGACACCAGAGAAATAATTGTGCCGGTAGAATAGTAAGGTGGTTAAGATGGCTGCAGAAACAGATTCGCGATTGAGAGCTGCAGGCTTGGAGAAAAGAATAGAAAAAGTGTGCACGCAGGCCAAAATAAAACAAAAGGTCACTTTCTCTGGGTCTGCTGCTTGAACCCCGAGAATTTCAGATACTAGTGGCAGAGTGTTGAAGATATGCAGCCTCTGTCCTCTGTGGAATCGCCGGCTTTTAGAAAGCTTGTCAGCTAACGCTGCCATAGAAACTTGTTCATATACAGCAGGTTACAGGGCCGTGCAGAGGCTCCACTAACATGTTATTAATAACACACAGAGACGTCATGTTATCGGTATCACATATTATTCAGCCCACTTAAACAGAGCATGAGTTTAACTTCTAGCTCTTTTCCTAATTATCAGCATGTACTGCCATAGATAGCTTTAATTAATGAGCTGCAATAAATACATTTTAGCATTTAAAGCCAAACTTTTGCAGTTATTTTGGTGAAAGTAATGCAAAAGTAGTGTTACGCATTACAGTTCAGAGACAGTAATAATGTAATATGTACTGTATTACATTTTGGAAGTAACTTGCCCATCACTGGAGGTGAGTACCGAAACAAAACAGGAAGTGGGAGACACGACAAAAATGACTAGACAAAACATGAAACATGACTAACCATTAACCTGGAGCATGATAGGACAAATAAGAAACATGACGAGGCCAACAAATTTGACGAGACACAACACTGTTTGACTGTTGACTTGCAAAATCATCTCTGAGATTGACAAATATGATACATGAAATTCACGACACAATTCAGAGAAGTAAAAATAATATTTGTCGTACCGTACATATTGTTTTAAATAAAGTCCCATAACGCTAACGATGTCTAAAAACAAAGAAAGGAGGAACAGCAGGCGTTTTCAAATTTCTGTGATGCTAAAGAACGGCAAGGCCTTAGGGAGATCTGCTATAAGCCTCTTTAAGATGTAACGTGGAGCTTTAATGAGATCTGCCAAAAGCATTTTATCACAAGAAGGAGACCGAGATGGAGTCAATAAGGTCATTTAGAAAGAGCAGGAAAGTGAGCCCTCTCACCATCTCCCTGCAGACCTGGGAGCACAAACTCAGGAGTAACAGCACACAGCAATTATCTGTTGCACAAAGGGTTATAGGCTTCTCGATTTTCTATATTTACATGAAATCCTCAGAAAATGGACATAATCTAACCTAGCATTTTTGATCTTTTGTACATGAAAGAATACAAAAATATTTATGAGTCCTATTTTTTTATCCTGTTGTTAGAGTTATTGCATGTACTCCACCTCAGGACATTAAAAACGTGTTCACTACAGTCACAATTGTTTTAAAGTAAAGGAGTAAAATGTGTCAAGTATAGCACCTTTGAAAGAACAAGATCATAAATGCTTGACAAGAATGACACATATATATATACAAATGATAAAAAATGACTTGAAAGATGTTCAAGCAGTGACAGCAAGACTCAAAAACATGCAACAGGCCGTGCATGTGCAGTTACAAAAAGAATATATTAAACACAAGAAAAAGACATAATAAGGGATGTGTTTTAACTGCATCATAAAACTTAATACAATAAACATTTATTATGCAACTTTCATAGAAGAAATGTAGCTCCAGGAGCTTTACATTGAAAAGAAAAAACTAAAACAATAAAAAATATTTCTGAGGAGTTTTTATATTATATCATAAATGTGTTATTACATTTTAAATATGTATAATAGCTCATTGCAATATTGTAAACACAAAAAGGCAAACTAAAAACAAACTTATTTTTAATTTCTCAGAGTTCAAAAACAGTAGTTGTTAGTATTAAGCTTGGTGACTTGTAAATATCAATTTTACACAAAATTCCAAAATAAAACTTGTCACACAAGAAAGCCCTCAACGTTGACATAGTGTGGAGGATTACAGTCCATCATAACATTATCAGGCTTCTTAAAGAAAAACAATGTAGCTCTTTGGGGAAGTAAATTCATTCAGATTAAATAAATAAAATATATACTTTATAGTGCAAATGAAAAATATATGTCTCACTTTTCACACACAGGATGCAGCTTATAAAGAGTGTGTCATGTTTTTACAGGAAGACCTGCCGGAGGTGTTTGCTGGTGAGAGTCTGAAGCGGAAACAGAGGCCTCTTACAGGGTTTTTGCTGTAATGTGTGTGTCCTGTCAGCAGGCAGCCTCTGGGGCGCCTAAGTGTACCATCTGTGACCGGTCCGCATGCCATCATCCTCTGAACCTCTGCCACTGAGGGTGAGGCCACGCTGGGTCACATGACTCCTGCCTCACTGCCAGCAGCTGTGGAGAGGAGCCAACAGGAAGCACGCTCTCTCTTTGTCTTTATCATGTACTGTAGGTCCTGAAATCATAATTATGTACAGCACATATCAATAACAACACAATCCAAAGTGCTTTCAGAAAACACTAAAAGCATTAAGAAGTGGTGCAAAAAACAATTAAACATTGTCTACTGTATATATGTATGTATTTAATGATGTTTCTAAATCATTTAAATAATAATAATAATACATGTTTTATTTGTAAAGCACCTTTCATAGCGAAAATCAATTGTTCTGCCCTGACAAAAAACTAAAGTTTGACTCATCTAACCTAATCCAAACTAATACAATATAATACAAAACAAAATATTACAATATAATATAGAACAATAAGATATCATTAAAAAAAAACCTGAGATCATGTAAATTCAAAGTGTAAAGTATAAAATACTAGAATAAAAATGAAAGTGTAAGCAATGAGTATGCATTTCCTTTAATAAAAAGCAGTAATCAAAAGATCTAAATCTCATTTAAAATAAGAGTTGCAGTTTTCTGGGAGCAACATAAATATAATGAGCATACTAACTCAAAACTGCTTGTCCAAGTTTAGTTTTTACTCTGGGGACAAAAACTACACCTGTATATGTTTATGCAGCAGAACATCAGAAATGTATTTTGGCCCTGAAACATCACACATAAAATATGTTGTTTGCCATTAATAATGCATCTCGACAGAGCTAAGCTAACACATAGAGTAGCAGCTGTGGTGCCAAACAGAGCCAGACACTTCTCTGTAGAGGATGTGTGGAGATTAAATTATTATCGATCTTCTGCTGTAAATCTGTTTAAGACGGCAGACGAGGAGTACTCCTTTAATACAATCAGCTGTGATCCACTGATGTCTGCTGATTATCTGTGAGCTACTCTGCACGTGATGCTATTTTATAGTAATACTGAATAGGAATGTACCTACAATGTAGACTATGGATTTATTTAATAGGAGTGAAAGCATGTGCAGGCCGCACAATCAGACAAAGTATCATGACGAGTTATTACACAAAGAAGATGCGCTGCGAAAAGATAACTATTTGATGAAATCACACCTGTTGAACCAAGTGTAGAATTACATTTTGTTTATAGATGTTGAATATATGTTATTTTTGATGTTTTCTTACTTCTGCAGTGGTCACTGTTTAAAGAGGCCTTATTATGCTTTTGGGGGTTTTCCCTTTCCTGTGGTGTGTTATATAGGTTTTTGACCTTGGAAGTTTGATTAACCATAACTGTAAATGTAAGAGGCACAGGATAATTTGCACGATACTATCATGTTTGTTTTATTAACATTATGTATTATATAAAATGTCAAAGTTATCATCCAAACCTGTATAATGAGACATACTTGTCTACTTGTATCCGTGCATCAATAAATGAGTCTTGCTATAACACATTTTTTGACAACAGCATGAGGATGAACATTTTCTCTTTTTTGATTATTATTTAAAAATAAAATCTTGCCTTCTGCTGCTCAAATATTTTTGCTTAAAAATGTACACACCCTGTGGGTTTTTTTTACAATTTAATGAGAGTCAGGAAACATCCAAAAGGAAAAGAAAACACAGAAATGTTGCAGCAGTGAAGGTTGACAGTGTGGGCAAATATTCATGATGCTGTCAGAAAGCTCAGGAAATCAGAAAAGCATGTGGACTAAACTCCTGCAGCTCTCCGTGGATCCCCGCCGTCCATCACTGCACACTGCATGACACGTCCCATCAGTTAAACACAAAGCATGACAAGCAGCCATTCATGAATAACTTACTGCTAAAAACTGTGTCGCACGTCAGTCACATCATCTGTGTGAGCTCACAAACTCTGTCTGTGCTCACTGACTTTTACTTATCTTATTTAGTTACGTTACTACCTGGAAAAGTGTGTTAAGACTGCACGAAAACACTGATAATATAAACGTTTTATCATGTTCAATATTATTTTCTGTGTACATCAATGGAATGACACTGCACAGCAACACTTTTAGGTTGCTAAATATGCTTATAAAATGGTTTTAGTGTGTTTTTTCCACAAAAAGTATTATTTTGCTCAGGTTATCAAGCTAGACACAAGTTCAGCTCAGTAAATTTGACTAAAATTGAACAACATTTATACTTTAAAAATATAACCTTTGGTCCCAATCTATATAGAGTAAAATCAACTCTTCATTCACTGTTCCTTTTTCAGAGTTCCACTCTAGTGTTTTTATTTTTAACTCTACTTAATGCTAATTTACCCTTACCTCCTGTAAACCTTCTGCCATTTCCCTCACTATAGAATATATGTTTACTCAATTTAGAAGTGCAGGGAACATAGAAGACAAACTAAGTTTTATAGACAGTGTTTATTTTATATGTAAGAAGGCTAGACAGTATCTTTTTATTAGAAGACTGAACACATTTGGGGCTAGACGATGTTTCAGAAGAAGTTTATATAAGCCTCACAGTGAGCATCCTTGTTTTTAATATCTGTGTCTGGAATGGACACTTCAGTAAATAAAGGTGAAGATTGTTACGACAGCAGGAAAGATAGCAGGCTGCAGACAAAGCCATTAGCTTGACCTCTACAGCTGTACACAGGAAACCCCTGTCAATCATTAATGACAGAAACAACCCAAGGAGACAGGATGCTACAGTAAGAAGCTGGCTCAGAAAAAGAAGTACCAGGGGTTCTTGTTTCCCAAATGCAATTAATGGGGTCAGGATAACTACAGAAAACATATATGGTCACAAAAGATCATTTAGAGAAAATGTTTGGAATGTATTAGTTGATTGATTACTTAGTTTTGTGAGTGTACTGACCTATAGTGCCCAGCCATTCTGTGCTTATAAGACCATGCCTTTTAAAAAATACAGTTCTATGAGATTCAAAGTAAGATAGAAAAGGAGGCATATCCGGGTAACCCTGCACTTTACAAAAGGTCTTGCCAAGCCTAACATCTCCTTTCTTCATGAGTATAAGCGTATAACTGAAATGAGTTTTATCTAATATTTGTGTTGCTTTGTACAATCTTTGTAAATGTCAAAGAATATAACATATTCTGTCTCTTGTGAGCGATCAAGTTTATTCTATTCTCGCCTCCCAGAGCAGGATGTAAGATCACAAATCAAGCGACATGCAACAATGCACCTCAGTTGCAGAGTTGACTAAAGGATCCAAGAATCTGTCTAACTAAATTACAGAGTTCTTTGGCTCCTAAAAGAGACTTTTTTCTGGAGAGACAACAGTCTTTGCAGCACTTCACAAATCTGGACTGTGTGGGAGAGTTGCCAGATGGCAGCAGACATCGAGCCTGGAGTTGCAAAAAGGCGGTGAAAGACTTCGTAGTGCACAATGCAAAATGATTAAATGATCACTGAAGACTTCAATCAGAATGCAAACTGATATTTTTGTGTAAAATAAGAATCAGCATCCCTGCTAAGGTGAAGCGATGAAGAAGCATGCAGATGAATCAATAAAACAATATTAATAAAGAGATTCAACATTTTTATAGGTGTATATTCGGTGCCTGTTTACCCATTCAGCAGGCAGTGTATCATTAATGTGGAGTCTGGATACCTAATGAATGAGGCCAATATTTACTCTTCTTTATAGGAATATCTGTCTCTTAGCTCCTAAATTCTCCACTCTCTTTCACTGCTCCATCAATATTACCTGCCAAAACCAGCACCATGATAAGAAGCTGAATAGTGGGGAACATCATCATCCCTATTAAGATGAAGCAGAAGCATAAACAGATGACAACACACCAGAACATTAAGTGAGGATCAGAGGCTTCTCACTCAGACTGTGAGGATTAAACAGATAAGGGAGGCCGTGCAGGAACACCTGCAGCTCCACCTACAGCTCTTCCTGCAGCTCCTCCTGCAGCTCCTCCTGCTGCACCAGAGCTCACAAACACAGCAACATACAACAGCTAAATACTGATTACAAACATTTACCTACAAAGCATGAACAGGAAGGAAAAAGGTCCCTCTTGTGCTTTCTGGGGTTCCTCTTCCACCTCTATTGGACTCCTTTATTTACTTCCTGAACATACTGACATCCTTATATAACACTTCTGCTCCTATTGGCTACCGCTCAAACACATTGTACGTCATAGGCTGTGGGGCGGGACATCTCTAAGTGGTTGACCAATCAGGTTGATCAATCACATCAGAGCAGAATGGGCTGTGGTTTCAGACAGAGGGGGAAAAGAGGTGCTGCAGCACAGGCAGTCTGGTAAGGAGAAGTCGTCAAATATTAAAGATAACGCTACCTGTCTCACTACAAGCATTAAGCAATATTTTCTTAATTTTTTTTTAAATCCAAGAGTCTAAAATCCCACAAAGCTGGATTGACGTTGTTACTATTCAGTTATTAAAGTCAAGGCAACAATTTGGGCTGCAAAAGTTGTTTTGAAACACTTCAAGGATGACTGCAGCACTTGAGTTTTTAGGAACAAAAAGGAAGTTAACCCACCACTTCTCACACAACCGTGTAGACATTCACACACTATGCAAGCTACATAGTGTTAATCATTACAAAAGTTATACCATTATTCCAATTGCATCCAATTGTTGTTTAGAAAATGCACAAAAAATGCAAAATGTCTCTCATGGCCGGAACCACACATACACAATTGTGTGTGAGTGTGTGTGTGTGTGTGTGTGTGTGTGTGTGTGTGTGTGTGTGTGTGTGTGTGTGTGTGTGTGTGTGTGTGTGTGTGTGTGTGTGTGTGTGTGTGTGTGTGGGAGTGTTCACACAGCTTTGTTCATCTAAAGGGTCTTAAGTATGTATTTATATTTATTGAGGGATTTATATTCCTTTGCAGTGTGAATGTAATAATTCCACAAATGTGATCCTGCACCTGATAGAAAATTGATAAAAGATAGCTACAGCAGGAAATGGAAAAGCAGGAGGTTTTATATTTCCACCTTATGAATCTAATCAGAGGATGCAAAAGCACAAACACAGAAACTGTCAGTCATGTGACAGTTTTTATAAACACCACTATACGTGCTGTTTATGCAGCATGTTGCTCTCTCATACTTTAAACTCAGTTCTGCTTCAAATGGTCATTTTGTACGTGAGTTATCCTTCAATTAATGCCTATATAAGTGTGTTATGAACTCTAAACTCTGTACGAAGAAGCGTCCACACCGCAGATTGTATTCCCATCTACAGTGCAAAAGCCAGCTGATCATCTGGGATGACGTTCTTTTATGAAAATATTCATAAAACTATAAATCAACTAATGGCAATTAAACCCTGTGTGAGGCTGGAAGAGACAGCGAGGGATTTTTACCAGAGCAGGTGTACAGAGGCAGATGTTGTGGTTCATCGGTACAGATCTTTGGTATAAATAGTGCCGGGCCACAGCTTGAGAGTTGTTTATGTGTTGTGTTTGTTTGTTTTCTCCTCTGCAATATTGAAATGAGTGCAACATAAGCTCAATATTGTGTAAAAATAGAAGCACGTGTTCACCAGCTGGCCTTGGATCAGGACCTAACAGAGACTATGTTTTCCTCACTGTTCCCTCAGTGTCTAAATAAAGAATAACACTACTGCAGGTGAGAGGCCAGAATTAAAAACATCTCTGTAATCAAAGCTTTAAAACATCTTGTAATTTTAGGATAATAGAGTATAACTATTCTGAGACAGTAGTACAGTTTTTAGAGTTATCAATGGATCAATCTTACTCAAAACAGCCCTTTAAAAAATCAGCTATAAGGAGAGGAAATGTATCAATAGATATTTTATATTTTACATTAGATTCATAAAAACCAAAAATTATTACTATAATTTGACTCAAAAATCATGTCGACCTCTAAATATGAGTTTGTCCTTGAACCAGCCCATGTCACAGGGAACTTCTACGTCTGTAAATCTGATTCCAGGTCAGTGTGTGCTGCCTCCAAGTGGAGAAACTGGAAAAACACAGAGTGACAGTAATAAAGATTAGATTATTTATTGTATTTCATCAGTTGTTGGTCATTTTTTTCCTTTGATTTCTCATTATATTTGTTTTACCTTTTGAGTGCACTTTCTTATTTGATACGTTTTTTTAAAAGTTAATTCATCTTCTATTTTATTTTATTCTAAAACTGACATGTAACTCAATCTCCCCTAGGATAAATAAGGTATATCTGATTCTGTAAGTAGTTAGAAGGAGCATGTTGTTTTCTGTGCCTCTGCTGGTTGTGTTGCTACTTTTGAATCTGTGGAGCTTAGCAGGGTTTCACTCATATACAGAACACATTTGCACAAAAACAAAACAATTTACCGACGTGTGAGAAGGGGTTATTTGACAGAAAGAGACATCTGCTGCCAGAACACCTGAGGATTTGACTCTCAGCTAAAATTCATGCAAATGTAATCAATGTACTGATAGGAATAATGGAAAGTGAAATATATTATGTGTCCTATTAACTCATAAACATAGGTGAAGAAACAAGTTCATTGGAGCTATTTTAGGATTTTGATCAGATCAGGACAATCTTTTGCAAATGAACAATGCCCAGTTTAACTCCAAACGATTAAAGACATGTCCATAAAACAAAAACAAGAATATGAAATCAGCGGCGGGGGGGGGGTTATTTAAATGTGGCGTTTCAGCCAAGACACAAAAAGTGTGCGGGCGGCAGTTTGAACATGCTTAATGCCAGCTCTCTTATATCTGCTGTAACACACGTGTATCTGTTCAACCCTGAGTTTCATGTTTCAGCAGACACTAATTATCATACACTCTTCAGATAAGATCAGCTGCCAGAGTGGATATGAAATGCTCAATTTGTAAAAAAATTCCCTGATTTATTTGGCAATCATTTATATACTGATTTATTTATTTTACTTTTTTGATATTTAAGGTTTTCTTGGTTTATTTCTAAACTCATAAGCCTACTGTAGGTATGTCAACCATTCTGTAAAACTTGAAAAAAATAAATAAAGTAAGATAATAAAATAAATACAGTTGAGCATACATTTGCTTTGGTCTCTGAGAAGGATAACATGTGTATTGTTTGCTTGTTTTACTGTGATCCTAATATTTCAAACACAATTAAATGATTATTTTGTTTATGATAAACGTCAAAAATACTGTCCACATGAAGATTATACATTTCAGTTTTAGTGTTTATTGAGTTTTTTGGTATTAAGTGTTATTATTAATCACAAGGTTTTGTGTTGCTCTGTCTATGGAATTTTTGTTTTTACTTTTGGGGAAGAGCTTTGTTTTTCCTTTTATGTACGGAGCGGTGGTGGCAAAGTCTATATGGACTTGGCTTGGGAACTGGAAGGTCACCAATTCAAGTCCCTGAAAGACCGTCCCCTAGCTCTTCCTAACTCGAGGATGGGTCAAATGCTGAGACCTTGTATATTCCCTGTTGTGGGACATATAAAGGATTTCTGATTTCTGATAAAAAGCGCCATTTAAATAAAGTTTCATTCATAATTAATTGAACAAAGTGATTTCCTGTACTTTAAATATAGGTGACCTGTGTATTTCCATCCTGCATTTCTAACGTCCTTCAGTTAATGAAAACTCAATACTTCATTTCAACCAACCTAACAGTTTTTAAATGTTGATCTTCTGCCAAACACTTGAGGTTTCCATTTACAGCCAAAGTGCATTTTCAACAATCAGCATTGTTTTCCCCTGTTGCAGTGAAATAAAATACTTTCTTTTGAGGGGAAAGAGCAACATGAGAGTTGTCATATTGATAAAGTTTATAACCCTTAAAATGTGTATACCATGGGAAGAAAAGTGTTGAGACTACTTTTAACATTTTTAACTGATTCATCAGACTTCGATGGATTGTATTACTTTATATAATTATGTTCAGTTTAATCACCCCCGAAAAAGAAAAGTATGACCACATATAACCATAAACATGCCATATATTAATGAATTTGTCTATATATATCGTCTTCTCTTTAACATTGTGACAGTTTAAAATCATTCAGATGGGGGCTTCAAACAGGTGGGTTTCCTGCTCCTGAATTGTAAAATATTTGTTATGTATGTGTATTTTAATAACACAAATAGTGCAAGTAAACTAAAACTAAGATAAGATAAACTGATATTGATCCCCATATGGAATTCACCTAGACTATCAGACCACATTAAGTTCAACAAATGTCTCGATCAGGTTAAGTTAGGTTTTAAATAACATAATGCCACATACAGCACTTTGATGAAGACTTAGAGGTAAATGCATGGTGATGCAACGCTGTGTGTGGTGGTCTGAGTTACAGTTAGCCTGCAGTTCTACAAAGAAACTACACAAAGCTGTCACACAGTTTCACTGTACGGTGTGTTGGCGTCATCTAGTGGATCAATAGCAGAGACACTCACACGGACTCAAAGCTACAGACTCTAAACAAGCGAAACATCACTGCTCAGTTAGAGGTGGACTTTAGACCTGTCCAGGCAAAGCTCGGTTTCGATTAATATTGATCAAAGGTCAGGTCAGTGGTTTCACAGAGACAGAGAGGTTCCTCCCTCCTAACTTAAAACAAAACAAGGAGAAAAAATAGTGCCCACGATCGAAAAGTCAAATGAAACCTATTTCATTTCTCATTTATTTACTATAGCTACTGTACATTTTATTGTCAGAGAAAGAAATTCAAATTGTTGTACTTGATTCCCAGAAGTGTAGACCTTTGCATTAAGCTGCGTTTAGTTTAGTTTTTTCTACCTTTTATTCGTACTACACATTTATTTTAATCTATTCATCACATGCTTGTTTTGTTTTTTTTAACCAAATTAGAAACACAATATGTGCAGATTTGATACACTAATGATGCT
The DNA here is from genome assembly GCF_036324505.1 of Eleginops maclovinus. Classification (NCBI taxonomy): domain Eukaryota; kingdom Metazoa; phylum Chordata; class Actinopteri; order Perciformes; family Eleginopidae; genus Eleginops; species Eleginops maclovinus. Next base: position 19,398,646 of record NC_086356.1, on the reverse strand, counting down.
GTGCACTGATATGTTCCTAAAAAATCATCAAACAGGAAATGATCTGTTTATGACTTCCTCCTGGCTGCTTACATTGAGTTTGACATTGCAATTACAGCCTTCATCCAGTGGATGTCAGCCCTCCTATGTTTATTTCAGAGGACTTTAATATCCCATTAAAGGACACCTCTGTAGAAGTCTGTATGGCCTGTACTTCTTAAAACACAGACAGTTAGAGATAAGGATTAAATACCTGTTCAGTAAACACACATCTGACAGCCAGCTCTAACCGTCTCCGCTAAGAAAGGGAGAAACAGAAGTAGGCTGAGGTCTTTCTCATTTCTTATGTAGGCTACGGCCGTTCCCGACGGGTGTTTGGGGATAGCCTGAGGTTAGACCTGAAAAGTGAATCAAAAATGGAATAGGTCATTTAAATAGGACAGATGTTTCTGTAGGAAAGGCCTGAAGTATTTTCTCCAGCAGTGTTCAGCACAGAGAGACTTTATCCATTGTTTGTATAGTGAACTGAGGAAAATATTTTGTTTACTCCTAGTTTAACCTAAAAATGCATTATTAAATAATGGTGTTTCTGACAAATAAGGCTATATTAACAAATATGCTTTGCATATTTTCCATAAGTAGGCTTTGGATTAAATGGATTGTGCACATTTTGTCACATCAGCACATTTCTATTGGGCACAAAATACTGCCTTTTGTGCTTTTTTAAATGCAGAAAATGATTTATGTTTTTTTGTCTGACATTACATTTTTTTTAGCCTTGTTTGCGTTGTGGCAATGTCAACTTTTGCTCGGTTTACTGTTCTAGAAATAGCTGAACAGATATTGAAAGGACATTAGTTGTTTCGTTGAGGACTATTGCTTAAGATGTGATTTTCTGACGTGAAGTACAAAGACATTGATATTTTTGATTTTGTATGACATTACCCAGGATGGGTTGCGAGACAAAATACGCCCCCAGGCACAAAAAGGCGGTCTAGGAGGAAGAGACAGACCACTCTGAAGTCATTCTGCTTAGCATGCGGTCCATTTGTCTCGTTAGTCAGTTTTTAAATAGTTGTTTTTGTGGTTGTTTGCCCTCTTTGCAAAGTCTTTATGGGTCTTAGCATCTTTTTGTACATGTTTTCATAAAATGTAGTGTAGGCTAACCTCTCAATTCCACCCTAATCCTCAAGATTTTTTTTTTTTGCGTTACAGGATCAAAATGTAAATGTTTAATAGTTGGATTTATTACTAAAATCCTTCAAAATGTATGGCATCCAACCAATCTCAGCTAAACCTTTTTTAGTTCTCAAATTTACAATCAACATTTTAATGTTTTACTGCATATATGATATCTTTCTGCAAGCAATTGTTAGTGCGTTAAACGCTTACTGCACCGCTGTAATATTTCTAAATGGTGGTGACAGGTGCCTCATGCAAATCTTTCCATCACTATTTCTATCACTTTATTTTATCTCCATCCTCACTTTCAGAGACGGTAATCGAGCAGAACCGAGACACTGATGGGATTACAGCCCGCTGCCATCAAACTGACTGATACTGATGCACATCAGAGGAAAACACAGCCAGTAGACGATCAGCAAATCTGATAAAGTGCCACATTTGCTCAACAGCAAACACTCTAAAAAGATAAACAGCATTTGAGAAGATGCAACTGTATTTCAAAGCACCAGACTTGAACCATCTGCTGTACATAAACACATTTTTATTCAGCCCGATATAGGTTACACATGAAAAACAAAAAAGTCAAACTAAGAGAACTACTTCCCTTTGCGGAGCTAATATGACAGTTTTAAATCAGCTTCAGTCCCCACATGACAGCTGTCAACATTAGCTGCCGTGAGCTGTGAGGATTTAAGCATGATCACATGCTAAGACTGACCTGAGGCTTTTTTTTTTTACTCCTTTCTTTAAAAATAATACAAAAAGAAAACATATCCCCTCAGCAGTCTGTATGAATGTTTTGTCACTAAGTGATATGGAATGTAATCTTGGAAAGGTAAAAATAAAACGAGATAAGAAACTGACGGAATAAAAAAAGGAAATCCTGTTTCCAGGCTGCTACTGTGTGCGAGGCGTCAGATACAAAACTCCACCTCAGTCCAAAAGTGTCAGACAAAGGAAAAAGAACTGAACCGCTGTGAATCAGTCTCATAGTCCTCACACGTGGATATGAATAGAAAGCACAAACCTCGATGCTCAATAGTACAAAGGAAATCAGCTTTGGAGTCATAGACACAAAGCAAAGACTGAGGAGGGAGAAGAGGGGGAGGGTCTTAACATTTAACTAGTGTTAGTCAGGGGTTTTCTTAACTTGTAAATTTCACAAAGTGCAAATTTTCATTTATATTACATCTTAACCAATTTTTAGTAATTGGTCATTTTCTATGAAATAACAATGAAAAATGGTTAATTCCACACACTACCAACCTAGTCATAGCCACCCCCCTCCCCACCTGCTATACATCCGAATATATATTTAAAAAAAAGGAAATCACTAAATACATGCTGCAATGACGCCCACCATTTTGAATATTTCTTTTTAGAACCCCTTGAATCTCTTACAGTACACCGTTACTGTCAGCGTGCGCTTATAGTTAAAATATATATATATTAATCTATCATTAAATAGTATGCCTCTTGCACAGTCTTGCATGCATTGAGGAGCATTGTGGGGGCAAGCTGTATAAGAAGGAGGCGTTTGTGGACGGACTCCAGGTCCAGGCACTCTGTCGCCGCCTGGAAACGCTTTCCGCCCTTTTCTCCTCGCACCCACGTCAGTCCAAAGGATGGTTCTCCAGTGTGTTTCTGTCGAGTGAGCATTCTGTTTGTGTATGGGAACATGAGTGTGTGTTTGTATGTGTGGTCCTAAACTCAAGTTTCAAGAGGAGCTGTGCACATCACTGAAGTTTTGTTCCAAGCTTTCGTTGTCTGTTCCTACAGGAAATCAAAAACAAAAAAAGGATTGAGTCACAGAACAAATGCAACAGCCTCAAACATGTTCAAAGCCTGGTCAAATCATAAAGAGACAGAAATTAGGTTAATATCAATCACAGCATACAGTGAATTTGTTAACAGGGACAAACTATACCCACCCAATGTGATGCAGAAAGGGCCTCCCGTGAACTTAACCAGTCTAAAGTGGAGAAAGCTAATGCAGCTTATTCAACCTCCTTTACATAGCCTTTAATGCCATTCATTTTAATTCATGCGACTTGTGCTAATTGTGCAAGTTGCCCAACATATGCAAGTTAGCATTCAGCAGTTTATATTTGCTGGGGACCCCTACTATACATTTCCCTCGTAACACTTTGGGGTCCTCAACATTTTAGGGATCACTATGCTGGCCGCTAGACTAAAAGCTGATATTTGGAACACAGCTACAGTCACAACTTGCAAGGTTAGTTTGTAGCCTGCAAGCTAAGAGCTAACATGTTTAACAATGTACTCTGCATTAACGGCAAACTGCTTATGGACTGAATTAACCATTCATTATGCCAATAACAGCAGACACTATACTATTTTATTTTTATTCAAGAAATAAAACCTGTTTTCACTCTCTGGATCAACCATAACCAGGCTTCCCATAAATTAAATATTACTAACAAATGTAAATAAACGTTACTTTGTCGTCTCAATTTAATATTTTCCATTATTATTTTAAAGTAACTACAATGTATTCATATTGGCTAGTGTTTATCCTGTTTCTATCGTACATTAGCTATTTCCTGCCCTTTTTTCCCTCTTTTTGAAACATGGCATCATTAAATATTATTGTAAACTCCCCCCGGTCCCCCATTGGACAGTCTGGTGAGCTGCAGTGGATTTTTGGGCACTTATGATCACTAATCTCACAGTATTTTTGTATGATATATCTGGGGAATTCAAGCATGCAGATGGAACCAAATACATACTCAATGTTCATTATAGGTAGAATACTTTTGACATTTTTAACAGAACTTGTGTGAGCAGGTTGTGGTGATGGTGATGATGTGGTGTCGGGTGTTTTTAATGATCTTACCTGGCCTCTGATCTGGTCACTGTATACTCAAACCATAAGATGTTGGGGATCAGGCTTGTGTCTCGCACCAGGAAGTACTCTGATATTGGCCTACAAATTGTGAGAGAACAAATGAACAGACCGGTTTCATCTAGTTATTCAGGCTGCAGACGGATCGTCTTCCCCTGTGACAGAAGAAGGAGGCTGAGAGAAATGAGAGCATTACTCACCAGGCTGCTATTTTGGGGAATAATGGTGTCAGCACCTCTTGTGTGAAAAAGAACCACACTATGCCAATTGTACTACCGGCCACTCCGCCATAGAAAACCTGGCTCCAGGAGTGATACAACAGGTAGACCCTGAGGAGGAGCAAGAGGGAAATAATGTTGAGGAAAATACAAATTGTGCCTTGATTGTTAAACTAAACTAAGTCCAGCAGCATGCACTTTAAATAGTTTCACACTTGCATATATATTTGCACAGGAAATAGCACAATTTTGCTTTCACGTGAAATTGTAACACACAAACAATGATAAAGTTATTTTCCACTTGCCCTTACTGGAAATGATCAGCAATGCCATAGTTTGACGAGCTACATAGATTTTTTAAGCTTAAAAAACAAGTTTACTAAATGTAGAAAGTAACATGAATTTGGATAACCCATTAATCATTTAACTGATTGATATATTACAGTTTGTTATGAGTTTTTGTACATTTTTTGAGCCAAAACAAATATCAGGAATATTTGTATATCATAGACAAGAAAATAATAGTTAGTTCACTTGATATTAAAATCATTCGTTGCAGCCTTACCGGCTGTATGAGACTGATAAGGCCACGCCCAACAGGATGATGGAGAGTATGTGTCTCCACAGCAGGTCCACACATCGAGCATTGTTCGTTTGATGCATTCTGGGGAAAAAAGAGTTCAGCATGAGTTCACACCGAACCACCACCAGGGGAACGCACCTAACGAGTGATAATCAAAAACGGCATAATCAAATACATGCCCTGCTGGAATAAACCATATATATATATATACATACACACATGCTCACATCATATTTATTTTTTGATTATTTTTTTTAATTATTAACCTAAATGAAATTCTTCAATTGTCGAAATTAAGCAAAGATATGAGTTTTTGGACATGAATATTAGCAAGTTGCTACACTTTTCACAGCTTTGACCCTTTAAATCTCTCCAAATACAAAGACAAAACTCACCTTAAATAAAGGAAAAGGAAGAAGTAAACAACAAAGAACCACATAAACTGGGAATGATTGGAGGGCATCCCATACTCTGTGTGCAGCGTTGTGTGAGCTCCTGCAGAAAAACCACAACATACATTTTCAACATTGATTACAAATACATATAAAGGAAACACCCAAGTTGAAGCTTAAGTGTGCGTCTCTTACTATTTTACTTTATCCAGCTTGGACACAATTTAATCCATTTGGAAAATATTTGCATATCATTGTGTATTTGAATTATTTTGAATGCCACAAGAGATTGTTTTCTTTGACATTGAACACATTTCACATTTGATTTATGGTTTTCAGTGTTGCCCAACGCTAATAAACAAAAAGTCAACAGCTTGTTCTTCACTTCACCTGCACATGGGCGCGGCTCTCTGAAAATGTGCTTCAGCACCCAGTTCACCCCTTCATTCAGGATGAGCCCACCGAAGAAGGAAATCTGTAGAAAATAAAAACAAGTTCACCACATGACTTCTTACAAATGTTTGGCCTGCCTGACACCATATTTCAGGCTCCTTTGAGACAATTAACAGTGTGACCAAACTATGTTTAAAAGGGATGCTAAAAGTGCATGTGCAGAACTCACCGTGTGCAGCTCCCGTTTAAACACTATGAGTGTGACAAAACCCACAAGGATTGCTATGGGTAAGAGACTGATGTAGGCCAGTATGCGTCCCGTCAGATCACCTTAACAAACAAACAAACAAACAGATGATTATATAATAGCTAACACGTTTTTGGAAATAGTCAGACATTTTTCCTGCAACACAACAGCTCCATTTGCAATATCAACACACAAAATATTTCAGACCCTTCATCGTGCATTTCATCTAGGATTATGGTCCATATTTACTTTTAGGATTGACTGGTATACAAAAAAGTGCCTTAAAGTCTAGGACAAACCCTTGTACCATGAACTTTAATACTGTAAAACACTCATAGGCAAATTTGCAGCAGTGTAAAGTAACAAAGTACATTTACTCAAGTACTCTACTTAAGTACAATTTTGAGGTACTTTTACTTTACTTGAGAAATTAAATTTAGCTACTATATACTTGTACCCGACTTCTATTCAGAGGTTAATATTGTACTTTGGCTTCACATCATTTATTTAATACCATTAGTTACTTTTGAAAAGTTGATTAATTATTTGAATTATTATCAACTCTTTAGATCAGACTTTAGTTCACCTGGAGTAAATCCAGCAGCTACCCTGCAGTATACAAAGCCATTAAAACTAGCTGCACCTTTACCAGCTCTGAGAACACTTTAATGATCAATAATTATAACATAAGAATTACTTCATTAATCCCAGACTGGGACATTTTTGCAATAATATATAATAATAATCATCATCATCATCATCATCAAAACACATCATATCATATATATTATTCTGAAATGAACCAATCTGCACAATGTCTACTTTTACTTTTGGTACTTGAAGTATGTTTTTACTTTTGTACTTGAGGAACATTTTGATTGCAGGACTTTAACTTGTAACCGAGTATTCCTACATTCTGGTACTTCTACCCAAGTACAAGATCTAAGTACTTTTCCCACCTATGCAAATGTGTCTACTCTCCCCCAAAGATTGGTAAAAGTAAATTATCTACTTTGCACTTTTGCAGACAGATTCAGCGTCGTCTCCGAGATGTTAAAGCGTATCATAAACCCCAGTAAAGTGAAATTACACTGGTGGGAGTGACACTTTAAGGCACTCGGTGAACCCGGATGGTTGAAATATTCAGCAGTAGGAAGCTGCTGTGGTTGAAAAGCAAAACCACAATTTAGATTACGAACACACCACATTATTATATTTGCTTAATTCAAACATCCCTGTGCAACGTGGTAAAAGCTAGCTAACGTACTAATCTGTATGAGGCCAAAGAGCTAACTACGTTAGCCGCACTACTGGCTACAATTATATAGGGAGAAATAGGTTATTATTCCAACCACAGTCAGTAATTATATTTTAGCATTTAGTATGCTTGAATTGTGTCAAATAATTCCTACACTACGCGGAATATTCGCCTAATCCTGTGGGAATATATCAAAACCGATATTAGGGCAGCTAACAGGCTAGCTAGCCTTCATTGTGGACATTAGCTCCGATTGCGCATGCGTCGCTGTCTCACAATTTCGCAGTCCGGGTTTACATTCCCCGCTGTGCTCGACGTTCTTCACCGTCTCACTATTTGGCAGTATCACCAACGGCCGTGTTCATTCAATAGCGCGCATAAACACACGAAAATCATGGAAAATTATACAAATTCGCACAGTGGTTAGCATGCCCACTAGTTAAAGAAAGATGTTTAGTTTACTTACCTTCCGCAAACTCTACGTGTGTCAGAGATATGGACCGCCATTGAGATGGTGCCGAGCACTGCTCTTCCAACGCCATCTTACCCGGACACAACCCGGCAAAGTGAAAAAACGCCCCAGACACGTGTCGCACCAATCCGGGAACGGAGCTCTGAGTCCCCGGCAGAGGAGCCGCCGTCCAATCCCCGCAGATCACCGGAGAGGAGATACTTTACCCATAGAGAAGAATTATTGAATGAACCAAAAACATTATAGTCCAGCACTTTTAGAGAACTGTACTCATTCAGAAAAAACTAATATTTATCAAGTTACTGATTTAATCAATATATATTTTTACATTTGTATTATAGTAATCATAATGCAGTTTGATTGACAGATCATTCTATTAAGTGACCCAAAAATAGCAAATTAAATTACAAACAATTGGTAGAAAAAAAAAAGTGGCCTTTATTTTTTCTTTATTTAAGCAGGTTAATTGTGGTGTCTGCATATCACAAACACCACAAACAGACAATAATAAGACAAGATAAGATAAGATATACTTTATTGATCCCAAATTGGGAACAGTTTTCATTGCACATCATAATCAGGGATGTTCAGCCCAAATTCATTATAAGGGATTTTTACAAATAAAAATATACATCTGATAAAATACATGTTTTCAATAAACCAATGATTACTAGTTTACTATATGTAATGCAAGTAGGCGACTATTTAAAAAAATAAAAATAAAGCCATGATCAAGGGGATAGTTTTCTTTTAAACTCTGGGGTGACGGACATTATAGTGTCAAACTCTTCATTTACTGAATTCGTTTGAATATGTATGCTTCAATATGGTCTGTTGTGCATTCATTTATGGTGGAAATGTCTTAAAAAGCCCATGCCACCTGCATGAGTTACAAATAGCAAATAGCCAGTAGAAAAAGTAAAAAGCAGAGACTGATACTGACCCAGGCTTTTTCCAAATCACATTAAATTAGCCAAGAATAGCAGCACACAAACTGACCAAACAGGGCGCACTAAGTCCTGCATGTTTCAAATCGGATCAATACATACTGTTTGAAATCTGATGTATGCATATTTTCCTAGAGATTTAATGTGTTTTTGGTACGTGTATTTAAAATAGGGTGTATATTTTGATTGATCCCCTGGATAAACATGCGCCTTGGCAAATTTAAGGATATTGCATAAAACGATTTCAGAAAATAATTCACAAAAGAGTCGGGCACCCTCCACTGGCCTAACAGTGAATCACTGGAGAATAATCGTATTTTCTCGTGAGACACAAAATACAATGAGTCGCCATCAGTTGGGAAAAGGCATCATAAACATATTGTTTAATAACAAAAAATAACATTTAATAAGGATAATCAAAATCAATTTACAGTTCAGTGTGATGGCATTGTAATTTAACAATAGAAAAGACAAAAGGCATGAATACAACACTTATCATATACAGCAGTGAATTTTGAAAGAGAAAAAAAATATTACTTCCACATTCTGGCCGTCTGATATCCTCGTTTCACTCTATAATCATGAATACACACGAAAGGAGAGCCCATGCCTGCACTTTTGACGTTCAATTGGTTATAAATTAGCTTCTAAAACAACCAGCCTGGCTCTAAATCTTGCAGGGATACAGTGATTGATGCATTTTAAAGAATCTACACTGTTAACATGCAGGGTATTAATTTCTGCAGACCATAATGTGAACACAAGACTAAACATTAGCATTTTCTTTCTGCAATTGCATTTGCATGAATTATATTTGAGGGACTTAAGCATGGGAGAATGGATTGGACGACACGCAGTCAAAATAAAATAAGGAGAATTTAAACATTTTAAAAGATAGAGACTAAGATTAGCACTTTGGAAAGTAAGCTGAAAAAAAAAAACATTTCAATGGTCAAGTTTTCTGGGAAAGATGTTTCTTCTAATACAAAGCATTTATGCTCTTAATAATATGTCAGTTCTATGATGCAATAAATAATGCAGTTTGTACAGTTAAACTCTCAAAGGGATTATTAGAAAAAAGGGTTGTTGGACATTCCTGCATCTTTCTGTTTCTCTGATAAAGTGCAAAATGCTTAAAACACAAAGCTGCACATTTGCAAGAACATAGAACTAAAATAATTTCATTAAAAAGCTCTATATAAAGTTGGAACTAAACCTTATATCAAATATAATCCCACAATGCTTCAACACAAAGCGCCATGTGACATTTCTGAGCTCTGAATTTCAAAGAGGTGTTGCAACAAGAGCAAGATTTGGATTATCAAGACCACGAAACACACATTTATATGATTTTCAATAAAGACTTGCTGATTTGTATGGTAAACTATTAAAGATCTGTGGAACTAATATATTTTCCAACAGGAATGTCTTCCCTTTTATCATTCACGCAGGCAACCATAAGCATACATACTGTGCTTTTACTGCAGATAACAATAAATAACCTTTTCAATCACATTTCATTGAGATCATTTAGTATTTGACGGTTTAAACAAACAATTTAATCTGCATAACACATATCTGCTGTTGCAGGAGTGGAGTTACCCATGTTGGCATCTTATGGCCCCTTCAGTGTCTCTGTTCACAGGAAACAAAGTCAGGGTTATAATCAGTGCACTTATAGCTTACAGTCTGACTGCACAAATCCTGCTTCTTCATGAAACAAACAACTAATGCCTCACTAACACTACAACATGGCACGGATTGATTTACAGCGTGTCGATTTTAAAAACGTGTATAGTGATGGGGAATGCCCACGTGTTCTTAATCAATTACAACAAGGAGAGTGTGTTTTCTTTCCTAAATCTCTGAAGGTGTACTCATGGAGGACCATTTGACATGTCACAGAAGGAAAGGCACTAATGTCAATAGTACAAATATAAGGGAGAGAACCACCAAGCAAGTTGCCTAAATAACCTCTTTTAAAATGCTATTCAATAATGTCTGATTTCCTTTTAACTTCTTCAGTTTCAGCATCTTGATATAATGCATCCTGTGTCTCGGCTAAATAGCACATGTGAATAAAATACAGGTATAGTTACTGTTTTACGTGCTCTCCTCTCTATGACAAGTCAAAATATCTGCTGGGAAAATGAGTCCTAGTGAAACCAGCTGATTGGTTTATAATCTGCTTCCCCTGATCTTATTCACATCCAGTGATCTGAAGAACAACCTTATGCAAGAATAACTATTGTTAGCCATTTCACAATCAAAACATTGATTTATATCTTCATATAACTTCCTAAAGGGAATTACATTTTAGGCCCACATATTTGAGATCAATTAAAAAAATACTTAGATTATAACATTTTAAGAAAATAAATCATAAAGCTATTGAATTTTGATTTGAATTTACAATTTTACTCATTGTTTCCTAAGGTCACCGATGTGTTTGAGACATTTTCTTTCTGGCAACAAAGAGGTCCTGTCACACCCGCTATTGTGTTATTAGTTGTGGGATAGTTTTTTAACCCCTCTGTGGCACGTCAACATTAACAACTATTCATCTGTTGCCAGGTCAAATCTGAGGGTAACACTTTACAAAACCTTTTGTATTTATATGTCCAATTGCATTAGAAGACAGCTTTGATCTGGGGTCACAATAACACTTTGGGATAATTCAACTTAGGGAACACGTTAATGCCCTTAATTATTTTTACATGATGTACTTTTACATGTAACAGTCTCTGGGATATGTGACATCTTAGCCTGCTAGATGAAACCAAATTGGAATAGATATTTATTTTTAAAGAGGGATTCAAGGACTATCCGTGACAACGTTTACATGCACAATAATATTCCCAATTGGATAAGGGTCATGTAAATGCAATTAGGACTTAATTTGAATGTAGATTTTCTCCACAAATTATTGGGAAATGTCGATATTCAGGTTACAGAACCTACATTCCTGGATGGATAAAAGAAACTCACCTACTTTTAAACATGATGAAATCCTTACATACCAACAGGTTTTTCTGAATATGCGCAAATAAACAAAAAGCCTTCCCTTTCAAGAAGGTGGTTGAAGGATTGAAAGACGGAGGCTGCCATCAATTGAAAACGTTGTAATAATCCTTATTAGACAGCTGAGTGTAAATGGGAATACTCCTTTTCTTTAGCCTTGTAACAGCTTTCCAGGAATGTTGTCTTTTAATGAATAAGGGCAAAAGAAATTAATATGTTGTGCATGTAAATGTAGTCAGGATTTATCAGGCTTTTAACAAACATCCTTCCACCTTTAATATAGAAAACACATTTGCGGACAGACTCTCACGGCAATTCTTTAAAAAAAAAAGACGACCATGATATCCCACTAGTCAGATGTATGGAACGTCTAAAAGCAACCACTGGTTCTCCGTGGAGACTCGACCCATGTGGAGTCATTTAGCAAAAGCCCTTGCTCTTCACGTGTTGGGAGCGCTTCATTCTGGTGTTTACAGGAAGTATCCATGTCCCCAAACAAGGCAAAGACACGTCCTCAGACAACTGACATTACTTAAGTACATCTTGAAACGCAACACAGCAGCTGGTAAGGAGGGAATCATGTTATCCAACAGCTCACCCTCATCAGTACTAGTGATCTGTCTATGTGAGATACATCCTCTCACATTAAGGTGGGTTTGATGAGCACAGATGAAAGAATGATGCTGGTTTATCACAGGACAATGATTAATCCTTGATGACAGAATGAGCTGCGAGTTTATGCCATTCCCTATCCGGCCTGCATGAGCCCGGTGAAGCACTTAGTTTTCACAGTTGGGCCCTGAAGACTCCTCCGTGTCTCTGGGCAGGGCCCCATTAAGCTCCACAAGGCTGTTTATTCCTAGGTACCCCAGTAAAATCTCACTCCGGCGGTGGGAAAGGTTCAGGAGGTCCTCGGCCAGACACTGAGCGGAGGTGAAGCGGACCTTGTCGTGATCAAACATGTCCTTCAGGTACTGCACGATTTGTTGCTGCAGAGGCAAGGAGAAATACCAAATACATGTTGAGACTCACTTTTAAACTTCGTTTCAAAAGAGTGGTTGCCCTCACAAGTCAGTTAGGAAAAAAAAGCATGGGAAGATAGGGTCCAAGCTGAAAAATATTCTTCGACTTTAAAGACCCAACTGATTTTAGATATATAGTTTAGTTAAGTTTTCATTGTTCTCACCTAGCCTATGAAAACTTCTGTTTAATACCTAAGCTTGTAATCAAAAAATGAGACTTTATAGAAGTACAATACTGTGCTCTTATAAAGATTTGCACTTGCTATCCAAAATTGTGTGAAAGTGTAAACTTCTTCTTAGTTGTCTCTCACCTTGAAAATAGTGCACACTTCACTTAGGTGTTGCCTCGGTCCCAAAAACCCAAACGCTAAAACTGGGCTCACGTGTTCTGATATGGCATAGAAGTGGGAGATAAAACCATCGGGAACCTATGGAGAGCAGGACAAGATACTCAACTTTTAAAGTGAAAGAAACAGGTATGCATTAAAACATGAAACTATCTTGAAATAAACTCAAACTCACCATTAGAAGACGCCTCTTTGCTTTCAGTACAGACCAACAAGCAGTTGCTAGAGCCTAATGCAAAACGACATTTATGTTACTTGAGTGACTTGAATTAACTGGTGGCATAAGCAAGGAATTGGTGTGTGTGTGTGTGTGTGTGTGTGTGTGTGTGTGTGTGTGTGTGTGTGTGTGTGTGTGTCTGTTTAAATTAACCGTTTCTTTAAAGCTGTCAGAGAGCCAGCGGTTCCTCAACACAGCCACCACAGAGGAGGGGGGGCTCTCCAGGTCTTCAAATGCGTCCATCAGGATGAAATCCAGCACGATGTCGAAAAAGTTCATACACACCACCTGCAGAGACCAACATCAGGACATTGTGTTAATTGTTTGCTCTTAAAATCAAATCAGCCTTACTATATACAGTGGGGCAAAAAAGTATTTAGTCAGCCACCAATTGTGCAAGTTCTCCTATTTAAAAAGATGAGAGAGGCCTGTCATTTTCATCATAGGTACACTTCAACTATGAGAGACAAAATGAGAAAAAAAAATCCAGGAAATCACATTGTAGGATTTTTAAAGAATTAATTATAAATTCCTCGGTAAAATAAGTATTTGGTCACCTACAAACAAGCAAGATTTCTGGCTCTCACAGACCTGTAACTTCTTCTTTAAGAGGCTCCTCTGTCCTCCACTCGTTACCTGTATTAATGGCACCTTTTTGAACTCGTTATCAGTATAAAAGACACCTGTCCACAACCTCAAACAGTCATACTCCAAACTCCACTATGGCCAAGACCAAAGAGCTGTCAAAGGAGACCAGAGACAAAATTGTAGACCTGCACCAGGCTGGGAAAACTGAATCTGCAATAGGTAAGCAGCTTGGTGTGAAGAAATCAACTGTGGGAGCAATTATTAGAAAATGGAAGACATACAAGACCACTGCTAATCTCTCTCGATCTGGGGCTCCACGCAAGATCTCACCCCGTGGGGTCAAAATGATCACAAGAACGGTGAGCAAAAATCCCAGAACCACACGGGGGGACCTAGTGAATGACCTGCAGAGAGCTGGGACCAAAGTAACAGAGGCTACCATCAGTAACACACTACGCCGCCAGGGACTTAAATCCTGCAGTTCCAGACGTGTCCCCCTGCTTAAGCCAGTACATGTCTAGGCCCGTCTGAAGTTTGCTAGAGGGCATTTGGATCCAGAAGAGGATTGGGAGAATGTCATATGGTCAGATGAAACCAAAATAGAACTTTTTGGTAAAAACTCAACTCATCGTGTTTGGAGGAGAAAGAATGCAGAGTTGCATCCAAAGAACACCATACCTACTGTGAAGCATGGGGGGGGAAACATCATGCTTTGGGGCTGTTTTTCTGCAAAGGGACCAGGACGACTGATCCGTGTAAAGGAAAGAATGAATGGGGCCATGTATCGTGAGATTTTGAGTGAAAACCTCCTTCCATCAGCAAGGGCACTGAAGATGAAGCGTGGCTGGGTCTTTCAGCATGACAATGATCCCAAACACACCGCCAGGGCAATGAAGGAGTGGCTTCGTAAGAAGCATTTCAAGGTCCTGGAGTGGCCTAGCCAGTCTCCAGATCTCAACCCCATAGAAAATCTTTGGAGGGAGTTGAAAGTCTGTGTTGCCCAGCGACAGCCCCAAAACATCACTGCTTTAGAGGAGATCTGCATGGAGGAATGGGCCAAAATACCAGCAACAGGGTGTAATAAACCTTGTGAAGACTTACAGAAAACGTTTGACCTCTGTCATTGCCAACAAAGGGTATATAACAAAGTATTGAGATGAACTTTTGTTATTGACCAAATACTTATTTTCCACAATAATTTGAAAATTAATTCTTTAAAAATCCTACAATGTGATTTCCTGGATTTTTTTTTCTCATTTTGTCTCTCATAGTTGAGGTATACCTATGATAAAAATGACAGGCCTCTCATCTTTTTAAATGGGAGAACTTGCACAATTGGTGGCTGACTAAATACTTTTTTGCCCCACTGTATATATATATTATATACAGTTACATAATATACATAAATAAGTCTACCCTGTTTAAAGAAATCCTGAATGTTTTATCAAAGATTTTAACCACAATTTTAACCTGAACTGAACACCCTTTATGCATGACTTCTCATGCATTGCTTCTCTTGTTTAAAAAGGTCCTATTATGCTTTTTCAAATAATTCCTACTAATATGTCTTCTTTAAAAATGGTTATCTGTATGATCGATGTAAAAGAAAATGTACCAAAACAGTAGAGATTCACTCTCTTAAATCAATCCATCTTTGCTAGCCAGAAAATATTGTGCAAAAAAAAGAATGTTCAAGTTGGGTTGGATACCAGCGGCCAGACTCTAACATGAGCTTTACCCTGGGTAAAGTGCAGAGTGATCTCACTGCTGGCTGATCTTCAGTTAAAGTTTGATTCAGGTTAGCCAGTTTACATAAACCCTGTACAAAGTATCCCTGAGTAAACTAATCAATGCACACTGAGATAAATGAAGGGATTACTCACCCCCCGACCCTCCAGCTCCATCTTGGTGACGGGCCATGTTCCCTCTCTCTTTGTGTAGAGCAGCATGTCCTCGTAGCTCTCCAGGAAGCCTTTGGGACTCTGTGTTAACGCAACAAACAACACACGCACTTATTGGTGTGCAAATATGTCCACAGAAGTAGAAGATTGCCCGTTTAATACATGAAGATGTAAAGGAGTAGTCTTTTTACCTTGTTTGCCTTCACCATTAACCCTGCAATCATTTGCTTGCCGGTCTCCATGAAGAATGTGCGGTGAGTTTCATCCAACAACAGGAACTGGAAATAAAAGCGTCATCTGTTTATTTTCTGGGGTCATTTCTATACATCGGTCTATTTATACAATAGATATCTGAGTTCTACATATCTCTGACTTATTTTTAAGTGTAATACATGGAATTTGCTGTAGTTAACAGCTCCACCTCCAACAGATATAAATGCTTGCTTCAACTTCAGCTCTGCAATTGTTAATGCTTGTAAGTGTTTTTTTGTCCTGAGACTTAAAATCAAAAGTTGTAAAGAAAAAAGTATCATGCGTTTATGTTTTCTTTGTATATATCTTTTTTACCTTGCCAAAGCTTTTGTCAACAGATGGGAGAAACCTGACTACCTGCCTGTGGGTGCTAAGATGGTTGCATATTTACAAACTCAGGTATGCTGGAGTCTGTCTACAAGGTTTCTACTAAGGTGTTTTACATTGTGTATGAGATCATAGATGGGGAATCCAGCAAAAAAAAAGACAGAAAAGACAAAGCAATCTACATTAGAACAGGAACTAAAGAATGCTAAGGCTAACCTAGCTTGTGAAGCTCATTTAGAACCACATTGATTGGGAGCACTAGCAGTGCAACAGAGCAGTAGTTGGAGAAGGACCAACTTTTAGAAATGGGTTAAAAAGGCTGAACAAAAGGGGTGGGGATTATGACAATGATTGCAATAATCCAAACAAAGACAATGATCCGTGCAACATGGGTAGGGTTTAGGAACTGAAACAGACCTGGAATGCTTGGCGCACACATTGGAGCTTGGCAAGGAAGTCTTGGTCCCCAAAACATTCAAGTAATTCAGTCCTGGGGAAGAAAAGGCAGACATAGACAAAGAGACGTAAGCTCAATTAAAACCTGTTTTATAAGGTTGAAAGGGCAAATGTGTAAGCAGAGAATCTAGAATACAGATGATGAAGTCGTATTTGACTGTGTTGAAGACTTTTTCTTCCTCTTTTGATTGCTGAAATAACGTTACGAAGACCAAAGACTGACATGTATACAGAGAATGTAAATAAGGAATGTGTGTGTGTGTGTGTGTGTGTGTGTGTGTGTGTGTGTGTGTGTGTGTGTGTGTGTGTGTGTGTGTGTGTGTGTGATACGCAGTGATATGTTCCCATGTTTAGATGTGTTGGCTAGTTGATGTTTGTAGGGTTCATGACTCCTCTTTAGCTCTGTTTTGGCCAGCTGCTCAGGGAAGTATCTGGGTGTTAAGCTGCTAAATGTTCCATTATGTTCTTCACCAGCTAACTTTCTGTGTGGTCAGGGTAGGTATGTGCAGTGGATATTTTATTTAAAAGTGCAGAATAAGTGATAGTGTGAATGAAACATTTAATCCACTAGTATAAAACATGATTTTATACAGCTTTTGATGCAGTATTCAGGTGGATGTTACACGGAAGTTACCTCCGGGACCTATAGGGCACTTTGCCCTCCCGCACCAGACACAAGGCTTCTTCATAGAGAGCTGCAGGCCTCAGGGGCTGGTAGACGCCTTCTAGAGACATGGCATCAAACAGCTGGACAGAAAAAAAACAGGATGTGAATAAGTTTGGTCCAAACATAAGGACAAATCTCTGTCTGAATCTACTCCAGTTATTTGAGAACTGACCTCTGCAGCCGAGAAGAAGGAGTCGTCAGAGGTAACAGTAGTGGCATCATCATCCTGCAGTCTGTGGAAACTCTCCACTTGAGGCAAGATAAGAGTTCCTTCACTCTCTGCCAAAGGAACACCACAAACTCTGACTGATAGGGCAAGAATCGAAACACAGGTCAAAACAGAAATATGAAGAGTGTATCCCCAATGTAAAACCACACACTGTTCCTACTGATACACACCAGGACCGCATCAATCCTATGGGAACACGTTATTTTTTTCATTAAAACTCTGTTATTCTTCACAAGCCTGTAATCCAAATGTGTTCCCCTTGATTAAAGACATTGTTGCTTGTCATATACGAGACCAACATGACTCTTACCGAAATCTGCCAGCACGCTGTCTGTCGGGATACTGCTGCCGAAATCCTCCTGTAGGTGGTACGCCCTGTGCAGAAGTGTCTCTAACTTCTCCGCAAACACGTTATTACGGGATTCATCCTGTAATAAAAAGGGAATAAAGCATATAACATTCTGTATTTGTATGTAAAAAGTGGCTTTAGTCCATGGTCAGTTTAATTTCTGCATTGGTGCTGCGTCACAAACACTATTATGAGTACAGCAGGTGAAATCCCAACTAAACTATAAAATACTGGTCTGTATGCGGGAAAGTAATTCAACCATGTAGAAAAGTTTCAGGCAGTCTATGTTGGTAATAAGTGTTAGCTTGGTTACCATAGGAAGCTCTCCACATGCGGCCCCCTGCAGAGCGAGGCTGTTGTTGCTGGAGGACGAGCTGGGTTGATGGCGGATATTCAGGGCCTGCTCCCACTTTCGTAGAGCTTCCTCAAACAGCTCCATCCCTTCAAGCAAAAGAGTGATAACACATTAGCAAACTGTTTATTTGCGAGCTTGAAAATAAAGGTTTGAGGTAAAAATCACTGCAAGTGGCACAGAAATAGTTACAGAGTTTGGAGTGAAAAATGCAGCTAATTTCAGATTCAATTGAACCGAGTTTGTACATTGTGAAGAGCAAAGAATTCAAACTCTTCATGCAGGCTTATCCAAATACCAACCCACAGCACTATGGCTCCAAGAGGCCAACAATAACCCGATTAGACCCTAGATTTTCTTGACTTGTTCTACATCAACAACAGCAGAAATGTAATGCTGCATTCTATTCATTTGTGGGAAAGCTGTGTTAAATTATCACTATTGTCAGATTAAGACCACATCAAAAAAGACTAACATTATACTCAAGTGTGTGAAAGGAAGACGATATAAACACACACACTGACGCGGTCATTTGCTACATCGGCAAATGCATTGATGACGTCGTACCGCCGATTACTGTACGGACATTCCCAAATGAGAAGCCCTGGATAAACGGCGAGGTCCGAGCTAAACTTAAATTACGGGCCATCGCGCACAGCGGCGGTGATTTGGATGAGTACAGGAATTCCAGGTATGCACTCCGGAGAGCTATTAGCAGTGCGAAAAGACAATACAGGGACAAGGTGGAGTCGAACTACAAGGGCTCCAACGCCAGAAGTATGTGGTCTGGACTAAAAACAATAACAGACTACAAAAGGACAACGAGTGGTGCTGAGGAAGTGTCTGCATCTCTCCCAGATGAACTGAACACATTTTATGCACGCTTTGAGAGGCCCCCGGCTGTTGAGGCACAGAAGGCCCAGGATCCCTGCTCACTGGTTTTAACCAGTGCAGATGTGTGTACATCTCTGAAAAGGATCAACACACACAGGGCTCCTGGACCTGATGGCATCCCTGGCCGTGCTCTCAAGGTGTGTGCAGTTCAGCTGGCAGATGTGTTCACAGACATTTTCAATAGGTCACTGCTCCAGTCTGTAGTCCCCACATGTTTTAAAGAGTCCATCATTGTCCCTGTCCCCAAAAAGACAAAACCCATCTGCCTCAATGACTACCGCCCAGTTGCACTCACCTCCATCATCATGAAGTGCTTTGAGCGGTTAGTCAAAACTTGTATCACCTCCTCCCTCCCTGACTCACTGGACCCCCTGCAGTTTGCCTACAGAGCAAACAGGTCCACGGATGATGCCATCTCCCTCACCCTCTTCACTGCCCTCTCCCACCTGGACCAGAGGAACACTTATGTGAGAATGCTGTTCATTGACTACAGTTCAGCATTCAACACCATTGTGCCCTCCAAGCTCATCATTAAGCCCAGGGACCTTGGGCTCAACAGCGTCCTCTGTGACTGGATCCTGAGCTTCCTGACGGGCAGATCCCAGGCAGTGCGGATGGGGAACATCACATCCTCCACCTTGACCCTCAACACTGGAGCCCCTCAGGGTTGTGTGCTCAGCCCTCTCCTCTACTCTCTGTTCACGCACGACTGCGTGGCCACACACAGCTCCAACACCATCATCAAGTTTGCTGACGACACGACCATCATCAGCCTGATCACAGACGGCGACGAGACGGCGTACAGAGCGGAGGTCAGAGCCCTGACATCTTGGTGCCAGGACAACAACCTCCATCTCAACGTCAGCAAAACAAAGGAGCTGATTGTGGACTACAGGAAGAGGCAGAGAGAGGCACACACACCCATCACCATCGACGGGACTCCTGTGGAGAGAGTCAGCAGCTTCAGGTTCCTCGGGGTAAACATCAGTGAGGACCTGACATGGACACATCACACCAGGGTCATATCCAAGACGGCTCGACAGCGGCTCTTCTTCCTCCGCAGGCTGCAGAAGTTCAACATGGACTCCAGGATACTCTGCAACTTCTATAGGTGCACCATCGAGAGTATCCTGACTGGCTGCATCACCGCCTGGTATGGCAGTTGCACCGCCCTCAACCGTAAGACTCTACAGAGGGTGGTGAAAACTGCTCAGCACATCACCAGGACGGAGCTGCCATCCATGGAGGACCTCTACACCCAGCGGTGTAGGAAGAAGGCCGGTAGGATATTAAAGGACCCCCATCACCCCAGCAACAATCTGTTCTGTCTGCTGCCGTCTGGCAGACGGTACCGCAGCATCCGGACCAAGACCACCAGACTCAGAGACAGTTTTATACCACAGGCTATAAGACTGCTGAACTCCTGAGCTCTGTGAATGTCTACTCACATCTTTTTATAGTACACATATATATATTATACATATCTGCCATACATATCTGTTTATACGTAATATATGCATCTGTCCATACCTCCTCATTCAACAGTGTAAAGTATTTCAATACTCTCAATGTATTCCACATATGTATATATTTCACATCCTCAAATCTTTAGTGTTGTTATTGTAAATATTCTTCTCTCTTTTTACACTATTTTGTTTGTCTTTTTTGCACCATGTATGTTGAGTTGTTGGAGGAGCATGGGATATAAGATTTTCATTGCCAACATATACGTTGTATATGCTGTGCATATGACCAATAAAACCTTGAAACTTTGAAAATATGCAAATGTTCCAAGTCATCTAAACCAACTGCACATTTAAAAAATTGTCCCTCCTAGTGCCAATGCAGCATTTGTTTTTTACCCTAGTCACCAAAAAAAGAAGTAACTTATTAATACTACGAGGTGAAATGGAGCAATTTTGTAAATAGCTACCCATTATATAGAGATTCTCTGCATTTGCATCCTCCATTGCTCCCGACTCTTCCACCACTGGCTCCGCTTCCCAGGGGATGGGCGGATTGGCAGACTGATTTGGAGAGCTTGGGACTCGCGTCTATGACAGAAGCACACAAACAGATAAAAAGCATATTAGAAATATTTAGAAAAAGGGGAAAATTGTCAGCAAAATTTAACAAATATGTTGTAACTGGTTAAACTTACAGATGCCAGGCTGTGTGAGGAGCTTGAGTGTTTGCTGGGGCCCAGGGAAGAAATTCCACTCATGGTGTCGTTGCTCCGATTGCCAGGACTCATCATCTGTCGGCCAGTAAATTGGCCTGTGGAGAGAAAAACATTCTCAATAGATGTTGATACAGTGACCACAAAGCATTTTTTCAAAACTTCTAAAATGACTCTTGGTCCAAACGCTGAGTCATGCAAACCTCTCTTTAATGACGAGGGTCTTCCTGTCTTCATCAGCGCTTCAGGTATTCCCACTGTCTTCTGGCCATCTTTCCCTTGTGTTACCTGCTTCCTTTTTCTCCCCCGCCTTTTCAGCTGATGTGCGGTAAGAGCCAAAGCGACACTGCCCAGCGCCGTAGCAAACAGCACCTTCTTCAAGCTCGGGGTAAGCCTTAGCTGAGAAAATATGGACTGAAAGCAGAAGAGAAAAACATAAGGTGTTGATATAAAGGACTCTACAAAACATTAATTCAGCCATTGTTACTGGAGTTTTAGTTGCAAAAAGATTCTGAATAGTGCTGTGTTTACATTATGCAACTGTGGAAGTGGTGGTTTACCTGCCCAAATGTGGAATAGAGAAACACGGGTATCTCTGCTACAGTCATGGCCAACGCCTGAGCGATGGACATCCCGTCTGCTCGTTTGCATGACATCTTAGAAATGTAAATGCCTTTACGGCACAGCTATCCCAGACTCCTTCAAATTCTCCCTAAAAGAGGTGTCGTCT
Source organism: Eleginops maclovinus (assembly GCF_036324505.1). Classification (NCBI taxonomy): domain Eukaryota; kingdom Metazoa; phylum Chordata; class Actinopteri; order Perciformes; family Eleginopidae; genus Eleginops; species Eleginops maclovinus. Next base: position 19,376,575 of record NC_086356.1, on the reverse strand, counting down.
CTGTTCTGAGATCAGCCAGCTCAGGGCTTGCTGATGAACCGGCTGTCCTCATCCACTCCCCGAGCTATGGCTCCACACTGGTCCAATGTGCGATTGTAGATTTATTACCCTTTAATAGATAAGAAGTGAATTATGGAAATGATTGGGTTGTTTCAGTTTCCTCCTTACAGTTCAGAGCTTAAGACAAGTCATCAAAAGACAGTTTATCATCACAAGACCTTTACTATTGACTCCACGGCAAAACACTCTAGACACATAATCAACATGCAAAAGTCCATGATTAAAGCTGGGGAAATACACGTTGCATTATCTGTAAAGCAACAGAACAACTTGTCAGTCTGCCAGCTACCTAGCTATCTACTGTCTGGTATGCAGACAGTTGACCAGCGTGCCCCACACCTGCTGCACATGAAAAACACCAGGTGTTAAACATGACAGACTGGTTGGCTTTTCTTTCTCTATTTGGTGCAAAACCGACAAATACAATAAGAAAATAGGCTTCTGCTTCTTTTATATAGCACCTTCCATAAGAATCATGCAGCCTCAGAGTGCTTCACAAAGCAATATTAAAACAGAACACACTATATCAATGTAAAATAGACAATAAAACACATTTTGCAACTATAAATTACAATTAAAAAAACTATTAAGAGGTTGAAAATGAATAAAATTCACTATCATAATTTTAAAAAGAGGAGGTTTGCAATGAGAAATAAAGAAAGCTAAATCAACAGAGAGGTTGCTACAGTAGCTGAAAAATACATGAAGCTAGGTAGCATACAGGCAGCTGAGACCAGAAATCAATACAGCCACCACTTTATTCAAATAACACTTCAAATACACAGCAAGTCTGTGATTTGTTTTATCTAAATTGCTAATGACAAGTTAAAAAAGCAAAAGCCTGCAATCTCACAAGCAAGAATGCAAATGTTAGCTAGCATTTAGGCTAGCCTAGCTCAGCCTCATCTGTCACTTCACATCACAGCATCATGATCCGGTCAACCAGACACCGTGGGCTGTGGTGCTTTTAAACTGACACATCGGAGGCTCCACCGGCTCTCTGTACAGCTAACCAGCGGTAACTAACAACATAATCCCTCACACAGGTACATACCGTGAGCATTCAAGGAGCCAGCAGGAAAGGACACTCCTGTGTCACAGTTAGTGAAAGCCGCACACTAGCTTTTTGCTAGGGGGCGGTGTTTTTGGTGCGTAACGATACAGACGCAATTCCCCAGCCAATGGGAGGAGGATTATAGAGGTTCACTTTTTGTATTGGCCAATCGAATAGAAGGTAGGCGGGATAAAGTTATTTAACAGACCAATCAGATCATGGATCAAAGAGCATCGTCCCTGAATGAACAAAAAAATCACAAGGTAAATTGTCAGAAAGTTTACCACACGTATTTGTAAAAACATACAATCAAATGTAATTATTTGAATTGAATGAGATCATAAAACATAACTTTCAATTTAATATAATTAACTATGATATAAAATTCATGTTACACGTGTTTTGAGATGTAAACCCTATATTTACGTAACTTTACATGCAGTTCCTCTGAATGGAATGTGATTATTTGGCTGGTTGTTTTACTTTTAGAGAGTAATGTTTGACAATGCTTATTAAATATGTTTAAAAAGATGATATTATAAAGAAAGTAAAATCGATGTGTTATCTAAACATAGAGTAGATTAAACAAAGGGATACATATATATAACATATTACATCATATGAAATATATACTGTATATAAAGAAACACAACTCATGAAGTTACAGCAAGTTAATAAATTGAATGCAAACGAAAATGTTGTAAATGAAGGATATTTATGTATTTGTGGTTATTAATCAGAGTCTTAAGTTTATTTTAAATAGGTGTATTGAATTTATAATTGTAGTCTACGTTTTGCTTAAAGGTATTTAATATGTTCCGGCCTGAGCGTTTTGTTTTTTTATGGGCTCAGATGGCACTTTTATTTTGAAAAGGTCAGCCCGGAAGCCTTGCACAGAGGAACAGTTTATCAGGCAGGCCCTGTAATGAGAGATCACGGTAAACAACTGGACGCATTTTAAGATAACAATTTATTCCAACATGCAATCGATTAAACAACAACAACAACAACAACAACAACAACAACAGTGAAAACGTTTATCTGCCAGAGGATGAACGTTGTCCTGAAAAGAAAAGGATCCTGTAGTGGAAAACAGACCGGCAGCGGCCATTAAAATCTGTAAATATGAATCCGTTTGATCATGACATTTCCGCGGATGGGCTTGTCTCCTTGGCCGCTTCTGCCTCGAGTTAATCGGCTGCGAAAATGAGTGCAGTGGTGCTCTCTGGAGTGGAGCTTTCTCAGGGGCCTTGATATGAAATATCAGGTACAAGCCGGCTGTAAAACTTCAGTTCACTTACTGAACATATTGCAGATAGTGTACAATTTTAGGGTGTGCCAGTGTTTACTTATATTACACTATATTTTGCATGCAATATTACTTTTTAATGCACTGCATTTATCTGTCATTTTATATACTTGTTTATTATTATTTCCAACAGTAAATTGGGTAATTAGAATGAGCTCCACCTTAACCCGCTGCATTATACTGTATGTGATGCCTTCACACGCATCAATTATAATATCACTACCATAATTAGTTACTTTGTAAATCAGGAAAATTAAAAATAAATTACTTCAGAATAAGCCAAAGGGGCACATGCACTATGCTGGTCTCACTATTGTAAGAGATTCTAAATTATAAAAAAAATATTTTTAAAAAAGCACAAAATTCAAACATCTGTGAAATGTTTTTGCAGGAAAAGTGAAGATTATAATTGTTTTTTTCTGTGGTTTATGTACATTTTGATTACAATACTCTTTGTACATATACTTTTGCTATTGAACAGAGTATTTTCACATTGTGATATTACTACTTTAAGGCCTGCCTCAGTTAAAGATCTGAGTACTTGTATGAAAACATGACATGGATGAGCATCCTCAACACTTTCTCTCTTTTCCCCCTCAGATGCTTTGCTGGCTCGGCCTGCTCAGCCTGAGCCTTCCTCTCTTGTTCTGGTTTGGACATGTGATCACGCGGGATGGTCAGACGGCCATCCTGCAGGGCAGCGTGCTCCAGGGCTACAGGAGGATTGGCCCCAGCCAGAAGGACCAGGTGAGAGGAACCCAATACATACATCCGAAAATTCACCTGTTTTTGGTCTGGGTCCAAGTCATAGCTTGTTTTGTTAGTTCTGAGATGCACATTCACAGACTATTTACTTTTTTTTTTTTTTAAACCCTGCAAAGCTGCTCGTCTCAGCATCAATGCTTTTATTTGATTTTATACTTATTTAGTTTGCCTTTGATATGTGTTGTCTATTTGCTGTTGTCACTGTAAATAGGTTTTCAAATTTTGATTTTCCCTTCCTCGTCCTCAACAGTTCCTGTACATGCACTGCAGCCAGTGTGCCTTGGTCTCCAGCTCGGGTCAGATGATCGGAGCCGGCGCTGGAGAAGAGATCGACAAAGTGGCCTGTGTGATCCGGATGAACAATGCACCCACGGGGGGCTACGAGAGAGACGTGGGGAGTCGCACCAGTGTCCGGGTCGTCTCTCACACCAGTGTGCCCCTGCTGGTAAAAAAAGAGCACTACTATTTCCAGCAGTCAGCCGACACCACGTACGTGTTCTGGGGTCCTGAGAGGAACATGAGGGAGGACGGGAAAGGAAGGGTCTTCAATTCTCTGCTGAAGATGGCCGAGAAGTATCCAAAAGTCAAACTGTACGTTGTGACCAAAGAAAAGATGCAGTACTGCGACAGTGTGTTTCAGAATGAAACCGGGAAAAACAGGTACACATGAGTTTGATGTCTCAGTCCGGGAAATCAATGTTGTTTATTTGTTTCTGTACAATTCATCAAATGTATGTGAGAGCCAGTGGTGGAGGAGTTATTCAGATACTTAAAGTAAAGGTACTATAACCATAATGTACACACCTGGTCTGAATTACCTGAAGTTAAAATTGTATATATCCATCCTGTCCTGTGTCCCCCAAAATTGGGTTTCATACATTTCAAATTGTTTGCCAAGGGGGATATCTTCTTTGATCCACGTTTGCATTTTATTTCTTACAACATTTTTTCATGATTTACACACACGCAATTCAAACATACCTCCTTGAATGATTGTAGAAGTGTTTGAACATTATTTTGAACCGATCATTAATGTTCTCACACCTGCCGGCCTTTGTTTTAGGTTTTTATTTTGGTCATTTTAAGAACAGATGTTTGGTTTCTCACTCAGAATGAAGACCGGGGCGTTTCTCAGCACCGGATTCTTCACCATGATCCTGGCTTTAGATATGTGTGACAGCATCCATGTTTATGGAATGATCGATAACAACTACTGCAGGTGAGACATGTTGCCTTCTTGTATGATCAATACTGGAGCGTAATCTTATTTTACTTATCTTAAATGACCTTCTATGAACTCCTCCCGACAGTCAAGCCAATCACAGCGCTGTTCCTTACCATTACTATGAGAGAAACCGAGTGGATGAGTGTCGGATGTACAAGGTCCACGAGAACACGCAGCGGGGGGGTCATCGCTTCATCACCGAGAAAGCCATCTATGCCAAATGGGCAACACGACACAAAATGGAGTTTAAACACCCCTCCTGGAGCCTCTGAAAGAGGTCTTAAAAATGAATTTTGCTGGCTTTTAATTTCTGTTGCTGAAGATATTTTTGTTAATTTTGGACTCCAGATTACATTTCAAATGTTACTTTTTTCCATGTTTAAGTAGGAATAGCTCCTACTTGATACAAGTATTAGCCATAAATATGAAATAATGGTCAACATGTACCAGCATTCAACTGGTAACCCACTCTCAGTATTACTTATTTATAGCCATATATCAGTATAGATGCTGATAGAAAAAACTAAGCCACTTAACTAAATACTAAAACCAGTTCATACCAAAGCTTACAGTTTTCATTTGGTCATACCTGTGCCTTGACTTTTTATTTCATTTTGCACAATGCTTTTTTTATGCTGCAGCTTCAATTTGCACCTCTACTCTGTGAAACAGGAAGTGTATTGTTTAGGGCTGCAGCTTTTGACTCATTTGGCACTTATTATCTCAATTAATTACATTTTTGTTGTACCAGAGCTCTAGACTTGTTTTTGGTCAATTTACAGTCATAAAAGACAAAGAACACCAGAGAACAATGATAGAGAGTTTGCCTAACTAATGATTTCAATGATTATTGAATCACAAATTATTCACTAACATTATTCAGGGTTTGACAAGTTTAGAAATAGCTGAATTTCCAGGTTCTGTATTTAAAGGCAAGGAATATGCTTGAATTTGAATTTACTTTTTGAAAAAAGGGTGGATTTTAAACTTAATCTGGTGTTTCAACTGCACGATGAGTTGTGTAAATCGTAATGTTACGTTTGAAATTCTGAATTTAAAGAAGAATTCTGTAAACTTGCATTTTTTGTAATGTAAACATGATAACGGCTTTTAGAGTCTGAAAAAATGTTGGTTTTGGTACCTTGAAGGTACACCCAGTTTCAGTGTTTTAAGGCTTTAAGTTGTAAGCTTTTAATTTACCTTGCATTTTGTGAGCAGTGTCTAGATATTTCCACAGTGCCGTTTAACACAAGGAGAGATTTTGCAGTTACCACTGGTGACAGGAAGCAGCGGCTCTATGTAAATGTGAAGGGCAGACAGTATTACATGTTCCTGCCGAGGTTACTCTTCACAGACAGTATACAACAAAAGGCCAACAAACAGTATTAAATGCAGGATAATACACACAAACAGACTTTGTGCTTAGTGTGTATTATCTGTGTTTCAGGGGTATGGAGACCCAGGCTAGTGTCTTTTTAAACTTTGAATGTAATTGGTCCACTACCATTAACACAACATGAGTAACATCCTTTATATATTCCGCTGCTTGTTTACTGTGAAAACAAGGCTGCCTTTTCAGTCACATAATGCTCATTTTGTGACTAATTCCAAAGACTGTAATAATACTACTGAGCAAACTACTGTGTCAAAGTGTTTTCCTGTAATGTACATTTCAGACAGGAGTTGTTTGAATTAAAGCGTATTGTTAATGATTTTATGTTAAGCAAACTTGTGTTGTGAAATGTACAAAGTACAAACTTGAATGTAAACTAAACCACTGGTTACTGCAGATATGAGTGTCAATGTGTGTGAGCTTGACATTTTTAATTGCACATGTGAGTGTTTTCACTGATAAGACCCTGTAGGGTCAACACCTTCTTAAAGTCTGTTTAAAATATAACCCTTGTTATCTGAACATATTCTATCCAGCAAGAATAGGTAGTCATGTATTTTTCAACAATAAAAAAGGGGGTTTGATAGAATAATTAAATGATTTTGTATTACAGTTTTTTCTTTATGTACAATTTGCCAAAATATTGTGATTAATTTTCTAATTCTGATGCAAACCAAGGGTTTAATAGATGTTTGGAAATTAATGTTAATATTCTAAGCCTAAATACACACACATACAGGCTAAAGACATATTTATATATTCTAAAGGTCATGATGGGAAAGAACTTTTTTTTTCAAGTAGTTCATTTTTATTAATAGGGAAATTCAACACCCATAACAATATATGGACTTCAAACCAAATGTTGGAATACATCATAATGGCACCACAAATACAAAAAAATATATATATGAAAAGGAAAACAATATTTTAAAACAATGTCAATAAAAACAATTCCTTTTCATCTGTATGACCTTCTATTCGATTTTTTTCTCGTAATTTGGTTTTAAATATTTGTTTAATTATTCCGTGTACAATTAATGTCAACAGTTAGATAATAATAAAAAAATAAACAACACTTTTTATTTATTTGATCTGTATCACCTTTTGTTAGTCCACCTTTCTTTTCATTTTTTCTCACTTTTGTTATTTTTACTTATTCTGTGTACCCTTAGTGTGAACAGTTCTGCGTGTATATAATAATAATAATGTAAAATGTATATTTTCTTTGATTGAAAATCCACACACTGCTGCAGTGAGATACGTGATGATGACGTCAGCTGGTGGCACAGGAAAATGGGGGCGCGAGAGAGAGCAGAGAGACATCACAAACCGAAACAGACGCAAAGAGCATGAGACGGTAATGTGCGGATTAAAATCAGCTGTACATTAGGACCCTGGGACATGCCACTGTGGATCATATTTTAATCACATCAGCGGGGTTTTGTTTAAAACTGAATTTAATTTCAGTGGATGTACGTCAACAGGGCTGGGAAATATGGCTGCGTACGATGTTGCTTTTTCTTCTACAGTATAATAATTGCCTTGTGTTTTATGGGATTTAAGGTTAATGCATGTAACATATAGCTTTTTATAGCGTTTGCACTGCAAGTAGCATATATTAAGTGAATAACTGTGTATGTTTTTGTTGGGAGCATCGCCATAATACTGAATAATTTATCTAAAAGGAGTGATAGCAACAGTGGACTGATATTTGAATGTTTGATTTGCACCAACCGCAGGTTTTCATATTATTTCAGATATGATGACAGACAGTCACTGGCACTGTGTTGGTACACAGCCTGATCTGACAGCATGGGACTCAAGCTCAGTGCAAAGGTAAGACCAACCAGGGTGTGGCCCTGAGTCCTAATGCCCTTTAAATATTATTACCATCATCTTTATTATCATAGAGAAACAGTTTTATTTCGTCCTTGCAGGTAAAACCATTACCGTTACAATTTGTGGAGGAGGTTTTCAGGAGATCTAGCCTATGTTTGCAGGGTCCTATGTTCCGAGGTTTAATATCCTCTTAATATTAGACCTGCTGTGCAAGCCAATTTCCGCCGTCCAAAGAAATTAACTATGAAGTATACCAGCCTAATGATTGAAAAAACATCATACAAGTCCTATTAATAGCAAGTATTTCGAAATATATACTTCATAAAGGATATTTAATCATTATTTTGAGATAGTAAGTCATTATCTTTGCAATATTTTGTCATTATTTTGCAATAAGTCGTTGTTTTGACATATGAAGTCGTTATTTTGCAATACTAAGTCAGTATTTTGAGAAAGCTTCTTATTAAGTTCAGTTAAGTAGTAGTTTTTAAATACAAAGTAATGATTTGCAATGTTATGTCATTATATTAAGATTCTAAGTCATTATGTTAAAACATTTTCAGATTTTTGTTAAGATAATGATTCATGATGTTGCAATTCCAAGGCCATATTTTGAGCTACTATGTCATTATTTGGGATTCTTATTCATAAGTAATTTTTTTGAGAAAGTTTCCAGATTTTTGTCGATATTTTATAGAATGTTGGTCAAATTAAGTTTTTGATTTAATGTTAACCTCTATTTTTTACTCTGCAGGCGCAACAGAGCCACAGGCTGGTGATCTTCGCGGCCATCTTCGTCCTGATGACACTCCTCATCCTCTATGGCTCCAACAATGTCAACGATAACATCTACTCTCCGCTACATCTGGCTATAAATAATGCCATCAAGGCCACAGATCTGAAGAAGTGGTCTGGGAAAGACGGATATGTGCCATTTCATGGGAACAAGGTACTCAACAGCTCATGCACTGACAAAAGAAATGTTTTATGATGTGGAAATTAACAATAAGTTTCAGTGAAGAATGCAAAGGAAGGGAAATGTCATTGATGCAAAGGAGCACATGTTAACTTCAATAATCAGGAAGTCAGTAAAGATTCCAAAGGAAGTGGTGCATTCTTCAAAAGAGTAAAGACGCACGGACTTCCCCAGCAGTGGGTAACTGCAGCTCATGTAAGACATTACCAGGGGATTATGTTAAATATCAAGAATACACTGAAAGAGATGAGTCACGTAAAGCAAACACTGTGAAAGGTGAGCTGTTTTGTTGAATCCTCTCCAAACCAGCTACATCCTGTTCATTTCCTGCCTGTTTCTATCTCATAACACAGGCCCTAAAACTGAAAAGGTAAATGATTGTCAACCACTTTTAATGTAAACAAAAATATGAAGCTGTAAGAAGCTAGCTGGACACTGCGATAACGATTGTTCTTCAAATCACGACTCAGTATTTCAACATCAGGACTAAGTCATTTTGCCAAACTACATCATTATTTTGAGATACTTAGTTATTATTTGTTATGAATATTTTAACTATTCATTATTTAGAGAAAGTTGTTTTATTATTTGAGTACGTTTCTTATTTCGAGATTGTAGGCCAGAATCTAAATTCTAATTTTGGGATACTTTTTTTAATCCTTTTACCATATATTAAGTACTCCTTTTTTTTCTTTTCTTTTCAGACAATGAACCTGCGCTGTGGTAACTGTGCTCTGGTGACGAGCTCCAGCCACGTACTGGGGAGTCGTGCCGGAGCAGAGATCGACCGGGCGCAGTGTGTGATCCGGATGAACGACGCCCCCACGCTGGGCTTTGAGGCGGACGTGGGGAACAAGACGTCTGTGAGGGTGGTGGCTCACTCCAGCGTGTTCAGGGTGGTCCGCAGGCCCAATGAGCTCCTGCAGAGGCCTGACAGCAACCCCGTCATCATCTTCTGGGGACCCCCCAACAAGATGGGGAAGGACGCCAAAGGGACCCTGTACCGGCTGATCCAGAGGGTCAGCATGACCTACAGCAACATGTCCTGCTTCAGCATCACCGCCAGCAAGATGCGCCGCTTCGACAGCCTGTTTCACCGGGAGACCGGGCGGGACAGGTGAGTGTTTACTGAGGGAATCATCCTAAGGCTGGGCCCTCTAGAGATACATTATCGATAAACTGATATGACACTGAATTTTGTCTTGAGATTGGAAATTGCATTATCGTAAATGTTTTCTATTCTGGCTTGATTCTAAATAATTATTTCAAAGATGGTTCTTAATTATTTGAGAAACTACGTAGTTATTTTGCAATTGTAAGTCAATATTTTGTGAAATTAAATCATTATCTTGCTATGAGGATGGATGTCTTTTACTATCTTAATACTCAGTATTACTCAGTCAATTTCTTACGATGTTAAGTGATTATATTGAGGAAGTGTCTCCTTGTTTTAAGATACCAAGTCATTTTTCTCATGTTTTGAGGTTTCTCATTATTTTGAAATAAGTCATTGTTTTGTCAATTCCAATTATTATGTTTGCAATTTCATGTCCTTATTTTGAGAGACTAAGTCATTTTTGCAATACTTAACTACTTCAATAATATTGATGATTGATTATTTATCAAAACATTTAGTGAAAGCATGAATGAACAACCCTACAATATATAATAGAGGTATTTGGTCAGAAAAAATGTTGGTATATATCTTTTCCAGCCCCATATTGGGTACATTTCACTTTCACCAACAGATGTTTTTGTTTTCTGCTCAGACAAAAATCTCACTCCTGGCTAAGCACAGGCTGGTTCACCATGGTCATCGCCATCGAGCTATGTGATAGCATCAAAGTGTATGGGATGGTCCCATCCAATTACTGTGGGTAAGTATAATGTTGATATTGAAGTGGAATTTTTTTAAAAGCGATACACAAGGGTTAAAACACTACAAACCCAGTACTTGCTTCAGAATTAGAAAATCACAAATAATCTGGTTGTTCAACAAACTAATAAAACCTTCATTTTTCTAGAAAATCTAAACCTCCTGCCAAGAAGATGCCCTACCACTACTACAAGCCCAGGGGGTCGGATGAATGTGTAACTTACCTGCAGCATGAGGGCGGCCGCAGAGGGAACCACCATCGCTTCATCACTGAGAAACAAGTGTTTGGCCGCTGGGCGAAGCAGTACAACATCACCTTCTCTCACCCCAATTGGGTTTAGACTTTTGTAAAAATAGAAGAGAGAAATATCCACACTAAAAGCGGCTTGATTGAAAGAATGAGCCTTCATGAAGCCACATCATCATAAACACGCCATGGGGACGAAAAATCTTTTGGTCAAAACAGTTTGGACCAATTGAGAGGAAAGAATATATAGTGTAAATCCCCATTTTTGTAAATAGAGAAGAAATTGAATTTAAAGAGGAATTTTTTGACATGTTTATAATATTTTTGTTATTGAAAATGCACTTGTGTTTCCCATGCTCAGGGGGGATTATATCAGCAAGCATTCTCATGAAACATCTAAATGGACTACAAAACTATGTTAGCTCTACATAAACCGTCTCTTATACAAAAGTCAACCTCTAAAGTAACTGCAGTCAGATTCAACTAAATACTTTTATCTGCATGTACATTTCAGTATACTTAGATGTAGTATGGGAGCAATATGACGTACAGTACCTTATACTTTTCATTATTTTGGTTCTAATAAGTTCTTCATACATTTTGAAACAAAGACTTACATTTTGCCCCAAAAGGGATTTAAAGCGGCCCCATTATTCTTTTTGGGGTTTTCCCTATCCTGTAGTGCGTTATAGGTTTTTGTGCATGTAAATGGTCTGCAAAGGCTAAAATCCCAAATTCCATTGGACTCCTTTGTTTACTTATGGAACATAGTGACATCACTATGTAACAGTCGCTCTTCTATTGGCTAGTGCTCCCACTAATTGTACCTGAAAGGCTAAGGAGCAGAACGTCGTTAAGCGGTTGAGCAATCACAACAGAGCCGGCCAGCTAAGCAATCACAGCAGACTGGGCTCTGGTTTCAGACAGAGGGTGAAAAGAGGTGCTGCAGCACAGGCAGTATGAGAAACATAAAGAGCTTTTTGAACGTTAAAGCATGGAGACATGTCACAGTACTGCTTTGGAACCTGACAATGAGCAGAGTAGAGCCCCTCTATAGACACAGGACACATTCAGATTCTTGAAATGATGTGGCGAGAAAACTATTCTACAGATACAGATTGCCACTTTCACAGAATACTTGAGTCTTAATACTAAGATTAGTTTTTCCCAATCATAACAAGTTGTCATATCCTCGATTTGTCTAATATAGTACTTAATTGTAACATTATTGATGTTGATTTGAATGTTTTCATGAAAGTGAGAGTTAACATAGTTGTTGCCTCATGACCTTCTTACCTCAGTGGCATTTCAGCGCATGCATCTTAAATTCACAAAATGCATCCTGCTCGAGTTATATATAATATCAGTACGCTCTTAGGAATGCACCATTCAATTAAACATGACTAAACAAAACAGGATGCAGAGAAGGGTACAATATCTTAAACTGTGATGCCTTTTGCAAACAAGATGCTTCTTCATAATTAAGGGAGCAATGTGCTTGATCAGAAGCCAGTATAATCAATATTTTCAGAAAAAGTGATTCATAGGACTTTACTGATATTAAATTGCCTGCTAAATATATTTAGATATTACCCAGAAAAAGTAACATTTCTATAGAGTATGATGCAAAAACTGTGAATATCTTACCCATCAGAGTTATATAAACTAACTAAGTTTAAGAAAGATAAATAAAACTAGATGCAATTCAGCAGCACAACAAACTACAGGCATTAAAATATTGAATTACTGGTACTAGTTTTGTAAAAGTTTAAACTGAAAATGTATAAAAGTATGTTTTATTGCAGGAGTTGTATCAAAGTACATATTGCCTTGTTTACCTTATTATCTGGGAACTGAGTGTATAACAAGCTAATCCACAAATACTTAGACGTCCTATTCCCTGTAAACCTGGCATTCAAATTAAATATTTGCCTGGCTGCTTTTGTATTTATGAGAGAATAAAATGCTCATACATATGGGTAGATTAATGCACGTAGCATGCCTGGCAACTGGAAAGTGATCGCATCGTTACACAATCTGTTGGATGAACTGCTTAGGAACCTGAAGCAGACTCATTGACGAAAATATTCAGTGCCATTTGTACGGTGGCTAACGGGTGCAAACGCGTGACAACGGCACGAAACCTTTCCATTTGGACAAACGGGCTGCAGCTTCAAAAACAATGCAAATATAAAAATGAAATGTGCGAAAACATACAAATGAAGAAACATCTTCACCACCGTGACACACATGCGCAGGGTTTACTAAAACACTGCAGATACAGAAACACTGCAACACTGTTGACGTTCAGGACTATAAAGTCCTTCAGTGTTTTGGGCTGTTGTAGCGCGTTTGCACCGGTCTGCCTCCGTACATTTATCTGTACATGTTGTGCCATCTCAGTGCAGTTTTTTCATTAAAAGTACTGTAACAAAAGTCATTATATGCTTTTAAATCTACATTACAAGTCAGCTCAAGCTTGTGGATAGTTTTTGTATTTAAATATGTACAATATGTTTCGGCTTTTACAAACAATGACATACAGAATGAAGAACGAATGACAAAGATGTTGAATGTTTGAAACAGCTGCTTTTACAGTAAGCAACACTCTGATAATGGAAAAAGTACATCTTGATGGTGATTATAAACAGTCTGCCAGCCTTTGCTCACTTCCTTCTTTCATCAATTCTTTAATGAACCACTGGAAACATCTGAAAATGCAGCTGTGATCTTCTGTCTCAGCCCCGCCATGGAAACTAAAATAGCTTCCTGTTGAAAAGAAGATAAACAAAAGCAAATAAACACATGATGTGCATCCAAATGAAAAAGGCCTTTGCTTATACAAAGAGTGTGAATCTATCACACAAAAGTTCATCAAATATTAAGAAGCGCTCACCTCAGTGCGAATGGTCCTGCTGCCCTGGTTGGGGCATGTGTTGAGGTAAAGGTCAAATAAAACACTCGGGTCGGTCACTTCCAGGTTTTGGTCGGTGTCTACACTGGCCTCCAGGCCCTGAAGACCTCCAAAAACGACTAAAAGATGCCTATAAAAGTGGGAAAAAGTCGATTTAAACGAATGAAACGCCGTTATTTTTAGACCAAGACTTAACGTTTTGTGTAAGCATGCATTGGTGGAAAGTGGGTATATTGAGTACCTCAAAATTAGTTTTAGTTATGCTGCTTTTAACTTTACTCCACATTGCAAGAGGAGGTATTGAGCTATTGTCTGCAGCCAGAAGACTTTATATGTATGAAGTGGGAAAAGATTTTTTGTATCATAGGTCAACATTTCACAAGAGTTACAGGAGTCCGTTCACTAACTAGCCGTAGGAAATCTCTGGCCAAAAATGTGCCTTAAAAGTGAAACTGAAATGCATACATATAACTACTGTTGCATGATGCACTTCGGTGCTTCACTGAGTGCATTTGGCGCTAATTATCCTTTTGTTTCTGAACCTACTTGAATGGTGAGAGTGTTGTTTGGTCCATGTTGTTGCCTCTCTCTGATGTTCCAACAGTCAGGTCGTATCCATCTTCATATGGACTTTCGGTAAACACTGCACCTGCAACAACACACCAACAACAATAAGGATAACGCAATAACAGCATGGTAGATATTCATACTGGATTATTACATACATTAGTAAGTGGTGTGGAAGAAAAAGCTATGTCTGGCCTGTCAGGATAGATACTTTTGTTGGACGATACATTGTCCCAGAAATAGTTGAGATAAAAGATAAAAGAGAGAAGAATAGTGGATCATGTAAAAATGATGGTGGTTATGTGCTTATATCGCACTCTAAGCTGATAACGTTAAAACCGTGACAGGCCTAGCTATACATTAATTTAGATAGAAGTGTATCATAGGAATAAGAAACATACTGAGACACGATGCCAGGCGGACGCTGTACCCCCAGTACAGACCTCCTTCAGTGCGAGGGAGGTGAGGAGCAACCACCGTTCCTTTATGCATCTTACTCTCTGAGGAGGAGACACAGGAAGACACACTGAGCTGATGTTTGCAGAATCCAGAGCGCATGGGAACTTCAGGAGAGAAAATATAAATCAAAACAATAAAATGTCTTGTTACCATCGTTCTGTGTCTTATTGAACTTCACTGTGACTCGGAGTCCAGACTGCAGCTGTTTGTCAATCCGAACATCCTGTAGGAGCAGAGCGGATAAAATCAGTCTATGGCAGAATCATAATGATAGGCAATTATATTATTTTACTGTTTTCTCTTAGAGAAGAATAGAAACACAGAAAACAAAATAGTTCCAGTCTCTTTAATGTCAATAGTTTAAGTTTTTCTTTGTCTTTATATTATTTAACTTAAAACACAAGATATTTGGGTTTAGGCTACTGGAAAAAAACAAGACATTTAAAGACATCAGCTTGATCTCTGCATTTTGTCCACGTCATGATCTCATTAACTTTGACTGTCCCTCTATTTGTTATTATCGGTTTAAACATGCTGACCTTTCTCATCCCACAGTTGACCAAAGAGCCTTTCCCTGGTTTGTTCGGCCGATCGAGGACGATTCCTTCCCGATACTCTGACTCATCGTCCATCCTCATGTGGTGAGGGCTGTCTAAAGGGTTCAGCAAACCTGCAAAGAAAAAGAGTAAGTACACTTATAAAGAAATGTATCTTCTCAGATTAAGGTATGAAAATGAAATACAAACACTTACCTGCATACTGTAAATCTTGATGCTTTGGGAAAAACCACTTGCGCAGATACCTGGGTAATAATAAAAGCAGTAATCAGAATCAAATGGCTGCTCCTGCTGATCTAAATATAATACATTTACTGCTTACTGTGGACATTCCAGGTACTGGAGTATTCTGGCAAGCTGAATACAAGCGTGTCCTTTCTTACCGACACCTTTAAATTCGCCTTCGACGCTCCTGAAGGAGAAAAGAACAAATATTTTCTATTGGTTTTCTGATGGCTTTGGGGGTGATTAACATGTATAAATAGAACCGGACACATGACAAAACAGAGGAGGGATAAAACTCTATTCTAAACAAATGATTATTAGGTTATATGCGCATTTACAACTTTTAGGAACTGATAAGATAAGAATTACTTTATTAATCCAAAAACTGGGACATTTTTGTGTTGCAGCAGCAGAAAAGAATACAAAGCATTGCACATAATTAGAAATGAATGAGAATCTCAATCCGTTATTTGTCCCACAGTGGGACAATGTACATTTTTACAGCAAATGGAACAGTGCGAGGTAGAATAAAATTAGTACACCAGCATTTAATGAGGAAATGAAAACACGTTATTATAAAATGAAGCAGTGAATGGTGTGTGTACTGGTCGGTTGGTTGGTTGCTTTAACTAAAACGTGATACGCTGCCACATGTCTTTCTTAATGTAGGGAAAGGGAAAAATATTTTGTTTGCACTATTGCATCAAATTATGATTTTTTATATACAGCTTGGTGTTCACAGATATATTGCACCCCTTGATTTGACTTACTTGACATCTTCTCCGTACTCATCAAACACAACGATCTCGTCGACACAGAACACGACACAGGCCCGCGCAATCTGTCCCGCCAGGTAGGTACGGAGTTCAGTGGACTGAGCGTTATCCAGCACAGAACCAGGCAGAGCCACACTCACCGTGTACCCTCGACCTAAGAGACACAGATCAAACATTACAGCACGCTTTTCACAGGTATAACAACAACATATGAAAGTATGACAAGGTTACCTTTTTTGTCTTGGCTCTGTTCATGTTTTGCCTTCTCCGCAGACTCAAGCTCTTTCTGCTTATCCAACTGTTTGATCAGCTTGGCCTCTTTCCTTTGCTTCTTAGACTCCTTTACTGTTTTGAAAGAAAAAATATTGATATTGGCAAGTGATTAAGACAAATGTAGATAGACTGGGGATATCAGAATGGAGAGTGTAAGGGTTTTTTGGTTTGTGGCGAGGAAATATCTACTTTTGACTGAATCTGGGTTTACTAATTTTACTATTACTCTCTAAAAAGCAGAAGTAGAAGAAGTATTCATATACTGATCAATTCATTTAGTAAAAGGAGCAATACCACAGAGTACAGATACTCGGGTTAAAAGTCCTGAGTTTAAAATCTGTCTCAAGCAGTTAAAGTAGAACTAAAGAAAAGGTCAAAAATATTCATTAAGCTGAAAAGTCTGTTTCAGAAACATGTGAAAGTATTATTGATTTGAATGATTACACTGTTTGGTTTATTATTAATTAAAGTATTACAGTAACGAATTTGTAAACACTATATGAATAGTGAACAATAGTAAAGACAAAACAAATTTAGTGGAATAGAACTATATATTGGCATGGAATAGATATACACCAATAAACAACAAATACTTCGAAAAAGTACTTGAATGTACCTGTCTGAAAATATAGATTACCATAGCCTATACATTCAACATATCAATGAAGTGGCTAAACATGTTAAAACATCATATGCAATTCTTTATTGTAGCGTTAGGTAAAAAAATAAAATGTCTCAAACAAATACACTTTAAAACATACTTTAACTTGGCTTAATAGCGATGTAACACTTTAACTGTAACGTAACGTGGATCCATCTAAACTGCTTTAGCATTTAGCTAACTGAAGCTAGCTGTTTACTCACCATCTGTTTTCTTTTTCTTCCAGTCCAACTTGTCCTCAGGCTGTAAAAATAAACAAACACATTATAGGTAATATAAGAAAATTATAGTGATATTTTAAAGCAATATAATAGTTTAAAAGTACCGAAGAGGGCACAATTTTGGGTCTTTTAGCTTCGACGCCGGTAGACATTTTCACACACACCAACACGTGAGGTATATTTACGTCCGGGTCACAGCATGCGTTTCAAAATAAAGCCTGCTGTGGAATTTTAACAAGACTTTTTACCACAATTTAGACATAACAATATGTCATTGTTTTTAAATAAAATGTGAACACTTGAACGTCATTATTATTATTATTGAGACGCATGGTAGTCCCATTGAGATTAAGATATCTTTTCAATTCAAATGTCCCCTCTGTGGGACAATTAAAGGTATTCTGATTCTGAATAAGAAAAGATAAGACTTGTGTGCTGGGGGCTTGGGGCTGGGGGGTCCTTCAGTTAATTACAATGATATTCAGTTGAAGCATAGACTGACTGCAAGGGAGAAGATGTGTATTCATTCAAACCTTTATTAAACCTTTTGGATACTTACAAATGTTTAAAATTACATATTGAAATATCTTTTCAAAAATATTCTACAGATTTAGTGGAAAAGTCATAAATGAATGTTTACATTTTCTTCATCATTGTGAACAATTGTGAACACTGTTTTCTCTCATTTTTAATGACATACAAAAAGGTGGCCACTATATGGAGCAGTTTACAGACAGGCTGATTACCTTTTTTTTGTTATCTATAAATTAAAGAGCAGCTCAGGAGTCAAGTCCACCTGTGTCATTTATCTTCACCACACATCTGTGTCCACACACTCAAAACTTCAGTGAAACTTTGCACATTTAATAAAATGATTTCTACTCAAATGAACCCAGCAGGGACATACAGAATATGTGTTCCCACTTCTAAAACCTGAGTGTCTTTGCAACAGCAGTAAAAAGACAAAATTAAAGTGGACATGGTTTTACAGTACATATGTTGCCATAAACAAAAACAAACACTGAAAATGGCTTATTTTATCTAAAGAGACCCAACCCGGTTTTAAGCAGCCTTGGGAAATCTGTAATGGACGGGTATTGCTTCTTACTTTAGGCATTTTACTTTCCCTGACTCCACTTTCTTAAGATTTCCTCTGCTGCATCCAGGGTGGCATCCTCCTGTTGGACAAACATGAGTAAGTGTTAGTCAAAGAGCGAGTCAGGAAAAGGATTAAATGAATATCAGGTATTTAGGTTACATTTACCTTGACGAAACAGAATCGGACATATTTGTCAAACTCCTTTCCGTGCTCTGGGCTGTAGAAAGCGGAGACAGGGATTGTTGCTAAACCCTGCAGGAAAACATTTAAATGATACAGTAACAGTAAAAAGTCTTAAGCATAATATCCTAAAAATGACATACAAATGTAAAAGAGACACAAATCCAATCCTTATTCTTTCAAACATAATGCAAAAATTGTGTTAAAGCTTCCAAAAAAGATTTCTATAATGCTTTTAATTAAAATCCATAACATAAATGAGCACAATATTCTAAATACATCAGACAACTAAAGTAAATGTCAAACAAATATGCTTTTGAAGCAAATTATGACACTGTAACAGCTTTAAAAGGGAATTCATTAATCCGTTTTAATAAAAAAGTATGAATAAAATGCTTAATATTTACCTTCTCTTTAGTTAGCCATTTTACAAATCTGTAGTCATAGGATTCATCCTTCGAGCTCTCATCATTAAAGTCTACCTCTGTTAAAAAGAAAGATTTAAACTTAAATTAGACAGCCCTTATTAAAGAAAATGTTACTTCAGTTAAAGCAGTGTTGGATATCCTTCACTCACTGATGGAGGAGATGTCTGCGATCATGAAGTACCCTCCCTCCGGCATGATGGGCTGCAGACCCACGCTCTGCAGGCTGGAGGCCAGCTTCATCCTCTTGTGGTGCAACATGGCAGGCAGCTGCTGGAAGTAGCTCTCCGGAGACCCAAACACCTCGTACTCCCTCTCAAATCCACAAGCTACTGCCTCCTGGAGAAGAAGAGGTGAGGAAAAGAAGAGTTTCTCTGGTGCCACAGGAGTTCACCCATTAGGGGGCGGCCTAAAACACATATTAGTAAGATAATCATAAATCATAAGGATAACTAGGATAAATTAATTAATTGATAAAAACTGTCTGAGTTTTTTATTTCTACTTGAAAATGCTTGTTTTTTGTTTGTCTCTATTTTTCAGAAACAACACCGATTTTCCAAGACCCTCAGGGAAGGATTCCAACGATAATGTAAATTCACCACAATCACCTTATTGTGAGTGTTTTTATCTCAGTCAATAATAAAATACTTTATCGTCCATCCCTATCCTGGAATATGGATTGCTCACCAATCAAAGTACAGTCCCATATTTCTAACTGTAACTTCTGAAACCAAGTTTTATTTTCTAAGAACGTTTCTAAAATACACAAGGTTTTGTGTGTTTACCTGGGCGGCTGTAGGACAGTGGTACACACAGTTCTGAAAGATGGTTTTCATGTGTTTTATGATATGCCCTGAGCTGATGACCCAGCCAACCTGAGAGAAAAAACAGGTTATTATAACACTGTGTGACAAAAAATAATACAGTGTTGCTTTCAAATTCAATGGGCTCTTCCTTGACCGACGTTACATTAAAATCAAGCCAACAGTTTTTCTATAATTCCCTTTAAAGACATCTGAATACAAAAAATAACCTTCTTGGAGGAGATAATAAAGATGAATCTGTTATTTCAAAAGACAATCCTGCTTTACCTTCCAGCCGGTAGCACTGAACGTCTTTCCTCCACTGCCAACAGTGATGGTACGTTCCCACATGCCGGGAAGGCTGGCTGTCAATAACACAAGTAACATTAATACTGCAGGTATGCTTTGTGTGCATTTTGTTAGCTCTGTGTGTATCTCACCTATCTTTACGTGCTTGTTTCCATCATAAGTCAGCCACTCGTACACCTCGTCGCTGATGCACAGCACGTCGTGTTTGATACACAGGTCAGCGATCACTTGGAGCTCTTCGGTCTTGTAAACCTGGAATGTGTTTATTATGAACAAGATTCCATTTTATTCAGCTGGTGTTAAAAGGGACAACCCAAAGGTAAATGTCTTACCTTGCCCAGTGGGTTGTTTGGAGTGTTGATAACGATGGCCTTTGTGCGGGGAGTGAATTTACTGGCCAGCTCCTCAGCAGAGAGGGTCCAGTCTGCACTGGACAGGCTTCCTTCCACTTTCTGAAATTTGAACAAATAGTTCATATTTATATATTTTGAGTGCACACACAAATAGGCACAAACTCAATGCCCTCACTAAGGCCTCTGAGTCTCAGAGGCAAGATGTCATTTACAATTGTGGGTTTGTAGTTCATTCTTTGTTGTTATTAAGCAGTGTATTTATTCATTTAAATGGTGAAAAGACCATAAAAACGGTGTGACATGATATATAACATATGTCCAATACTTGTGTCCTGTGCTCTTAAGAATAAAAAAAGTATTAAAATAAAAAGCAGTTTACCGAGAGCATTTTACATGTTTTAGTGTAAATGGGTGTAATTTAGCTTTCCACAGATTTCATGTGTTTTGAATAGACCATCTTAATGTTTCTGTGTAATTTTCACAGGCCAGAATGAACACCTCTGTGGCATCCTCTCCATTTATTTATATATCTTTTACAATTTTGGGCGTCCTGAGGTAACCCCATGTTAAGCATCACATTGCTATGAATAAAAGGCAAGTCTCTGAAGTTAAGTCTTCAGGGAAATGTACATAAAACGGATCCAAATGTCTGCAGGAATATTTTGTAAAAAGGTATAAAGCACTCACTGGCCTCAGAGGAACGTACACTTCCTTTCCTCCGACCATCTTCACCATCGGCTGGTAGCAGTCGAAGAATGGCTCAACAATTATGACCTGAAACACAAAATATCTGTCAGCTGTTTTGTAAAAGTTATTAACAAGAAAGCACAACCTGTAGTACTTGAACATACATAAATAACTGTTAGTTTATAAAATGTGGCTTATGGTATTAGTTTTTCTTTAACTGTAAGTATCTTTTAACCTGTGCTTTACGCTCATTATTGCTGCTGCATGGGACAACATTTCCACTTGACTGGGGTTGAAACTCATCCCCATAATTGTGTTATATTATGTTGTCATTCATTATCTGATTTTAAACTACATGAATATATATCAGATAAGATATCTGCTTACAGCCACATTATGGGGTGTTATAAAGAATTCAATAAATGTTTGTGTGCAGCCTCTCAATGCTAAATAGGAAGAGTTAGAATATAGTGTAGCCAAATATTTATAATTATGTGTCCCTCTTCTGCCAATTAAAATGAGAATTACAACAAAGACTCTCTACTAAGCAGTGCAAACTTTGTTCAACTTTTGTAAAAACCCTGTTTTGGTTTCATTTCCCTACCTCATCCCCTTCATCAATGATAGCTTGAAACGCACAAAAGAGAGCCTGATAAGCTCCCACTGTGACCAGGACGTCTTCCAGAGGATCAATATCATGTCTCATAACCCTACTGAAGAACTTAGCCAGACTTTTTACAAGACGAGGATGTCCCTGTGGAGAACAAACAACATATACATATTATTTGAATATCATTGAAGTAAACTCAAGAACCATTTTGTGGCATTTACAGAAAGGTAAAATTGTTCTTGGTGTGTGAGTGCACTTACAAACGCTCGGGTGTACTGGTGCATCTGCGGTCCTCCATTCACAGCATCACAAAAAGCCTCCTGGACGAATTTGGGAGGGGAGAAGTCAGGAAAACCCTGACCGAGGTTCACTGCTTTATAATCTGCTGCCAGCTGAGTGAATTCAACCCTGTTGGTGTGAACGCATACCACACAGTGGTGCAGTTAATGAAATGATCTATTAATATCAAATATCCACATGTATATGACCACCAATCATGTCTTTAGTTATGTTATGTTCCCTGCCTTATGAGCTACCTGCAACCATATTAGATTATCGATCCAAAATTGGGAAATTGTTTTGTTCACAGAAGCATGTTTACGGAACCCATAAAGGGACATGGGGATATAAAATAAAAACTTAAATGTTTCTCGTGAGCATGCGAAAGTTTCTCGTCATCAATGAACTCAACTACGCGATCCAAAGTGGTGTAGTTCTTGCGCCGAGAAAGACCACACGACTTCAGAATTCGTTTTAAATGTCTCTGAGACACAACATAACGGTGACGACTTGCAAGTAAGGTAACCATGTCTTTATGATGAAGTCCCAGGTCAAAATACAGCTTAACTCATTCTTGAACTGTCATACTGTCCTACATAAAGAAACACAATCCGAAATGCAGGTCCTATCTCATGCAATATTTTGTTGCAACACCCTGAGAAAATACTTTCTCGTGATCACGCAAAGCAAGTTACGAAACACAAGCTTACACTATACAGTTATACTGTTCAGAGAGGACTGCTTATGTTTGTGTAGCCATGGTCTTCCTGAGTTACACAAAATCCATATGGGTTTATGCGTCGATCATTTTCTGGATTTATCAGTACGAGCAATTTTCGCGTGAGCACGGGAAACTTTTGAATTTTTTTTTATTTCCCCATGTCCCTTTACGGGTTCCGTACATGTTAACATAGTGTTGCACATTAATTAAAAATAAAATAGAAAATAAACATAAAAAGCAGAAAAATACATAAACAGTGAAAAATATATATACCTATGGAGTCTCTCTATCAAACATACAATATAAATACGTTTGTTTCCGCTACAATTTACCAAACTACTACTAACAAAGGATATTTATTTCATTAACTTTGATTACAATAAATGTACAATCAAGTAAGTAAGAAAATAAATCTATTAAAATGGCATATGCTTGATAATACTTTTTGGGTTATTAAAATCATAGCTTGAGTCCAAATTCTAAAATGTGAGTTAAATGACGACTCAGTTCTTCAAAATACAAACAATGCTGATTTTGCAAATCTTTTTGGTTTCAATTTCAGTTTAAAAAAAAAATACATTTCAACATCTATCATCTGATTTCTGATAGGCAAAATAATAAGCTGTATTTATGAATTATCTTTCATTATATTTTTTTGTAATTGTATTGCACTTTGAGAGACACCTCTGTATAAAAGTGCCTTCGTTATCATCTGTTCTGTAATGACTACAACTTCTTAATACACCACATGATTTATCCCATGTTTAAATGCATTGAACCATACATGTGTTAATGATTTATAAAGGACTTGGACCCAAGCTGTCACCATGCTATACCACCCCCCATGGTCCATATATAGGATGTTATATGCAGGTTATTATGATTGAAACACGTGAGCAAGGTTCAGTTTAAAGTCTTCCTGAGCAGAGACTAGCACTCATTATTAAAATAAAAACCCCTTTTTTATAACTTACCAAACGTTTTTATCGACGCCTTCTGTTCTTCGTGCATGAAGCCTTCGGGACATGATTATCTGTAATAAAGGGAGGTTTATAATTCGCTTCCTGCACCTTAAACTTACTATACTTAACATCTTTAACATCAACTTGAATACTATATTTAAAAAATAATCCAATGCATTAAACGGGTTTCTAAATGTGCATTTTCGCCCTGTGGGTATTTACTTTGAGGGGAAATCACTTACTAGTATGCGGGAGAAGAAGTTAAATAATGACCTCCCTCCCTCCTTGTGTTTTCATTTCTACTTCCTGGATGGGCGGGGCGAGACGGCAACGGGCAGTTACCCGGATGTAACTCCAGCGGACGCCGGAATACATAAATTATAAGATAAAAATCAATAATAAATATAATATGTAAATAAATACAAAAACATTTTTAAAATGTTTTAAATTTGCACAAGGAACAATTGTACAAATAAATGTACTTTGAATGTAATAAAATTAATGTAAATGTAAAAAATGTTATATGTATATATTGGATTGTGTACATTACTTACAATTAAATATTATTTCTTGGTTTGTTTTTTCTTTAATGCTGCTTAGTATCAATTCTCATTTAACAGAAAGTGAAAAAGCATATCCCCAAAACATAGAAAATATGATTATAATTATTTTTTTGGACCAGAGGGACATTATTGGAGAACTTAGAGCTTAAAGGGGGGGACAGAGGGGAGGATATTGCCTAACATGTTCGGGATTCGAGCTTAGATTTAACCACTGAGCTGTCTGGTGGCCCAAGAAATATTATTAAAATACACAAACAACTTTGATATTCAACAAAAACAAAAGATTATACAATGTTTTCCTTCATGTCTATCTTGTGAAGATCACATTTTATTGACCACAACAGACATCATACTACTGCTTTACAAGAATGAAGGTACAACATGTTTTATGTATCATGTTTACAAATGATACTGCCATAAAAAGAGATTATTTAAACCTATGAAACAGCGAACTCGCTGCTGCTCATTTCAAGTCCCCAGGCAGCACTCTGCCTCTCTTCCTCGCTCTATCCTTCTTCTTCTCCGTTTTGGCCTTCTTCTGTTTCTGGATGTTCTTCCGTCTCTTGTCCTGCCTTTTCTGCATCTTCCCCACAATGTTCTCGCTTCGCTCGCCCCACTGCTTCTTTATCTTGGCGCCCCTCTTCTCCTTCTTCTTTAACGAGGAGCGCAGCATGTTCTCGTCATCTTTGATTTTGAGTCCTTCGGCCTTGTACAGCACGTTGGTCCACTTTATCTTGTTCTCCATTTCTTTGGCTTTCTCCTCATCCTTCTCCCTCAGCTGGTTCACTTTTGCTTTGCGAGCCTCGACGCGGCCCAGCAGCTGCTTGTAGTTCTTCCCCAGCAGGGGTGTTATCTGGCCCTTTACGCTCTGCTTCTTCTGCTTCTTCTTCTTCTCTTTGTCTACATATTCCTCCTCCACCATGTCCACCTTGTTGAAGACGATAGCTGATACATTTCTTTTGCTCGCAGCGGGACTCGGCTCAGGTTCCTTTTTGATCTCCGCCGGCGGTTCTTGGGCATTTTCTTCTGCCAGTTTCTTCAGCCGAAACTCTTTCCTCTTCCTCTTCTTGCGCTCCCGTTCCATCTTTCGTTTTGCTCGCTTTGCCTGCACGGCTTCTGACGCTGCGTTCTTCGGGGCTCCCTGATAAAAAAATATGCAACATGTTTAATCAGACAGACATTTATCTTAAGCGTTGCACAGTGTTGCAGGAACACGCACACACTTTGAATTGATCTCTGGCAAGGTTGGCATATAAATGCATCCGCTTGAGCAGTAAAAGTCAAATCAACTGTTAAATTATCATCTTTTAGGTAAATACTGACATTTCAACTGGATTGAATAACATGGTTGCAGTAAAGTTTACCGTATCAGCTAAATTCAGATAATATTACAGAGATGCTAATGAGTCATGTCAGTCATCATCTTGAATGCTGCATACCTGCCCTCTGGACTCCTCAATTTTTTCATGAAGTCTCTTGCGTAAAACATCGACGGTGGAGAAGTTGGACGGTACAATTCCTCCTTTAAGAGAAAAAAATATGTGACCTTCAATTGTTAAACAACAGTTAGTACCAGAGTAATGGACTCACTTGCGGTACCTTTAGGCGCTGGCGTTGTAGATCCATTTATTTGAGTTTTTGGCTGTTTTGCCGCGGGGGGGCCTTTCTGTGCAGCCGTTGAAGGAGAGGGCTTTTGTAGGGATTTGGGATTAGGCTTCTTCTCATCTTTAAAACTTTTCTTTTTACACTTCTTCTTCTTTGGAGGACCAGTCTCACTTTTACCCTTGAAATGAGCTACACAGAGACAAAATACCTATTAATGATCACATTTATCCGACAACATGTCAATGGGACTGCCACGGTCCTGAAACTGTCATTACATTAACAGACTAGGAACTTAAACATGCTTAGGCAATGCAATGAAATTGAAACTCAAAAAGTCAGATGCTTTTCTGTGAACAAAAAGGAAATGGATAATCATTACCTTACATTTTTATTTTCCAAAAGACAAATTACAAAGTCAGCTGCTTTAGAGGCTGAAACTTACCCTCAGAAAGTCATCAGGTTAGCTGTGAGATTTTATATTATATGTTTATATTGTATGTTCTTCAATGTTTGCTCAATGTTAGTAAAGTAAAAAATGCCTTCAGTTGTGTATAAACAAATGAAGACCAGTGGAAAGCAGCTTGGTAAATGACCCAGATGTTATATTCATTTTTTAAAAAAGGTATATATTTATTTTGTAGATCTATTACAATTGCCTTGAATGTAAATAATCATCACAGAAAACGGAACACACACTGTAAACAGAATTGTAACCTTAAAAAATAGAAATTAATAATATTAAAACAATAAGCTAAAGGGCATTTTCTAACTACTCTCAGGCTTTAATTAAAGCATTTTTGTCTGTTTTATTTATTTCATTGATTCACAGCAGGGTGCTCATAAGAACACTAATAAGCATTACATTTATGGATAAAAAAAATACTTAGAATAAATAACGCACTCAACAGAAACTCACTATTATAAGTGTAGTGTCTCCTTTAGTCACACGCAGTCATAACCACATGTTTAATGACACCTTATAAGCTTAAGTCCTTTACTACAACCAATAACACATAACATATAAAACACACAGAATATATACAGTTTTAAAGCCAAGTTTTATATCGCCAATAAGGTGTAAGGTAAAAGGTTACCAAACGGTCTCTTCTTCGGCTCCTGTTCTTGCTGAGAAAAGACTTTAATCGCAAACTTCTGCATGTACGAGTCTTTAGCCGCGAGGTCCATCATGATGGATAAAGCGTGAAGCTGTCTCTGAAATTATCCAAAAAGACACAATAAAGACTGACAGAAAATATCAACACACTTCTGAAACATGTGGCCAAACACACCGGGGCGCAGCGTCACAAACCGGAAGTGGTAACACCATAAGCGGTCCCCTTCTGATCATTATGTAGCTGTTATGTAGTCGGACCAGTTTTAAACATATAACATTAGTATTTCACTCAGAATGGCTTCTTTAAAATCAGCTCTTGTTTATTCCAACCGGGTGTTAACGACTCTGAAGAAACAGGTAAGTTATTTGTTTAATTTCCGCAGTTATTCATTATAAAGAAACTACAATGTGCTGTTCTGAATGTCACTTTCCAGTGGCAGCAGATGATTCCTCATCTAATTGTTGTCATTTATTTTAGACACATGTTATTTATATCAAGAGGACTCTCCTCCTGCCCAGACTGCCTCTCTTTCGACGTGCAGAAGGTAATTTATTGGACAGCACATTTCCACACAGATCTACTACTTTTTACTACAAAAAAAACAAAAAACTGCACAGCATCTCCACTCTAAATGACTAATTATGTAAAGACATGTCAATAATTTGTTCTGTTGTGAATGATGTGTTTTGTATTCTACTCTATATTTTTATTTCAATTTTTTTTTTTTTTTTTTTTTGCAGTAGCTTCTACGTGCATATGTACCAGTATACCGAAACGAGTTGCTCTTATGTAAGCCTGACTCTGATCATGATACTAAAACCAGTTTCTTAAAAAATAATAATGGACACATTTAAAGACATTAGAATGTATGATACTAATCTAGAAAAAGCAAAGAAAAAAACAATCATACAATAAATAAAAGAAACAAGGAAATATGAGTCATACATACAGACTGACATTTTTTTCTTGGTTTACGTTTTTGTTTTTGTTTGTCTTTGTTATACTTGGATTTTATTTATGTGTAAGTAAACTGAGAGCCGATAAAAGAAAATGTGTAGATAATAATTTTTCTATTGCAGCTTAAAGTTAATAACCTCATGATGGTACATCTCTTTTTATATGTGTGGGGTACCATCCCTATATTCTTAGAGAGTAAATGCATTGTGTGAACCTCCAGGCAGGTTGATCAATTTCGGGCGACAGTCGGGCTCCACAGCAGCCGAGGTGCAGAAAGGAGAAGACTCCTTCCTCAAATGGTTGCTGCTGCTCATCCCGGCCTCCACCTTCGGCCTTGGTACATGGCAGGTATGTCTTATTTTGTGTCATCACACTGTTTAAAATAATGCTGATGTATCTTTGGATTGTTGTCGTTGGATGGACTCTGGATATTTGTGTTTCTGTGAAGGTGAGACGGCGTCAGTGGAAGATGCAGCTGATAGATGAGCTGAACAGACTCACGACTGCTGAGCCCATCCCTCTTCCTCTTGAGTAAGAATGTGTTAGATACATTCAATGTTATACACACAAGCAATCACCCACACAATCCAAACCCTAACATTGCAAGCGGCAAGAACACAAATTATTTTACGTAAAAAGTGATTTGATAAGCACTCCTCTCCAATTGTGGTACTGTGAACAACATTACTTATTGTTCCTTGATAAAATGCACAAAATATTAATTCAAGCCTTAATTAGGAAGGTGATGAAACACGTTAATGGACTGCATGGGGGATTCAAACCTGCATCCGCCACAGCTGGGACTGAACCCTAAAACAGCACTTTAATAACTTGACAAATAACTAAAATCCTTCCTCTCACAACTGAATGTGCGACATGTCCTTGTCTCCCTCTCATTCTTACTATTTACCTGTATAAAGTATACATTTAGTCATTTTCCTCCCTGGGTCTTAGTCCTCATGAGCTGCAGAGCCTGGAGTACAGACGGGTGAAAGCACGAGGATATTACGACCACTCTCAGGAGCTTTACGTCCTCCCCCGCTCTCCTGTGGACCCCGAGAAAGAGGCCCGAGAGGCGGGCACGCTGTCCTCCAGTGGAGAGACCGGCGCTAATGTCATCACCCCGTTCCACTGCACCGACCTCGGGTAAGACAACATATAAATCACCAAGGGAAAAAATAATAACTGCATAGTCTTAAATCAAACAATCACTGCTTTGTTCTCCTGCAGCATCACGATCCTGGTGAACAGAGGGTACGTGCCGAAGAGGAAGATCAGACCAGAGAGCAGAACGAAGGGACAGGTTAGAGCTTCACATGATTTCACACTTCACTGCCTTTTTATTTTAAGAGTACATTTTCAAACCTGTAGTCCCCTACCAATGCGATCTCAAGTGACAATACTTTAGGAGGTGTTTCCGATTTTGTGCCGCTTCCTCTGCAGCCAGAGAATTTCCATTTCACACATCACAACACACTTGAACTTTTTGTAATTAAAGAAAATGTTAAAAAAAATGTTTTCTTTGGTCCTTATTTACTGTGTTATTTCAACTTAAAGACGTGTCACTAGGACAGATACAGGAGAACTTTCCTGCCCACTGCTATAACACTTTAGAATAATTCCCCTCTGACTGGCAGACAACTCCCTGCTCCGTCGCCTCTGTCCTCTGGACATAACATACACACTTTACACTGTACACTATTTAATATCTGTATATTTCTCATTTTTATGTCTAATGATTTGTTTTGCTTCATATTGTATTTTGCTGCTGTAAAGAAGAACTTTCCCAGTTTGGGATGAATAAAGTATTTCTGATTCTGATTCTGATTAATGCAAGTAGAAATTACATTTACCAATTCAATACAATTCGCATAACTCACTTCTGTAGCAAGACAATTGGTAATGTGCCATAATTGGTTCACTACACTAACTGTACTAGTAGTGATGGGATTTATGTAACATCCCAGCTATAACCAACCTCACATTTTATATACTTACATTTTTGACTTATTAAAAAAAGAATAATGACTATTGTGTGCAGGTGGAGGGTGAGGTGGAGGTGGTTGGAGTTGTGAGGCTGACGGAGATTCGTAAACCCTTCGTACCGAGCAACGATCTGCAAAGGAACCACTGGCACTACCGTGACCTGGAGGCCATGAGCGGTGTCACCGGAGCAGAGCCCATCTTCATCGATGCATGCTTCGGTAAGAACTACAAATACCATGATACACTTTGACTCAACTAGATCTTAGTCAATATGCCGGTGTTTATTTACGTCAAAGTTATTATTCCACAGAATAGAGAATTTTTAAACCTGCTTGAGTAAATATAACATTTTGTTATGCAGAGAGCACTATTCCTGGTGGACCAATAGGAGGACAGACAAGAATCACACTGAGGAACGAACACATGCAGTACATATTAACATGGTAGGTCCTAAATCCGGTCTCTAAAGCTACTGTAAATAAATAATTCATTTTTACTGAATTTGGTCTATTTTTCCTCTTAGGTACGGCTTGTGTGCAGCGACCTCCTACATGTGGTTTGCAAAGTTCATCAAGAAGATCAAACTGTGATATGTTCAAATGCAGCAAACCTTGCATTATGTATATTGCAAAGCACATATCTGATGTAGCTGATGTGCTGCATTGACTCGCTGATGGATTTGTAAATACTTGTGTATTATTCTCCTGAAACCTATATAAGAGAATAAATAGAAATCTAAGTTATCTTTGCATTCCTCATGTTTATTATCTGGAGACACTTACAAGTTGGATATTCCTTAAAATATTATACGTTTTCTGCAGTTGTTTTTAAAGTTAACAGATGATCTTCAGCATTCCAATGACAATTAGGAAACAGCTGGTGGGCCCAGTCAATAATCCTAATGTGGATATAGCATCTTAGAGGAAATGGTTTTTAGACAAGGTTTAAAGGCAGTATAGAATTTGAGTCATGTGATTTCTAGGTATGGTAAAATATTGTTATACAGATTATTCCTTGTGTTCTGAAAAAAATACATCTGCATTTTTAATCATGCAAGCAATGTTAATATCCCTTCTGTTACAGTGGGGGTTAAAGAATAATGTTATTTACATCAATATGATATGGAATACATTTACACTCCTAAAGGCAGCTAAATCTGAACAGTGTTTCCCCAACATTCCCTTATATATTAATGTAAAGTAGCATTTGGATTCCAAAATACAGAATATTTAAATGACAGACGTTTTTTTTTTAGAGGGTACACTTTATTTTAAAACAATTTAGCAAATCACATTTGGAGCTTTACAGTTTGTACAGAACATGAACGTCAAAATGTAAAGACATAACATTTAAACAGACAATCAAAGGACAAAAATGATAGGGAACTTAAATAAAGTAGAATGTAGGAGGATGTTCCTGTCTCGCCCGACTATGAGCTTTATCAAAAAGGAAAGTCTCCCAAACAAACAGTGGGAGCCGCTTTCACAGCAGAGGATCTCACTGAAGCCTCCTCATGTGTGATGAAGGATCTGGAAATAAAGTTCGACAAAGATTAAAACAAGGATAATTGATACATTTGTTTAGAGCTGCGACTAATCCATTAATTTCATAAATCTATTGGCCTTTTGTATACTATCTTGACTGTTCGGTCCATAAAAAGTCGACTTAGTCACTGCAGATCTATATTTGTAAGCAAATTTATTTGAACAAATGTAAGAATTTCTGCAGAAGTTTGATCCACACAGAGGATGCAGGTGAAGAAATTCATACATCATTGCTAGTGACTTTCTACATCCAACCGTTTCACTGCTAGAGAAATGAAGCACAATAGGCTTATCTCAATCGAGCCACATGGTGAGCAAAGATTGCTCTCCAGGGGTGACAGTGTTCACACCTGCAGATAAGTGCAAAAATACAATTATTTTCTTCCAGGAGAGCAACCTTCCCTTTTCTATATACATATTTAAAATATTTTGGCCAATGCTCAGGGTTAAAAAGGTCAAAAGCATCACGTATCAGGTGAAGAAATTCATACATCACTGCATTAAGGCCAGGTTAAACAGTAAAGACCAGTCACTGTAAATAATTTAACTTCTAATGAGCACCAGGGCTTTCTGAAGTTCAATCCACATACAATATATCCGTAAATCATTGCTAGTGACCACAGTCGTCTATTCCACTGCTGCTGAAAAAATAAAGACGAAAGCTTACCTCAATCAGATCCACAGTGTGGACAATGATGACGAGCTGGGCCTTCTCGCTCTCCAGAGAGGAGACAGTCTATTTCACACAAGTGTGTCAAGTCCAGTTGGCCTGAGAGAAAATAAAACACATGTTCAGTATCTGAAATTAAACTAAGCACTTTTTTCTATTTGAAGCTTAAGTGCATCAGCGATCTTGATTAAAGTTGTCCTCAGTGTTCTTAAGATATCAAATATTCTTTACATCATCTGCAAAGTGGTTACCTAACTCTTACAAAAATCAATAAAGGTTACTCACCGATCCCAAAGTTCTTTGGCCTCTTCTCAAAGAGGGGGTTGACTACTTTTTGGCCTCATGTTTCCTGGCCACTGAAGGGGCAGGTGCCACCTTCTTCCCCTTGGCCTTCTTCGCCTTCGGCTGTCCAAGAGAAATGAAGTGTTAGGATTAGTAATTAGTAATAGTAGCATAATGCAGACTGAGGCAGCGTCTCCCTTTAAGAGAGAGAGTGGGCGATAAGTGTGTGCATGTGTTGACAGAGAGAGAGGTTGAGCGAGCCATAGCATGTATCTGGAAGGTAACGGGAGTAGCAGCAGCATAACAAGTCACAAATATAAACGACGGCCTCCAGATGATATTGAATGATGGATTTAATTTACGGATCCTGCAGACACCTGCTACACGGGGCGGAAGTCCAGCAGCATGGGGACACTCACAGGGGAGAGGGGAGGAGACGCCCCCACTCTGAATGACTTTAAAAGCTATGGCAGACCCATAGTCACTGTTCTAATCCTTCAAAATGATGCCCAGATTTTGTCCGTCAGATTTAAAAACAACGCTAACGCGACTTCTCCCGGTCACCGAGCAAAACATAAACATCGAACAAATTCAAACGCTTCTTAGCGTTATCCTACTATGTCAAACTGATCAAGTTAAGGCAATTATTCTACTGTTGAGTCATAGTTTCTGCACTGATAACATGAAATGGAACATTGCACTTAACAAATTTACAAGCAAGCCTGTGTTTTAGCATGTATTCGACACACCGGAACAAGCACAAACATTCTACGACCACCACTGCATGAGGAGACTGTTCACAGATATGCACATGAAGACGGTTTAGAAAGGTATTTGGACATATGCACTATAACGGTTAGACTGTGGATCATGTATTATGTTTGTCGTTAGGGGGCCTCCGTAGAGATGGATAATACATTAGTTAAGATTAGATGCATTTGCAGTTTAAGGTGATGATAACCGGCAGTCTTCTTCATTTGGGGAAGAAGACTTGGGGTTGGGGGAATGGAGAGGTGGGTGGGAAGGATGCTGGGTAACCTTGAAGTCTGATTTCTTTTACTTTCATCATTGTTCCATGCTTTCATATTATGTCCCTTTATTTATTATCCCAATACCTTTACAGACAACAACTGAGTCACTGGTATATGGATACTAAACGCTCCTTTACTGTATTTTCCCTCTCAATTTGAAACATTAAACAATGGATAATACTTCAAACACATGTAAAGCAGACCATGTCAGGCTCTGCAAGTCCTGGATTGGACAGGTGGTTCATTCTTCCTTTGATCTTAAATCCAGAGGAATTGCAATACGTACAGGCTTTGACAACAAGCTACTATCCTCCATTCCTGGCTTAGATACCCATAGTAGGATCTTTGGGGGAGATCTTAACACTTATAAGTCAGACTTTGGACCGGGTACAATGTGTGAAAATGAACACTTTGCCCAAGCTTCTTTACTTATTTCAATGTCTTCCGCTTTTCATCTGCAAATAATTTTTTCCTGCCATTAAAGCTTTTATATAGGGCAACAAGGTACTTAGGATTGGCAGAACAGTGCTCTAGGGGAACCGGTCTTTAGGTGGGCTGGCCCTACCTAACTTGTTATATTACTAGGCGGCAAATATTCAGAAGCTGACGTTTTGGATGCATGCACCTCAAACCAACTGGTGCCTACTAGAGGATAAAACCTGCCGGTCGTCATCTCTTCCAGCTCTAATATGCTCGTCTCTACCGATGTCCCTATCTCGGTATACATCTAACCCAAAAGTCCTTTCCCTATTAAAATCTGGTCCAAGTTCTGATTTAAAGTCAAGACCCCAGAGGGCACAGCGCCCCTGTTACCCGGTCTAGACAAAAACCTGTTGCAGCTGATGCGCATATGGAAATAGCCTTTGATTCTTGAATCAACAGTGGCTTCATACATGTTTGTCCTACAGCAACAAAATTACCATTTTAAGTAACTGCATCAGTGACCTTGGTGGAAATGTCAGCACAGCTGTTCAGATAGCAAATATTCTTCACATCATCTGTAAAGCTACAAATCATACTGTTAAGGATGAATACAGCTTTCAACTCACCAGTCTGACGCTCCAGAGCCTGGGGGAATCGGTTGATTGCAGAGGGAACCCAAGACGCTGGTAGAAGATGGACCGCTGCCTCTGCAGGCGGATTTATCGAAGACTGAGGGAAAATACAATACATGTTCAGTATCTGAAATTAAACTAAGCACTTTTTTCTATTTGAAGCTTAAGTGCATCAGCGATCTTGATTAAAGTTGTCCTCAGTGTTCTTAAGATATCAAATATTCTTTACATCATCTGCAAAGTGGTTACCTAGCTCTTACAAAAATCAATAAAGGTTACTCACCGATCCCAAAGTTCTTTGGCCTCTTCTCAAAGAGGGGGTTGACTACTTTTTTGGCCTCATGTTTCCTGGCCACTGAAGGGGCAGGTGCCACCTTCTTCCCCTTGGCCTTCTTCGCCTTCGGCTGTCCAAGAGAAATGAAGTGTTAGGATTAGTAATTAGTAATAGTAGCATAATGCAGACTGAGGCAGCGTCTCCCTTTAAGAGAGAGAGTGGGCGATAAGTGTGTGCATGTGTTGAGCGAGAGAGAGGTTGAGCGAGCCATAGCACGTATCTGGAAGGTAACGGGAGTAGCAGCAGCATAACAAGTCACAAATATAAACGACGGCCTCCAGATGATATTGAATGATGGATTTAATTTACGGATCCTGCAGACACCTGCTACACGGGGCGGAAGTCCAGCAGCATGGGGACACTCACAGGGGAGAGGGGAGGAGACGCCCCCACTCTGAATGACTTTAAAAGCTATGGCAGACCCATAGTCACTGTTCTAATCCTTCAAAATTATGCCCAGATTTTGTCCGTCAGATTTAAAAACAACGCTAACGCGACTTCTCCCGGTCACCGAGCAAAACATAAACATCGAACAAATTCAAACGCTTCTTAGCGTTATCCTACTATGTCAAACTGATCAAGTTAAGGCAATTATTCTACTGTTGAGTCATAGTTTCTGCACTGATAACATGAAATGGAACATTGCACTTAACAAATTTACAAGCAAGCCTGTGTTTTAGCATGTATTCGACACACCGGAACAAGCACAAACATTCTACGACCACCACTGCATGAGGAGACTGTTCACAGATATGCACATGAAGACGGTTTAGAAAGGTATTTGGACATATGCACTATAACGGTTAGACTGTGGATCATGTTTGTCGTTAGGGGGCCTCCGTAGAGATGGATAATACATTAGTTAAGATTAGAAGCATTTGCAGTTTAAGGTGATGATAACCGGCAGTCTTCTTCATTTGGGGAAGAAGACTTGGGGTTGGGGGAATGGAGAGGTGGGTGGGAAGGATGCTGGGTAACCTTGAAGTCTGATTTCTTTTACTTTCATCATTGTTCCATGCTTTCATATTATGTCCCTTTATTTATTATCCCAATACCTTTACAGACAACAACTGAGTCACTGGTCTCTACCGATGTCCCCATCTCGGTATACATCTAACCCAAAAGTCCTTTCCCTATTAAAATCTGGTCCAAGCCCCTGTTACCCGGTCTAGACAAAAACCTGTTGCAGCTGATGCACATATGGAAATAGCCTTTGATTCTTGAATCAACAGTGGCTTCATACATGTTTGTCCTACAGCAACAAAATTACCATTTTAAGTAACTGCATCAGTGACCTTGGTGGAAATGTCAGCACAGCTGTTCAGATAGCAAATATTCTTCACATCATCTGTAAAGCTACAAATCATACTGTTAAGGATGAATACAGCTTTCAACTCACCAGTCTGACGCTCCAGAGCCTGGGGGAATCGGTTGATTGCAGAGGGAACGCAAGACGCTGGTAGAAGATGGACCGCTGCCTCTGCAGGCGGATTTATCGAAGACTGAGGGAAAATACAATACATGTTCAGTATCTGAAATTAAACTAAGCACTTTTTTCTATTTGAAGCTTAAGTGCATCAGCGATCTTGATTAAAGTTGTCCTCAGTGTTCTTAAGATATCAAATATTCTTTACATCATCTGCAAAGTGGTTACCTAGCTCTTACAAAAATCAATAAAGGTTACTCACCGATCCCAAAGTTCTTTGGCCTCTTCTCAAAGAGGGGGTTGACTACTTTTTTGGCCTCATGTTTCCTGGCCACTGAAGGGGCAGGTGCCACCTTCTTACCCTTCGGCTGTCAAAGAGAAATCAAGTGTTAGGATGCATTAAAGAACAAAGTACAAACACTTCTTGACAAGAAAGCCTCAACATTTTCCTCTACAGTGTAATTATAGTGTTATCCTACTATGCCAAACTTAAGAGGCCCTTTGAGTTATCAAGTTTTAAAGGCAATTATTTTTCTTTTGAGATTAATAGTTTCAGCACATAAAATGGAATATTGCACCTACCATTTTACAAGCAAGCCTGGGCTTTAACATGCATCCTACTTTCCAGCCTTATGAGACTCTGATTTAAGGACCCAAAACCCTTGGAAAACGTAAGTTATCCCCACTTTGGGAGCGACTTACTTGGATGTAACGAGGCCCCTTCACACAGCATGTCACATCAGAGGACTGATTATCCCGACCTGTGCAAACAGAAAATACGCTTTAATACAAACAGCAAATCAAACTGAGGGGAAAACACGTGTTGAAGTGCAGAGGAAATGTAGGTGATAAAACACATCGCACAACAAGCTGCACTTTCATATTAATTAAGCCAGTGTTAAGTTACCAGGTTAAGTGTTTCTGAAATCAAGATCGTTTAAGAACGTTAGCTTCAGCTTCTGATAAGAGTAAGGCTGCTACTCGTAACGGCAAAACTACCTTAAACTTAACCACGTTTATCCCAAAATAACTCAATATCGACATTATTAACAGGGAAAACTTCACTTAAATCATGGAAACATTT
Organism: Eleginops maclovinus; assembly: GCF_036324505.1. NCBI lineage: Eukaryota > Metazoa > Chordata > Actinopteri > Perciformes > Eleginopidae > Eleginops > Eleginops maclovinus. The sequence continues at coordinate 19,339,097 of NC_086356.1, read as the reverse complement.
TAAACTGTGAAAAAATAGTCACACATTAGAGGATGAACACAGATTACACAGGACCAGATGAAACAGCGGTTTAAATTTACCCCAAACTTTGCTGCTTCTTCTTCTCCTTCTCGTTACGGTTTGCGAGTGGTGGAAACACATCCGTGGAGGCAACCAGCGTTAAGGTGCACTACCGCCACCTACTGTATTGGAGTGGGGACCAGAATTATCTACCCCCAAAGAAATGTACAAAATAATAATAAAAATACAACAAAAAGTTAAATTCTCTTTATTAACTCAATGGTCTTCCCGAGCCAATGTTTAATATCTCTTTGAGAGTTGGATGTTCCACTCCAATTTTTCCTGACTGTCTTTCTTTTCTGTTTGTCACAAAATACTGTTTCCTCGACCTGGCAGTGTTCACATAATCCTGATGGATGTTTTAATTGTAGTGTTGTGTTCAGTCGTTTATGTCCTTATCTAAGCTTTGTCACATTATCCTCCTTAGTGCTCATTTTGACTGTCCTGGCTCTGCTGATTTTTGTCTGTATGCAAAGGTGTCACGCTGTGTTTCCCAATTGTGTAACCACTCCTTGAAAACATTAATTTCTGCATTATTTCCTCATGTTTGAACTCACAATTAAATGTTCCTTAATTCCTGTGAGCTGGTATCCACATACATCTAATCTCAATATTTATATTCCTTAATCTGTATAGTGCTTCATACATTTCATTAACAATATCCTATCTACTGTAGGAAATGTTCTTTTATTTGAAGTCCAGGAGTCGATTCAAAAGAAAACGAAGTGAAGCTCATCATATAAGTTTTAAAAGGAGTATTTAATAAAAGCATGCAGCAGTAGGTTTTACAAAAGTTTCACAGCTGTGGCTCAATAGCCCGGTACACGCGTCCACAGGCCGCTGAATGAGTGGAGCTCATCAGTAGTTACTGTCCGGCGGTCCGGAACAAAAGAGAGCTCGATTTCACAATACAAACATGTTTTATAGAACCACCCCTTTCAGGTCATAAAATAAACAACTTCAAAATAAGAGGTGCTCCGGTCTCGTGCTCTCATTGGTTGGTAGCCGGGGGCTGGATCCTGTTGGCCGCTTGTCACATGGGGTTCTCCGGACTCTTCTATCGTCGGGGGCGGGTCCTCCTATGACGTCACCGTCGCCATCTTGTTAGTGATGTCCTGAAGCTCTCACCTACGATATTCTATTATGCAATCCTTCTGAGGTTTATCAGTTACTAAACATGCAATAGTATCATTGCAGCATCAATGAGTAAGAGGTAGAGGCGGTGTGTTTAGTATGTAACTCCACGCGTCCTTCTCCCTCTACTCATATATACAATACAATATTAGCAACATGCTATCTGAGGCTAAAAACAACATCCGGTAATACTACCGGAGTTGGACAAATATGGTCCGTCCAGAAACAGTGAATTATCTTTTAATGTTCCGCTCCATTATATTGATTATTTCTAACACTACCCCATTCAGATCCGGTCAAACATCTCATTGCACTCAAGATCTTTTTGTGATCATCTGAGGGGCAAAAATAATTTTCATTCTTTACTTAAGTAAAAGTACTAATACTACACTGTTAAAATAATGAATTAGAAGCAAAAGCATTGCGAATAATACATACGTAAGTATAAATACAAACAGTAAAATGCACTTAAAGTATTTGGATTAAAAGTAGTTATTGCAAATTTATTGAAATAAAATCTTCACTTTGAGAAGCTGAATCTGTGAAATATTTCTTCACAAAAAATTGCCTTAACAATTAGCTACATTGCTGCCAATTAACATTTCCTCAAACCTACTTAATGTTTCAGTTGCTTTAAAGGTGTTATAGAATATAAAACTGTATTTCCCTTGGCATAGTTGAATAAGGAGAGTTCGGTACATTGAACTGACATACCGTGAACCTCAAACACCATTGTTTCCTCCTTCACATGCAAATCATGAATATGCATATAACGGCGGTAAAACGGGAGAATTACATCAATCCCTGTATGTGACGTCACACACGGTAGTCCAGCCCCAACATTTACATACACCAGCTACTTGAAACACTAACGCTAACACTTACCACTCCGTAACATTGCTCTCCAATCTCCGACCAACTGGCTGTTCTTCAAATTCATCGGTTTCCTCCTCCGATAAAGGCTCAAACATGTAAGGTTGGATGCCGATAGCCTCCATGGTTAATCTCTCACAGATTCGCAAACTGTACTTACTTCTGTGGGTTCTGAGGCAGCCATGGATTGCTCCTTGTAAACCAGCCAATCAGAGCAGAGCTCGTCATAATTATTTAAATGAGCCCAAATAAGGCAATTCAGCTTGTTTCATTCTAGGACCAAATCATAGAGTTGTAAATGGGCCTGTAAAACCACATCTGGACATTTTTCGGATCAACCAAAGTTATATACCTTCTTTATCAGAGAACAATTTAAAATACCAGATAGATGCTTTCTATGGCACCTTTAATATAATGTTGGATAGCATCATGTTAGACAAGTTTTTCCAAAATTTGTATAAATCTGAACTTACAAAGTATGTAGTGACTACATTTCTAAAATAAATTAAGTGAAGTAAAAAGGACAATATTTCCCTTTGAATTGTATTGAAGTAGAAGTTTGTGGCACTGAAAAGAAAGCTTAGGAAAAGCACATGTACTGCAAATTTGTACTTCAGTACAGTATTTGAGTTAATGTTCACTTTCCACCACTGCCTGTCATAGCCCCATAGAGAAATTAATAAATGATTATAATGGCACATAAAATAGACTATGATAGAGAACCTACAAACTTTTTATTTACATGCAACGTTACAGGTGGTTATTATTAGCATGGCCGGTCAGAGTAAAAACAAGTCACCATTACCGATATACAACAACGCTCTCAAAAAGAAAACAAATGAATTTTAAAATATATTCAGTGAATTTCATGATAGATCAAGATCATGGAGTTATATTTAACAATATGGTTCATTACTTGAAGAAGAAACACTTTATTTACTGTACAGAATGAGCCCCCCTCTAGATGTTCACCTGCTGAGCCCATAGTGAAATGCTTTTTTGTGCATTAACTAGATGGGAACAGCAACACCAGTGTGATTTTAGTGACTGTATGACTGTCCTGGACAAAGTTATAGGGAGGTTGCCAAATCCGGCAGTTGAACTACTGTCATGATCCTGGTTTTGTGTTTATAGTTTCCTGTTTTATTTTGAAATGTTGTGTTCACCTGTTGCCCCTGTGTTCCACCTCCCCTCCCCAGCTGTGCCTTGTCTTGTGATTACCCTTCCCTGTATTTAGTCTTGTCTTCCCTTTGTGTTCCTTGTTGTGTTGTCATCATTCCTTTGCTCGTTGTTTCTACCTGGTGTTGTCCATGTTTGTGCCTGTTCCTGTCCGTCCGTCTGTCTGTCTGCCTGCTCCCGTGTCCTCTGGTTGGTGTTGCAGTTTTTGTATCAGCTTTTTATTACACCCCCGTCCTTGCCTTCTATGCTTTCACTACTGCACTTGGGTCCTGTTACCAAACCCTGACAAATACCTTCTCTGCCATATATGGAAGCCCCCCTTAAGATTTTCCAAGCTTTTTTGTGCATGAACAAGAGGGGAACAGCAAACACCAGTGTGATTTTGGTGACTGTATGACTATCCTGGACAAAGGGGGGTGCCAAATCCGGCAGTAGAAATACTGAAGCTCCTCTTTAGATTTTCACTTGCTGAGTCCAGAGTAAAATGCTTTTGTGTGCATTAACTACAGGGGAACAGCAAACACCAGTGTGATTTTAGTGAGAGTATGACTTTCCTGGACAAAATTATAGGGGTGGTGCCACATCCGGCAGTAGAAATACCTTCTCTGCCAGATATGGAAGCCCCCCTTTAGAATTTCACCTGCCGAGCCCAGAGTGAAATGCTTTTTTGTGCATGAATTACAGGGAAAGAGCAAACACCAATGTGAATTTGGTGAATGTGTGACTATCATGGCCTAAGTCATAGGGGGGGTGCAAAATCCGGCAGTAGTAATACATGCTCTCCCAGATGAACCCCCAGGACCAGAATGCCCTCCTTAAGAAAGTGTCTGGTCTGCTGTGATCTCAATAATGAAAAAGTCTTCAGCAGCGGAGACCAAAGGCCTCCGAAACAGAAGCACGGAAAAGGCTTTGCCAGGATTTACAGCATATCAGAATGAGTCATTATAATGTAATTTATGGGGTGAATTCCCACTGCAGGAAAGAGGATGAAACTGTTATTGTAATTATGAACCATGTTGTTAGCTGGAAAATAAATGTACAGAAACAGAATTTCATTGCCTTGTTTTTCTTCCTTTTTCATATGAAACTAGACTCATCTAAAATGTCAACATTTTATTCACAATCATTTATACAAACATTCATAAAAAACAAAGAGTGCAATTACAAATTCAGGATGTTTACGACGTTAGGTGATGATCGACAGTTCTGTAGAGCTGATTTAAAAAGCATGACGTGTCTCAGAGCGTCAGGACAGTGAGATCTCTAAAAAGGCAGCATGATTCCTCAGTTTGAAATACAAACATGGAGTTGATGGATTTCCTTTCCCTTTGCTGTTCCCATGTCTCAGATTTCTTTCAGATACCTTTGTACTCTCGGGGACAGTAGCTGGAAAACAGCGGCTCAGCAGGAATCCCACGCCTTAAATAGGAGAAGAAACGTAAATACGTTTGATATTAAATGAGCATTTGTGAACTTCACAACTTTTTATGCCATATTATACAATTCATTTTTAGGATTTTTGTTTTTATGACATGCTATAGTAAAAAATATATCATGGCAAACTACAAAAGGATTTTTTATGACATTCTTTAATCGTAGAAAAAGAATGAGAGTTCAGATCAACAAAGCAGGACTGTCCGAGCGGCCATTTTTATTTGTGCAGTTGCAATAATCGCATCTGGCTAACTTTCATATACTGCTTGCTGCAAGAATGGCAGAGTAAAATAAAAATGTAATAATGTTTTAAATCCAGTCATGCATTACTTTCAGAGCAGTGCGCCCAAACAGTCCTCTAGATTTTTCTTCACTTGTCAAATAACCACAGGAAAAGAGTTCAATCTCTGGTCTAATCTCATCCCATTTATTGTTTTTTTTTAAATCATCTGAATGTTATTGATCGTTTAGTGCATCAGGTACTCACTCCACCATGCGGCAGCGGTGCACAGACAGTCTGTTGAAGGCGTCGTTGATGTCCGTTACATCCTTGGCGCTCCACAGACGCTCTGCCACAGCACTGGCCCGAGGCCTGGGAGACAAAAGACAATTAAACCTGACTGTACACTCACGTAGTGGGTTATGGTTAAAAGAACATAATAGTTTATTACTGAATATCATACCAGAGTCTGGGTGTGAGGTTGGTGGCATCCACATACTCCCCCCACAAACAGGCTTCTCCACCAATCACAAGCTTCTTTTGTTCATCAGTTCCTGTTTTAAAATGAAATAGTTAATGAAATAAGGCAACCAAAGCAAGTGGAAGTCTACAAATATTTGTAATTTAATTTAAATCATTTTAATGATATAGTTATGTTCTCTCTTTTGATCGCCAAATAGTAAATGGGACATATTATGAAAATGTCTTTTTTTTGTCATAATTTGTTTTGCAATAAGACATACAGGCTCATTGGAATAAATCACCTTCGGCTTGAGAAAACCCTTTGCAAAAGGTACAGCATGTTTTTCTCACAAACCAATTTGAGAATACTTTTACATTTTCAGTAGGGGGAATTACAGAAACAATTGCTAGTGTTTCAGGAGGATAAGTATATGTACATTAAAGCATGTTGAAATGTTCGAGAAGAAACTCAAAGTACATGTATGAATATGAAAATGATCATAATAGATCCCATTAAAACATTTTCTCTTTGTTCATTCAACAGGCTTACACATACAGTGGGGCAAAAAAGTATTTAGTCAGCCACCAATTGTGCAATTTCTCCCATTTAAAAAGATGAGAGAGGCCTGTAATTTCTATCATAGGTACACTTCATCTATGAGAGACAGAATGAGAAAAAAAATCCAGGAAATCACATTGTAGGATTTTTAATGAATTAATTATAAATTCCTCGGTAAAATAAGTATTTGGTCACCTACAAACAAGCAAGATTTCTGGCTCTCACAGACCTGTAACTTCTTCTTTAAGAGGCTCCTCTGTCCTCCACTCGTTACCTGTATTAATGGCACCTTTTTGAACTCGTTATCAGTATAAAAGACACCTGTCCAAACAGTCATACTCCAAACTCCACTATGGCCAAGACCAAAGAGCTGTCAAAGGAGACCAGAGACAAAATTGTAGACCTGCACCAGGCTGGGAAAACTGAATCTGCAATAGGTAAGCAGCTTGGTGTGAAGAAATCAACTGTGGGAGCAATTATTAGAAAATGGAAGACATACAAGACCATTGCTAATCTCCCTCGATCTGGGGCTCCACGCAAGATCTCACCCCGTGGGGTCAAAATGGTCACAAGAACGGTGAGCAAAAATCCCAGAACCACACGGGGGGACCTAGTGAATGACCTGCAGAGAGCTGGGACCAAAGTAACAGAGGCTACCATCAGTAACACACTACGCCGCCAGGGACTTAAATCCTGCAGTTCCAGACGTGTCCCCCTGCTTAAGCCAGTACATGTCCAGGCCCGTCTGAAGTTTGCTAGAGGGCATTTGGATGATCCAGAAGAGGATTGGGAGAATGTCATATGGTCAGATGAAACCAAAATATAACTTTTTGGTAAAAACCCAACTCGTCGTGTTTGGAGGAGAAAGAATGCAGAGTTGCATCCAAAGAACATCATACCTACTGTGAAGCATGGGGGTGGAAACATCATGCTTTGGGGCTGTTTTTCTGCAAAGGGACCAGGACGACTGATCCGTGTAAAGGAAAGAATGAATGGGGCCATGTATCGTGAGATTTTGAGTGAAAACCTCCTTCCATCAGCAAGGGTACTGAAGATGAAGCGTGGCTGGGTGTTTCAGCATGACAATGATCCCAAACACACCGCCAGGGCAACGAAGGAGTGGCTTCGTAAGAAGCATTTCAAGGTCCTGGAGTGGCATAGCCAGTCTCCAGATCTCAACCACATAGAAAATCTTTGGAGGGAGTTGAAAGTCCGTGTTGCCCAGCGACAGCCCCAAAACATCACTGCTTTAGAGGAGATCTGCATGGAGGAATGGGCCAAAATACCAGCAACAGTGTGAAAACCTTGTGAAGACTTACAGAAAACGTTTGACCTCTGTCATTGCCAACAAAGGGTATATAACAAAGTATTGAGATGAACTTTTGTTATTGACCAAATACTTATTTTCCACAATCATTTGAAATAAATTCTTTAAAAATCCTACAATGTGATTTTCTGGATTTTCTTTCTCATTCTGTCTCTCATAGTTGAGGTATACCTATGATAAAAATTACAGGCCTCTCTCATCTTTTTAAATGGGAGAACTTGCACAATTGGTGGCTGACTAAATACTTTTTTGCCCCACTGTACTTGCACAGAAGTGACAAACAAAGGGGTATTTGTCAAGAGTCAAAGCAATACAGCTTATAAAATCTAAGTCAGACCAACTAAACGACAATAAAACTGAATTTATGACTGAGACAAAGTCCTGTATATTTAAAAAAGCAATGTTGCACAAGCACCAAATTACCAGTCATTGCTGAAGGCTTGCCAAGCAAAATAATCATGCAGACACGAACCCTCAAAGTCCTGCGGGTCGGCCTGGTAATGGGCCTTCCAGTCTTGGCCGTAGGAGATACGGTTCAGGTACCAGGGAGTGGACAGCAGGGTCTGGTACCCTGACGAGGTTACATTAGCCATCTCACTCTGGTACTGCTGCTTGTTTCCTTTCCAAACGTGGATAAGTGTGTCTTGTTTCAGCTACATAGCACACATACATACAAGTGTCAGTATGAGAAAGATAAAGAAGAAAAGATGGGGGGGAGACCAATGTGCAAGCCTTCTGTGAAAGACTGCTGCAGGGATGACATGACCCTGAAAGTAGCCATCTCTAGGATTCCACTTTAAAAAGCCAATGGTATCTAACCGAAAACGCATAAAAAATGCACAAATGTACATTTATTTCCAGGGTTTTCTGAACCATTCCTGCAGCACTTTACTTTGACTCCATTAAAGACATTTGTGCCAAGTGTTGTTGGTCCTTCACAGCATTGATCTGAAGCAACCAATAACAAAAACCACCAACCAAACAGCCCCAATATTCATGTCATGTCTGTCTCTGACTCTCTCTGTCACAACTGTGCAAGTGTAAGCCTGTTGAACAGATTCCAGATTTCGGTTGTGCCTCTGATTAAACATGCCCAAATGCTTAATTTCCTTCACCAAAACTGATTCGACAAAGAATGTCACTTTTATGCTCACTGACCGTTGAAGTTGAGTGGCTCAACCTTGTAGTACTTCTGCCAGTCCTGTGCGTAGCTAATGTAATCTAGGTACCATGGGGCGGAGAGGATGGTGGTGTACCCTTCTCCTGTGACTTTAGCCATCTCTTCATTTGCTCCGCCGCCGATCCACACATGCACTACTGTGTCTGCCTTCAACTGCAATAGTTACAGACCAAGCTACTGAACTTAGATTACATACTACATGACCTGTGGAGGTTGGTTAAAAATAATTACACATTTTAGGAAATACGTTTATTTTCTTTCCAGCTGAGACTTTGGCGATTAGATTGATAGCACACAAAATCTAAAGAAACCACAAGAGGCCGATTAGCGCAGCTTAGAAAATGGAAGAAAATCTGCCTAACAGTACCTCTACAGCTAATTAGTTAGCATATCTTGTTTGTGTAATCCGTACAAAAAAAGGACCTTATAAGAGCCGGAAGGTGGGTTTTGTTATTTTGGACGGGTTAGCAATTTACCCCCAGTTTTCAGCTTTCGCATCACGCTGCAATTTATTTAGCAGACATGAGTGGTATTTATCTCTTCATCCAAAATGCGATAGAAGAAAGCAAATAAGTGTATTTCCAAAAATGTCAAACTTTCTCTTTAATGACACAGAATGAAAAGCAAAAACATACATTATTAAAAATGATATAAAAGCCTTATATTATATTGGTATATCGAACATGGAAATTACTCTTTAGTTACCTTAACACCGTTGTCAAAGACCTCCTGCCAGATCATGTAGCCCTTCTGGGTAGTGGCAACGATATCCAAGAGTCTATAAAACACAAAACAGCACAAAATAATTGAAAATCATATATTTTTTAGAATGAACAGAACGTACATTTTACCGACTATAAAATGATTAACACACCTTTGAATATAGAAGGATTCCAGTTTGGTGAAGTCTTGTCCGAAGCCTTGCTGCTCCATGAACTTCTGAATGTCCGGGTTGGATCTCCTGCAGGAAAAGAGCATATACATCCAAATGTTACCTGCCATCTAATCATTGATGCTGAGGAGAAGTGTTTTTGACATTGTGCAGACAGTTTTACCAGCAGCTGAAGTCCACCTCATCCCCTCCCAGGTGAATGTAGGCGTCGGGGAACACGGTGCTGATCTCCTTGAAGAACTGGCTCATGAAGTCATACGTTGTGTTCAGGATGGGGTTCACTGGTCCGAAGGAGCCCGAGGGTTTGGAGCCAGAGTAACACGGAGTGAGCAGATCTTTCTGCCCTGAGAAGAAAATCAGAAGGAAAAAAGGCTAAATGGTTTTCAGACACACATCTGCTAAAGTCTTCCAGTTTTTGAAAGAAAGTTTTATTCGTGTCACGTTTTACACAGTAAAGAGTCAAATGTGACTAAGATTAGGAGCAAAACATGCCATTGGACTCGAGAGGGTAAAATAATAAATGCTGGTGACTCTTTCTCTCCACTAACATTGGCTGAACTCACCTTTGCCCCAGGACTGTGTGTGTCCAGGAGTGTCAAACTCTGGGATAACACGAATGCCTCGCAGACGTCCAAACTCGATCACCATCTTCACGTCGGCAGGTGTATACACATGTGTGTAAGGGTGGTAGGCTCCCTGCGAACAGAGTAATGAAATTGTTAATCAAACAATGTCTCTATATTAAGTTGTGCGCCACAAGGGATTCACGTGGCTTTTTATTTTTTTTCGGTCATTTTGGCTGTCTTTATACATGTGGCATACATTTTGGCAAGGGTCTGAGATTTGTATTTCTAATTTTGAATTTTGGAAGAACAACCTCAGCTCTTATAACAGGTCTATTAACAAAAATGTCCCAATAGAAACCCATTAAAACCCACTCATCAGTCTTTTGTTCTTGTATATTATATTATGACAGCTCTCAAATCTCATGTCCCTGGATTCTTTGTGTTTTGGATCTTTTTTGTGTCATATAAAAAAGGCAAAAACGTGCCAATCTCCTGGTTTTGATCTATCAACACATGTTGTTTCTAAGTGTCAGCACTGTTCAGCTCCTTCACTGACAGGCTGCTTCACCCTCTGTGTCTCACAGAGCGATACCGCAGGTCCTTCCTTCCTGCAGCGGTTAGCCTTTGCAACAACCACGGCCTCTGGCAGACCACTTCACAATATAGAACGTTGAGATCTTGTATAATAAACGTGACGTGCAATATAGACACTTTTCTTGAAATACTGTGCAATAATCATCATCACCTTAAATGACATTTGTCACTAAGTTCTGAAGTTGCTGCTCATCATTTTGCCATTTTGGCTGTCTTTATACATGTGGCATACATTCTTTTATGTGAGATACAGTGGGGCAAAAAAGTATTTAGTCAGCCACCAATTGTGCAAGTTCTCCCATTTAAAAAGATGAGAGAGGCCTGTAATTTTCACCATAGGTACACTTCAACTATGAGAGACAGAATGGGGGAAACAATCCAGAAAATCACATTGTAGGATTTTTAAAGAATTATTGGTAAATTCCTCGGTAAAATAAGTATTTGGTCACCTACAAACAAGCAAGATTTCTGGCTCTCACAGACCTGTAACTTCTTCTTTAAGAGGCTCCTCTGTCCTCCACTCGTTACCTGTATTAATGGCACCTTTTTGAACTCGTTATCAGTATAAAAGACACCTGTCCACAACCTCAAACAGTCATACTCCAAACTCCACTATGGCCAAGACCAAAGAGCTGTCAAAGGAGACCAGAGACAAAATTGTAGACCTGCACCAGGCTGGGAAAACTGAATCTGCAATAGGTAAGCAGCTTGGTGTGAAGAAATCAACTGTGGGAGCAATTATTAGAAAATGGAAGACATACAAGACCACTGCTAATCTCCCTCGATCTGGGGCTCCACGCAAGATCTCACCCCGTGGGGTCAAAATGATCACAAGAACGGTGAGCAAAAATCCCAGAACCACACGGGGGGACCTAGTGAATGACCTGCAGAGAGCTGGGACCAAAGTAACAGAGGCTACCATCAGTAACACACTACGCCGCCAGGGACTTAAATCCTGCAGTTCCAGACGTGTCCCCCTGCTTAAGCCAGTACATGTCCAGGCCCGTCTGAAGTTTGCTAGAGGGCATTTGGATGATCCAGAAGAGGATTGGGAGAATGTCATATGGTCAGATGAAACCAAAATAGAACTTTTTGGTAAAAACTCAACTCGTCGTGTTTGGAGGAGAAAGAATGCAGAGTTGCATCCAAAGAACACCATACCTACTGTGAAGCATGGGGGTGGAAACATCATGCTTTGGGGCTGTTTTTCTGCAAAGGGACCAGGACGACTGATCCGTGTAAAGGAAAGAATGAATGGGGCCATGTATCGTGAGATTTTGAGTGAAAACCTCCTTCCATCAGCAAGGGCACTGAAGGTGAAGCGTGGCTGGGTCTTTCAGCATGACAATGATCCCAAACACACCGCCAGGGCAACGAAGGAGTGGCTTTGTAAGAAGCATTTCAAGGTCCTGGAGTGGCCTAGCCAGTCTCCAGATCTCAACCCCATAGAAAATCTTTGGAGGGAGTTGAAAGTCCGTGTTGCCCAGCGACAGCCCCAAAACATCAGTGCTTTAGAGGAGATCTGCATGGTGGAATGGGCCAAAATACCAGCAACAGTGTGTGGAAACCTTGTGAAGACTTACAGAAAACGTTTGACCTCTGTCATTGCCAACAAAGGGTATATAACAAAGTATTGAGATGAACTTTTGTTATTGACCAAATACTTATTTTCCACAATCATTAGAAATAAATTCTTTAAAAATCAGACAATGTGATTTCCTGGATTTTTTTTTCTCATTCTGTCTCTCATAGTTGAGGTATACCTATGATAAAAATTACAGGCCTCTCTCATCTTTTATAATGGGAGAACTTGCACAATTGGTGGCTGACTAAATACTTTTTTGCCCCACTGTATGAGTCTATTGTGACGACCCCTGCTTTAGAAGATAGAATCAGAGGATGAAACCCTCTTTATTGTCACATACATGCACACAGCAGAGCACACACAGTGAAATTGGTCCTCTGCATTTAACCCATCCTAGTACTAGGAGCAGTGGGCAGCTATTGTGCAGCGCCCGGGGAGCAATGGGGAGGGGGGATTGGAGGTGTCCGGTGCCTTGCTCAAGGACACCACAGCAGGGCCTACGAGGTGAACTTGTTTTTTTCAAGTCTGTTTGGGGACTTGAACCGGCGGCCCTACGATTCCCAGTCCAAGCCCCTACTGACTGACCACTGCTGGACACCACTTACTTCTCCCTGTAGTGTGTGTGTGTGTGTGTGTGTGTGTGTGTGTGTGTGTGTGTGTGTGTGTGTGTGTGTGTGTGTGTGTGTGTGTGTGTGTGTGTGTGTGTGTGTGTGTGTGTATGTGTGTGTGTCTTTAATGATTTTCCTTTTTCGTCTTAGCATTGATTGAGGGCTGTTGAGAGAGCAGCTCCCGTTCCTCTTTTTACTTTTGTTCGTCATTGTCTTGGTTCTGCATACAACACTACACCATGCTCACACATCTACACTATTGATATTACTGACTATTGATAACTCACCTCAATATGGTAGCTCCCTTTGTGTGTTGGGTTAATTATAATAGATACCTTTCTTTACATTGTGTCCTCTCCGCATTCTTTTGTCATGGCAAAGAGCCAGGCCATGACAATATGTGACCGTTTTTTTTTTTACAATGACATTTTCAGTCAGAGCAGCTTTCTAAAGAGAGGTATAAGGACTGAAAGTCTACTTGTCAGTGCTGAGATATGAACCGATAACCAGTCTGACCTGCTGACTCAGCTGCGGGAATGTTCGGCTCAGGTAAGGGAAGGAAGGATCGTCCACGATGTGCCAGTGGAAAACATTGAATTTGTTCATTGCCATCGTTTCCTGTATGAATGGACAAAAGGAAAATATTTAATTCAAGCTGTGAATACAATTAAACATGAGAAAACATAATAAAGAAGGTGTTTGTGACGTACCAGATTAGCCAAGAGGACTTTAATGGGCAGGAAATGCCGAGAGCTGTCCAGTAAGATGCCTCTGTGAGCAAATCTGGGGAAGTCGCTGATTGTTGTTGAGTTGATGCTTTTCTGAAAAAATAAAAAGTGAAAATCAACCCAAATTAAACATACAGTTGACCTTTGATCCTGAATATGAATTAAACAGTAAACAATCCTCTTTTTTTTTTACTTACAGCTCCATTTTCATCTCCGTACACCAACTGGCTGAATGTTTCCAGACCTGCAAAGATTCAAAATAAACACAATGTCTTTATGATACAATAAAATGAGTAACTGTCATTTGATAGCAGCCCACAGAATTGTGATGAAAGTTGATAACAATAAAAAAACACTATCATTTTATATAGCAGGAAGTGATGCTAACTTTGCCACAGAACTTTCTTGCAGACTCAGCACTTTATAAACACAACACCCTTTTATTATATTGCATTGATGAAAATGTGGAGATATGTCTCATGCAAACATTTTGAATCTGTGTTTTAGAGTTTATAATGGTGCAGGATAATGCTGATTCAGTGATTATAGTAAATTCATTGATAGAAAAATACTTATTAACAGTTGTGGTAACTGACTAATCATTTTAAATACTAAATAAATGCAGAGTCAGAGTGATATCATTCTCATGTCTGCTATTAAATATCAATATTTAACAAAATACTGAAAAAATCCTTTGAGCTACAGTATTCATCAAGCCAAATGTATGTTTACAGCTTGTCATACCAAAGAATTGTGAGCTTTTTTCAGTTTTTATATAATTTTTAATGTAATATCTTTAGGATCTTGACCAACATGAGGTTTGAAATGATGATGTACTCATTAATGGATACATGAAATAATTGTTGATTGCAGTCGTGATGTAGGAAGTCTCTGAAATGATGCTTTCAAGGGGAAATAAACTCAATATTTACCATGCAGGGCTCCCCAGACCTTCGGTGCTTTGAGGACAGCGTACGGCTGACCCACTGTCAGCTCATCTGTGGACACAAAGAGTTGTGCAATGCATGCGTCGTCAGTGTTACCAAAGCTCAGCATTTGGTTATTATAGTACTAAAGTCAGGGTCTTAAACAATCAGAGGGGGCTTTAAACAATTAACTGTGTTAATCTGACTCTGTACCCTCCAGGTGATCTCTAACTCCACCGGTAAATCATGAGTCATGACCTTTCTTTAGTGTGAACTGTAGCCTGAAGAATCAAATGAATGCCCCATATTATGAAAAGTTGTTTTCCTTTATGTTAAAGTACCAATACAGCATGCCAAAATACAAGCCTGTTTTAAATCAGACATCTAAAATGTAAGAACTGGCTGCAGCTAGACAGAGCTGTTGTATATTAGAAGCTTATAATGTGTTTTTTTACACCAAGTTGGAGAAATTAGGACTATAGAGGTCAAATACATTTAGTAAATAGTACATTTACTTCGGGGGAAAAGGTTTAAAGTAGCACCTCACAATGTTATTAAAATAAAGTACTTTAACTTCCCTCAATCTCTTTACATTGTTTTTTTGAGCAAGGTATTGATTATAAAGTGTTATAAGTGCATTCAAAATGTAAGTAAAAGTCTAAGTATTAATACATTAAATAATAAACGTTCAAAAGTGAATGCACAGAATTGTTTAACTTTTAGAGTTTCTTTTAACTACGTTATATACCGTTGGAAAGTTTAATCTTTAAAACTTTATCATATTATTTCTATAAAACACACATAAAGTAAATTAGCCACTGAGGCACATGACCATCTCGTGATAATACATGTGATATAAACAATGAGGAAGAGCAGAGACTAACATGACTCATCAGAAGCCACACTGGGGAACGAGTCACAGTCAGACTCAGGAGAGGTGATCCACACCTGCAGCTCCGTCAGCTCAGACGGGCCGGCTCGTCGGCTTTTCCTCACCTCCTGCCTTTTAAAGCTGCCAAACATGTACTCATAATACCTGTAAGAGGGGCAGAGCAAGGGAGACCATTGTTTACCATGAGGGGATTGGTCCATGAATGCAACATAGCAAACACAGAGAAAGAGAGAGAGAGAGAGAGAGAGAGAGAGAGAGAGAGAGAGAGAGAGAGAGAGAGAGAAACTGAAAACAGAGCAAAAAAACAGACTTACTAAATGACAGTTGTACATGACAAAGTACATTTACTCAAGCACCGTGTTTATGTACACTTTTGAGCGACTAAACTTAAGTATTTCAAATTTCTGGCACTTTGTGTTTCTACTCCACTACAATTCAGAGGTAAATGGTGTACTTTTACTCCACTACATTTATTTAATCCCTTTAGTCACTTTACAGATCTGGATTAATGATGGTAAATATAATCAGCCCTTAAATCAGACTTTAGTTCGCGTGGAGTAAATCCAGCAGCTACCCTGCAGTATACAAAGCCATTCAAACTAGCTGCACCTTTACCAGCTCTGAGAACACTTTAATGATCAATAATTATAAAACATATCAGAGATATTATTCTGAAATGGACCAATCAAACAATGACTACTTTTACTGTCGCTACTTTAAGTACTTGATGAGAATACTTTCTACTTTTACTGGAGGAACATTTTGAATGCAGGACTTTTACTGTGACAGAGTATTCCTACACTCTGGTACTTCTACCTCTAGATCTGAGTAGCCTACTTCTCCCACCCCTGCTAAGTGAATTAAAGCTTCTGACCTCCTGTACGCATCCTGCAGGAGGCTGCAGCTCGGCCCCGCGGTGGACTCTTTGGCGTCGCTTATTTTGAAGCTGAAGCCGTTTAACTTGAATGAAACCTCAGAGATCTGCACTTTCTGCGGCAGAGGCCACAGAGAGCCATATTTTGAAGCCTGGACGACGCGCTCAGTCTGCTCCACTTCGTCCACTTCATCGAAGAGGTCGTTCTGAAATCCCTGAGAGAAGGAAAAGGCGAGGAACAACAGAGTAAACCTCACAGTAGTGATCATGTTGGTGGAAGAGAGGAGAGTCACAAGACCCGACGATCACACAGCAACAGTAAGGGAGGTGGGCAGGGCTTCTAATGCGGAAGTACTGGTTGTGCAAAGACTTAAAGGGGAACCACCTCCTGCAGAGACAATCATATATTTATGTATTATGAAAACAGGTGGTAGAAGTACTCACATCTTGTACTCAGAGTTGGGTGTAACGTGTTACAAAAGTAACGGAGTTACAGTAATGTATTACTTTTTGCTGTAACCCAGTAATGTAACGCATTACTTCTGAAATTTGGGTAATATAATACCCGTTACAATTCTCAGCAACGCAGTTACAACACATTTTAACCCGAAATGATGTGGTGTTTAGTTTCTAAGAATTCACAAACATCGCGAGACATTCCGACACCAGAGAAATAATTGTGCAGGTAGAATATTAACTCAGTAAGCCTGTTTACTATTGGTTAAGAGGGCTGCAGAAACAGATTCACAATGCAGAGCTGCAGGCTCACAATGCAGAGCTGCAGGCTCGGAGAAAAGAAAGTAACTTTCTCTGGTTCTGCTGCTTGAACCCTGAGAAGTTAAGAGACTCAGTGTTGAAGATCTGCAGCTTCTGTCCTCTGTGGAATTGCCGGCTTTTAGAAAGCTTGACAACCAAATCCCCGTTAACACACCAATGACAAGGTGAGCTAACGTTGCCATAGAGACTCGTTCATATACAGCAGGTTACAGGGCCGTGCAGAGGCTCCACTAACATGTTATTAATAACACACAGTAATGTTACCGGTATCACATATCATGCAACCCCCTTAAACGGAGCATAGCTACGTTTAATTTCAGCATACTGCAATAGATAGCTTTAATTAATGAGCTGAAATAAACTACATGTTAGCATTTAAAGCCATACTTTTGCGGTTATTTTGGTGAAAGTAACTCAAAAGTAGTGTAACCAGGGACGGATTAAGAGTCATTGGGCCCCTGGGCCTGTGACGACGAGAAAAGGCTCCTTCAATAAATTACTCACACAAACAGTTCAGAACACACGACTCACAAACACGTTTCAGAAGCAGGAAATGTTACGATTCAAATGAACATAATAAACATAGGCTATGCCATAAACTGTCCGCCTCCACTTAATACACGCCGCTCCATTTTACATTGACTTAACTGTTAGTATTGTAACCATCCCTGTCCAGACTGCCTGTCCACAGTTTTCTAACTAGCGCCCTCTATTGACACATCCAGCTATGTCATAGTAATAATAATAATTATTATTATTATAATTATTAGTATTATATTTATACATTTTGTATAACTTATTATTATTATAAAGAGAAACAATATTCTAACCTTTGAAAGGGGGGCCCAGCTTGCAAAAGGTTGAGAACCCCTCATAGCAGTGGGAAGTAGGGGTGCTGGAGGTCTGGTCCCGACAGTTGGAATATCGTAGCAGCCCCGCCAGTTGACAAAAAAAACCTAACGATAAAATACATAAACTATTAAATGCATAAAATGTCTAAAATTTAAAATTATGTTGTGTAATATGGTTTAATACAGTTTCTTAATTATTACAAAAATAATCTTCAAAACGTTTTCGATAGCGCTGTGCATTCTGGTTATATCAGATGTCATATGAAGTAGCCACGGGATTGTTTAAGCTAAAATGGCAGCCTGAACGTTAAAATGGCACAGAAACGAATTTCAGATTTTTTCAGTGGATTACCAATACCAGTGTCTAAAACCAGTAGGTCTACACCACCAGAGTGTCTCCAGATTGGAGAAACGGAAACAAATCCAGCTAGCAGCAGCAGTTCATCCTCCGTTTCAGAAGATGCAGAGATCACTGACACAAGTGATGACGGTAATAACGGCCCTCCAAAGCCCGCCACGTCTCTGCACAATGCTGCTGCCACTGACAGTGGATGTGTACCCACTGAGCCTTTCCAACCGTTGAACTTTAATTTTCCTGGTCGACGTTGTGGGAATGAAACGTACAGTCGTACATTTTCACCATCCTGGTTTAACAGGTGGAAGTGGCTACATTATGTTCCAGAGATAGATCGTGTCTTGTGTTTTGCTTGCCTGAGAGCCAAAGAAAAAAGACTGATCAATGCTGATAGTGTTCGTGCAGACAACCCATTTCTGTCGGGTGGTTTCGGAAACTGGCGTAAGGCTACCTCAAAATTCAACGAACATGAAAAATCTAAACTGCACACAGACTCCATTCAGAGACTTGCTGCACTGGAAGGCACACCGATTAACGCTCTCTTATCTGATGCGGTTTGCAAACAACAGGCGACTGCTCGTCATGTTTTGGAACTACTGTTCAGAAGTATTCGTTTTTTGGGCAGCAAAGGTATTCCGTTCAGGGGAGACACTACACGTGATGGTATACTGTTTGGATACATGCTGGAGCGAACATATGATCTTCCGAAGGAAAGAGAGTGGATTATGAGACGAGACAATTGGATGTCAAACACCATACAGAACGAGATCATTCAACAGTTCGCGCATGCAATTCAGAGGAACATTGTCGCCAATTCTTCCGAATCCATGTTTTATGGACTAGTTGCTGATGGCACTACTGACATTAGCACCACAGAACAGTTCTCATGTTGTTTGCAGTTTGTTGACAGCAGCCTGGAGGCGCATTGCTTGTTTTGGGGTTTTTATAATGCTCCTGACTCTACCGGACAAACTTTATTTTCTTGCATCAAGGATGTGTTTTCGAGACTGAACATTCCGATTGAAAGACTTATTGCTTATTGTTTTGATGGCGCTAGTAATATGTCCGGCTGTTTCTCAGGAGTCCAGGCCCGTCTGAAAGAACTGTGCCCTCTGTCCATGTACGTTCACTGCAACAACCACGCACTTGATTTAGTTCTCCAAGAAGTCGCCTGCGAAGTTGGCCTAGTGGCCGATACATTAAACTTTGTGCGGGGTGTTGCTGGTGTGATACGAGAGTCGTCAAAGCGTAAACAGCTTTATGAATCGCTTTTCAGTAGTTGCGACGAGGTTGCAGTTAACATCCTAGGCCTGTGCCCAACCAGGTGGTGTGTGCGGGCCACAGCCATCAGGCGCATATGTTCATCTTACAACACTCTGCTGGCCACACTAACGTTGTTGAAAGATGACAAAACCACAAGAGGTGACAGCAGAGCAAAGATTGTCGGGCTGTGGAAGCAAGCCCGTAAAGGCAGAACTCTCTTCGGCCTGCTCTGTTGCCAGGCACTGTTTGAACCGTGTGAGGCTGTGGCACGGAAGCTGCAGAGCTCCACAATGAGTGCGCTTGGCACACTTGAGTGCGCAAATGTACTGAAAAACAGCATTGCGGCCCTTCGAGACGACCCAAATGTTGTGCAGATGTTTCAGAAGGTGGAAGAACATTCCTCAAGAATGGATCTCAAAATGCCAGAAACGAGAGAGAGCAGAACCCCGGCACGATTTAGGCAAACTGCAGAGCCAGAAGCACTCACTTGCAGCGCACCAACAGCCTCTTGGAAACGGGAATTCTATGAGGCTGTCGATCTAGTTTCAGGGGAGCTTCAAAGAAGGTTCGACCAAGAGACTTTGACGCTAGCGGGGAAAAGAGAGAGGGCAGTTATAGCAGCAGCACAGGGAGAAACAGTGGACTTGGACAGCCTTCAGCTTCCTATGGAGCTGGACAACTGCCGCCTTGATCTCCAGCTTAAAATGCTGAACACTGTCACCAAGGAGTCTCGGTGCACCACAGTTAAAGATGTAGCAGCACGTCTTTGTAATCTCCATCCACAGACGAGAGCTCTCTTTTCTGAGGTTGAGAAAGTCATCCAGTTATGTCTGGCTCTGCCAATATCAGTGGCCTCATCGGAACGATCGTTCTCCACTTTGAGAAGGTTAAAGACTTGGTTAAGGTCCACAATGACACAGAAGAGGCTGACGCATCTTTCATTGATGAATGTCCACAAAGACATTATGGACGATGTGGACATGAATGCGCTCATGAGAGATTTTATTTCCATGACGCCTGAGCGTCAGTCCGTGTTTGGAGTAGTACTGTGAAAGGCCCAACGGTAAGCGCTTGATTTGATCAGCTCAGCTGCCGCCGAGCAGTGTACTGTAAATAGTTCGACGCTGACTTTTTTGTTTTTCATGTCAGTTGAGATTGTTGAGATATAATAACTGTTCTCAGTTGTGTGCGATTCTAAGGTACAGCCTATAAAAGGTTGAACTAAATGCTTGTTCAGTAGTAGTTGATGCCGTAGTAGCTCTGACCGTGAGACTGATGTGTCAGAGCACACCGAATAAATACGCCAAGTACGGCTAAAGATAATTCACTCTCCGTGTATGCTTTTCCTCCGAATGCAACGTTATCTGTGCAACAGTAGTGCACCACAGCTCAACAGATACTAATAGACATATTGTGCATTCTTCCCTGCCCCTGAGAACACTGCAGGTTTCTGTTGATGCTTGTTTGGTTTAATGTTTTTTCGGAAGTCGCTCATTTACAATACCGTCTTTAAAGCTGTAAACATTTTTTTATTGAAATAAGTAGTCTTTTGTTTTAGTGTTCACATCACAGTAGCCTATCTGGTTTACAATGAAATACATCGTGTGGTGTTTAAATATTGCGCACACGTATGCCTGTCTTTTATTTAGCCTATCGGAACACCTCTCAGTCTTCAGCACCCCCAACCCAAATCATCTTCCCACGGCTATGGAACCCCTGCCTTATGGTATATCCTACCCCATTCTAACTGATTTAAGGGCCCTTTTCTGATATAAAGGGATGAATAACATTCATAAGCTGTGGTTCAGGGGCCCTATATGACCTATCATATGCCATTCTATTTAATTTAAGGGGGGGAGCTTTATCGTATGAGGGATGAATTAATTACACAACCCATGGCATATGATTGAGGGGCCCTATTGAGATATATTACATAATATAACCAATGTTTCCGAGAACCAGCACCTTATCGTGGTGGAGAGGTTTGTGTGCCCCGATGAACCTGGGGGCTGTGTTGTCTGGAACCTTGTGTTCCTGGTAGGGTCTCCCATGGCAAATTGGTCTCAGGTAAGGGGCCAGACTAAGATTGGTTCAAAAAGACTCCATGAATAACACACTTGGAAGCGAGGATACCCGGCCCGGAGGAAGCCCGGGGTCCCCTTCTGGAGCCAGGCCCAGAAGGAGGACTCGTCAGCGAGCGTCTGGTGGCCGGGCTTGCCACGGAGCCCGGCCGGGCACAGCCCGAAAAAGCAACGTGGGCAACACCTCCGCTTCTCCGTCCCGCGGGCCCACCACCTACGGGAAACAACTATGGGGTCGGGTGCGCTGCCAGAAGGGTGGCAGTGAAAGCAGAGGTTCTCGACGGACCAGACTCAGGCGACAGAAGCTGGCTTTGGGGACGTGGAATGTCACCTCTCTGGTGGGGAAGGAGCCGGAGTTTGTGCGGGAGGTGGATCGTTACCAGTTGGATCTGGTGGGGCTCACCTCTACGCACAGCGTCTGCTCTGGAACCTTACTTCTGGATAGGGGTTGGACTCTATTCTTCTCCGGAGTTGCCCAAGGTGTGAGGCGCCGAGCGGGTGTGGGGATACTCACAAGCCCCCGGTTGAGTGCTGCTTTGTTGGAGTTTACCCCAGTGGACGAGAGGGTCACCTCCCTACGCCTGCGGGTCATGGGGGGGAAAACTCTGACTGTTGTGTGTGTTTATGCACCAAACAGCAGTTCAGAGTATTCGGCCTTCTTGGAGACCCTGAAAGAAGTCCTGTATGGGGCTCCTGAAGGGGACTCCTTAGTCTTGCTGGGAGACTTCAACGCACACGTGGGCAATGATGGAGACACTTGGAGGGGCGTGATTGGGAGGAACGGCCCCCCTGATCTGAACCGGAGTGGTGGTTTGCTACTGGACTTCTATGCTAGTCATGGATTGGCCATAACAAACACCATGTTCGAACATAAGGATGCTCATAAGTGTACGTGGTACCAGAGCACATGATCGATTTTGTTATCGTATCATCGGACCTGAAGCCGCATGTTTTGGACACTCGGGTGAAGAGAGGGGCGGAGTTAACTGATCACCATCTGGTGGTGAGTTGGGTCGAGTGGCGGGGGAAGCCTCTGGACAGACCTGGTAAGCCCAAACGTGTAGTGCGGGTGAACTGGGAATGTTTGGAGGAGTCCCAAGTCCAGGAGGCCTTCAACTCACACCTCCGGCGGAGCTTTTCAGGCATCCCTGTGGAGGCTGGGGACATTGAACCAGAGTGGGCGGTGTTCAAAGCCTCTATTGCCGAAGCTGCGGCGGGGAGCTGTGGTCTCAAAGTCTTAGGTGTCTCAAGGGGCGGTAACCCTCGAACCTCGTGGTGGACACCGGTGGTCAGGGAAGCTGTCCGACTGAAGAAGGAGGCCTTCCGGGATATGTTATCCCTGGGTACTCCTGACGCAGTTGCAAGGTATCGACTGGCCCGAAGGGCAGCAGCCTCAGCCGTGGCCGAGGCAAAGCAGCGGGTGTGGGAGAAGTTCGGAGAAGCCATGGAGAAGGACTTTCGGTCGGCACCAAAGTTGTTCTGGAAAACCGTCCGACACCTCAGGAGGGGGAAGCAGGTAACCATCCAAGCTGTGTACAGTAAGGATGGGACGCTGTTGACTTCAACTGATAGTGTGTTAGGGCGGTGGAAGGAACACTTTGAGGAACTCCTGAATCCGACAACTCCACCCTCTATGTTAGAAGTGGAGCTGGAGTATGAAAGGGGATCAACTCCAATATCATAGGGGGAAGTCACTGATGTAGTCAAACAACTCCACAGTGGCAAAGCCCCGGGGGTGGATGAGATCCACCCAGAAATGCTGAAGGCTCTGGGTGTTGAGGGACTGTCATGGTTGACACGTCTCATCAACATTGCGTGGAAGTCGGAAACAGTACCGACGGAGTGGCAGACCGGGGTGGTGGTTCCTCTTTTTAAAAAGGGGGATCAGAGGGTGTGTGCCAATTACAGAGGCATCACATTACTCAGCCTCCCCGGGAACGTTTCCTCTAAGGTGCTGGAAAGGAGGGTCCGGCCGATTGTCGAACCTCAGATTGAAGAGGAACAATGAGGTTTTCGTCCTGGTCATGGAACGACGGACCAGCTTTTCACTCTCGCAAGGATCCTGGAGGGGGCCTGGGAGTACGCTCATCCGGTCTACATGTGCTTTGTGGATTTGGAGAAGGCGTATGACCGGGTTCCCAGGGAGATACTGTGGGAGGTGCTGCGGGAGTATGGGGTGAGGGGGTCTCTACTCAGGGCCATCCAATCTCTGTACTCTCAAAGCGAGAGCTGTGTCCGGGTCCTCGGCAGCACGTCAGACCGATTTCCGGTGAGGGTTGGCCTCCGCCAGGGCTGCGCTTTGTCACCAGTCCTGTTTGTGATATTCATGGACAGGATTTCGAGGCGTAGTCGTGGGGGAGGGGGTCTGCAGTTCGGTGGGCTAAGGATTGCACCACTGCTTTTTGCCGATGATGTGGTCCTAATGGCTTCATCGGTCTGTGACTTTCAGCACTCACTGGATCGGTTCGCGGTCGAGTGTGAAGCGGCTGGGATGAGGATCAGCACCTCCAAATTGGAGGCCATGGTTTTCAGCAGGAAACCGATGGACTGTCCACTCCAGGTAGGGAATGAAGCCTTACCCCAAGTGAAGGAGTTCAAGTATCTCGGGGTCTTGTTCTCGAGTGAGGGAACAATGGAACATGAGATGGGCCGGAGAATCGGAGCAGCGGGAGCGGTACTGCAGTCGCTTTACCGCACCGTTGTGACGAAAAGAGAGCTGAGCCAGAAGGCAAAGCTCTCTGTCTACCGGGCCATCTTCGTTCCTACCCTCACCTATGGTCATGAAGGATGGGTCATGACCGAAAGAACGAGATCGCGGATACAAGCGGCCGAAATGGGATTTCTCCGCAGGGTGGCTGGCATCTCCCTTAGGGATAAGGTGAGAAGTTCAGTCATCCGGGAGGGACTCGGAGTAGAAGCGCTGCTCCTTCGTGTTGAAAGGAGCCAGTTGAGGTGGTTCGGGCATCTGAAGGATGCCACCTGGGCGCCTCCCTAGGGAGGTGTTCCAGGCACGTCCAGCTGGGAAGAGACCGAGGGGTAGACCTAGGACCAGGTGGAGGGATTATATCTTTGGACACAAAGAGTTGTGCAATGCATGCGTCGTCAGTGTTACCAAAGCTCAGCATTTGGTTATTATAGTACTAAGTCAGGGTCTTAAACAATCAGAGGGGGCTTTAAACCATTAACTGTGTTAATCTGACTCTGTACCCTCCAGAGATCTCTAACTCCACCGGTAAATCATGAGTCATGACCTTTCTTTAGTGTGAACTGTAGCCTGAAGAATCAAATGAATGCCCCATATTATAAAAGTTGTTTTCCTTTATGTTAAAGTACCAATACAGCATGCCAAAATACAAGCCTGTTTTAAATCAGACATCTAAAATGTAAGAACTGGCTGCAGCTAGACAGAGCTGTTGTACAGGGTTAGGTTCCAGGCACGTCCAGCTGGGAAGAGACCGAGGGGTAGACCTAGGACCAGGTGGAGGGATTATATCTCTTCGCTGGCCTTGGAGCGCCTTGGAATCCCCCAGTCAGAGCTGGTTGATGTGGCCAGGGAAAGGAAAGTTTGGGGCTCTCTGCTGGAGCTGTTACCTCCGCGACCCTGACGGAAAAGCGGGAGAAGATGGATGGATGGATGAATATAACCAATGTTATATAAGATAAGATAAGATAAGATTCAACTTTTATTGTCATTGCACAGAGTACAGAGGACAACGAAATGCGGTCTCTGCATTTGACCCATCCTAGTGTTAGGAGCAGTGGGCTGCCATTATGTACGGCGCCCGGGGAGCAGTGTAGGTAACCAGTGTCTTGCTCAGGGACACCACGGTGGCACTAGGTCTTTCGGGGACTTGAACTGGTGACCTTCCAGTTCCCAGGACTTCGCTACCACCGCCCTACTTCGCCACCACCGCCCTATATGGCTTCAGGGCCCCATTAATTGTATTATGTTGTAGAGACAATGTTGAAATGGTAGCGCAGAGGCTTGGGCTTCAGGGTCCCCTTGGCCCTTGGGCCCCAGGCTGGCCTGGGCCTGGTAGGCCCGTGTAGTAATCCATCCTTGAGTGTAACCCATTACAGTTCAGAGACAGTAATAATCTAATGTAACTTATTACTTTAAAAAGACAGTAATAAGTAATATGTACTGTATTACATTTTGGAAGTAACTTGCCCAACACTGCTTGTACTTAAATAAAAGTAAAAGTACCAGAGTGTAGGAATACTCTGTGACAAGTAGTCTGCAATCAGACTGTACAACCACAACAGCCCCTGGTATAAACCAGTGGTGGGTAGTAACGCGTTACAAGTAACGCAAATGAGTAAAAAAGTACTTTTTTCGGGTAACGAGTACTTTCCACGTACCTTTTTTAAGTCTGCACTTTTACTCTTAATCGAGTAAATATTTGAACTAGAATTCTACTCTTTTTACTCGATTACATTTTCCATTGTGCCTTCATTAAAATGAGTATTTTGATAAAAGTACACATATCTTCGTTAACTGGAATACAAGCCTACAGGTTAGAGATGCGCCCTCCCCCGGTTGCAACATTGTTGCGATTCCAAAGCCGAGGAGATGAGTCCACCGTTAAATTGGGAGTGAGGACTAGAAACGCCGTGGATACAGAGATTGACGGTAGTAAAACTGGAGCAGCTCATTACTGTGGTCAACCCCTGGCCACATCTGGCCACACTCTTCCTTCCCATGTGAAGGAAGGGAGAAAACTTCATAATGAAGTGCTTACTATGTCACCCTAAGCTGACCACGATATCAGCAAACACGTTGAGGTTGCATTGTTTTCTATCAGTGGCTGGCTAGCGCGAGCTAGTCCTAGCTGCATTCGACCCAGAACAAGCCTAGCTAGCAGTAGTTTGCTATTGCTTAACAGTATAACTTTAGTTGAATATATGCTTCAGGAAGTGTGGACAACAGAATGTAACTGAATAAATGCAGCAATTATGTTGCAGGCCAGGGAATCCCAAAGTGTGGTGCGCGCACCGATGAAACATGTAATGGTGGTTTGGTGTAAAAATATTACACAGTGTTGTTTTTTAAGTGGGATTTTTCCATAGGCTACAATAAAAAACAGGAACAATAAACATTTCCTTTGTAATCCCTTTTATTTTAAATCAAAAAACTATAATTTATTAGTTTTTTATAGAAACGTAGAAGACTCCGTTTCACTGTAGTCTTGGATATATGCGCGCCAACTCGTTTCATTCATTCTTTCAAATATGATTAACTGGCTGAAATCAGGGAAACTGTCAAG
Organism: Eleginops maclovinus; assembly: GCF_036324505.1. Classification (NCBI taxonomy): domain Eukaryota; kingdom Metazoa; phylum Chordata; class Actinopteri; order Perciformes; family Eleginopidae; genus Eleginops; species Eleginops maclovinus. The sequence continues at coordinate 19,312,410 of NC_086356.1, read as the reverse complement.
TGGAACGTCTCTTGACAAAGTTATCTATATGGCGATAAACAAAGCTTTGTTGCGTTTTTTTGGGGGGTGCGTCAACCCGGTTGGGACGTAGAAGGGGGTGCGCCGCAAAAAGAGTTTGCGATCTGCTCTTGTAGGCAATTTTGTAGATTGCTGAACCAAATGTGATGGTTGGTAACTTGTTCTAGCTATCATGTTCTGGTCGTGCAACAAACTTGTTAGCTGGAGACCTAGCAGCTAGTTCTACCCTAGCAAATAACACTATTCTCTAGGCTTGTAGGCTATCAAGTTAAACCAGTCAATGCTAGCGCGATTGTTTCAAGGTCATTTTAAAATAAGGCGCCAAATTATCAATATGCTATAATGTAACTTAATATTTAGCAGGACGAATGATATTGCACATACCAGGGGTACATTAAGTAAAACGAAAATTGTGCAATGAAATACTTTTGGAGATTATCTTTTAATTTTGCAAACTTGAGCAGCATGAGTTTAAGTCAGCCCAATGTATAACACGTCTGTTATCTTAGCCTATAGTGCTATCTGATATAACTAAAGTCAGTCTCCAGTCAGAGACAAACACCTACATGGGCTGGCTACTACCCATCATTTACTTTCTGGAAGAGAAGTTGGTGAATATGGATCAAAAAGTGAAGTGAAGGTCTGCCTCCCACTCCTCCATTGTCTGCACCATGGTCTGAAAGAGCACTTTCAGGAAATAACAAAGGACCCGGAGCTTATCGCTGCGGCAATACTGCTGCCAAAATTCAAAAACAAGTGGACAAATCAGAAAAACATCCTCAGGCTCGGTAAGGTTTGTTAAACACTAAATACAAGGATTGATGTTACATTTTAGAGATGGCCAGGGAAAATATATGAGTATATAATATATAATAATAACTTAAACTTATATAGCGCCTTTCATGGTAAGGTCACTTTACAAATAGGGATATATATATATATAATATAATACTAATATATATTAATATATACTCATACTGTATGTCCTTGTCCATTTCTACAGGGCTGGACTACATCAGGCGACACACTGAATCCGAGGCAGAAATTGAGGAAGACCCAGAAGAGGATGACGACTTCTTTTCCAGTATGAAGGTCAAGAAAACAAATGAATTGGAAGGCTACCTGTCCTGTCTTCTGAAAAAATGAACCTCTTCACTAATTTTCTGCTCTCAAGAAACGGTCCATAAAAATAAACACTGCACTTCCTGCTGACCGACGACTGACCGACCAACCATAGACTGTATAACCGACTGTATAATGAGCAAGAAACAAGTTTGCTATCTTCACAATAAATAAAATCTTTGTTCAAATGACTCGCGTTCCACGACCACCGACCAATCATAAGCAAGATAAACCACAGCCCGCTTTTTTACCCATCGGTCCCTCTTGGAGTGGAGTGCTCAGTCGTCAGCGAGTGGTTCTTCTGGACAATTTTCGGGATACGTTACAGATACAAGTTTTGAGGTAAATCTAGTAGCAGGTACTCTGGCAAAAACATTGTATGCTGTATCATTTTAACGTTGCAGAAGTAAAATTATTTTAGCCAAATAAAGTGTATTAACATGCTTAAGCTTATCAGCTTGTTAGGTTGCTAGCTAACCTCAGTGAATTGTGTTAAAGTTAGCCTAGCTAGACCAGTTCTACGTCACCTCGTTCAATGCGAACAGAATGCGTTTGTGAAGGCTGATCTCCACAGCATCCGTCCTGTTACTGATATTACTGGCGGCTGTCATTGTGGTCAGATATGAGAGGGATGAAAACGAACACGTAATGAACAAATACACATCCGTGTGTGGTTTAGTGAGTAGCTAGTAGTGGTGCAACAGATCATCATTGATCCGTGATCCGTTCGGATCAATTATTTCGGTTTCGCATTCATCAACTTTTTAGTAGCTACGAAAAGTTTGGAGTTACGAACAAACTCTACAAACGCTGGCGACCGTGTGTAGAGTTTGTTTAAAGTAAGCACATATAACGCTTCACTGTTGGAAATGACAGTATTCATATTGCGCTGTGTTATGTACACAAGACGCAGATGACTTTGAAACACGCGCATAGCCGTGGGAAGTAGGGGTGCTGGGGGTGCTGCAGCACCCCCTGCTGGAGGTCTGGTCCCGACAGTTGGAATATCGTAGCAGCCCCGCCAGTTGACAAAAAAAAACTAACGATAAAATACATAAACTATTAAATGCATAAAATGTCTAAAATTTAAAATTATGTTGTGTAATATGGTTTAATACAGTTTCTTAATTATTACAAAAATAATCTTCAAAACGTTTTCGATAGCGCTGTGCATTCTGGTTATATCAGATGTCATATGAAGTAGCCACGGGATTGTTTAAGCTAAAATGGCAGCCGGACAAACTTTATTTTCTTGCATCAAGCAACACATCTTGCATGTGTTTTTGAGACTGAACATTCCGATTGAAAGACTTATTGCTTATTGTTTTGATGGCGCTAGTAATATGTCCGGCTGTTTCTCAGGAGTCCAGGCCCGTCTGAAAGAACTGTGCCCTCTGTCCATGTACGTTCACTGCAACAACCACGCACTTGATTTAGTTCTCCAAGAAGTCGCCTGCGAAGTTGGCCTAGTGGCCGATACATTAAACTTTGTGCGGGGTGTTGCTGGTGTGATACGAGAGTCGTCAAAGCGTAAACAGCTTTATGAATCGCTTTTCAGTAGTTGCGATGAGGTTGCAGTTAACATCCTAGGCCTGTGCCCAACCAGGTGGTGTGTGCGGGCCACAGCCATCAGGCGCATATGTTCATCTTACAACACTCTGCTGGCCACACTAACGTTGTTGAAAGATGACAAAACCACAAGAGGTGACAGCAGAGCAAAGATTGTCGGGCTGTGGAAGCAAGCCCGTAAAGGCAGAACTCTCTTCGGCCTGCTCTGTTGCCAGGCACTGTTTGAACCGTGTGAGGCTGTGGCACGGAAGCTGCAGAGCTCCACAATGAGTGCGCTTGGCACACTTGAGTGCGCAAATGTACTGAAAAACAGCATTGCGGCCCTTCGAGACGACCCAAATGTTGTGCAGATGTTTCAGAAGGTGGAAGAACATTCCTCAAGAATGGATCTCAAAATGCCAGAAACGAGAGAGAGCAGAACCCCGGCTCGATTTAGGCAAACTGCAGAGCCAGAAGCACTCACTCGCAGCGCACCAACAGCCTCTTGGAAACGGGAATTCTATGAGGCTGTCGATCTAGTTTCAGGGGAGCTTCAAAGAAGGTTCGACCAAGAGACTTTGACGCTAGCGGGGAAAAGAGAGAGGGCAGTTATAGCAGCAGCACAGGGAGAAACAGTGGACTTGGACAGCCTTCAGCTTCCTATGGAGCTGGACAACTGCCGCCTTGATCTCCAGCTTAAAATGCTGAACACTGTCACCAAGGAGTCTCGGTGCACCACAGTTAAAGATGTAGCAGCACGTCTTTGTAATCTCCATCCACAGACGAGAGCTCTCTTTTCTGAGGTTGAGAAAGTCATCCAGTTATGTCTGGCTCTGCCAATATCAGTGGCCTCATCAGAACGATCGTTCTCCACTTTGAGAAGGTTAAATGAATGTCCACAAAGACATTATGGACGATGTGGACATGAATGCGCTCATGAGAGATTTTATTTCCATGACGCCTGAGCGTCAGTCCGTGTTTGGAGTAGTACTGTGAAAGGCCCAACGGTAAGCGCTTGATTTGATCAGCTCAGCTGCCGCCGAGCAGTGTACTGTAAATAGTTCGACGCTGACTTTTTTGTTTTTCATGTCAGTTGAGATTGTTGAGATATAATAACTGTTCTCAGTTGTGTGCGATTCTAAGGTACAGCCTATAAAAGGTTGAACTAAATGCTTGTTCAGTAGTAGTTGATGCCGTAGTAGCTCTGACCGTGAGACTGATGTGTCAGAGCACACCGAATAAATACGCCAAGTACGGCTAAAGATAATTCACTCTCCGTGTATGCTTTTCCTCCGAATGCAACGTTATCTGTGCAACAGTAGTGCACCACAGCTCAACAGATACTAATAGACATATTGTGCATTCTTCCCTGCCCCTGAGAACACTGCAGGTTTCTGTTGATGCTTGTTTGGTTTAATGTTTTTTCGGAAGTCGCTCATTTACAATACCGTCTTTAAAGCTGTAAACATTTTTTTATTGAAATAAGTAGCCTTTTGTTTTAGTGTTCACATCACAGTAGCCTATCTGGTTTACAATGAAATACACAGGCCCGTAGCCAGCATTGTGGTGGGGGGGGATCTTTTCCCCCCGAAAGTGGACTTCATTTGGCTCCCTACTCCAATGCCCCCTAAATACACCAGCACACTTCAAATCTTTTAATTTAGACATATTTTATTCATCGTCAAGTTTGTTGTGAGTCTGTTGTTGCTGTCCTTCATTTTTTGTCTGTTGCTCCCCACTGTTAACATAAATGGACATGAATTGCTTCAATTGAGCTATCTCTATAGTCATTAAAACTTTAACAAGAATGAAGAATTTGATATAAATGTAAGTGTTACTCAAACTTCCTACATCTGTGATTGTCTGTCTCTGTTGCTCACCTCAGTTGTCTGTTGCTTTCTTCCATTGCCTGTCTGTTGCTGCCCTCCATTGTCTGTCTCTGTTGTTGTTCTGTCTGTCTGTTGTTGCTGTCCTTTATTGTCTATCTCTCCACTGTTGACATAAATAGATAAGAATTACTTCATGAAGTACACTATCGGTATGGTCATTAAAACTTAAACATGAATTAATAATGATATAAATTGAAGTGTTCCAGAAAAGAGCTTTCAAACAGCATCAAAACCATCTCTTTGTAATTTAAATTGACATAATCAAGGTTGAATGTGTAGTGCCCTACCCTCTTACTTAAAACATTCTTAGTCCATTTCTCCCTTATATTAGTGCCAGATTCATGCAAATGCAGTTCTGGGGTTCTACCTTACCACTAAGAAGGCACACAAAGTTTGATTAAAATCTGTGTCGGTTGGGCCCCAAAGTGTCTGATTTCACGTGAAATGACCCACCCCCCATGTCTCCCTCTTCTTCTTCTATGGCTTCTATTGCATCAGAACGCTCATCAGCTCCAATCGTCTTGGGTGCATTTTTGAGTATAGATCGACAGCTTCATCCAGATCCAGAGCCATGTCGTAGTGGGTATGGATGAGAGCCAAGGATGACATGCGGTCCTCTCCCATGCTGCTCCGCATGAATGTGTTGAGTCTCCGGAGAACACTGGCAGACCTCTCACATTCGCAGGAGGTCACTGGCAAGGTGCATGCAATTTTCAGGAGTTTGAAGATGTTCGGATACATCATCTCATCACACTCTTTGATAGCTGAGGCACATGAGCTTGGTCTTTGGTGTAATGCTTTGACCTGCCACTTCAACTTCCACCGTTTCAGCTCCTGGTCAATGACCTCTGGTGATGGCAAGTCATCTTGGTACAGAGCGACTGCTTCAGAGATGTCCACCGTTACATCTGAGTTGCACTGGACAGATGGAATTAGGCCCATGAGCCTTGATGCGGTCACAGAGAGGGGACTAAATCTGGACTCAAACTCTGAAATGACATGGTCTAAGAAGGGTATCGTCATGTTCCGGAGATAGTACTCCTTCACTCCTTCAGCGGGTACATTTTCCCTGTGTTTCTGCCTTCCAGCTGCTCTCGGCTGGGTTGGTTCCACGTTGACCTGAGCAGCCATCCTAACTGCTTGTTCGTAGATTTGATTGAAGTCGTCGTCGATGGTCTCGCGGAGCTCCTTGTAGACAGACTTCACCTCATCAACCATGCTAAATGCCTCGATGATGTCGAGTGAGGTGCTTTGCAGTTTCACCGTGATGCCCGCCAGGTGGGATAAAACTTGGTATACGGTGAGGAATGTGAGGATGAATCCAAAGTTTTGTAGCCCACTCAAGAGACCATAGGCCTCTGCTTTGTACTTGCCCTCCCATCCACTGGTGACATCTTCACTGTACTCCTCTGTATGGAGACCCTGTGCCATGACTTCCAGAGCCTTAATAATGAAGACAAAGGCACTGTAGAAGTGACTGTAGGCATCATGCCGTGCTGCCCATCTTGTGCGGCTGAGGTCAATCAGGGGCTTCCGCTTTCCGGTAGAATGTGCCTCCTTATCTACAACCTCCTTGAGAAGGTGTTCCCTCTTCGGGCTGCAGGTGAAGAACATGACGATGTACTTCATCTTATCAATCATGTTGCGCACAACTGGAAGAGCACAAGAGCGTGCAATGACAAGGTTCAAGCAATGCCCATTGCAGTGCATATAAACTGCCTTAGGCGCATCCTTTTTTATCAAAGCTTGAACGCCAACATTTTCGCTGCTCATATTGCTGGCGCCATCGTACCCCTGGCCTCGACAGTCAGCAATCTCTATGCTTAGATGACTCAGCACATCTTTGATCGCGCTTGCAATGTGGCGACCTGTGATCCGTGGCAAAGTACAAATCTCAAGCAACTCCTCTCTGATATTTAAGTCTTTGTCCACGAAGCGAACACACATTGGCATCAGCTCTTCATTATGGGATGTGACCTCATCAGCTAGGACTGTGTACATCTGAGCATGCCTGACCTCTTCCACGATCTTGGCCTGAATCATGTGCTTCCCTATTACATCAATCATTTCATTTTGGCTTTGAGGTGATAGATATGTGGCATTTTTTAGCTTTGGTTTCTCCAAATGCTGCTTCAGCTTTTCATCGTGATTTGAAAGCAGTTTCAATAGGGCCAAGAAATTCCCAGGATTGCCACTACAATGCTGCTGCTCAGCTGATCCTCTCAGTGCAATGCATTGACGGCCACAGTAGAGAACAGCCTCTGCAACGCACTTGAGAATGTGCCTGTTCTCTTTGATGTTGGTCTCCTTTGCACTGTCCATACGGACTGATATCCGGGTATTGGGGTTTTCATGTGACTGTCGAAACAGTTTTGCTCTTTCAAATGCCACTAAATGGTTTGCTTTCGATTGGTGGCTTCCAATTATCTTCGTTTTCTTATGCCATTTACTGAAGGGCGCATTTATCAGTGAAGTTGACTGTTTCCTCTCTGTGGCATTGAGAAAGAGAGCACAGCATATGCAGAAAGCGCCATCGAGTTTCATGCTGTAAACCAGCCACCATCCATGCTCCTCAAACCAATCATACCTGAATGCCCTGTTGCACCCACCAATAAATGTAGTTGGGAAAATGAAATGTTTCGAAGGTCTGACGTGGTTTTTCACCAAATTGTACTTTTGGCCATCAGACATCTGACACACAGCCTGTGCTATTTCCTCAATAGATTTGGTTGCATCTATGAAGAAGCCAAGGTCACTGTCAAGTACAGAGCTCGGCTGGGCTACCTCACATTCTGCTGCCTGTCTCACTCTCACATCCTCAGCCACTTCAGGAGCTGCTGCATCTCTCTGCTCTTCCACTGCACTGTTACCTGGCAAGGCTGTTTCATTGCTGCTACTACTAGCTGCTGGTAGCTCACCCTCCACATGCTGACTCACTAAATAAATACAGCAAAAGAAAGACATTTAAGTCAATTTTAGAGTATTTCAAACCAGACATAATAATAATTTTATTCTCTGAATTATTTTATTTTCTATTGTGCACATAGAATTGTGAGGGTTTGGGTAATTTCATCAAGCAGATATATTGCATTTGTCATAAAACGGTTTTAACAAAAAGCACACACAACAAACGTCTGACAACAAACATCTGCACCTGAAACACAAACATCAGGTGCAGGGAAACTACACTGATTGACTCACATACACCCTATCCATGTTTAACCCCCTTTTTTTTTTACACCTCTATACTGTATTTTATTTACTATGGCCTTAGGAGCAACAGGCATGGTGACAGTAAAATACAGCCTAGCTGGAGCAACAGGCATGGTGACAGTAAAATACAGCCTAGCTTGATCATCAGCATTGCAAAGTGAGTTACTGAATGTTATTGTCACTTACATTTCTTAAAAATCAACTAATGGGCATAAAATAATTTGGCTTTAGTGTGGGGGGAACCCCTCATAAAATCCGTTTCACTTTCAGGAAAAGGTGGAGAGGCACCAATAGAGACCGAGGTCGAAACTGCACATAATAAGTTCTGTCATAGACATCTGAAGCCGCGAGCACAAAATGGTAACACTCTGCGTCAAGACAGTAGACTCAGGAGACAGACACTAGTCTAAAACAGACGGGGGGAACTGTCAGCTATGTGGCACTTGCAGAGCACAAGCATAACGAGATGGAGGGGGGGAGACATTGAAGCACCGAAGTCACGTTAACACGCCAAGCAATACACTTTTAACAATCCCGAAAATAGTTACTGTTACGTTCGCTATGTTTCCTACAAAATTGACAGTGGTATTTTCTGTGTTCGGCGAGGGATGGGGCTAGCATATAGCCTAATGGAGCTAGGCAACCACTGACAAGTAGCCTAGGTCAGTGAGTGTTCAGATGCAGCTAGGTCTAGCAGCTAAGTAGTAAAGAAATAGAAGCCCTGCACTCAGCAGCTTACCGATTTTGGTCCTTTTCTGGAATAAGTCACCAATGTTTTGGGACAATGTTGCCGCCGACTTCTTTCGTTTACGTTCCTTGTCTTCTTTTTTACCCATTTTCGCTATTCTTCTGATTCTTCTTTGTTCCTATGTAATAGGCGATTAGGCTAGCTACCAACAGAAATGGGGGCATTACCGCCACCGACTGGATTGGTGTAAAACAGTCTGAACAAAATGTGTAAACAGAAATATTAACCATTTTTCTTACTCGTCACTTCTCTGAGTCTACTTTTCTTTTTTATTAGTCTGGATTTTGATATTGTAAATTTAGATTTGAATCATGTATATTCACCGGAGATGAACAATTCATTCATTGAATAGCCCACATATCTTGAGGGGCGTGTCTGTGTATGGGGGGAGGGGGGGGGGGGGTCGAGTGCGGGAGGGGGATCGAACGAACCCTTCGATCCCCCCTGGCTACGGGCCTGATACATCGTGTGGTGTTTAAATATTGCGCACACGTATGCCTGTCTTTTATTTAGCCTATCGGAACACCTCTCAGTCTTCAGCACCCCCAACCCAAATCATCTTCCCACGGCTATGAACACGCGATCTAAAAATGAAAACATATTTTATATGTAGTAACAATTGTTGGCAATTGGCATGTTTAAGATCCAGATTAGGTTCATGGTTGTGAATTATCTATGTTAATCGACTCTATAGATTACACGTTCATTCTACATGTTGAATGATGATAGCGTAATAAAAATATAGGCTATACATACAATGACAAAACTGCCGTGGGCTATATGTTATCCGTATCCTTTGTTAAAATTAATGTTCAATAGCTCTATGCCAATGGGAACAACAGAACGTGCGCATTACATATGGACCAATGCGACACGTTCATTACAGCCGTGGACCGATAAACACTCAGTACCGTACGCACACCAACCGGCATTTGCGTGTTTAACACCTTGTTTAACACTGGCGTTACCGCCGCTTAACTTAAATAATGAAGAACTGCTTTTAATTACGACTTGGCCGAGATCTTAACGTGCTGTTCATGCGTTTCCCATGAATAGCCTACTACTATAACTCGGAGTGGAGCAGGATATAATGCGCATGTGCGGCGTTGCTGGGCAACGTGTACAAAGGCTGGGGGGGATGCCCCCAGACCCCCCTACAACGGTTTAGTTTGTCACCTTTTTCAGCCCTTCTGAGTTTGCAGGTATGAATATAGACACTTTTTTTTAATGTCGCAACACCTTTCATTACACATAAGTTCTGAAGTTGCTGCTCAATACATTTTTTTTGCCATGGATGTGTACTTATTTACTTTAAAAAAATTCTAGTACAACATAGGCCTATGTGCTTTTCTTCTATATATTAATATGTTAGTTTATTCTGTGTTGTTGCATGCCTTTCTTACCTGCAATGCCTCTTTTGCGTCTATGCCACTTTTTCTGTAACAAAATGTAAATTTCCCCGCTTTGGGACTCGTAAAGGATTTCTGATTCTTATTCTGATCAAAAAGTACTGTAGTCAAAGTACAAAAGTGTGGTGGGGTGGTGTTACATTTAAATTATAACAAAGTGGGATAGACCGACAACGCCACCTGGGGACTTGCACCTCAGCATATAAACATAAAAAGAGTATAGGACACAGGTGCAGGACTGAGGGGCAGAGACGCGTTTCAGAATAAAGTCACTTTTATTAATTGTAAATCAAAAGAAAAAGGAAACTTAGGAAAACGGTTATAAAACAAGAATTGCTCAGTTTTAAAATTATCTTTATTATATAATGGGATTAAAATCTTTATCTAAAATGTAACATTTAAAAGTCTATACAAAAAAAGAAACTAAAGCTAAAGTGAGCCGAGGCCAGTTAATGGGGTGGCAGGCTACTTCTCGTGACACTAGGGTGCAACAAAATACCCACCAGGTGCAGCCACAGCAAACCACACACAGCAAACAGGTCCTCACTCGTGCTCCCCGGTGATATTCACCACAACAGATAGTGAGGGTGACTAGCCCCCCCAATGACGGCACTTAGCTTTACTAACGGAAAAAATAAACAACTGAAAACAAGGTTAGGCCTAAACAAACAAAGGGGAATCCCAGTTGGCGAAACAAAAACTAATTCAAACTAAACTGGACTAACCAAAATTAGCAACTGGTGAACCTAAAAGCAATGGTAAAAGCAATCTGGTTGAAAATTGACTACCATGAGGCACAAACAATTGAGGTTCTTTGCTCTACTCGCCACAGGAAGAAAGAGTCACACAAGAGGCACAAACTGCAAGGAAACAGCAAGTGAGCTTAACAAAAACTAGAAGTAACTGAGACATATTTTTGAGAGAGACAGCCTACCTGCACCCCCAACCATGAAGGCAGAGGCAAAGGAAAGAACTAATTCAGCAGGTGCAATTTATACTCTGCCCTAATTAGGGGAGTGGTTGGGGGGAGGAGTCAGGCCCTGAGCTGCATTCCCAAGCACCCCACTACATAAGCATCACAATATACTTAAAGTAGCGACAGTAAAAGTAGTCATTGTTTGATTGGTCCATTTCAGAATAATATCTCTGATATGTTTTATAATTATTGATCATTAAAGTGTTCTCAGAGCTGGTAAAGGTGCAGCTAGTTTGAATGGCTTTGTATACTGCAGGGTAGCTGCTGGATTTACTCCAGGTGAACTAAAGTCTGATTTAAGGGCTGATTATATTTACCATCATTAATCCAGATCTGTAACTAAAGGTGTTAAATAAATATAGTGGAGTTAAAGTACACCATTTACCTCTGAATTTTAGTGGAGTAAAAGTATAATGTAGCAAAAAATGTAAATACTCAAGTAAAGTACAAGTACATAAAATTGTACTTAAGTACAGTACTTCTATCAATCTACTTAGTTACTTTACACCACTGATTATTTGTTTTGTACAAAGCAAATGCAAAGCAACAGCGAAGAATACATCTTAAGTTAGATTTGTTTAAATATTAAAAAGATCAAAGATTTTTAAGTCAAGATTCAGATTTGTTGTCATATGCCGAGTAGCTCCAGTGTAGAAATGTCAATGCAAAGCTTAAGACCCTAGATTCTCCAACATTGCAACATAGTTATATCTGACATACAACAAATAAATAAATACAATAAAAATAGTGCAAGAAGAAACAGATTAGAATAATATAGATTATGTTGCAGACCAATGTACAAGTAATGCAGAAGAAGTAAACTATACACAAGTCCAGCAAATAAATAAATAATAAATAAATACAATGAGCTAAATAATACAGAGGATGTTGAAAGTGACCAAGTAAATGCAGGAGTCTATATGTAAATTGAACAAGACATACACAAACAGAATTTAATGTTAAATATTGTACAGTCAAATTAAATTAAATACTGTTTGTTGTAGTGATAACTAAGCTACAGTATAGTTGTGTAAGCAAACAATGCAATATTCATATATATATAAGACATATAATAAATACATAAATAAAAATAGTGCAAGCTCAGGAGTTTAGCAGTCTTATATCAGTGCTGTTAAAAGCTTTTTAATGTTATATGTTGGAAGTAGAAGTAAATCAATAAATACAAATCTATTTATGAATGTATTCATAAAATGTAGCACTAAGGGAAAATAAATGCAAATTATGTAATTGAAAATAAAACAGATCAACAAAAAAATAAAACCCTGTTGTTTCATTTTCTATTTATAAGGATATATGACATTTCACTGCTTTTCATTTTAACACACTTATTTGACCATATTATCATTTTATTATTTTTAGTATTTTAATCTTCATATTATCTTTCAGAATAAGTAATAAAGCAGTTAATGAATATGTAAAATGCATAGACTAACTTGCACAATTCATGCATAAATACAAAGCCTTACATTAAAAGGAGGAAATCATTTTAAAAACAAGGATGAAAAAAATAGTTGATATACTGTAATATATATAAGTTATAACATACTGTACATGCCATTGCAAAGTAGGTGTTACATGTAACACATGTGATGATGCATTTACTTAAAATCTAACAGTTTTATACATTTCAAACAAACAAGGATAAATACCAACAAATATGGTGAATTAAAATGTTAGAAAGACCTGGTAAAAATGTAGTATTTTAAATATGACTCCCTGAGGGAAAAAGCAACGTTAAAAAGTGTTCTATTCTGTCATTATGTCACAGCCCGGCTCCAGGGAGGTAAAGCTTACTCTGCTAAACGTGTTTATCAAAGTAGGAAGAATGAAATGTGGATTACAGTGAAAGCTCCCAACTGGGTGAACCACAATGAGTGTGAGAGTTACTCAGTTGTGTCAAGGATCGTTATTGTGTTGTTAATAAATACATCTAACATCCAATAATCAAGGTATTTTTAAGTAGCAATAAAAAACAATTTTACTGTGTGATATCTGCCAGCATCTGTACATTAAATCACTGTCTCACCACTGAAGGAGGAACAAAACAACAACAACAACAACAACAACAACAACAACAACCTGTACATTGGTGCAATTAGACTAAACCTTAACCTTAGCTGAAACACATGGGGCTTACTATATATTGACTCACATTTTTGTTTAGTTATATGTTAGTTTGCCAATTTGAATAACTAAAATGTTATTAATTAATAAATGTTCTTAGTTTCCACGATTAATTTGAGATGATCGGATCTTCACTGACCATCAATGATACTGCTGTGGAGCAGGTGAGCAGCACCAAATTCCTGGGGGTTTCGGTTTCAAGGTTTCAAGGTTTTATTGGTCATATGCACAGCAGATACAGCGTATATGTTGGCAATGAAAATCTTATGTCCCATGCTCCTCGAACAACTCAACATGCATGGTGCAAATAAGATAAATAAAATAGTGCAAAAAGAGAGAAGAATATTTACAATATCAACAATAAAGATTTGAGGATGTGAAATATATACATATGTGGAATACATTGAGAGTATTTAAATACTTTACTCTGTTGAATGAGGAGGTATGGGCAGATGCATATATTACGTATAGCAGATGTATATGGCAGATATGTATAATATACAGTATATATATATATATATATATATGTATATATGTATGTGTGTACTATAAACAGATGTGAGTAGACATTCACAGAGCTCAGGAGTTCAGCAGTCTTATAGCCTGTGGTATAAAACTGTCTCTGAGTCTGGTGGTCTTGGTCCGGATGCTGCGGTACCGTCTGCCAGACGGCAGCAGACAGAACAGATTGTTGCTGGGGTGATGGGGGTCCTGTAATATCCTACCGGCCTTCTTCCTACACCGCTGGGTGTAGAGGTCCTCCATGGATGGCAGCTCCGTCCTGGTGATGTGCTGAGCAGTTTTCACCACCCTCTGTAGAGTCTTACGGTTGAGGGCGGTGCAACTGCCATACCAGGCGGTGATGCAGCCAGTCAGGATACTCTCGATGGTGCACCTGTAGAAGTTGCAGAGTATCCTGGAGTCCATGTTGAACTTCCGCAGCCTGCGGAGGAAGAAGAGCCGCTGTCGGGTGATAACCGAGGGCCTCTCCTGGAGGAACAACACCAGCTCACTGGCCGAGAAAGCCCTTCAGCGCCTTTACTATATCCAATGAGGGGCAGTTCTCTGGGTGTACAGGTGTGTATGTATGTATATATATATATATATATATATACACACATATATACTGTATGTATAGATGTTTTATATATTTTGATTTTATTCCTCGGGATTGTGAGAAAACAGCATTTCAATCTCCCTGTCTGTATCACACAAACAGAAGATTGACAATCAAGGTGAATTTACTTTGATATAAGAAAAGGTGTCTGCATTGGACCCATCCTAGAATTAGGAGCACATTTAATAGTTGAGTAGTATAGTTTTGCACAATATTTCAACTACAACAACTGGTAATTATTAACTTCAAATAAACTAGAGTCAACATAACCATGAGAAACACACATACATACAAAATAAATAAAAAAACAGGTAAGAAAATGGGGCATTTGTGTATGTAGTTTGCCAGTTTGGATTACTTCTGGAGTACTGTTTATCCAACATTGTGTCCACTAGGTGTCTCTGTTGTCTCATGGATGAAGCCTTTACTGCCATAAATAATACATTTTCTTACCTACCGCTTGTATTTTATCATCATATTGAATAATGTTCTGTTTATATAAAGCAATCAATTCAACTCGCTGATTAATTTGATCAACAAAACTATTTGGGTGGATATTTTCTCAGCTTATATCAAATAAGTAAACAACTGATACATAATAAAACATAACTTTGATAAATCAACTGTTAAATGGATTTTTTTTTAAACATTCCAAATCCGACATTAACCTGAATTTTACTTCATGTTTAAATTGGAGTAAGTTGCAACCTTACTTTGTACAATAACATGTTTTTTTATTTGTGAATGACATTTTTGGCAAACAACATGTGGAACATGTGTTCATGCAAAGCCCATCTGACACTAAACTTTTCTTAATTTGGTGCTGTTTTTTGTAATTCTTGTATTTTGTCAACATCATCAAGCGTGTTAAATGGTTTTAAGGTAATAGGGCTGAAGAAAAAAGAAAAATCAATTTAAAATGCAATTTATTTAAAGACTTTTTGAGGATATTATTGTTATTTTTTGATATACAGCATGTATCTGAGTCCCCATACAACAAAGAAATTGAGCCTATTCCAACCAAACACAATAGGAAATAGATAAATGAATTATTGTCTTTGGCACCCTTAGTCCCAAAGAGATGTTGTCCACTAGATGTCTCTCCTGTCACATGAATGTTTGCTGCCATAATGACTTTTCTTCACACTCTTCTCTAAGGAACACATTTCTGTGATCTCCTAAAAATGAAACTACAATAATAGAGTCATTTCTGTCTTCATAAAAGCAGCTGATGGGAAAGAAAACCGGATGAGAGTATGTTAACAATCACCACAGCACAAACAAACAAACAAAACAATAACATCATAGCCTCGAGGGTCCGCTGCAGTGTAGTCACAGCCAAAAGTCCCGACAACAAGAGACCGCAGATGTGACTCACACAAGATGTCCAGGGATATAATTGGACTTCCTGTTTCCAGCTACCCCAACCAGAAACCACAATGTCTTTATAATCCTATAGGATTTACTGTATGTCTATGGCATCCTGTGGTGAGTTTGCTTTGGCTCCATAAAAAAACAAGTCTCTTTTACACAATATTGTTTTTAAATGTATCAAAGTCATTTTTTGTTTGTTCTTGCTAAAGCATAAAAAACTAAACATTTATTTTATTTTAATAACCCACCATCAGCTACACTGGCCATGGGTTTGTGCATGTTTGTTTAAAATCTACCACATCTTTCAAAAATGGATTTAAAATAACAAATGCAACCTATTGAGATAAGTAAACTGTAAAAATGAATGGTTCAAAACTTTCTAAACTCTCTAATACTGTCTTTTTTTGAGCACAGAACTATAGTTATAACATTTGGGTTATGTATACAAACTTAAAAACATTATATGGTTGTGACTGTTTGAACTTACTTTACATAAGTAGAAGTAACACATAAAATATAAATACTCAAGCACCATACAAACACTTTTGTGTTTTCTTACCTACTGATCTGACACTATACTCAAATAAAATGCCTCAAGACTTTTACTACACTACTAATTTGACATTCTCATATACTTTGTTTTAAGACAATGTCTCTGCATTTGACCCATCCTATTGTGAGAGCAGTGGGCAGGATGCACAGTGCCCGGGGAGCAGCGTGGGGAACAGTGCCTTGCTCAGGGGCACCTCTGTCGTTTCAGGTCTTGAACCGTTGACCCTCCGGTTCCCAAGCCAAGTCCCAACGGACTGAACCACCATCAACCTAGGTGAAGACAATCATGGTATGATACAGTATTAATATTAATAATAATAATGAGAATAATAATAATAATAATAATAATAATAATAATAATAATAATAATAATGAGAATAATAATAATAATAATAATAACAATAATAATAATGAGAATAATAATAATAATGAGAATAATAATAATAATAATAATAATAACAATAATAATAATAATAATAATAATAATAATAACGATAATAATAACAATAATGATAATAATAATAATAATAATAATAATAATAATTATAATGATAATAATAATAATAATAACAATAATAATAATAATAATAATAATAATAACAATAATAATAATAATAATAATAATAATACACTTTATTTGTATAGCACCTTTCATGCACAAAGCAGCCCAAAGTGCTTTAGAGAACAAGAAGAAAGCACAACAACAATATTAAAATAAATAGAACAATCTTAAACATCAACAGTGATGTTAATGAAATGCCCTTGAATAGAGCTCCTGCGGTCACGTGACTTTTGGTTGGGAGCCACCATTTTGGCAGTCAACATGACCACCGGTGCCAGTGTTTTCTTACCGAGCGAGTATACTTCTCATTTTAATTCAAGTGAAATTCGGCTTTATAGTACAAAATTAGAGAGATTAAATATAAGCGACCCATATAATTCACCCGGTGTGCTTTTCAAGAGCATAACCTCCTGCTCTGAAGACGATGTACCCGACTTGCGCTACGCAGACATCCACAGCTATCTTGTAAGCTTTCCATCAGTGTACTCAGGAGACTCCCTCAGAGCGTACAAAAGCTTGGAGGCTTACAAATGGTGTCAGTCCGGCTTCGTAAACAACATTCAACTGTGGAGTCTTACATCCAAAAACTTCGGCATCATCACTGCAAGGGTAAGTATTAAATTATTCCAGTTTGATAGGCAGTGTCACGTTAGCATTGTTTGTTTATTAGCTTGGCTAGCTACGGAAGTGTCACGTTAGCATGTTTTTTAGCTTGGATAGCTACTGCAGTGCATCTGTAACTTGCTAGTTTGTATTTTTGATCGTACTCAACCAAAGTGGCTGGCGTTTTTTACCTTTATTTATCTGTTTTGGAACTTGCTAACTGGCTAGGCTGCGCCAGAGCCACACTTGTTGAGTTAAAAAGGGACATCACAGTGTCCGTTAGCTATAATAACTGGGTGCTACTTCTTAAATTAAACTAATTAAATTTAATTAAACTGACCAGAAACTTTTTGTAGCATTGTACTGTATTCCTTCACCCACCTGATATGAAGTGATCACTGCATAAGCGAAAGCCAACGGCCGGGGGGTCCCATCTTTCAGTCTTTTTCTGAAGGCTCCTGGCTCTTTTAATCGCTCCAATCCACTTCTCCCTCCTCTCCGCGTCTTTAGGAATGCGATAATACGATACACCTTTCTTTTTCCCACGCCTATTTGTGCAACCTGGTGCACAGCAGTTATCCACCATCCTTGACAGTCTGCCAGTGCCTGTCAATTTACTGCCGCGATGACTGCCAAAATGGCTGCCCCTGTCGTATCTCGTCACGTGACCAGCATATATGACATCATCTGCAGGAGCTCTATTGAAGCTGACAAGAAATTTGTATAATCTGTAGTAACGTTAAAGGTACATTATTCCTTCTGAAATGCAGTGAACCTTATATAAACAAGCACAACAAATGGGAATTTGCTACTCAAGTAAAGTAGTACAATTGTAGCTCCTTAAGTACAGCACTTTCCACTTTTGTATGGATATGGATATTTTGCACTATACTGCTAGAAAGTTCCTGTCAAATTTGAGTTGAGAGCAGGCTACGACATTACCTTATGTGTAGTGAGTACACACAGTAGTTAGAAAGGGAAATTCTTCAACCTAAAAAATCTATGAGACGGAGACGTTTTTGTTTGTGTGTGTGTGGGAGGAAACTCCTGCATTGAAGACCTCCACATCTTTTTGCATTCTCCCCCTCTCCCTCTTCATTTCCTGCGCGGTGCCGGTCCTCCCCCTCTCGTTGTAAACACACCCATTGATACAGTGAGGGAGGACTCGGAGCGCAGGAGCAACACTGTCACACAGGAGCAGAGTAGCAGCCTCCAAACAGCTCATCATTTACGCCAAAGCGCGTTTATTTTTACGCTTCATTTATCTATACTGACATCTCCAGATTTTGCTACACAGTGTTGCACGTTGTCTGTCAAAATAGTCCTCATCCTCCTTGATTATCCGCCAGCAGTTTATCGGAAATTACCAAGGAGTTGTGACTCCCGAGCGCAAGGCTTGCATCGTGGCTCTTTCAGAAGTGGCATGTCCGAGGGATACTGCGGACACAAATGAACTCCTGCTTTCACCCAAAGAGGTAAATTCAACAATTACTCACACCTGCTATCACAGCTTATTATTGTATCATTATATTATAACAGCATCCCTTTATAATGAAGGAAACACCGGTTCTGTGTCAGAGAAAGCGCAACAGAAAACAGGTTTATGGACAAAAGATTGTTGTTGACATTCATTTATTCTGACAATATGTTGCTGTCATTTAGTATTGATTGTTTTTATTTTCATGAGATGCTTCATGTCAGTCCTTTGTGCTCTCTTCGGCATCTTATCCCGGCATGCGTGCTCGAGATGTTTGCATGTTTTAAGGCGACATCAGGTGTGCCACGCTCCTCTTGGTGATAGTAAACACTATTTTCTCAGTGGAAGGGGCTTTAGTTCAAATGTTGCTCAGATGTGTGTGTGTGTGTGTGTGTGTGTGTGTGTGTGTGTGTGTGTGTGTGTGTGTGTGTGTGTGTGTGTGTGTGTGTGTGTGTGTGTGTGTGTGTGTGTGTGGACAGTTGGGGTTGGACTATAAATTTAAGATTAGGATTGATGCAGACATACAGATCAATAGCTGCTGGCTGTGTCCTCATGTTCTGCATCTTGTTTAATTATTTCTTCCCCCTCCAAGTGGCAGATGCACAGATCTGGCCCACATACGCCTGGTGTTTACTTTTGAAGTCTCTCCCACCAATCCCTCTCCCTGCTCCATGGTTGACTGTGAACACCTGGCAATGATTTTAAACAGACTGCAGCCAGGCCTCAGATAGAGAGACCAGAGGCGGCATGGCTGCTTCTTTTTTAACTGAGGGCTATGTGAGTGTGGCATGTTTGCGCTCTGTGCCTGTGGATCTGTTTTCTGTGAGGATGACAACTCTCACAGCCATCCAGCCAAGCGCTCGCTCTCACACTGATGGCATATTTTCCTCCTCTCAGGGCATGTCGGTGTGAATACACTCTGTTACTGGAACAGAAAATAGATAGGGGAGTTATAATACCATAAGCACTTATTTATAAATATAACAATGATTATAAGTATTGATTTTAGGTATGCAACCAAATGTAATTTGCATTGAATCACCACTTTCATCATTAATGATCAATTCATCTTAATTTGATTAATTAATTGGCTAATTTTTGGTCTAACATATGTTACAACTTAGTGGCTGATGTCTTCAAACTACACATTTGTCTGACAAACAGTCCCAAAACATAAAGGTAGTCCGACTGTTATGATATGTGACAAAGAGTAGCAATACATCCTCTCACTTGAGAAGCTGAGAAGAGAATTTGTAGCACTTTTAGATAATGAAACAATTGTCAGATAAGAAAAAATGACCATCGCATTTCTGCAAAGTCTTATTTTAGGTTTTTCCTCATAGAAGTTATGCAACATGTAATACCATTGTACAACCACATGTAAACCAAGGTGGGGTAGCCAAAATAGGGCATTACTTTTTCTATATCAAGATTACAAACTTTAAGTAAGGATTTTTTAAATTTACATCATTGGTAAACTGTCATCTGGAGAAGATATAGGACTGACAGCATGTGACAACAGTTGAGCAAAGTTGTCAACAAAGGTTTTCCTTTTGGTCCACAAATAACATCTCTACAGCACAATTATTTTCATTTTGCATTAATCTTCCAGGACTTAATCAAACAATCATGGATTTATGTGAGATAACAAAATGCTAGAAAAAAGGGGACATAGTAAAGTGAATTTATTAACTTTTTTGCCAAAATAGGAAAATATTCTCTTTACATTCACATGCATCACAGTTTAGAGGCTGATTAGAAACAGGATTATAGTTCTATAGGTTGCCGTAATCTGATTTCCCCAATAATCTGTGTTTACATGTGTTGAGTTGAAATGCAGAGAGATGTTATGTAGTTTGCAGAAAAAACATTTTTACATAACAGCCAATTGTCGGGACAATGGGGGAACCAGAATACAAAATAAACCAGAGTTTGTGTTAAAAAATGTATGATTTTAAACTCTGAAACCATTCAAGTTCCTATCAGATGCTATAGGTTTGGCATGTATTAATAAAACATGCCTACTGGAGGGCAGATGTTGTGGACAAGCACATTTATAACAAAGGACGATTCTAATTTAAATTACAAATAAAAGAACACAGGGTTTTCAGGTCCTACAGGTTTAGTTGTTAATCCTGGCTTTATCCTTTAATATGCAAATAGCATAAATCTCTGCTCTTCTTCTCTTTGTTCAGCTCCACCCGCACTCACTGTATGAATGAGTGAGCACGTTCATCCAAGGACAACTTTGTTATAACAAATGCAAAACACCTTCGGTAATGCAGAAATGTTTTAAATAAATGTTAAATCATTGTGTTTTCACTATTCCTCCTACACCATACTGCAGAATTCGATCACAACTGTTGATTTGTCCTCAGCTGTTTCATTGACTCCCTAATGGAGGTGTTTATCTGCCTGTCAGCTGGTGACCTCACGACTGGAGGTTATATCTGTTAACATGCTAATTATTAGTATCTGCAAAACCTCTTCCATATAGTGATGATATGCTGGGGCCACTTATTCAAATCAAGCCACTTAGAACTTACAATTAACAAACATGAGCTGCAGCATCAGTACTATGTGTGCGTGTGTGTGTTTGGGAGGTGATGTTTGCAGGTGTGAGAGCAGGCTAAGGTATTCTCATTATAGCTGAGCCAGAGCTGGAATGCAATAAATCCTGTTCAACCAAGGCTGCGGTTTGTTTTTTATTTAATCAACTTGTGATAAAGGATGATCCTGCTCTTATTATTATCACTATAGAGTGTTGGATGAGCAAACTTTTAAATGGAATACTTTCTTGCTTTTTTCTGAGAGGACTACATTTCAGTATGTTTTACCTGACTACTGCATGGCTTTAAACTGAATAATTACATTGGTGTCCTGTGTGAAAGATCAAATGTGGCTGGAGAAGAATGGATACAGACAGATACACACTTTCTTATCATAGCACTTCCCGATGGCTGCAACACAGACTTAAAAGAAGTTATCTTCTATTCGGCAAGACTCCTGAGCTGTTTTCAGTTTTGGCTCCTATTTTAAAGGCTGGTTTGAATACCTTTTGCTAACACAGGTTGTGTTTTCTCCTATGACAGCTGCAGCCAAACAGCCAACCTGGGTGTCTGGGTTGCAGCTGGTTTGGGAAGTGAGTTTAACTGGAGTTTCGTCATGTCCCAGGAACTTGTAACATTTAAAAATACAGTTCTGTGGAAGAGAAAGGGTTGAACAACACAGCTCAGCATTGGATTTTCAATTGTTAGTGCGGGTTACACCTGATTGTCTATTCATGAAACAGCATTCTGCGGATTGTGAGCAGCTGATGCAATGCAAAGTAAATGGAAACTCATTTTAGATCGCCTATGACATCTGGGACATTTTGAACACTTTAAATCTTGAAGTTTTAGTTCACAAAAACATATTTCTCCTGAAAATCAAACACTCTATGTAAAATAAAATGCCAAAGACAACAAGTACAGAAGTATACTCTTAAATGAAGCAAACTTCTGCCACTCCTTAAATCTTTTGGAGTGACCTAGAAGAAAACATAAAAAGTCTAAGTCTGGTCAAAGAATCAGACAGCTGTGGATTAACTAGGTCATTCAGGGACACAGTACCTGTCGAAACATAGTGCCAGAGGGTTTTGACAAGTCTAGAAACTGGGTGAAATGAATGTGAGCTCTGAATGAGGACAGGGCAAGGACAGTGAAGATAGGCTGTGACTTTCTGGAGCGAAGTGAAGTCAATTCTGTGCATTACTCAGAGGCTTAAAGGAGTCCTGCTGTCTCCTTCTCTCCTCGCTTTATAAAGACCTCTGCAAAGAGAGACTTACTTGTAAATCATGGTATCTCTAAAAGATTGGGATTAGTGCTGCTTGGGGTTTGGAGCAGAAAAGCCTCTTGGTAGTGCGAGAAGACAATAGTTATCTACTTGACCTTCATAACTCCCAGGCGTCTGCTGTTGTGCAACTTGTAATCAATTGATCTCCTGTTTAATGTCTCTGTTTCTCTGGGGAAGGATTGCAATACTCTCCAAAAATGCACACCATCATCATAATATGGATATTACAGCTGCAAAACGCAATATTTTAGCATCAATATCCCACTGTGTCACGGCTTCAGTGAATATAGATGGATCCAATATAGAAGTAATTTCTTATAACACTATAATGATATCATTCCTTTCTTTATACTGTGTCTTGACGGGAACAGATTCCTATATTACTATTGAAACTTTACGGGAAACTCATTATTATGGTGCTAAACTCTCACAAAATGTTCTTCACCTGGCAGATATTATTAATGTGCGTCATTTTTCATAGAGGAGTATACTCTCGTTGTGTTACTGACACTACAAAGGCAAACCCTTTATTGAATTGTGTGTTTGAAATTCTTGATGTTGAAGGGGGTGGTGCTCTTTGTTCGACTGTCTTTACTCTGTCAGTAAGAAGCACTCTTCTGATTGCTGTATCAGCCATATGATGGTAGCAACTTCAAGATATAAAACGTGAAATTAGGAGTAAACGAGCACATACAATAACAATCAACGAATTCATTTAAAACCGTTTATATTTGAAAAGACAAAAACAAAATGAACACAAATTTAAAATCAGTACTCATACCAATCATCTCGTCAGCAAAACATGGTTCATTCTCGTGTAATAGACTTTCATGTGTACAATAAATCTTGTCTTTTCTTTTCAGGATTCAATGAAAATGTCTGTGTGCGTCCATGAGAACCGGAAATCCCGAGCCAGCACCGGCTCGATGAACATCTACCTGTTCCACAAGTCCTCCTATGCGGACAGTGTGCTGATGCACCTCAACTCTCTGCGGCAGCAACGGCTCTTCACAGATGTCCTGCTTCATGCGGGGAGTCGCTCCTTCCCATGCCACCGCGCCGTGCTGGCCGCCTGCAGCCGCTATTTTGAGGCCATGTTCAGCGGCGGGCTGAGGGAGAGTCAGGCCAGCGAGGTCGACTTCCGTGACTCCCTGCACCCAGAGGTGTTAGAGCTCCTGCTGGATTACGCCTACTCATCACGTGTGGTCATCAATGAGGAAAACGCAGAGTCACTACTGGAGGCTGGGGACATGCTGGAGTTTCAGGACATCCGGGATGCCTGCGCTGAATTCCTGGAGAGAAACCTGCATCCGTCTAACTGCCTTGGCATGCTGTTGCTGTCTGACGCTCACCAGTGCACCAAGCTGTCGGAGCTCTCCTGGGGAATGTGCCTCAGCAACTTTCCCGCTATTTGCAAGACAGAGGACTTCCTCCAACTGCCCAAAGATATGGTGGTGCAGCTTTTGTCACATGAGGAGCTAGAGACAGAAGATGAGAGACTGGTTTATGAGGCTGCCCTTAACTGGATCAACTATGACCTGGAAAAGAGGCACTGCCACCTTCCAGAGCTCCTGAGAACGGTCCGCCTGGCCTTGCTGCCCGCCATCTTTCTCATGGAGAACGTTTCTACAGAAGAGCTGATCAACGCCCAGCCCAAGAGCAAAGAGCTGGTGGATGAAGCTATCCGCTGTAAGCTGAAGATCCTGCAGAACGATGGTGTTGTTAACAGCCCTTGTGCCCGACCAAGAAAGACCAGCCATGCCCTCTTTCTCCTGGGAGGGCAGACATTCATGTGTGACAAGTTGTACCTGGTGGACCAGAAAGCCAAAGAGATCATCCCCAAGGCTGACATCCCCAGCCCCAGGAAGGAGTTCAGCGCCTGCGCCATCGGTTGTAAGGTGTACATCACGGGTGGGAGAGGTTCAGAGAATGGTGTATCCAAAGATGTGTGGGTCTATGACACCGTCCAAGAGGAATGGTCGAAGGCGGCACCCATGCTCATTGCCAGGTTTGGCCATGGCTCTGCGGAGCTGAAACACTGCCTGTACGTTGTGGGAGGTCACACAGCTGCAACCGGCTGCCTTCCAGCCTCTCCATCGGTATCCCTCAAGCAGGTGGAGCAATTCGACCCAGTGGCGAACAAGTGGACAATGGTGGCTCCTTTGAGAGAGGGTGTGAGCAATGCAGCGGTGGTCAGCGTCAAGCTCAAGCTCTTTGCCTTTGGAGGAACCAGCGTCACCCACGACAAGCTGCCCAAGGTGCAGTGCTACGATCCACAGGAGAACCGATGGTCTGTGCCCGCTTCCTGCCCGCAGCCTTGGCGCTACACAGCCGCTGCCGTGCTGGGAAACCAGATATTCGTCATGGGTGGGGATACAGAGTTCTCGGCATGCTCGGCTTATAAATTCAGCAGTGACAGTTACCAGTGGACTAAAGTTGGCGACGTGACGGCCAAGCGCATGAGCTGCCAGGCTGTGGCGTCGGGAAATAAACTGTACGTGGTGGGGGGGTACTTTGGCACACAGCGGTGTAAAACTCTGGACTGCTATGACCCCACACTGGATGCTTGGAACAGCATCACCACTGTGCCATACTCACTCATTCCCACTGCTTTCGTCAGCACCTGGAAGCATCTGCCCGCTTGAGCCCCAAAACCCTCTTCCTACACCCTCTCAATGAGGTAAGTTTTACATCTCACTTTTCTTCATCTGTTTATAGGTCTTGGGGGGTAAATATGTCAAAAGAATTGGCATAAAGTTGGGTCTGAAGACTACAAATTTCGAAATGAAAACAATCTAGGGGTTTGAAAATGAGTTTACCAGACTTATGTAGCCCATTTCTCATCTCTGCATGTGGTTAGCCGCTCAAGGCTACATTTGACAAGTAGGAAGAATGGGATAAAAGCTCTATTCCTGCAGCCTTTTAAACTGCCCATAGTGAGTCTGTCTATATAACACCAAGGCAGTAACACTTGGACAGTTGCATTTTTTTTTCTTTAGCTAACGGTGCAACATTGATGTTCATTTGCATGTTTAAAGTGTGCACTGTATTCATCTGTCTGTTAATTATTCAGAGCCAAATCAAAGGGGTGTTTTTGAGGCAGATTCCAATATTAGTATTCCATATCTTAAATATATACAGTGTATATATATATATATATAAAACAATATATTGGCATATATTTCATTTTCACACTCTACATGAACAAAATCCTGTTGGCAGTGATGCTTCTAATCTGGCAGAGATACAGAGAGAAATAGGTCAAAAACATTTAAAAATGCAATCGATAAAACATTAATGTAGGCTGTATTTGCAAATGTGTCAACATATATGACAATCTGTGATACCCTGCGTTGATCAGTGTTAATATTCGTGTGTTGGTTGTCTCATATTTTCAGAATAAGAGAAATACTGACAGTACGTAAGTGGAGTGTTCTCAGAAGAAGCAAGAAAGGAGCTCTAGCGCGGGCAGGGTGGGGGGATTGATGGGGGCTTGTGTGCGTTAGTTAAGTGAGTTATGCTGCTGTGGGGATGGGCTGAAGGACAGAGAGGGTAATTGAAAGAGAATAGGATACTTTTATTGCCCCTGTGGGGGAAATCCCTCTAAGAGGGAAATGGGGGTCTACCAATTAGACAAGCCACACACCAGCAGGCTACAACACCCTGGCAAGGATAATCCACTCTCTGCCGCCTTCCTTTGACGAGGTTATGGTCTTTACGGCGGACGAGAGGGAAGGCAGGCCGGCGACTCAAGCATCGCGGAAACCATTCATCAGAGGTGACAGAGATGTGGCAGTAAAGGAAGTGAGAGGGGAGAATCGTACACCTCCTCCCCCCACAGCTCAGCCCTAGATAGTGGTGGTCTGACATTTTGTGTGATACTCTAGTGTCTCTCCTGCCTCCATCTATGTCTTCTTTACCTCAATGTAACCCGGCTTTCCTGCTCTGATGATAAACAGGCCAGACGCATGTGGAGCATGTGTAGTCAGCTGGCAAAGCGGATCGTTCTGCATGCTGCAGGCTCATGATCAAATCACATCAAACCATCGCTACACCCTACACTGATGCCCCCACACATACTCATGAAGGCAGTCTTTTTCATTTTGCTGTATTTATTAAAATGGCTAGGGGCTTTAAGCTCCTGAGAAAGCCAAGTAGAGAAGAAGAATGACTCCCCAGCTGCCCAGCAAAGGCACAGTTTCCCATGTGATAATGCCAGGAAGCAGCAGAGCAGCTTCACATACTGTGATGTTCCTCCACTCTCCACAGGATGAAATATTTGTTAAGACTTATTATTCCCTTTCTTTTCAGTGACTCATCTCTGAAAAGGAGAGAGTAGACTGAAGGTTTAAACTATCTCTAAGCCAATGCAACACAGTGCTCAGTGAAGGACATAATCTTGCTACTTATTTAATACTGAATTTGTTTTTGGTGTGCCTGCCTGTCATGGCAACTGACAGTCTCCTCACTGAAAGCGGTGAAAAGACGAAATGTGGAGGAATGGAAAAGAAGGCCGACTGTTTAGGAATGAAAGGGGAAGGAAGTATGTTAGACCTCACAGAAGGAGATTGTAGCTGAGAGAAAGAAGAAGTTCTCTCGGTTTTCCCAGGGGAACAATCCAAACTTGTCTGAGTTACTTCCTTTTTAGAGTTTTTCCCTTGGAAAGATTTAGTGGGTTTTGACAATACAATTATGCAGTATTTTTATCTTTACTCCTAATAATGAGGTCAACTAAAATGATGGCGGTCACTACCATATATCAACATATTTACGTACATTTTATGAAAGGCCTAGTCAGCAAGGAGCTTTATGCCTGAGTCTCGTTTCCCTAGAAGTGTATTGCTCTCTGATTCTAGGATTATTTTTTACTGTGAATAATTAAAAACTCATTGTTTGTTTTCAGGTGTCATTCCTGTTTAACAAATGATTTTTTTGTCTCCCTCAGATTTCCCTGTTTTGCATCATCTACTGGACTCCAACTGTGAAGAATCACACATCATCTTCCTCTAGAAGAGAAAAACTGAGCAGTGATGTACAGACACCCGCATTCATCTTGATGTTGCAGAAGATGCAGAAACTGGACAAAAGCTGGACACTTTCACTGGAATGATGTCGTCCTTCATTTCCGAGAAAGAAGCTGACGCATACAGCAGAGTAGCTCGCAAACACACCAACCAAACTGCTGCTTGTTACATGAGGCACAAAAAAGCACCTTGTGTACATCAGGCTCGTGCTTTCATGCTGCCATACGCGGACTGCAAACCTAACACACAGCCTGCATTTTTCCTATTTAGTCATGACAGGCTTGTGCGGATCTGTATTGATGTTTTTCTCCATGATAAAAAAAGAAGAAAAATAATACTCTATTCATCGAGGCTGCAATGTATAGCATGATGGATGTTCTACTTAGATTGAGGGATGGAGATTGTAACGATTGGTGTGCTGAGGAAATGACTGAATATAGCTGATTTAAAAAAAGGCACAATGAAGGAGCAATTGTCCCCCTTTCTCTCCTCTAATAAGCTCTTTTCTTTGACCCCTTGTTTTTCCCTTCTTTTAAAAGGCGTATCTTTGAACAGCTCTGACGCAGAAAAAAAAACCTTTAAGTGTTCCTCTCATGAAGGCTTTGGCAGTTTGCTGTCCCTTGCAAGCCACGAGGTGTTGACGACCAACACCAGCTGAAGTTGAGGAGGACGAAGGGGATCTGTTAGGAGGTGCTTGGGGTCAAGACCTTACATGTTTGCTGTTTTGCAGCTAAGCATTAACGCCCGCTGAGCGCCGGTTAACCAACCTACTGTACACAGAGGTGGTATTCATAAAGGAAACTGTCACATTCAGCTGTACACTTAACGCAGCTTCTGTTATTCTGATAAAAAGCAGTTGCTCGCCTGCTGAGTCATCGCTGAACCATTCCTACAGCATGTCCACTCATAGTGATTCAGTAAAAACTGGCATGAACTCTTCTCTGTGGTCACAGAAATCTTGTCACCTTAAACTGAACTGAGAATGAATCAGTTTCTTTTTTTTAAAACCTTGCTGCAATGTAGTCTTAATTTATATGACAATGATGATTACTCTGTTATGTTAATATGTTTAATCCTATTTATTTCTTCTCTGCCTGCATTCTTATGTGAATGTATGTTCAGGTTGTGTCATGCATGGCCAGGTGTTGTGTTTTATTTGATCTCAGTCCGGCTGCATTTTGCACAATTCAGTCTTTACCAGGAGGAATTTGTCTTTTAAAAAGTAAACAGAGTATGGAAGAGGAAGAATGGCTCGGATTACTGATGGTGTGAAGCGGTTTAGGCTGCTGCCCAAATAGGAAGACTGAACAGGGTTGAAATATTATCACTTTTACTTCTGATAGATTCTTTTTAAGCTCTCCATTGGGTGCAAACCTGTCTTAAATCGTGCCGTCGGGTGGTCCAAACTGTACCAACAAAACAAGAAACTATAAAACCTGTAAAAAGTGCAGTATGTGACCCTGACATGGTTAAGAGTGTGACATTCCTCCAGCTGTCTCAAGGACAACTGGAGGACTGTCACATGTGTTGACTTAACTCCTCTGGTTTGTAAACCAACAGTCCTTTTCACCATCCCGTTGAGAAAGAGTTGTATCCATTAAGCTGTGCATTGATAAGGGCAGACACCGCAGTGCTTTTCACCATAGTGTCAATAATGCACATTAAAAAAGATGAAAAAAACAACATTGCAAGTTCATAAAGACCAAAGAGAGGATGTCTTGAACACTTGCATATGTAACACTTGTAACTCAAATCAGTGTTCTTTGTCTGTATGTCTGTCTATAACTGACCTGAACATGGATGTTTTGCATTTGAATATTAATGGGATCATTGAATTCAATGTAAGAGGTTATGTTTTGGTGGAATATGTATATATATTTTTCAAACGACCTTCGTCTTGGATTCATGACAATAATCTAATGTGTGGGTAAACAGCTCTATAAATTCCTGCTCTGCTCCTGAAGCCACCCAAAAGTTGTTTTCCTTTTATTGGCAATTTCAGGACCTCTTTGGAGACCCTCGGGGCTTCGTAATGTTGACCTCCTCCAACCACTGAGCACAGGGTCTCTGGCCCCACCAATCAAAGGAGCATTGCTTTCCCATAGAGCGCAAGTTTCCCTAGCAACAGC
Organism: Eleginops maclovinus; assembly: GCF_036324505.1. Classification (NCBI taxonomy): domain Eukaryota; kingdom Metazoa; phylum Chordata; class Actinopteri; order Perciformes; family Eleginopidae; genus Eleginops; species Eleginops maclovinus. Next base: position 19,282,670 of record NC_086356.1, on the reverse strand, counting down.
GAGCAATGAATGCCCCTCCAATTTGCACCTAATTGCCGAGTGGCACTTCCCATTTCTACTCTTGCCCTCCGCTTATCCTTGGATTTATCTGGAAATCCAGCTGGCTCAGATTGGAGCACAGTGTCCCACTTTGCATAATGATGTTAAATTAGACAGAACACACTGTCAATGTGCATCAGTTTCATTTTCTTTGTCACGTAAGACTTTCATTTTTGATTTTTTATGGCATTATTTTGTACATGTGATTCTTTTCACAATGTGAAATTCATGGCTAATAAACATAAGAGTTTTTTCCTCTTGACTGTAAAGCATTGTGTCTTTGTCTTCAGTACGGATGTGATTTGTGTTTAGCAGGGAAAAGCAGCGTGAACTCAGCATAAGGTGCGCTCTCATTACTGCATGTTTCACATATTTAGGCAGCTTTGGAGTGAAAGCAGCAGCCAGAGTGTCCTGAGGTATTTAAGGCAGTATATCATGCGTACAGCTTTTGTTCTGTGGAGGAGGGACTGGAATCATCTTATCAGTGCCTCTGGCTTCTAAGCTTCCTGCACAAGAACAGGCGAAACACAGCCAGATACTTTTCCTTTCTCTGGCAAGTCACCTTGGCAACAGCTGCCTTTATCTGAAAACTGTGGGGGCTGGAGGAGAACACGAAATCTTAAAAAGCACCTCTCTCTATTTGCCACCCTCCCTGACCTGCCTCCCCTTTAACTTCCCTACACCCCCTCTCACTTTACATCAGTGAAATGCATCGCAGAGTGGTTCCCAATGGTGGAAAGTAACTGAGTGCATTTACTTAAGTATTAAGGTAAGGTAAGATAAGATAAGATGTATCTTTATTAATCACAGAGGGGAAATTCAAGCATTTATGCAGCAACAGATAGAGAAGAGAAAAGAAAAAACAGTACAGATTCACACAAGGATATGAAATAAAAGTGAAAATTATAAAGATTATGTACAGATAAATTACAGTTTGTAATCAAACTGTCAGAACAGAAAATAATTAGAAGGGATGTGGGCATATGTACATTTGGAGTCCGTTTTGTTAAAAATATACACATGTATGTGTGCTGAAAGAAAGTGCAGGTCAAAGTTATTGTGCAAAAGTGCAGGCTTGATGTGCAGTCCGGGTTATTTTTCATTGAGTCACATGGTTAACCCCTTGTTGTGCAGCCTGATGGCCACAGTCACAAAGGAGTTTCCCAGGCACGTATTGTATTGTATAGTACTTAAGTACATTTTGTGACATATTTGTACTTTACTTGAGCATTTGCATTTAATGCTACATTATATTTTTACTAAACTGCATTTTAGAAGGAAATATTGTAGTCCACTACATTTGTTTTAACACTACTTTCTACATACAAAAACACATGATATGCTGATGTGGTGTAATGCAGTACTAATCTACACGGTGTTTTAGTATCTAAATTTGGTTCACATTGACAATACTAATAATAACCACAATTATCTAAAACTGTGAAAGGAGCCATTCTGCATAACGAGTACTTTTACTTTTGATACTTGAAGTATATTTAGCTGATAGTACATCTGCATTTTATATTATTTGCCTTTTTTTATTTTGATGATAACACTTTTGTACTTTTACTTCAGTGACATGTTGAAATCAGGACTTTTACTTTTAGTGGAGTATTTTAAGACCACAGTACTTGTTCTTTTACTTAACCAATGGATTAAAAAAACAACGGTACTATGAGTTTAACACCTTGGATTACCTGTGGTTTCATAATGGTCTTGCATTACTTTTATGAGGAAAAGCCTATAGAGAAATCATTGGGAACTGGAATGGAAAGTTTCTTATTTGACAAGTATTTTCATTATTCAAAAATGCTAAACATTATCTTATAAGCTCCTCAACTATGAGGATGTGTTTCTTTTCTTTGTCACGTAATCTGACAATCTTTAGTTTTTGGGATTGTTAGTCGGATAAATACAGCTTTTTTAGTTTTTATAGATATTGTGTTTGAGTTAAATTATTATTAATTTTTTTAATTGTATTCTATAAACTACAGACACTGGAATGGCTACCATACATGTAGAGATAAAGATTTAAGAAAAATGTGGAGTGGTCTCTTAATTTTTTACGGGGCTATATGTAGTTTGAAGACATCAATGACTATGTGTTAACACTTTTTAGATCAAAACATTTACAAATTATTTTGAAAATAAAGATTGATTGCTAAATAATGATGAAAATAATGAATAAGTAAAGGATTTGAGTACTTCTTCCAAAACTGTTTCTGGTGTTTGACGCTCCCTGGTTTGTAAGAAGTCTAAGATCCCATTAGTTAGTGAGTGACTGCAGAGCACACTGCCACTCGCTGCATTCCTCCCAGGAGTCTGTTCACTGTTTACATTCCTCGCCCTGACAAGGCTGCTGACCGGTGACATGAGGTTGAGAAACACCAGTTTCACTGGATCCAAACCCTCATGCACTCACAAACAAAATATAGTAACTAGAGGGGGAGGGGAATAAACACACACTCTTTTCACTTTCACAATACGTGCTGACATGTTTTCAAAATCTTATCTCTATTCTTTCAAGATAAGATGATTTTTTCTCAGGCGGATGAGAAAAAAAATGGTTGACATGCACATGGTGAAATGTGGGAGCTCTGTGTGTGGGAGGCCCCTCAGAAAAACCCCTGTGAGATCCAACAGTCCCCCCATTAATCAAGACAGGAAGTTGAATTTCCTGTCCGTCAGGAAGAACCCCCTCCCCACCAGAACATACCCCTGATAGCTCAACCCTTCAATGCTGGTAATCCTTTGGGTGCTGTTAGCTTATGCATAGCTTGGCTGAAACAGTCTAGTGTTTTGTGTGGGCAGTGTGTGTGTTTGTGTGTGTGTGTGTGTGTGTGTGTGTGTGTGTGTGTGTGTGTGTGTGTGTGTGTGTGTGTGTGTGTGTGTGTGTGTGTGTGTGTGTGGTCGAGTGTGATAAAAACAATGTACCTACAAGTCGCAGTCGCCTGGCAACACAGCATTAACCGTAACTCGGTCATGCAAGTGTGCACACACAGACAGAGACATTTTCCAATACATTTAAAATTAGTTGCAGATGTCCTTATAATGCACTGTTTGTGTCGGCATCAATATATGTCATGGTTATTAATCATGTCTACATTTAGAATGAAAGAAACATGTAGAAAAAAATGTGTGAAAGCATCATTCGCTATGTCAGAATCAGATATCCTGTTGGTCTCAGTGAGGACATTTACAATGTAACAGCAAACGGAGAGGGCAGATAAAAGAAGAGTGCTAGAATAACATATAATATAAAGAGACAACCTTCATGAAAGAATATTAAAACAAGTAGAGTTTGGTAATAAGTATCATAACACTTGTCTTAAAGAGGACATATCCTGCTATTGCTCAGTCTCTCCTGGGACATGCTTTAATGTTCAAAAAGCTCTTAATGTTTCTCATACTGCCTGTGCTGCAGCACCTCTTTTCACTCTCTGTCTGAAACTAGAGCCCAGTCTGCTCTGATTGGTTAGCTGGCCGGCTCTATTATGATTGGTCAGCCGCTTCGAGATGTCCCACCCTTAACCTATCCTGTACAATGGGTTTAAGCGCTATTAAATAGTGCGAGTGATACATAGTGATGTCACTATGTTATGGAAAAACACAATAGAGGCGTTTCAGGCAGGGGTGGGGGGAATGTGTGGGAGAGAAAACTTGTTAGGATTTTAGCCTTTGCGGACAATTTGCATGCATACAAACCTATAAAATAAACTACAGAAAAATGGCAAACCCCAAAAAGCATACTGGTGTTTTACTCTGATGGGTATCTCTGAACAAAGATACACATTTTCACAAAGAAATCTTAGAGGAAAAGTCTGGTGTTTCTCTTGTTTTTTACTTTGTAAACAACTCCCAGGAACAGACTAAACCCAGCAATGTGTGTTAGTCTGTCCCTCAATACTTAATGACTTCCCCTCTCTGCCTGTGGCACTCGCTCAGCACAGAGAACATTGGTTACTGCTGAGGATGGAAATCATTAAAAAAAGCATTATTTTTATGACCTTGTCTAAATATTTTGACTTTATTCTGAAAACTGCAATTTTTGTGTGGCTTTAAACCTCTTGCGTGACACAAAGGCAATACTTTTTAGCGAGATTAAATCTTTGGTTTTGGTCTTTTGGGTCTCAAAGGATTTGTTGACCAAAGGAAAAGGAGAAAAGTTGTAGACTGGTTCCAATAGCAAAGAATTAGTGCAAATCTACCAAAAAAAAACATGATATCAGGATAACGTAACTAAAGAAAATGTATTGCAACATAGCTGCTCTGCTCACTTCTGTTGATTATGTAGACTTAGAAAATTATACAAATCTGTCTCTTCTCCCTGCGGATTTCAGAGGGTTTCATCAGCCGGGAGGAAGTGCAGGTAGGTTGATTCAAGAATGTAGAAGTGTGGTGCGTGTCGGAGGTTTTTCCCAGCTACATAAAAAATACCATACCATGCAGGGCGGAGCTGGTTTAAACCATTCCAGACACACAGACACTGTGATCATGTCAGGGATGTTTTCTCAAAATGAGAGATCCGTCTGCTGAGCTGTGCTCGCTCTGACCTCTGAGTTACATCAGCATTCAGGCAGGCAGCTGAGGACCCATCTGCCTCAGGCAAGGGGACTGTGTCAGGGGCCAGTGTGTCGCTGTGAGATGTCCGGAAATCGAATTTAAATCGAAGATCTTCTTATGGCAAAGTTTACTTTAAATTTCATTTCATTTGAAGATGTTCTTACTGCCGACTCCATCTTTATCTGGTTTCTCTTCGGTGCTCATTTTCATTTTTTTTCCTGCTTTGAAATGCAGACTTTAAAGAAAGTTTACTGTCCTTTCAAAAGCCCCGCAGCCTGCTTATCTGGACGGCAAGGCAGACTCTGGAGATAACAAACTGAAGGAAAAATCAGCAGGACTGCTAAAGAAAGAGCCATGCGAGGCTCAGATCACACTATCCTCCTTTATCAGAGCTTCCTGTAAGAGCGGTAGAGATAACTGTCTGGCTGCAGAGAGGTTTGCAAACTGCTATTATTACTTTTGTTTGTTTCTCGTACCTTAGCCGACTTTCTGTTTTATCTCTTAATTATTTAAACCATTTTTTTTTTTACCATGACTTCATTAGTCCTCTGTTTATCCTCCACTGCATGCGCCCTTCCCCTGCGTTATCGTGAGGGGGCTGACTGAAAATGGATGAGAGGTAATTAAGTCTAAGGAGGTCTGCTTGAACGCACAATGGCTCCTCTCTTCTTTCCCTTTTCATTCTCTGCCTGAACCCTTTGTCTCTCACTTGTGTCATTACTTTGGCCTCCTCCCTTGATAATCCTGCTGACCCCATCCTTGTAAATGTGTGGCCATCCCTGAGAAAGATACCCCTGCTGATTGGGTTGCTTTGCAGCCACAAGCTAATTTACTGCTTGAACATCACCTGAAGAGATTTTCCATCAGATGAGGACATTTAGAAAACGGCTGTAATTAAACACTTGGGAGCAACAAATACGTGACTGACCTTGACCATTTTTCTCTTGACTGCTTTGGGAAGAACTCCACAGACTTTGAGAAGCAACAAACTTAATAAAAAGGAACAATTTCACATTTAGGGAAATAGGCTTTTTAGCTTTCTTGTTTAGAGCTTCATGAAAAAATCGATTCCACTTTTTAATGTTTGTAATTTAATGCTACAACTAAATGTATAAATAAGAGACTTGCTGGTTGTTGTTATTTTTCTTCTTTTTAGCTGGGCTAGCTTTCCCCCTTGTTTCCAGTCTTTATGCGAAGCCAAGTAAACGGAACTAGATGAGGAAAGGCTTTTCATGCACTGTAGATTGTGTACATATTACTAGACACTTAGTATTAATTAGGAAATATGAACCAGTAGAAAAAAAACCCTCAGACCTCCACATATGGACTTTAAGTATGTACTCCAGTGCCCTTACAATTTTTGCATATGATTGGGATATACTAATTCATCATAACACCACACCCTATTTCCAACATCCACTGCCCAAAGGATTGTAGGGCAGAAAAACCTGCACGCTTGCATATGCAAAATGCAAGTGTGCATCCTGGTATTCCTGTTTTTTTTTGGCATACTGCCTAAAATATTATGTGTTGTTATTTTTGGGATATTGCCTAACTTTGCCACTTTTGCAGTTTATTTTTACTTTACAAGTATTCATATTGCCTAAACCTAGCCAAGTTGTTTCCTGTCAGGATCGAGTTAATTTCTGAAAGTCTGTATGCATGTAACAAGCTGACATTTGGATGTGTCGCTGACAAAGCATGCATGAAAAATGAGGAATAACTTTTGCTGAGATATCATGGAAATGTTGTATGAGGATTCATTGCTGATGAATAGCATTGGTTTATTGTTCACCATGCGTACCATCTTAGTTTTACTGTTAGCATTGTAGCATTTGCTAATCAGCACTAGATACAAAGGGCTGAGGATAAGAAGACTCATTTTTTGGGACAAACAGCTTGGTTATTCCTGCATGGTGCAACCTTTCTGAAAAACCCAAACATTGTTTTCTGACAGCAGCAGATTTAAGAGCCTGTGAATCAAACCACTACTTCTCCCTTTTGGATATCCTGCAGCGTTATCAGGCTTTCATGTTGATAAGATGTGTTTGGGGGTCATTAGTACATACTTATTAACCGCTTAGGGATGCTTTTAAGGCCACTTAGCTTACCTCAGCGATCTCAGGCTTATCTCATTGCTGAAAACCGCAGCAAGATGAAACGCTGTGGGCTTCATAAGGTAGATGTAATAACAGTTTGGGGTGAGTCACTGCAGGCGGTGATCTCATAACATTGTTTACATTCTCTTTGAAAAGAGGCTGTTGGGTCTTTTAATCAGTGTGGCTCAAAGGCATTTGCCCTGCAATTTCTGCTGTTATATGGATTTTCACTCGGGTGTGGTTTGAGGTTGGGGAAGGGAGGAGGGAGATGGAGGAGGGCTCAGCGGGTAAACTCTCTTTAAAGTAGCATCGCTCGAGTGAAGTCTGTTAAACAGTAAACATGATTCTCTCCTGACGTGGATGGCAAGCAAAAACAATCAATTAAGTTCAGCCTTCTAATTAAGGAAGGGGATTCACAGGAGGGGTGGCGGATGCAAGCCTGTGCTGTCTTCTCCCTTTCCTCGTCGACTGCCCTTTTCAACCAGACAACAAAGGGAACTGCTATGATAGCATGTCAGCGTTGACCTATATCACTCGGACATGATGTACGCATTTGGAAAAACATTCGAAATAATCAGGAGTTAAGGAAGAATTCAGAGCATTTCTTCAAGTAACAATACAAAAAATCAAATGCAGACTAGTATTATCAGCAAAATGTGTTTATTGTATTATTGTTCATAAATATGTATTTAATGTAAAATATCAAAGAGTAATTGCACCATTCATATATGTTATTATACATTACCATGGTTAGGTGATACTGATGGATCCATGTAGGGTTTAACTGTTTCAGTTAGTCGAGTTGGAACAATTTTAAAATACTTTTTTCGGTAATTCAACCCGATGGTTCTCACCCTAGGGGTCAAGCCCCTACTATGGGTCACAAGATAAATGTGTGTGTGGGGGGAGGGGTTGAGGGGCTGAGGGTCGTGAGATAATTACCAGCTGAAACATTAGACACTGAGAACAATAACACCACTACCGTGTGCAGTATTACTTTTTCAGCATCATGTGCAATAATACGACTTTCCATATCATGCACAATATAACATTTTTATTTAAGTTAACTTATTCAGTTTACTGCATTTATCTGGCTCTCATTGTTATTCTATTAGCCTCCTGTCAGCCTTCTTCTGTCCGGACAGATAAAGCAATATGAACCAAGGATAAGCGTTGTATAAGTATTAATTGTTATACGCTTTATACTGTTGTTTTTATTGCAATCTCTTGTAAAATTGTTTCCTTTAGGATTAATAAAGTTCTAAGAGGAAAAATGTATCTGCTACAAAACCTTTTTTATTGTATTTTCTTTACATCTTTTCTCTATGCTTTATGTTGGCTTTTACCAAGTCTCTCTTTGGAGATATAGTATGACATAGACATTCAAAATGCAACAAGGGTCAACCAATAAAACATCCCTTTGTAGGGGGCTACAAGCCAAAAAGGTTTGGAAATTAAATATGTTTTATTTATAAGGACATGACCTTTAAGTTGAAAAGTAACTAGTAGCTGCAGCTGTCAGAGATAGTGTAGTGGGGTATGCAGTGACAGCAGAGTGACCCTCCCTCCCGCGCTGGAGCTACCTGTCAGTTAAAGGTCTGCTCTGCTTTCACTCTGACAGGCATGTCTGAACAAACAACTCCAGGCTAAGACCTTAATCTGCAAAACAACATCACTGAGAAAACAATATAAAGAAGAAAATTCAGCTGAAGGAATGGAAAAGCCCCGCTCACAATGAGGCTGATAAAGGAGGATGTGAGGTAGTCTGGCCGTGGCTAATTAATGAGCAGAGGGCGTGTGCACAACTCCAATTTCTCAGGCATTTTTATGAGTCAAACTGCGGTTTGAAGTTGCATTTTTCGCTCTCTTTCATCCATTAGGAGAGCCTCCTTAACTAAACGCCTGGCTTAAAGATGGAAAAGAGGTGAGCCTTAGTTGGGGAAGAGGAGGGGGGAGGGATCAGAAAGCCCACTGAGTTTGTAATTAGCAGAGTAATACAGGACGTCTGACAGCTGGTTAGGATTTTGACTGTTTTTATCCTTTGCATGCCTTCCCCCGTGGCAAGTTGTTATCTGTGCCTTACCGACATTTTCATTGGCTTCCACCGACCCCCTGATGGGAGCTGGGAAGCCACATCTCAGGGCACCGACAGCGGGGGACCCCTACACTTTTAGTATTAATCACACAAAAGGATTCCTTGCCCAACTCAGGCATGTGCTCCCCATTGGGGTCTCAGCAAGCATGAGTGGAGATGAAAGGCCGCCTCTCCCTCCCCTGCTCCCGACGTGTTGTGCACACGCCAACTCTGCTGTTGAGTGTCCGCTTTTGTTCAGCAGCAGACCACACACACGTACATAAACACGGCTAAACCACACATGCGCTTGAAACACACTTCCAAACGCCCACAGACACACTCATCTAGCCGCAGTCACTCAGAAATCGAGGCCTCAATGTACTGGGAAAACTTTTCAAAAGTGATGCTGACATTTCACGCGGATCTGCTCATAGTGACCACCACAATTCTGGTTCTGCTTACAGATGTTTTCTTCTATATTTTGCGTCATATGGACCGAATAAGGAGATGAAGCTGGGGGTAAAAAGGGGATTCACATTAAAAAGTCTTCTCTTCAAGTGTCTCTCAGATGTATGCCACAATGTTGTAATTTAGATTATTAAAGTTGTCCTGAGAAGAATTCATTTTCATTTCCTATTTTGATTTGTTTTCCAACACGAATGCTGGGAAAATCCCAAACGCATTATTTTATAGAACCACACTGGTAGAGCAGATGTGATCCACATATGGAATAAGTTTGGGGAAATTATTATAAGCAACCTGCATCTGGACGGACTACCAGAACAATGCAGTAATTGACACAACAGACGAACACTAAGGAAAACACTGTCTGTGTAACTTCATCAGTCAGCAAGGTTTTTGAACATTTAAATGACAAAATATGAGTCACGTCTTTAGTTCTTTAAGGTTCCTTAGACGCCCTACTATGGTTTTTCTGGGTTTCTCTTTCCTGTAGTGTGCTATATGATTTTGTGCATAAACATGGTCCGATACACTCCCCCCCTGCCTGAAACGCCTCCTTTAGACTCCTTTGTTTCCTTCTGTAACATAGTGACTTCCCTGTGTAACACTTGCACTTTGAGTGGCTAGCGCTCCAACACATTGTACCTGATAGGCTAAGGGGCTGGAAATGTTCACGCCGTTGACCAATCACAACAAAGCTGGCCAGCTAACCAATCAGAGCAGACTGGGCTCTGGTTTCAGACAGAGAGTAAACAGAGCTCCTGCAGCACAGGCAGTATGAGAAAGATAAAGAGCTTTTTGAGCATTAAAGCATGGAGACATGTCCCAGTAGGAGCAAAATATTTTCCTACTGCTATTTTGCCTTTGCAGTCCGTTTTGAATCAGGGCTATCACATGCTTTGACCAATTAGCAATGGCTATATAAACGTCATAGTACTGTATCCTGCATGCTGATAAATGTACAGTCATGAGTTGCAAAGGTATTAGCTGAATAACAGTGGGAGCAGAGCAGATTCAAACACATGCACTCTGGGTTTAGCCACTTTTCTTCCAGGGCAGTAATTATAATTGGCCTATGCCAGCTACTTCTCAATCCTCAGACCTTGTCATCTTAATCTCTGCTAATCCTCCTTTGTGTTTGCAGAAATTAGTTTGTGAAGTGGGCTCAATCTAGGTCAATCCTTTGGGCACTTTGGAAAGTGTCTGATGGGGTTTGTGCATGTCTGTGTGTGTGTGTGTGTGTGTGTGTGTGTGTGTGTGTGTGTGTGTGTGTGTGTGTGTGTGTGTGTGTGTGTGTGTGTGTGTGTGTGTGTGTGTGTGTGTGTGTTGAGTCCCCTGTGACGGATTTGTTGGTAGGTTGCAAGGATGGAAGACGGCGCAGGGGTGCAGCGGTGGGCACCGAGCAGGGCAAACACCTATTATCACCATTTTAATTGGAGATTAGCGGAAGGATTTAGCTGCAGAGAGGCAGACGGCAATGGGTGCTGGCACCACTCTGTTTGGACATGACTCACTGTACCGGATATAAGCCTGCAAATCTTTTTATTCTCAATGTAGAGAAATACAAAATACCAAGAGAGTATATTGAGGAGAAGAATCTAATTTTCCTCTTTCTCCATCTCAAAACTTAGACAAGATGGAATGGGATGACATTTTCAATTATGGTGCGAAATGAGTTTGCCCTTTGACAAAGTCACAGGCGATATTCTCTCAGTGGATTCCCGAGGCAGTGACGGAAATGGGTCGGATCATGAGCAGAAATATTAGACGAGCAGAGAGAAGCGAGAAGTATCTGTGGAGTATTCCAGCAGTGGAATTAGATGACACTATGATTCTTGAATAAAAATTGAAGAAGTATTATGATGTTTGAGTGTATAATGAACAAAACAATGTGTCATATGTTGTGATTATTGTTCAGTACCAGAATGTTTATAAGTTATAAAAAATACAATTATTCTGAGCTAAACGCTTTTTAAGTATGTTTATCAGAATCAGAATCAGATTTATGCCAAGTGTACACATACGAGGAACTTGCTTTGGCGAATATGGTGCATACACAAACACAGTAAAAGAAGATAAAAGTAAGATAACCACAAATTAAATCAAAACAATTGAAACTATTGAAACACATTATGATATAGAAACATTATTTACATGTAATCTGTATGCAGTATACTATTGCCAAGTACTTAGAATAATAGTTATGGAAAGTTTATAATACATTACAGATGTAGAAAGTGTTACTGTGAGTTATAGTGGTGTATTTGAATTAGTTTTGAAATATTCAGGCTGTTTCCCTCGGTTTTTGTGCTGAGCTAAGATGGCACTAGTTTTATATTTACTGTGCAGATATGAGAGAGGTATCGACAAAGTAATTTAACTCTTGCACATGAATAGGTTTATGCTGAAGAACACATCTCATTCTGCTTAAAAAAGTCATGGGCTACTAAAATACAAAACTGCATCTGCATTCATTTAGAGCTATTCATTCCTCCTGTTTATATTCCAGCTATTAAACCAAAGATTAGGCTCAACAAATAAAGAGTCCAAGCACACCCATGCTGAATCTCCAGCCACGGTGCAAGTGCTAATTGATAAGAGTTTTTATTTTATTGCTGTTATCTCTATATAAGCACAGCACCCTAGGGTGTTACCTTGAGACTACTGTCATTTGGATCCAAGGTGAGAACTGGTCTGTGTTTAATCGTGCGTGTTTAAATAGCTGGATAGTGTGCTGCCATATAAAATGTAGGGATATAACCTTGGCCAGAATGTGTTGCAGTGTGATAACACATGCCCCTCCGTGCTAATGGCTTATAGGCAGGAAAGCTGAGGGGGGATTTAGCATGATATAGTCTAGCTTAACAGGGTTAATGTGCTCGAAAGAATGTCTTTTTATCTTGCTTATTTTGCTCTTTTCCCACAACTGTCTCTTCTCTTTCCGCCTCTCTGCTTCTCATTTATCACTGTCCTCCCAACGCTGTGTTTCTCAACTCTGTTACTTCCCTGATGTTTGAAATGCTAGCAACAGAAAAGTGTGGATCTTTTCCCTAAAAAGTGCAGAATTTCAAACTATTGCTGCAAATATTTCAAGCTCTATATGAAAAGTAAAATCCCTCTTGAAGGAAAGGACATTGCATTCCCAGCCTCATAGTGTGTTGCAGAGGGAATCAGGGGAATGTAAGTATTTTATTAGGTGCGATGCGGCAGTATTAAAAAATCCCCAGTGTAAGACCTTACCCTGCAGTTCTCATCCTACCCAAAAGCTCACACCCATTAATCCTCAGCCGTTAGAAATTAGAGCATCTTATATCAACTTTAGTAGTTATTAAATCGGTTAGCCCATTTGCAAATAATCCCGCTGGCAGTTTGCGGTTTGTTTCACATTTGCATTTTTTATTCCTCTGCACACCTTGAATTCCCGCGCTCAAAGTATATATTAAAAAGAACAATGAGCAACATATTTCTCATTTGCCCTCCCATGACATTTCTTTTCTTTTTGCACGCCAAGAAACACAACTTATCAACTCCTCTTGACTTTTGTCTGTAGCAGCAGCAGAAACTCTCTCATCATCCATCATATCACGTGCAGGGAACACAGAAAAATTCACTCTGCTCTCATGACTAATCAGCTGGAACAGTTTTGTTTTTCCCCAAAACACTGCACACCAGCCTCTCCCACGGACTGCAAACCCCTAACACTAAGCCCACCATTTGGAATTGACCTACTGAGATGTCCTACGTGGGAGAAGAGCACAATTTCAAAACTGCACCATCCATCTTTGAAAAGAGTATGACGCCGACTTAGCATTACAGTCCTACAACACAGTGGGACGGTAAAATAAAATGAAAACAATTCAACTTAACAGTCAAGATTCTTTCACTTTAGCACGGTTAACTTTGAGTGTTGGATAGTTAGTCAGAAACAACACGCAATTTAAAGCTAAAACATTAGATACTATGTTCAGCATCACTCCTATTTGCTTTTTATTAGTTTATTCAAATTACTATCAATTGGAAACGTTTAGCGGAGAAATAGCATATATATTTAAACAAAACACAAATAACTTTAGCAAGTCGTCAAAAAAGCATAAAAAGACCCAAAAATGTGCTACACTTTTATTTCATTACAAGTTGACATGTGAGAGATATTGCTTGTATAAGTCTTTTGAACACATTTGTCATAGTTTAAAATCGTTTATTATGTGTGTGAATAAAATTCTCTATGTGTATTTGTGCTTTCATGATTACTGGCCTTGAATTGGCGGGTGTGTGGATGAATAAAGCATTTTAAATTGAATTAAAAGAAGGAATAAAGGTTTTTTCCAGGGCTATTTCCACATCCAACAACACAGTTCACTTCACCTGCTGATGAAGGCCATGAGATGTTACTGAAAGTGTTAGTGAAAAGGAGAAAAAGCTCCTGTGAGTTCACCTTGAGTTATTTTCTTTTGCGTGTGTGTCAAACTTCTATTTCCATGGACAAGAATTAACTTTTATGCTTTAAGATGAGTTGGCTAATCAAAAATAACGAGAGGTTATACCATCAAACACATAATTGTAAGGTAAACTAATAACAACTATAAACCAGAAACGCCTCCATTCCTAAACATAATGACATCACTATGTAACATGTGCACCTCTATTGGCTAGCACTTAAACACATTGCATGTGATAGGCTAGGGGGCGGCACATCTCTTAGCGGCTGACCAATCACAACAGAGCCTGCGAGCTAACCAATCAGAGCAGTCTGCGCTCTGGTTTCAGACAGAGGGTGAAAAGAGGTGCTGCAGCACAGGCAGTAGGAGAAACATTAAGAGTTTTCTGAACATTAAAGCATGGAGACAGTAGAGACACTACATACTGATATGAACCTTAAAATTAACATATGGCCCCTTTAAGAATCTTTCATAACATCTGATTGCTCAAAGATAAATTCTAAAATGAAAAATGTTTGTATGTATAAAATACAGAATTGTGAGTGAAACCCAAATACTATACATAATAGCAATGTATCGGTAGTTTGAATTCCTTTCCTTGTTTACATTATTGTTCTTACTCTTAATTATTCACAATAGATGGTCCTTCTGCACAGATCTTTCATAACATTGGACTGTCCTCCTCTCCGTTCCATTAGCCGGCTCTAAGTATAAGTAATGTTGACCTGCTGACAGAGTCACCACTTTGGCTCAGGTCCAGTCCAAATGAGCCCACTTTGGCCCTCGTTCCAGTATAGATGGCTCTGCCCTGGCGTTAGTCCATTTGTGATGGAGTATGGAGAGCATTCAAGGTCACCGCTCAATACTCACATTTCTGTTTCCTGAGGCGGGTCATGTGCTGTGTTTTTTTTCCCCCTAACCCTTCTCTCTATCTGAGCATGGACAGAATTGAACTTGGAGCTGAAGCCTGAAAGCTGACATTCTTGTGGGTTTTTATCTTCAGGTTGTGAAGCCAGTTTGATACGGTATGACTGTGTGTTGTGAGCATCTGTTATCCCACAATGCCCCTGGGGCTTTCGGTCGCTCCCTGTGAATGACACTGGAATGTTAATTGACCTAGAAATCACTAGGTGTTTTTTCCCGTTCAGCTCCAGAGACTTCGAGAAAGATATACAGACATTAATACTGAGTATATCTTACCCATATATTCCACTACTTCGCAACTTTATTCCAGCATGAACAATGCCACATTAAAACTGTACTTTGGAACAGAGTATCTACTTAGATGTGGCTCCAAAAAGGCCTGAGTTGTATCCTAAACAAATCTGGGAACTATAGTTGTAGAATATGTTACTCAAACTGAAATAAACTGTCTTTGATGGGAATTATTTTCAAAGGCGGATTAATATACATCAAGTCTAGTGAGTAATGACAATCCCAGACTGGTGTATGGGGGATTGATTCAAAAATAAAGGGACATATATTTATTGTTATTTTGTTCTACGTTACCAAGTGCAACAGTATGATTTATTATGTGTTACACAGTTATTATGTATTGTAGTATTGTTTTTTAAACTACAGATTTATCAGCAGCGGTTGTAAACTGTTTTAGCACCAGTAGCAGCAGACAGCTAACAGAGCTAACAGAGCTAACAGAGCTCCAGACAAGCATAATGGATCTGTAAGGTCCTAGCCAGCAATCTAATGTTTGTTATTCTGATATTCCTGTTTTGTGTTGCTTCTCACCTCTCCTCTCATTTCAGTTTCATCTCTTCCGGCCCTTGATTGAATCCCACCTGCGTAACCATCCCTAATAAGTTTCACCCTGTGTCCCATTATCATCCCTCCCCTTGTGTATTTAGTCTGTCTTCACATTCACATTTAGCTTCCACGTGTACCTGACCCAGCTTCCTTATCCTTGTCTGTCTTGGTTGCATTCCTGTTTGACTTACAGTGTACCGAACCTTTGCTAGTAAAGACCTTTCTGTGAAACTAAAACCTCTGTCGCGCTATTGAGTCCTCTACCTGTGTTCACTCAGTCGTTACAGGATCACCAGAAAGAGTTGGTATGTCAGTGGACGCCCACCATAATCTGTGTCAATGTCTTATTTCACAGGCTGTAAACATTATATTGTCTACCCCCTATACAGTAGTTAGTTTCTGGGTTCTACCATAACACTTCTCACCAGGAGTTTATTTTTGTGTAAAAGAGGTGTTGATTAAGTTCTATGGTAATTTGTGTTGCTGCAGTTGGCTGTATTGATTGATTGTAGAATACAGCCTCACTGTTATTGTCCTACAGCTCTCAAACTGGATTTAGAGGCTTAGTAAGAAGACTTCAGCACACTGCAGCACATTTTACCGTTCCCTCTCAGTAACACCTGGTCTATTTGGTGAAACACTTAAAATGCATCACATTCATTCTGTTTGTCTGAAGATGGTGGGCGTACCACAGGAATATTGGTACATGGTTAATGCAAATATCTTGTGTTTACCATAGACTGCATAAAGCTTTTTACAAGGGTGGAATGCAACTAAGTACTTTTACTCAGCTATTATGCTTAGGTACAATATCAAGGTACTTTATTTGAAAATGTCTTACTTTGAAGCCGCTTTGTACTTCTGCTAAATTACATTTCAGAGGTAAATATAGTACTTTCAATCGACTACATTTATCTGACAGCTTTAGTAACTTGTTACTTTACAATTCAAGAGTTTTGCTAAACATGAAAAGTGCAACTTTTTAGATTTCCGTTAAAGTAATTTTACCATCAAAGAAAATGTCTTGGTTTCAATATCTCAAACGGAAAGAACTTTTTTCCTTGAATTATCTTAATATATTAAAGCCTATTCTAGTTTTAAGGTTTAAACTGTTGTTTTGACAGAACAACATTGTAAGGTTTTCATTTCGGGATCCATTTGTAAAGGTTTTCACATGTTTTACAAGTCACACATTGGCAAAAATAATAATCCAATAATGTTATATCTACTAGTATAAAAATCAAAGGGACATTTTTTTAATTGAGTTGTATACTTTTAAAACTACATTTTCACAATTATATTCAAACACTTGCAAACACACAATTAAAGATTTTAATGCAGGACCTTTTCCTTTAACAGAGTATTTTACAGTGTGGTATTTGTTCTTTTACTCAGGTAAAGGGTCTGAATACTTCCTCCAGCACTGGGTGTTTAATTGTGAAGCAGTCCGTATACTCCTGCGCACACCTGCCAAAGTGCTTAAGGCTCTTTCCCCTCCAAAGATGTAAATTCCAGCATGCAAATCAGCTGGTGTAGCTGCTGCTGAGAGGGTCACAGGTTACAGTTTAACCCCACTTGTTATAGCAGTAGGGTAGCTGCAGAAATGTTAGCAAGCTCTTTCCCCCCCCCCCACTTCTGTGCAGCGTTTCCACACCAAAATCCTAACAAGCCTATTGCGATTCAGGAGAAGGTGTTTAATTTGCCCCGGAGCCAACATCTTTTCCAGCGTGTGTTCACTGTAATGACATTTCCACTGCATTTCCCCAAGCTGTGAAACCATTCTCACCACATATGAATGAGGGCGAGAAACTGCAGCAATTCCCCAGAAATAAAACTTTATGGTGAATAACAATAAGAACCGCTGGTGGGTTGTCTGTTGGTTTCACATCATTCCACTGTGCCTGGGTCCCAAGCCTTTGAAAAAAAGACGTCATCTAAAGCCTTGTTTACTCATTACCGGTAGTCTTCTGCTGAGGAGGGATGAAATGAGTCACACTGCAGCACTGTGGGCACTGCAGCTTATTGTCATTTTGTTGTTTATTGGCCTTGTTTGGTCTAGAAACTAGTGCTAATTCCTGCTCGCAGTGGATGTAAATAAATTAAGCAAATCCATCATAAGCCATGAAAAACGAACTAAACAGACGGCTCTCCTCAGTAGCAGAGGATCAGTTAAAGAAAGGAAACAATTAAATGGCACTATTATGAAACATTTCCAAATATTCCTAAAGATAAAACACCATCTGCTCATTCATCAAACTGACAGCAAAAGAACAGATGCTGCTGGAGGGTTTAGCTCAGTATGAAAAGAAAAACAAATCAATATTGCAGCAGAGTGAGATCTAAGTCCGGCTCACAATCAAAGGTTGAAGAGATGGAACAGCACTAAGATAAATATATTTCTCCAGTTTAGGAAGAAGAACTGTGACTACTCAGACCAGATTTCATTCAACTGCTGTACAGACATGTAACATGTCATCAATATGTCTACATAAAAAGCACATGTCCATCATCTAATGCAGGGGTGCCCAACCTTTTTTGAACAAAGATCTACTTTTAAAGTTGATAGTGTATCAAGATATACCAAGCCATATCGAAAGCCATAGCGTAGCCACAATTAATTGTGCACCTATATAATAACACAATTGACACAAAGATCAAGCTTTAACAATAATAATACATTTATTGAAGTAAATGTACGTCGGCAAAGAATAAGCACAAGTAGGCCTAGGACTGGCCCGTAACAACACATCAACATACAACCCAATTAATACAATGCCTAATTTAAGTTAGAAAAGTGGTTCTCTACCTTAGTGGGACTTCTGGCACTGAGAGGAGGAAGCTAGTCTCTCATAGTCCGGACAGTAGGAGCTGAGTGCCAGCCTTAAGCAGGCTGCAAGGTGGTCATCAGTCATGGTGGATCTGTGTTTTGACTTAATGATTTATTATGTGAAAAGGCAGACTCACACAAATATGTTGATCCAAAAAGTGCAGTCAAATTCTTTGCAGTTTGTCTGAGGTTGGGGTACTTCTCTTTCTGCATTAGATTCCAGAATTGGACATTTGTGTCAGCTGTAGCTCTTGATTTGAGCTCAATGTCATTATTTAGTGTGAGGATCTAATTTTCAATAGCACCGCTATCCAGGTTGAAGAGTGATGCCACTTTGGACGTTTTACAATCCACATCTATATTCTCCCCAAATGGAAAACTGAGAAAGCTGACAACAGGCTCAATGGATGCAAAGTCAGTAAAGCGCCTGTCAAATTCTGACAAGATGCTTTGCACTTGATCATCATGACGTGCACTCTCAAGCTCCATGTCCATGTGTGGAAAGTTCCGCAGATCACACTGCAACCAGCTTGATAGCAGCTGTAACTTGCTTTTAAAGGTGTTCACGGAGCTGATCATGGTGATTATGTGGTTGTTCTTACCCTGCAGCTCTAGATTCAAGTTATTGAGCTTGTCAGTCAGATCAGTAAGAAAGGCTAAATCCAAGAGTCACTGACTGTCTTCTAGCTGTGCATACTCAGCATGGTTTGAACGTTTCAGAAATTCTTTAATTTCGGGCAACAATTCAGAAAACCGTTCCAGAAATGTACCTCTGCTGAGCCACCTTACGTCTGTGTGCAGCAGCAGATCTGTGTGTTCTGCACGGGTCTCCTCCAGTTGTGCACGAAACAATCGCCTCTTCAGACTCCTGGCCCGAACAGAACAGGCAATCTTGTTAGCCACATCCATCACGTCTTTCATGTTTACAATCTTCCCGCACAATCCTTGCTGGTGAATTATACAATGGTAATTCAGGAAATCTGGGAAAGATTCAGACTGTTTGCACAATCCAATGAACCCAGCAGTACGTCCAATCATTCCTGGAGCCCCATCGGTTGTAATGGAGATGAGTTTGAAGAGGGGCAACTTGCTCTTACTAACGAATTCCATAAAAACCTGAAACATATCTGTGCCTCTTGTGTGCCCTTTCAAAGGCAAAATGGTCAGCAGCTCTTCTTTTACACTCATATTGTCAAAAACCATTCTAATGAACACACATAGCTGAGCCACATCCACAGCATCAGTGGATTCATCAAATTGCAGAGAAAAACACTCACACGTGTCAATAGCATTCCTCAATTGCTGTTCAACATCCTCCGCCATTCCCTCGCATCGCCGTGTAACAGAATTTCTTGATAGCTGCACATCCTGAATAGCAGACACAATCTCCTTTCGATTTTTAAAATCGGCAAAAAGCGCATCTGCGGCTTCCATGAACGCTTCTTTCACAATCTCACCATCCTTGAAAGATTTCTTTCCTTTTGCAAGAACACGACAGACACGATAAGAAGCTGTGGTTGCAGCCTTACTCGTGGTATTGGGCCTGGTAAAAATGGACTGTTGTGCTGCTAGCTGACTTTTCAATTCCTTGACTTTTCGGGCGCGCAGTGGTGATTTAGCTGGGAAGTTTGTATCGTAGCTCTTGTGGACCGTCTTGAAATGCCGCTCCAAATTCCCTTTCTTTGGTAAAGCCACATTTGCACTGCAGATAAGACAGATGGACTTGGCATTCGAATACATGAAAAAATAATCCTCCTCCCACTCTGAATGAAAATGATAAGTTTTAGATTTTTTAGCTTCTGCTGCCATGGTAGTATCCACTCGCTCTAGTCAAGCTTCTCGCGCCCTTCCGAGTCCTTAGTTAGAACCTAGCAACCATACCCTGCGCGCACAGATAGAAAGAAGCGCGTCTTTGATTATGCCTGATCTACCTTTACTATAGCTGTACAAATCTACACACTGCTTCACGCGATCAGCAGTTCATTGTGCCTATTTAAGATGTTTTAAGTTGGAAGTTTTAATGTAGGCCTATTTTACACAACAGTAGGAGAATAGCCTACACACAACATTTTCTCGCGATCGACTGGAACTCAGCCCGCCATCGACTGGTACCCCGCGATCGACTGGTAGACCGCGATCGACTGGTAGACCGCGATCGACCGGTTGGGCACCCTTGATCTAATGTCTTGAGGCAAAGGTAAAACACTCAACACAGAAATAAAAGCAGATGTTATGCCTCTAAATCTGCAGCCACTTACTAGAATTTGGGAAAAGTTTCACTTTTAAGCCACAACAGAGCAGAAGCCACATGTGTTATAAATCATGATAGCATGTTAATGCATCCATCTCCATGACTAGCAAACTCCATCAGCTGATAACACTAACTAGAGAATACATTTAGCATCAGTATTCCTCACACATAAGTCCCAATAGTATAAGCATCCCACAAATGGCAACTTTTTCACAGTTCGTTCAGATCTGGAATTGAAATTGTTAAAGTCTTGCAATCTACCTTTAAGCAACAGTTTGTAGGAATTGGCGAAAGAGTATTCTGGCTGTTACAAACAAACGTTAATGCAAAGCTTTAATGTGGTCGATTAGAAGAGTTATAATCACATCGATGATCTGTCTTGAAATGAATGATGCATCTTTTTGAAAATCTTTTATGCTGGAATGTAATCGCCAGTACAAGGCCATTTGAGTTCTGTATGAATATAATGTTTGCCATTTGGTCTAAACAGAAATGGGCAATTACTGTTAACAGTTATCGCTAATACTTTAAAGATAAAACTGATCATTAAAAGTGAATGACAAATAAAATGTGCAATTCATTTAGTAATTTGATCTGGAAGATGAAAAAGTAGGTGAATAATGATCAGACAACAACAACATGGTTGACTTATGGTCCAAAAAACAGTATTTACTTGGGATTAGAGTTGCACGCGGTAATGTCATCAGAAAAACATTACTCCAGTCTTTTGCATGCAAGACCATAAAGCTCTGAGTCAGAAAGGGATTGCATGAGGGCGGCTATAGAGAAAAAGACGGACAGAGCTGATGTTTTCGTCACAAACAAACTATTCGAGCCAAATTACTCACTCCAACAATACATCAGTAAAGAAGCAACGCCTCCAAAACCTGACATTACATCACCCGCCTCCTCCAGCCCTGTCCAGGGCCCCATCTGTCATAATCACTCACATATGTTTTGGGAGAGGGCCTGGGGCCATCCTCTGAAGACACCCAAACATACCCATACCTCCCCTGGTTAATCCTCCACTGCCATGACACTTTTGATGAGGAAACAGAGCCCTCCATATGGCTCATTCATAAAAATTAGCATGTGAGAAAATGAACTGTAATTGTGCAGAAATGTAGACGTGTTGATTTCTCAAATGGGATGTGTGTGCAGGGTGCTGCACCTTAAGAATGAGCACTAAAAACCTGCTTACTTCATGTTGTGATGGGGTTTTATCAATGAGAGCTTCCAAAACATGCTGCCTTTTAATTGGAAGGGGTGAGGGTTGTTGTCTCACCTTTTCTCTCACTGGAACACCCCTCCGCCTACCCTCTTTAGCCATTTGGCTCATGTTGCTGCAGATGTCAACAAACTGTCATCTTGTTGACACAGAGGGATATACTGTAACGTTAGAATAGCATTTGCAATTTAGAAAAGCCTTGAACGAAGAAGATGAGTGTAATGAAGGTGGGAACTGTACCATCTGTATTAATACATCCTGGAACTTCTTCCTCCTTTTGTTTGTGTAGTGAGGCGGAATGCAGTGCAGGTCCATTGTTCTTCAGTATCCCTGTGAATCATCTTCATGCAAATTAACAAGGAGCCTTGTGTGAAATCCTGCCAGGTTGGTTTAATACAATGAGAACCCTGTTACGTGAAGGAAGTTTTCCGTGCACCTGTTGTTGTCGGAGGTTTCCAAACGTTAATTATTTATAGATTTACTGTTGAGCACAACCAACCCTTGGATCTTGCAGCAGGGCTCACTGAGTCTTTGGACCATACTGCAAGACGTGATGTAGCAGGTTTAAGAAGCTGCTCTATGCTTTGCCACGCTAAAAATAAATGCCAATTTTGAATTTAAAACTCCACCATGTAGCTTTTGTCTGTAGGTTTACTTGTCCGTCTGTGTGTGAAGCCTGATGTTTGATTTCTGAAACTTGATGAAATATGGTAGCATAGGCCAAAAAAAAAGCAATACATTGGAGCCAATCTAAAATAAAGGTACACAGACTTTTTTTCACTTATTAACACTGACACCCATCCAAATGCCCTTCAAGTTTTGTCATTACTATTTGTAGGGGAGAACAAGTATGTCAGGGCCATGCGAGTCATGTGAGCTGTGACACCAACTATGGCCACTATAGCAAAACATCTTCACACACTTTAATTTTTGAGTTTGTCAGTGGAAAGGCCAACTTTCATAGTCCACTAAAAAAAGTTTCTAGGTACCTTCACTAAAAAAAGGAGAAAGAAAGTGGTTAAGATAATCTCTCTAACCTGTTGCTTTAGCTTGCTTTATCATTTGATCTCTTTTTGTATGTAAGTCCTTCGATTTTCTTAACGACCATCCTTCAGATCGATTTCTCACTCAGCTTGTGTATTGCTGAGGAACCCAAGGAAAAGCTATTTAGAGGAGACAGTAGTAAGAAAAACTGTGACTGGAGATATCTGGGACATATTCACATTGAAATCTGAGGATCAAATAAATAGATCAAGCATTATTTTTATATTTTGGCATGGCAGGGGTCTGCAATCTCTGCTTGCCCTTTAAGTTCACTTGTCATGATTGTGTGTGGGGCAGAAACGTATTTTGGGACCAGAGGGAGTCATGTGACCTGTGTCATGTGACCATCCCTGCGCTGTTGCTAGGGAATCAATCAGTGGAAAGGCCAACTTGCTAGGTTCATTTAAAAAATCCAATAAACTGTTGCTTTATCTGCAATCAGTCCAATTATCTGACTGCTTTTTTGCACCATTAATCAAGTACAATGCTGTCATTATTAAGATGCATGATGAACACGTTTACTTAAGCCAGACACACATAAACAAAATTACCACCGAAACAAATTTTGAGATCACTTGATTTCGGTGCTGTTTCTAACCATTGGACTCTACGGAGGATTTTCAAGTGGAAGTGAGCTCAGCATGAGACTGCAGCTCTGATTACCTAACCTGACCGTCCGCAGCTGTGGGTGTGAGTCAGTGGTTTGAGATGTATAGTTGCTGAAGAGTTTCAATTATTCACTGCACTGTATGTGTCAGAGTTGTGCTGTGTGCCGGGAGGAGTTGTGGGCGTTAATATTTGATGTCCTCCTTTCTATCTGTGAGCTGGTACGAGGCTGATGGATTACCCCTGATGTTTGTGTGTGTCAGTGTTATTGATCAAACTAATGTGGGAGAGGAAAAGAAAGAGACAGAGACTCATTCTGGCTGTCTCGGGTCAGACAAGTTTTCCTCGTGTTTTTTTTCTTTGACTTCAGTCTGCCAAAGGAATCAATTGTTAACGGACCGATCCCACAGAGAAATCATGAATAAATGATTGTAAACCTTGCCTTTCACCTGCAAGGGTTTATCCTTTACTCAGGCCAAGCTATCAGCTTTTCAATGGAGAGCTAAACAACTGACAATAAAGAGAAAAATCTTTAATGTTACTCTGGGAAACTGATCTTATAAACATTGTTAAGCTACCCCTACAGTTAATGGAGAAGTTGATTGTTTATGATCAAGGTTAATGTTGAATTTGTTTTTGCTAACACTGCGTCTACTTCAAATGAGAGAGTCTCCGTCCCAATGAATTTAACTTTGGCAACAATTGTTCAATTTACCGATTTGTCACTTGGCTAGATTTGCAATGGGACCCAATAAAGTGCTATTTAGATGAGAGAGATAAAAAAAACAATTACTGGACATCTCTGCGACATAAATCTGAGGATCGAATTTGAAGTTGAGTATTTCTGGAGAAAGCTTCAAGCAATCATCCATTTTACACTACATTAACATTTTTACATTTCATTTAGCTGATGCTGAAGCTGGGTTCACTTCAAATAAGCCAATCCATTGTAGTTCTTGTGCATTATTTTCCTCATTAAGAGCTCTTTTTCTAAATGTAGTTAATGGCCAGGGAACAGGCAAACAATGGGGGTCATATCTTGCTTCAACTGGCATGAACTCTGGATATATTCTGGTGTGATCGAGGGCAGATCTTGTAACCCACTTTCCAGTTTCCTCACATAAATAGATCAACAAGTAGTGAAATCTTTTCCGTGACCTCCTAAAGAGAGTATATTCTGTCTGAAAAAACCCAGATCTAATTTGTTTGTACACACTTTGAGATGCGTGTTGTTATAAAAGATCCTGTGTAAATACACAATATGGATAACGAAGTTGTATAAGATCTTTATCCAAAGTACAAATACATATTTTCATACAAACGTTCTTAGCTCGCATTCTCATGACCCCAATAAATACCAGTACATAGCGGTTTAAAAACAGCTTTCTGACACATAACCCCCACACTTACATTTTCACGCATTAGCTTGTGATCCACTGGTCTTGTGACACTGCCAAGTGTCAATCCATACGAGAGCTAAGGCTTGTTATGTGCAAGGATAAAGCAAACAACATACACAAACACAGAGGAGTTACTAACAGCTATAAGCGCCCACCTTTTTAATGAACATCATCATTCATGGATTCTTTTTCCTGAATGGTTTCATTTCACAAGTTAAACCACGTGTGTTTTCAAAAAAGAGTAAAGCAAAGCAAACAGAAAAATTGACTGCAATTTAAGCACAGCTGCATCAAACTTAGTCAGGACAGCACTGATATAAGCTCTCATAAAAAAAAAGAGGACACATTTGTGTTAGACAGAGATGGGTCCTGATGAACAGTCTGCTCTCGAAACCTTTAAGTAAGTTTGCAGCCATGGCCTGATAATATTTTGAGTCAAAGACGAAATGTTCTGGCTTCCTGCTCTGCGCTGGCTCTGATGTTTCCTGCAGAAGAGAAAATCTTCCGAGCTGGAGCCCGAAATCCTCCTCATTGCCCGTCCACTCCCTAACCGCCCGCCTGCCAAACAAATACGTGAGTGGAAAAAGCTTATCATGCAGATCCCTGTGTTTTCAGCCATTTACTATAAAGCTGTTTGGCTGTGGAAGTACATTTATTTTCTGGGCTTCTATCTCACAGAAACTCACAAGTCAGGAATGATAAATGTGAACAATTCTGTCTGATGACTTCCATTAAAGTATCCAGACTTCTTCTGCAGCAGGATGAGAATACTTGGATACAGTTGTTATTGTGCAATTGGATTAAAACCAACATTTTAAACAAGTTGTTTGGATAATAAACCAAACTATCTGATTGCATCACAACAGATGCCAGCAACATATCATGTAAAATGTTAGAAAACCCAACAACACCGTGGCCCAAACTATGACAATAACAAGGCGCAGGTTTCCTCTAGTGCTTAAATCCAAAACCAACAACTGTCTGATTTTGCGTACCTGCTGGAATTCAAAGGCTGATTTTGTTTTTAAAATAATTTGAAATTCAAAACAGCTTGCTGAGACTTACTGCAGCCTCCGCAAATGCAATCCATCATAGCAAATGAGAACATTATGGTAATTCTTCCAAACACAACATTAAAAATTATCCTTCCAAACACAACATTAAAGTGCTGCAATCATGACAACATCAGCTATCCCAGGACTGAAGGTGAAAGGATTATTGAATGATGTCGCCTTCAACTGGGACTCCTCACCGCTTCATAATGCATGTTAGAAAAGTAAATCATTTTAAAATTGTTTAAACTATCAAGTTCAGGGAATAAAAGCTGCACTTATAAACTGTTTTTAGAGAAATGACTAGTCTCTGTGAAACTTTTTGAACATTTCTGTGAGCCTTTGTCTCTCAGTACATCAGACATAAACTCATCTGTCTTGACTTTTATAAAGGAAAATGAAATTACAGTTTTATAATGTTTTTCAAAGCCCTGCAGACACTTCTAGAGCTTCTAACACTTTTCTGTTGTTGTTGGTTGTTGGTTCTACTCAGGTTTAATAATTAATCGCCTTGGGGGAAATACTCTTTTGCAAAGCTTATTTAACCAAACAAAACTCAAGTGATATGATTTAATGATCAGGGAATTAAAGCAACATTTATGACATTTAAAGATATGTGTTGCTATTGTTGCTAACAACAACTTAACAAGCCTATACAAATGGGAAACATGCCAAGAAGAGAGTAATACAGTCAGCAATACTATTTACTGAATTTACTAAACTAAACTAAACTCTGACCCTTCACATTCAATGTGTGCATGTTCTAAGTGAGTCTTTTTCTTTAGGAGAGAAATAAAGAGAGAGCTCTTGCGTTTTGGCACTCAATTGAGTTTTAACTTGTGTTTGTTCTGATTTCATGAAGCCCCACTGAGATAGCACATTTCTAATTAAGCCCTGCTAATGCATCAACCGTCCCCACAAAGGGATTCACTCCTAAGGTGGAAGTTACGCTGCTTGAAACAATTTGTTCTAAGTGGTCCGTTGGATTTGAGCCTCGGAAGATGATCACATTTTGTCTGGCTCTGTCTTCTAAAAGAGGAGTTGGAGCAAGATCAAGAAAGGGAATAAGTGATTATTCTACAATTTTACACATGCAACCATTTGATTCTAGATGCGCCATACAGTATCTTGCGGCAAATATAAACCCCCGAACACAACAACTATCGTCCCTGAGCACCTATGACTTGATATGGCTTGGTAAACAAAACAGGCTTACAGGCTTTTTGGGGTTTCCCCTTTCCTGTAGTTATATAGACTTTTGCGGATGTAAATGGTCTGCAAAGGCTAAAATCCTTGTGTTTACTCAAGAGTGAGTTTCTCTTCCACACCGTCCACACCCTGTCTGAAATGCCACCATTGGACTCCTTTGTTTACTTTCGTAATAGTGACATCACTATGTAACCATCGCGCGTCTAATAGCTAGCGCTCCAATCCATTGTACGTACGTGTACATTTCTAAGCGGTTGATTCATCACAACAGAGCCTGCCAGCTAACCAATCAGAGCAGACTGGGCTCTGGTTTCAGAAAGGGGGTGAAAAAAGGTGCTGCAGCACAGGCAGTATAAGAAACATAACGAGCTTTTTGAATATTAAAGCATGGAGACATGTCCCACGAGAGGCAAAAAATACAATAATAATTGGCATAATATGTCCTCTTTAAATGTTTCTATAATGCTAGACAACAAACAAAACCAGATGCTTTCAGGGACAAGAAGTCCAGTTGCTTCTCACTGTTTGGTCAACCTGCAACATTCGTCTGTCTTCAAGGCTACGTGGTCCAGCTTTTTGCTGTGATTGGCCCCACAGTGACTATACCAGCAGCTCTGCAGCTGCTTGACATAATGAAAGCAGCCCTCTTAAAGTCTCAACACTAAACCTGTGGCTCTCCCCTCGTTCCTCTATTGCATCAGGCTCCTTTAGAATCTATTCATGTGTATACTGACAACCTGTGTGTTTTTGGTCAAATTCACCAGGTTATTTCCTGAAAAACGTCTGAATGTGCTGCAGCCTGAACTCTTTTGTCGGAGGACAGGGCAGCCAGGTGATTTAGTGAGCCTCCGCTGTGCTCGGGGCTTTGGGAATTTGATTGGAGGGACCGAGGCCTACTGGTGACACTTCATATATCAACCACATCACCCTGAGACAAAAACACCAAGGCTTAGGCTGCTCTCCAGACAAAGCTTAAAGGATGATCAACATTTTATTACCCTGTGCAATGCTCTTCAGAGAAAGAACCATGGCAAAAGTCCTGAGTCACTGTTTATCATTAGTCGCAATGTCATTCAGATAATTCTTTATTCTTGTGAAAGATATATTTCTTATATCTAAAATTGTAATATCAATAAAAGGCATTATTACAGCACTGCAAATCTTTAATGAGACATTCATAATGTGAGATATGAGCTGCCCATTTTCAATTAATCAGAACAGGTTTCTATGGTAGAGATCCACCTTATTATACATTATCACTCAGAAGCTGTTTATGGCTTACCGAGAAGAGCTCCCTGCTCATATCAGAGGTGTTATGTCTTACTGTTAGCACATCCAAAGATTGAAAGAGGAGCATGTGATTATTTTTCCTAACCACACAGGAATACATTACTGCGTCTGTCTATGCACATGAATGAAACACATTCAGTGAACTGGATCTAAAAGTAAAAAGGTTATCTAGAGAGAGAAGATTGTGAGGAGGCTAGATGACAAAGATAGGATAGTGAGAGAGCGGGAAAGGGAGTGTTCATTTCATACCAAGGAAATTAGTTGCACTGGACAAATTACTGTTGAAGTGCTACAATATTCATTTGAATGATGTGTGTTTTGAGCCTGGACAGGACTTTGGTTTTGGAACTAAAAACTAAACCTGAAATGAAAAAGGATGTCATTGAAACTGTTTCGTGTTAGGCCTCACTGCCTGCGTGAGAACGTCTTTAAATATTTATTTTTAACACAACAATTCCTATTTTTGTTTGAAATTTAAAGTCAGTTTTTCTTTGAAATGAATCCATTGATTTGTTTACACAAGGCTTTTATTTTTCAAATAGTTGCAGGACAGTGTTTTGGAAAATGCAGGCCAGGACTTGCACGGCTCCATAAATGAAAAGAGTACCAACTTTTAATGTGGCTTATTGTTATTATTAACAAATGACAAATTCAATAATCGATGAGTTGGTATCCAGTGTTCATGAGAATGGGACGGACAGAAAATCTAAGAACATATGTATCCGGCGCAAATGGCATGGAAACCACCACAGAAACAGAAAAGGACCTACCTGGGGGTTAGGCTTTCCTGGTGAATTTGTGCCACTGGAGGTGATGGCGGGTTCAGGAAATCACCATGTCTCCTTTGTATGGAGCTCACTCTCTTATCGACATCTTTCCCCTCAATGTTACTGAAAAAAGAAGGACATGAAGATAAAAAACAAAAACAAATATGATTTAACAAACATCTCAATGAAACAGGTTTCAATGCTTCATTTATTTAATTTTATTGTTTTAATGCAAAATCACTGTTCTGGCTCCAATCAGGCAGCTGACACCTAAATCTTGTTAAATGGCTGTTCCTTAATCAACCCCTTAGAAGAAGCAATTGTCCAATCATAGCTCAGCAAATGCCATGTTTGGCTTTCATGTGTTTTTTCAAAATAAGTAAAATCAACCATTTTTATGCTTTTGTGTGATGCTTTTGTGTCAGAAAAGTGACACTATGGCGCCCTACTCTCATCTAATTGGCTCACACATGCCCATACAGGAGTTTCACACATGTACCCTCATTGCATCCTAAGAGGGCATAAGAAATATTCTTAAAGTATGTTTGTGTATTCGTCCCACACTGTCCATGCTCCCTCTGTTAAAGCCCTGAGAGAGAACAACATAAATGGATGAATGGATTACATGAGCTGAATCAAAGCAGAGAAACAGAAAAGGGAGAATAGACAAGGTGAGGAAGAACGACTGGTGTGAAAAGAAAGGAATGGTGCATGGTGACAGAGGGAGAAGAGATGGAAATCTGAGGCGAGAAGGAGAGAAAGTGAACCCATGTAATCCCTCAGCCTGGGTGTTGCTGAGTTGAATTCCCCTTTGGTGTAGCGGTGGCTTCCAAGAAGGATCATGCCATAAAAATGATACAGAGTAGGGACTTTGGCCATGGCCAGTGGAGAATACATTATACATATCCCTGCCTTTATTACGCCTCAGACTGCACACAGCACCTCCGTGTCCCCTTCTCATCTACTTCCACTTTATTTCCTTCATTTCTCAAACGGAGAGTTCATTAGAAATTGGCCGCGTGACAAGTGTGCAGAGCTTGAACCACAAAACTTAATGGATGCAGGAGATAATAAACATGGCTCTCACTCCGGAGTTTCTGTACGTGTGTGTGTACTGTGTTGACTCCCCTATAGAACACTGATTGTGTGAGTTTATCTGACTTTTTCATTAACATACACACCTGCCTGTAATGGAAATGTGGACAGATAAGACCTTTTTTTCCCACACTCACAAACGCAGACACCTTATCACGAGGCTGCTAGGCAACGCTGTGTGTTTACCTGTCACACCTGATTCTCCTCATCACGTTTGCCAATGTAGAAACACCAATCTCTGATTGCAGATTGCAAGCTGTGTTTACTTTACACCTCCAGGTTTGAATGGAGCGATTGTTGTTCAGGAAAAAACTGTGCCTTCCTCCTCCTCCTCGTGCAGTGATTGGCACTAAAGGGGGCCGTGGTGTGATTACAACAGGAAACAAGGCGATGTGAAAAATGTTATGACTGAATGCTTTATCAGAAGTAGATAGGGATTGTTTTTCGTTTCTTCTCATGAGGAAAGGATCAAACTCAAACTGGCAGATTACATTACAATCCGATAGTTTACACCCATCCTCATTTTAAAGAGGCCCTATTATGATTTGGGGGGTGATCCCTTTCCTGTAGTCAGTTATATAGGTTTTTGTACTTGATAGACTAAGAATCAGGACATCTCTTGGTGGTTGACCAATCACAACAGAGCCGGCAAGCTAACCAATCAGAGCAGACTGGGCTGTGGTTTCAGAGAGAGAGTTAAAAGAGGTGTTTTGTGCTTTGAGAAGTGTGAGTGAATTTTCAAATGAACAATATGTCTGGATAACATTCCCAAATAAAGTCTATATTGAGAGCATTTGCATGAGTTAGAGTACTGTAATCTGATTTCCAAAGTAAACAAACTACTTAATTTCCTTGAAAGTATTGGTGTGATGTAGCTCACTGAAAAAACCTCATTCCTGTTTATCATCAGATACATGAACTAACAGGAAGGATGTTTGGTTTCCCCATGGTTTTCTTTTGAAAGTATGACTGTATATAAAAGAACGTTAAAGCGCTCTACACTTAAAGTCATCCTCTCCCTATAGAAACACTGCTTGTGTACAGACGCCTCTCCAGTGACGGCCCATTCTCAGAACCTTACATTGAATCAGATTATACATTTACTGTTCTGGGTTTTGCTTCAATAAGTCCAATGTGGATAATGTGATCAGATTACACATGGCATTTTTATAGAGTATTGTCTTAATCTTTATGGTCAAATTATTAGTGTGCATGTTCACATACGTTTTGCTAACTTTACAGACGTGTGTTTTGGGCTGGGGCCGAGACGTGAACTCTGCAAACAATGAGACATCTGGAAGGTGAGATCACTCTTTAAACACAGGGTGGAGCTGGAGATAGGGATTGCAGATGGATTTAACCCAGACTGACACAGTTATAACTACTTTGACACACTCTGGTAAGTCACATTCTCACACCCACCCACACCCACCCACCCACACACACACACACACACACACACACACACACACACACACACACACACACACACACACACACACACACACACACACACACACACACACACACACACACACACACACACTGAGATTTACACATACGTAAATGGAAGTGGTTAAGCCAATCCTACTTGAATTGAGCAGGGCCTCTTTCCGAGATACTTATCTGAGGAAAAACTCCACATGCTTGTTAAACCTCCTCTCCCTGTAGTGCTCTCCCTTGTTAGAGTGACGGAGAGAGGAAGGGAGACTGTTGTGTTTTCATAGGCAGGCCGTCCAGCCTGACCTCTGCTGGCACGCCGCCAGGGTGGAGACACTTGACTTAATCCAACATGATGAAGCGCCGAGGCGACCCAGTCATACTGGACTCTCCATCACTGGGTGGTTCGGCACAGACGACGTAACTAAAACAATCATGAGCAATGATGTCTGCCTCTCAGGATCAGCGGGGTCACGGACTCTGATTGGACGGGACGGTGGTAGGAGGGCTTGTTTTAGAAAGGGACCACCAGAGAAAACAGACTGAGTCATTCTTTCTCATGTATCATACCGCTGGGCTCCACATCATACAGTTACATATACAAACTGCACACTCGAGCAGCTGAAGTGCATTTCCATCTGGAAATCAAAAATGGGCTAAGGGTTGTAAAGGTTAATTACAACAACTTTGGACTAGATTTCTGAAAGCATTTTTAGGCAGTTGCATCAAACAGGACTAGTAATTATACATTGATTAGAAAGGACAACAAGGCTAACTAGACTAAAGACTAAAGAGAAAGTGTCTCCTTACAGACATGAGACTTACTGCACAAATATGCAGACTTAAGCAAAGTGCAATCAGGTATCCACACAGATGGAAAACTGGAGTTTTTACTGACAAAAATAAAACCTTCTCTGGAATAATACATCAAGCTATGTTGGTAGGGACAAACAGTAGATCAAGGCAGGCTCCCATTCATCCTACGGAGGTTGATAAGAGACTCAACTGCCAATTGATAAAATGTTGATCATCATGTTTGTCATCTTCTGCTTCCCAATGATTGCCCAAGGAAAATATCCCTACATTAGTGCTTTAAGAGTATTCATAATTTATATGACCTGAGCTGCTGATTTACAGATGACATTTTCCCAATGTAAGTCATTGGAAAAATGTATTTCTGGGCCAGTGGCATCACATGAACGACTTGGAAGTTGTAAATCAACCCCTTTGGCCACAATAAAAAATTGTCTTCAAAGCCCATCACTCTTCCTGGGAAGCCACATGAAATACAATCAAGGAGGTCCAGTTTGAGTAACAGATTCATAGATGTGAAGGTTTATCAGATGCCAGAGTATAGTTAACAATGCTCTAGGACAACATGTTATACCTCAAAAAATCCTCACAACGACTATAGTGTTTTATTTTTTATTGGGACAACATTGTACCCATTGGGTGTTCACATTACAAATGGAATTGCCCACCACAGCGTCTTGCCAAATAAAACCATTGTGCTATCCAAGAAAAATAATGTCAGGTTCAACATTCTTGCCGACGACACTTTGAGTTTTGGCCAGGCCTTTTGTGTTACCAGACTATCATTATTCAAATGAAAAGACGGCTGAGTTTTACCAGCTGCTCTAAACTTGGCCTTAATATAAATTACTCTCATGTTTGCAGAATGACATTTTGCTTGACAAATCTTTAGACAAAGACAGAGATGATGCTTGTCAGCTGCCTCAGCTCTGGTTCGCTCATTTCCATTCTCGCCACGCCTCCAGCCCTATTGGCACTGTTTGCCTCTGTCTCCTATGTATCCTGTGGCAACACAAGGATTTTCTCAGTGGAAATGTGTGATGGTAGATGGTGCTACGTACTTCATGGTCTTTAGTATAGGAGATTGTTTTATTGTTTTAATTCCTCCACTCCTTCCCGGCATTGTGTTTGACTGTGTGTTGCAGAGGTGGCCGAGGTGATGAAGAAAGCTGAAAATTTAACCTCAACAAACGGCATCATGAGTCTGTGATATATCAACCAGCTTATGCATTTGTTTTGTAATCAAACCTTCACCCTTCATCACACTCCCACCACCACCTGTACACACAAACACATGGTGAACACTCAAGTACAACCACATTGTATTTTATGGGGCGAGCGCTGGATGCTGCTGTGCAGAGCAATGCATTAAGCTCTTATCAGCGTCCACTGTAGAAGCCAGGCCTCATATCATTTAGGAGACCTATAAACCATCACCACTAGAGAGTCATACACCCACTGAGCTGCAGATAGAGGAGGAACACTACAAAAATACTTTCTTATTGATGGGAGGCCGGTTTGGCTGAAACCATTGGGTGGGAACAGCTTTTGTAAAGTGTGAGAAATGGAGATGAGGTCAGAGAACAGAGGCTGAGTTGTAAAAAAGGAATAGTTTTTTGGAAGGAGATAAGAAAAAGGTTATTGAAAATTGAAACAGTAAAAAACTGCCTTATCTGTGCAGGGGAATCTTAGAGGATACTTTGTACAGTATGTCTTCAAGGCGGCGGCAAAACACAACCTGTTAAATGTGATTCAATCTAATAAGCTTGAATATAATCCTCTCACTTTGGTGTTCCCAGACTGAGGCGTCGGTTGAATACTAATAAAGCGCAGATATAGCCGAAAGGAGACAGAACAATGTTCTTTGTAAAGCTGTTATCAGTGAACAAGCAGAGCTGTACAGAGGAGCTGACATCTGTGTGTAGGTGTTCTGAGCTATACATAGAGAAAGGAGAAATGTATGGAAAAAAATCCAGCAGCTTCAATCTAGCTGCTTTCAGTCTGCATCCTTAAGAGGAAACAAATCAAATGTGCATCGCTTGGTTCATTCAGGATAGAATATGTGATCCGAACATGTCCAAGAAAACATTTCTAAAGAATATCTTAAGGCAGCTATATAACGACATATGAGTAATGATGAACTACAAATAATTATCTCCCCGATCTACAGCTCCCCTCGGCTTTACAGAGCTTTATATCGAGTTTCTACAACTTAACTTAATTGTTTCAATGTCAGCTATTCTGTTGCTTTTTAGCATAGCAGGCAGCAGTTTCCAGTAAGCAAGGTCAAGTCAACCTAAAAAATAAAGCATTGAAAAGGCTGGATTTTACATCAGGAGTTGCTTCTAATTGAATGCTGGATTTCAGTAATACCTACCATACATGTGGCAAAAACACACCTGCATGTCCATTTCTTTTACTTCACTTGAATGACTCATGTGGATGTATTCAGATCTGCCGGCATTGCTGAAGGTTTGGTCAAGTTTAGGCAGCTAAAACGTGGTCAAGGTTAGGGATAGTTTATGTGTAAACATTTTTTTTTGCTTTCCTAGACCAAACTCAGGCAACTCATGTCTCCTCTCTCCATCTTTGTGTTCAAGTAGACGTGCGAGTGAAAGCATCTGAGATAAACGGACGCTTCCCACATTATGTCAAGTTTAGTCCCTCCTTCATTTCCTGCCTCTGTCTCCCCCTCTCCTCGACTCTCCCTCTCACCCTTTATCGGTCACCACAAGTATACGTAGCTGCATACTTGGTTAGTTCCATCTACATTCCACACAGAGATAAAAACTATAATTAGTTATCTGAATTCCTGCGAATCCCTGCTATCTGTCCCTCAGGTACAGTATAGAGGTTGATCTACTATCTAAAGGGGCAGGTTTGGACGGCAGACTCCTCCTGACCTGATTCTGCTGGCTGGAAATAGAGCAGATGTCTCCAGATGGTTGACCATACCTCTCCCCTCTATCTGTGTAAACACAGACACAGTATATGCACCCTGGATCTCAGAGAAGCAGTTCAAACAGGAAATATAATTGAAGTAAATCCAGGCTGAAGCAAAGTAGTCTCATGGACAACTTGTAAAAAGTGGGCAAGATGGAACAGAAACTTATGTACATGGTGAAACATATTGCAAAACAACCTTTTGAAAGTGTAATTTCCTTAATTACTAACCCAGGAGGACTAACCAACCCTGTCTATCTTGAAACAAATAAAGTGGTAACCTTTTTTGAAAACAGATTAAAGTAGTAGCCTTTTATTTGCGCAACTACAAATAAGAAAATAAATAAAACTGCTTAGGGACAGGAAATGACCACAAACGTTACTGATTGCTGAGCACTTCTGCATCATTCTGTTCACTGTTTTTTGTGGGAAGCTACTAACTTATCCCTTGAACTCATTGTCAACATTTAGTTGTCTTTTTGCAAGCAAGATCTGTTAAAAAACTCTCTTTATTTGTGTTCTCCAGGACAGACACCTGAGATTTGCAAAGCAGGCTGCAGAGAAGCAGAATGTTAGCTATAATTCTCAAAAACCTAGAAGACAAACCAAATCAGGCCCTTTTCAAAAAGATAATGAGAAAAAGTCAAGCTGAAACGATCCTACATTGTTCCATAACTTTTTTAAACATATTTGGTCAAGTACCATCTTGTTGAAATGTGAGTACAAATTCCCAATCTCTCAATTTT
Organism: Eleginops maclovinus; assembly: GCF_036324505.1. Taxonomy (NCBI): domain Eukaryota; kingdom Metazoa; phylum Chordata; class Actinopteri; order Perciformes; family Eleginopidae; genus Eleginops; species Eleginops maclovinus. Next base: position 19,246,522 of record NC_086356.1, on the reverse strand, counting down.
TACTAAAGTGATGCTTGTATGAAACCCGTGATTAGGAAATGTTTCAAAATAAAAGTGGTTGTTTTGTGGTCTATGTTGAAACTTTCCACCAAATGTCAGTAAAATTGGACCATTCTTTTATCCATCATCGTGCTGACAGAGGGCAACCCAGCTAAAAACATAACCTAATGGTGGAGGCAATATATTATAATTAAATGACCAAACTCTAATATGCAATACCACCACAATGGTCCTATAAATTGCTCTTTGTTATCTTCTAAATGCAGATATTTCCTGCTTATACCAAACAAAATAATTAACTTTGTGCTGAAACATCAACAGTGTGTTAATCAGGCAAGTTCATAAAGGCCCTACATTATGATTAAAGCGAATGAGACAGACATTATTCTGAATTAAACACACTTCATGCACAGCAGCTCAAAGGCAGCGTGTCCTCAGATGCTTACAGTGGCGTGCAACAATTTAACTATAGCCTTTAATGAAAGCACACCCAGTGAGGTAACTCATGCTCACATGACTCAGCTATGCATGGACTTCAGGCTTCATTCCTGTTTTTGTTTAGAATCCATTCTTCCCAGGTCCACCTGATTCACAGCTTGAATGATTAAAGAAAAGCATCTCACCATTCAACAAAGAACCACCACAGTCATTTTTCCATCCCTTTGTGCCAAAAATAATATCTTATACTTACACAGCAGTATAGATTTCTACATGCTCCACATAATTGAGCAGGTTCACACCCTGGAATTGGGTGTGAGAACATTTCTTAATAGATCAGCTCACCTACATTGCAAAAAGATCAACATATAGTAGGTTTAGATGTATCTACCCATGGAGATTATTACATTTTCTTGTCAGAAGCAGGGTCTTTGGATTATCAGGAGTAATGCAGACATACATTTATTTGATCAACTGTAGGAACTGTATTTTAAAATCCACGTGAAGAAAGACATAGCAACACGCAACCTCTGTGTCTGTGAAATGAAGCCAATCTGAGCCTTTGTTCTCAATCGCTAGTTTAAAGTCCTTTTTATCCAGCACAATGTTCATTTTATAAATGATGGTCCCATTTTCTGTATAACAGACTTAACAGACCTTACGATAGGCAACCTCTAGTAACAGAAACATAAATTCCAAAAGTTGAAAGAGCTCGACAACAGCTCTATAGAAAAACACAGCTGTATATGGTCGCTCCTGTGAGGGAAACATCTGGAGCAATGGAGATGAAACACGAGAGACACAGTAGAGCTGGAACTTCGATGGCAAACACTGAATGTTTATTATGAAGTTAACAGCCGCAGAATTAACAAGACATTAGCTGCAGCCAGTTGACAGAGTGGTTGCCCAACCAATTCTGAAGATCTCTACTGTAGGAAGAAGTTTTAACTAGTTCAGAGTGTATAATCAACATTCCTCATCAGCGAGGCCAGACAAATATGGATCCTGAATCTAACTAAAGCTGTCGTACACGGAAAAGAATGTACACTAGGGAACCTACGTTACAGATAAGAAGGGCTTCTAGATGTCCCTGAACAATAACTATCTCAGGTCAGCTTGTGCTTGGTCATAGACTGGCATCAACAAAGCGCCCAAACCGCCCCTCCTTAAGGGAGATTACAGCAGCCCAAGGCCGGAAGACCTATGCCTTGGGAACGCAGACAGAGGAAGGAGAAAATGATGAGCTGTGTCAAAGTTTAACTACCAAAGCCGAAAATTCCCTAACAGCTCCCGCTTTCTGTTTTTGACTAAAACTTCACTTTTTTCACGGTTTGTTTTCAATTACTGAAAGGTCTTTTTAACAAATTGGTCTTACAAAAAGCTATGTTCCGGCATCCACTAACTCCTCATGTCACTTCAAGTAAAACAAAAACTAGACAGTAATTGCCATAACACCAATGTCTAGACATGACTGTGGCTATGTCCACTTCTTCAATGGGTAAGATGGATAATATGTCTTCTGAAATCTGGGTCAACTGACCTTATAAATAAGCATCATTACATGCTTCACTGATGTCCATGAGCAGATCCTGTACGTGTACTGCATATTCACCTATTAAATTCACCGTTGGGCACCATGTTGCATGCTTGTGTATGTGTTCACACAAGGAAACACACAACACAGTACGTGTATGACCCTTGCACAAAGTCCTGAGAACTCGGAGAGGTGATACTTCTGCAATACTAGAACTGATGAAATAAACATGAAGGACTCCCACAGGACACGCACGGCAGTCTGAGGCAACAGCATCTGTTCTTCAGCACGCACGCACGCACGCACGCACGCACGCACACACACACACACACACACACACACACACACACACACACACACACACACAAATGGAAATACACACATGCCAACGCCAACTTCTTTTGCCTACAATCCCTCCAACAAATCTCGACTCTAATGATGACTGATTTTAGTATACATACATAATTCACTCCATCTCCTTTCCAACATAATATGATGAGTGACAGGTGGTAAAAACAATAGTCTTTCTCAAAATATGGAGGAGGGAAAACACATGGCCGAGTAATGATATTCCTGTATATTTTGTTTTGTTGTGTCTGCTCGAGAGTTTAATGCCAGTGCTTCTAATGGGTCCCACAGGGAAACCGGAGAGAGCCACTACTATCACCTTACTATTGTCACACACTGGAATACAGTTTCAACCAGACTCTAAAGGCAGGTTTCAACAAAAGGTTGGAGACAGACACATTCTGCAAAGGTATAAATATTTAACCACACTCATTTGCAAATATAAGGTCAAACATAAACAAACACCTAGCTCTTTCTGTGGAAACACAACTTCACAACATTCATTACCCAGGCTGGAGAAAATATTGAATCAACTCATTAGAAAGGAGAATAATGTAACTTGATCAGAGGCTGGAGGTCAATCAGGAGCATGTCAGCCATAGAAAGCTCTGTCAATCTGCACCAATTCATCTCAATTGCAAATTTGCAAATCTAAAAACAGCTTCTGAATGATTTTACATGGCAGGAGAACAGACTTGAAACCAGAGTCCTCCAAAGAAAACAACAAAACACAATGCTGATCAAAAATGAAATAATTTTTGACCTGTTGACAAATGTTGAAAGAAATATTAATTCAAGTGTTTTGTGACTAACCAGCTACCCATAAACCAGCCAGCAGCCTGTTAATTTCAGGTGTCAGTGCTGACAAATGTTGCTGTAGTTTTTCTGGGCAAAATCTTATTGAAAATAGCAAAAAAATGATCAAACAGAGGCTAACTTAATTGTAAAACTGGAACAAAATTAGCTGAAGATAAAACAGAAATATGACATATCTGGTTATTTTTCCGGGAAAAAAACAATTTTGGAGAGCTCTTATCACGATATATCCCACTCATTCCTTTTTTTTATTTTGAAAATTCTTGACCCTTGTGTGATGTGTATCTTTGCTTCCTCTCGCTGTGTTTCCCCCCCTGTTTGATTACCTGATTCAGTTCACCTGGTGCCTTTGTGTTTTCCTTCCCTCCCCAGCTGCGTCTGGTCCTTGTGATTAGTTGATGGATTTAAGTTCTGGTTTTCTGTTGTCAGATTATGTGGAAGTGGGTCATTTAATGTTTGTTAATTTTGTTTGGCCTGGCCTTGCCCTGCACTACCTAGATAAAGGTAAAACATATAGTGAAGTTAAATCTGAAAGGAGGCCGTATTATAAATAATTTTTCATGAAGTCACCACATTATTTTATCTCGGCCCTCTAGTTCTTTAATGAAGCCCGGCTTTCTTCTCCATTGGTCACATCTTGCATTAATCAACTTTCTGTCCAGCTTATAATACAGCCATTGTACATGACAGGCTGCAGAATTTAATTTACAGCGCAGCGGAAAATGAGACGCCCTTCAGCTGATGTGACAGGCCGTCTATGGGCTGCACACCTTCCCTTGAACCTCCGAGCCTTCAGCGGGGTCGCTCAGCTGGAATGGGCTCGCCAGGACAAGGTCAGAAGTTCAAACAAGCACATCTCATCAAGCAGTCGCATGTTAAGAGCGTTCAGAGTTAAAGGCTCCACTGAAGACAGAGTTTAATAGAGGGGGATTTCTCCTTCAGCCTCTCTGGAAACACGCACATGCACACGCCGCCTCAGCAGAAGCCTACCTGGTCTACCCAAAGGGTGTTTCCATCCAGAGAAGGGCAATATTAATTAACTTTCAATGGTATCTCCGGGGAAAACATTTTCTCCCAGATTACGTTTGTTTTTGATGAATCTGAAAAATGTTCTACAGTCCACATTTACAGGTCCAGTAACACAGGACTTTTACCAAGGGTATTGACATTTTTGTCCCACACTGGAAAAACAAAATGTTAACTTTAATTAAATGTATTATGTCTACAGATTTCAGATAACTGTATTAGGTTAAATGAAAACAATAATATTAAGTGTAAATAAAAAATATAGTCTTCAACTTAATATTATTGCTTTCAACTAATTTAATACAGTTGTGTGAAATTTCTTGACATAATATATTTAATTAAAATTAACATTTGAGTTTTTCCAGTGCATGTGAAACCAACGTCATCATCATATTGCCATTATATTTGTAATGTTTCGATTTGATTATTTTTTTAATCTGTAATTTATGATGTGAATCTGTATACACTTTAAAGCCTCCTGAGACAACTGTATACTTGTGATGATGGGCTATATCAATTTGAAAAGACATCATTGCCTTTTAATGTTCCTTTTTTAAGACAAACCATGATATTCTTTCTGAATTTAACCAAACAACTTGAATGGCTGAACATAGCCAAGCAGTTTAAATGTATTTTCATTTTGTTTTGTTAAAATTTACTACGTTAACATTACATGTGACCATCCGTAATACTGGAAAATAAGCTTCCTTTTAGGAAATAGGGCTGTAGGATTTACCCTATATTGTTTCAACATTTGAATTATACTCAAACAACCTACAACTTTTCTGCTGCTTGATAGGTAAGTAGTGGTGTTCCTATGACTACACCGGTGATTCCAAATAAGGACTTTGAGTCTGTCGGCCTGCCTCAGTTTCATAAACAAAGTTCCTTAGATTTAAGCATTTAACTTGAACATAGCCTCCAAAATAATGTCTGTTCCTGTAGTTTGCCATATCGCAACATTTTAATAGAAAATCTCAAGAACAAGGAGTGGCCATGCATGCTTCAGGCTGCCCTCACTGTAAACTCACTCTGTATGTTACTGGCAATCTCTGGATTTACTTTGTCGGCATGAGGCAGACTACTCTGTAGGTGGATTACATTGTGTTTGAACATAACTTGCAACTTGTGTGTGTGTGTGTGTGTGTGTGTGTGTGTTGTGTGTGTGTGTGTGTGTGTGTGTGTGTGTGTGTGTATGTGTGTGTGAGGCAGGGGTGTAAGAATAGTGGTGGTGGAGGTGGATTGGGAGAATCGTGGGAGCTTATTACGAGGAAGGACGGTCATGTCTCATTGGAGTTCATCGTGCTGCAGAGCCAGTGTTCTGATGACTTTGAATCCCAACGGCAAGAGGAACTGCGGTTATTAAGCAGGAAGACGTGTGTGAAAACTCAATACCACAAAGAAAGTTATCGCCTTTGTAGAGAAGCACGCCTATGATTTAATCCCTCTTTGTTGATTTGAAGTGCTTTTCATAAACATCTGTCTCGGGAACCCTCAAGAAATCCACAGTCATGTTTTTTGGTTACAGAAATGTGATTTAGAGGCAGCAGGGTCCTAAATGAAGACAGACAAATTTGACCACACAGTCACCACCCTCTGGTCAGGCTGTCAGCATCAATCAGTGTGCGTAATATTCTAATAGGCTGGGGGTAATGTATAGCTGCTAATCTAAAGGCCGCTGACATCCCGCTGGAGGACAGCCAGGTGGGTTTCCCTCTCAGAGTCTGCCCCTTTTCTTTGGTCTTTCTCTCGCAGAGCGTCTCTTTTTTCCTCTGTATTCTGTCTCCCCCCTGCATCTCTTTATTCCTCCGCCCTCCCGTCTCTCATTTCAGCCTTATCGCAACTATTAATCTCACACAAGTACTTCACTCAGCAGGTCTTATTGTGAGAGCCACCTGCGCAAAAGTGGGGGGTAATGAATACAATGATCGCTCCTTCCACATAAGCAACCACCATTGGCCCAGTTCCTCTTCTTTAAGATTACATGTTGGTTCTGTTCTTGCTTCTATCTTCTCTGATTCATTTGCTCTTGCATTTCTGTGAAACCTGCCAGTTTTGATTCTCACCCATTGACCCTGAAACCAGAGACCGTGGATTGCGTTGGCACGTCTGTGTTTCCATTAGAGGTACCATGATGGTATAGAGTTTGGACAGCTGACGTAACTCGACAATGTTTCTTGTCATAACAACCCGTGCCCTGGACAGCTGGTGAAACAGGATCCCCGCAATCATTAAACAAATATCCTCAACTGCTTTTTTCACATACAAATCTCATTTCTGATAACATCTTTGGTTTTAACACTGAATATTAGACAGAAATTAATGCTATGTCTTGATTATGTGTCTATGAATATGCTCTGGATCTGTTTTCCAAGACCTCGGAGCGCACAAATCACCAAATTCAAAAAACGAAAAAAACGTCTCGATTTACGCAGGCTTTTTAAAAGTTTAACCAGTGGGATTTCAAAAGATTTCATAAAACCAAATGTGGTAAAGGTTTCTCAAGCCCTGGAGGAGAATACCATTTTTCAATTCAAGCAAAAACATGAAAATCACCAATAAATTGGAGACATGTTTTCACTGGCACTCTTCATGTCTCCATCTGCAAGTCAAATGATTGTGTTGTGAGGAACATATTTTATTAATCCTTCCTCCTGATCCAAGTACAAATATCAAACTTTTATTTTCTGGACTAGTATTGCAATTACGTTATAATATCTGGGATATAGGGGGGAATTCTTACCATTATTATTCCTATTAATCTTAAAAACATACATTTAAATGATCATCTTGTGATTTTTTGCAAGGATTAAAGACTATATATATATTGAGGATCAGTACCAAATAAAGAGTTCTTAAGTCTGTAAACAATTCGCAGGCCTGGACATGCAGCCCCAAAAATACAATTTTCAGAATTGTATTTGATTTATATTTTGCATTTAAACACTATTGTCCCACCAGCATTGTGGATATTGCACCAGACAGTATTGCAATTTGGATATATTTCCAATAAGATGTTCAGTTTTAGCTAAACACTTGCCCTCTACATACCTGTTGCTGCATAATGTATGTGATGCAAAGACAATCAGGGAAAAGAGCTGCTGTGTGAATAAATGTAAAGCAAAGCTAAGCAACAATGTAGACCAGTAGAGCTTGTGCACACTGCACTCCACACAACTTCCAAAAACTCATAAACCACACTTTTTTGCACCTTGAGAGACAATATGAAGGCTCTATGTGTGTTACAGCTGGATCAGGTCACTGCTGACAGATTATTAGGTTATGTGTTAGAGGAAGTCTGGTAACGCCTCATCCGATCACTGTGGAGGGCTGTGAGCCAGAATGTTTCCCCAGCACGTTCCTACTACAACAGCATTGGAGAAAACATGTGAGTTTGTCACACCTGTTTACTCTAAAATACGGAAAACTTTTCACAAATAACAGCTCTCTGTTTTCCTGCCAGTCCAGTGACCTCTCTCCAGTATTCCCTCGGGTTTGCTGATGCAGGACTGCACTAGCTCCATTTCCTCCACACTTAGTAGTGACAACACTGAGTCACTTCCTCTGTTACTCGCACCTTTTTCTTCACATAATACCACTGCAATAACACTATCTTTTATGTTGTAAAACACTTCTTAATATTCTTAAATTCCTCTCAGTTGTAATACTGCATATGAGTTTTTACAAACAGCATACTGTAATTATAATTCCCTATGTGTTTTGATTTTTTATATTCTACTTCCTTTCACTTAATACATTCTCAGCCAACAGCTGTATTGCATTTATATTCCATCAGCCATCTTTCCTTTCTATTTCCCAGGAGTGATTTGCATATGCACCACAGCAGTTTTTATATTTCACATTGGGTAACTTGTTACAGCGGGCCGATACGATTACAAAGAAATGTGCACGAGTCAAATGTGTTACACACAAAAGACAATGAAATTTTGATCGACACACAGCCATGAGTTTGTAAATGTCCAAACTGGTTCCCCCTGATGGTTTTAGTAATGCATATTTGCAGTTTCAAGGATCAGTCTTGCAGCACTGTGTTGGTTGTTTTGTGCTTCTGATTTGATGGTGGGTCCAAGAGTATGTTTGCATCCACGTAACAGTGGTGCCTGATTTCGTAGGGGTTGTGTGTTGCTTTGCAACATGTGCTTCCACCTGACCTTTATAAATGTTCAGTCTTTGGGGAATCTTATCTAGAATCATTCATTTTTCAACGTGTTTTCAATATTTTGACTTTCCTGTTTTGATTACACCCCCATTTCTGATATTAGCTTTTTGAATGCCACCCACTGACAACCTCCAGGGCAGAATGTAAGCTAGATTTCATGCATTATCTGAGAATTTTCCAATAAATAGACAGCACTGAAACAGCCCACTACTACGCTTATTGTTTTATATTGCCCTGTGGAAGAAAAATTGAGAAGGAGCTTCATCTTTAACCTAAATTTGTCATTTTACGGACCAAATGAAAATGATGTTTTCTGGGATCCCTATAGAACAAGGAAGCAGCTACACACATATCCTGCAAACTCATCAATATGCTGTGTGTGTTTCTGTTTGTGTGTGACATTTAAATCCTACCCCTGGACTGCTGTTGTCTGAGCGCACTCCATGACCCCTTCCCCAGCCAGGACCCTGTCGGTGGGACAAAGAGGGTGTTGTTATACGAGGGGGCTTTAGAAGTGTAATTACCCCAATCTACTCTGCAGGAAGCTCCATAAACACAAAACTGCATACCTCCCTGCACCTGAGATTTACACTGGTTGGGAGAACAGAGGAATTCTTTACACCAGCACATAAACAACAGCGACAGAAAACACAAACAAATATTTTTCTCCTTCAGCTGCAGGACTATAAAAAAAGTGAAATAAGATGTTAGAAGAAAATAAACATTTTACACCTAAATGCACATTGATTTTTACTCATTGGTATGTGGGAAGATAATTGTTCCACAACCACTCCCTTGTTATTTAATTTTGTGCCTGCTGGCTGCAAGAGCCTGAAATTTGCCTTGAAATTTGCATATTGAGCACTGCATGAAAATGGGTGACCTTTTCCTTTTGACCCTGTGGGTGATCGTTTACATTCCAAATTCACATGTGAGAGGAAGGGCTGCGTAGGGTGAGAGCGAGATAGGGAGAGCAAGGATGAAAATTAAAGAGTGGGGGATGTGCCGTTAAACTGCCACAATGATAAATCATGCACACAATTATGATGAACTATGCATTTATCATACCGCTGCATAGATTTACACATTAACATCTTAGTGCTGCATTTTAAGGGATAAGCTAGAACTGTGAGTGTGGAAGATGGTGAAACCAGCATGAAGACACTTACCCCAAATATGAAAAATCAGGAACAACCAGTTGGAGCTGGCTCTAAATAAATCACCAAACTGTAAAAAAAAAAAGGAACAAACAATCACACACAGTCTCACACACAAGCCCACGAGGCATCCTAATTTGAAAGCATTCAAAGTTTTTGAAATTGAGGTAACAAGCTCTCACATGCGTGAAAGATGCATGACCTCCGGGGAGGATTTGCATGTAAGAGAGATCAAGGTTTGAAGACACGGCCTGACATACGGGCATTTTTCTCGGCTGACAGCGCCAATTCTTCCTTAATCATTTCCTTCACACCCTGCTCTGCGTGTGGGCAGGTGTCATGTAAATTAGACTAGATGTGTTTTTTTATACTAGTTTAAACAGAGAGGAAGATTACTGCTTTGGGGCATAAATTGTTCAAGGCGACAGCTGTGCCAGAAAAATAACAGAATGTGAATATATATGATTAGTAAATGCAATGTGAATATTTAGGCGCAGTACTGTACATAACCCTCTGGTCTAAGCAGTTTTGTATGTTTTGGTTCACCTGGTTTCCTGCTGTGGAAATGCTTGTATAAACCATAACCCGTGAATGCATAGTGAAGTGATATACATATGTTCTGAGGACCAACTGAGCTATCAGGATTCTGTTTGTATGCTGCAGGGAAGTCATATTAATAGCTAGAACACGACAAAGACAAATCAAAAATTGACTCACATAATGGTGTTCAAACCACTGACAGAACAACCAGTTCAAACACTTTGGGCTTCAGCTAAATGAGTCGCTTTTGTTAAGGTAATGTTCTCATGATGCAATATAGGCAGGTTTCAGGAAAGAATAATCACTGCGATTGAATGGAGGAACAGGATGTTTGAGCGTTTAAATTAAAACTGCAAAAAGTAAACCTGAGTACGTTTGGTTTTCATTGCAGCAGATTTTCTTCATTGGTACACTCAGACCAAATATGCATATGGAGACATTTCCCTTTGAATATTTCCGCCCACTTCTGTGACACGCTATAGATAGAGAAATTCAAACATGAAATGAAGACATAAAAGACACACTCATGCATAAACGGGAAATCTGTTTGGCATTGCATGTAGAATTAGGTTAGCTTTTGTGTTGTCCCACAGCAGTATCAGACATACTGCCAACAGATGTATATATCCCCTGAATTATAGGTCATGTTTGCCATTGAAAACATTACATATTAGGGTGTGGATTCATCGATGCAGATGGATTGATCAATTGCCATAAATGAAAAAAACACTTTGAGTGTGATGGGGTTCATTTGTTCCCATTATGCCTGAGTGATATTTACATTTTTTTCCGTCCAGTCTCTTTCTCTGTTCTATATTTACGCTGAAGGATAAATCACTGCATTTCCCCCACCCTGCTGCGCTGATGCATCCTTATTCCACTCAGCGCCTTTACACCACTGCCCTCTGACCTCTGAGATCAGTCATGTTGCAGGCAGAGTGTGACTGATCCTCCTGCAGCCTCCTCCCCTGAAGACGGGCTGACAGGACGGGCCCATCCTTCATGTCTTGATGTGGGAGCCTAACTCGGAGCCTCCTGCATTAGCATTCCTCGGCTGGACTTGACATGGTGTCATGCTTCCGAGCGCAAGTTCAACCATGTCCAAGGTGCGTATTTTCACCCTGAGATAATTTCCTTTATCACAAAAATACACCCAGGTTGCATTCCTAAAAATGAGGTTAGAATGTGACACCCACCCAATACCGCAAGTGCTCTCAGTGTATCATCCTCTGTACCGTACCTTTTGTTGCAAAATGTTGGAGGGATATTCTGGTATATAACATAGGGTGATGAATTAGTCTACCTGACTAGACCTACACCTCCTGTCCAAATGTGTGTAAACCGTTATTTTTATATATTTACTGTCGTGCCCTCTTTTTTATTTATAACTCTTAGTGTGTCCATGCATATATCTGTAGGAGTATGAATGTGTATATACTTTATAAGTGGGTGGGTGTGTGTGTATGTATGTATAAATACATCATATTGTCATATATTTGTATTCTTTGGGACAGGGAGAAATGGCCTTTCGATCTCCCTACTTGTATCACACACAGAGAGAAATTGACAAGTCGACTTTGACTTTGATTAGGGCTCGTGTGAATATGGGAATGTGGCAAGATGTTTCCCACACAGCAAAGTTCTCACTCTGCAGCGATGAGGTTTATAACCTGCCAGCTGAAAGTAGAGAACGATGGGAAACGTAAACAAAGGAGAGTTGCAAATGTGCGGTAGATAAACAGACCAGTCCTCTGGGAGAGGGAGAGCAGGCGGACATGCGGGGGCGGTGAAGAGAAACGCACAGAGCTGGTGATGTGAGGTAGTTACATGAGTGCTGACATTCAGGAGAGGTGGACACCGCACAAGGCTCCAGTGTTAGGGGGCAGGACGAGGGAAAGGAGCAGCTGTCCGCCCGGGCAGGCAGCGATACGCCTGCCCCCCAGCTGTCAGAGCCTGGAGAAATGGCCAATTCACACACAGGACATTGGGTCAGTGTTCAAGGACTGTTGGGACATTGAAGCTCGCTCCACATATACAGGAAGGTGTGTGTTCCTGACAACATGCAACACTCACAGAGGAACATTTAGCAGCAAATGTAAAAACACGCTTAGAGAGCCCGTACAAGCATGCTCATTATCTTTAACCCCCTCACGTTAAACGCTTCATAAGCCACATCTCTGACCATCAAGCATATCATGTGACTCATCAAAATCACTGTTAGAAATATTTACACAGCCAGACTAAACAGTATCAAGCACTTCCATATAATCCTCCATCCATAACACAGCTGCTGAAAGTGAATAACTCGGAAGGCTTTATCATTTATAATTATTTGTGAAACTAATGTCTTGCACACTGTCAAGAACTGAGTTGATTGCAAATTCATCAGGCATCAAATTCACACAGTTTGTAACATCCAATCAAAAGGGGGAAGCTAATCAAACAATGATGAGGATTCTCAAATAGGTGAAGGGAAGGTAGATCAGACATTAACCTGCCCGAGTAATATATTGCTAAAATGGAAATATGTAATAAACTTGAGGAAATCTACCCTACAACCAGAAAATGACAAGATATTCATTTTTCAAGCACAAAATATTAATGTTAACGTGGAGTAACAGGAAAGTTACACCGAATGCTTTCAAGACAAGATTTCAATATTGTCTATGTTTCTTTTAACACACATTTCTTTTTGCAATCTCTTTCGTGAAAAAAGCTAAATGTGTCCATTACGATGTACATCCATCAGTCATAACATTATGACCACCTGCTTAATATTGTGTAGGTCCCCTTTTTGTGGCCAAAACAGCCCCTACTGTTTGGTCTGCAATGTTGAGGTAGGTGGTATGTAGTAACCTCCTCATGAATGGCAGGACCCAAGGTTTCCCAGCAGGATATTGCCCAGAGCCTCACACTGCCTCCACCAGCTTGCCTTCTTCCCATAGTGCATTCTGGTGCCATGTCTTCCCCAGGTAACAACGCACCCTGCCATCCCCATGATGTTAAATAAAAGGTGATCCAGCAGACCAGGCTACCTTCATCTATTGCTCCGTGGTCCAGTTCTGATTCTCACAAAAACTGCAGTAATTAAACCGCTCTTAAAAAATAATAATCTAGACCAGGGGTGTCCAAACTATGGCCTGGGGGCCAAATGCGGCCGCAGGCCATTTTGAATCGGCCCTCAGCAAATTCTAAAAATATAATGTAATATGGCCCACAAATTAAACTTTTGCTTGTCTTATATTGTACTTCTCAAATATATATGTTAAAATGTATTCATGGGCCCAAATTTCAAATAAATTTACTCATTTAGAGTTTAAAACATTTTCTAACAAATCTTAGTTGATTAAAAAAAGCCCAATAACTTATTTCTGTAACAAGCTTGAAATGTAACATATTTACTCTTATTATCAGCAATCTGAGGCTTCTGTTTTAAGGAATGAGCTGCCAACAAAATAAATGAAACCCTAAAGACAGACGGGATGTAGGCTGTTTTTTCCTGAAAGCGTTTTCAAGTATTGCGCATTATTCACCTACATTTGATTTGTTTTGCTAACTTATAACTTCATTTATGAGGCAATATTCAATATATGGCCCTCGGTGAAAAAAGTTTGGACCCCCCTGATCTAGACGCTTCAGTAATGAACAATTACAGGACCATATCAAACCTCCCATTTCTAGGTAAAATCATTGAAAAGTTTTTAAACCGCGGAGTAATTTCTTGGATAGCAAATAAGTGTTTTGATGTGTTCCAGCCAGGCTTTGGACCGCACCACAGCACTGAGACTGCTCTTGTTAAGGTCTTCAATGACATCCACTTAAACTCAGACAGTGGCAGAATCTCCGTGTTAGTATTATTAGATCTCAGCGCTGCATTTCACACTGGTGACCACAACATACTGCTAGACCTACTAGAAAACTGGTTGGGACTTTTGGCAACAGTTCTGAATTGGTTTGAATCTTACTTAAAGGACAGGAAACACGTTGTTTCTATAGGCAGTTACACATCAGAGATGACAGATATGACATGTGGGGTTCCTCAAGGCTCCATCTTGGGGTCTCTTCTCTTTAACATCTACATGCTTCCACTGGCTCAGATAATGAAAAGCAACAAAACAAGTTAGCATAGCTATGCAAATGGTACAAACATTTACATTACCATTTCACCAGGAGACTATGCTCCAATTCAAACACTGAGTAAGTGCATTGAACAAATCAATGACTGGATGAGTCAGAACTTTCTCCAATAAAACAAAGACAAAACTGAGGTCATTCTTTTTGGAACAAAGGAGGAACGACAAAAAGTGAGCGCTGAGCTTCAGTCAGCAATGTTCAAAACAACAGCTAACGGCAGAAACCTAGGTGTAGTCATGGACTCTGACCTGAATTTCATAACACTATCACCTGAAGAACATATCTAGGATTAAAGGATTAATGTCACAGCAGGATCTAGAAAAACTTGTCCATGCTTTTATCTTCAGTAGACTGGACTACTGTAACGGTGTCTTTACAGGTCTCAGTAAGAAATCAATCAGAAAGCTGCAGCTGATTCAGAACGCTGCTGCTGGGTCCTCACTAACACAGAGTGGATCACATCAGTCCAGTTCTGAGGTCTTTACACTGGCTTCCTGTCTGTCAAAGAATTGATTTCAAAGTTCTGCTGCTGGTTTATAAAGCATTGAATGGTTTAGGCTCAAAACACCTTTGTGATCTCCTGCTACATTATGAACCATCCAGAACTCTCAGGTCTTCTGGAACGGGTCAGCTTTCTGTCCCCAGAAGTAGAACCAGGAGAAGGAGAAGCAGCGTTCAGATATTATGCTCCAAATATCTGGAACAAACTCCCAGAACCCTGCAGGTCCGCTGCTACTCTTACTACTTTTAAATGCAGGCTGAAAACACTTCTTTTTGCCGCTGCTTTTAATGGAACTGTTCTGATCTAACATTGCACTGTGACTTTTATTCATGTGTTTTATACCTGTTGTGTTTATTTCATTATCTTTGCTCTTAAATGACTGTTTTTAAATGCCTTTTTATAATGTGTTTATGCTGCACTATTTCTAAATGCTCTTAATGTCTTTCATTTTTGTAAAGCACTTTGAATTGCCTTGTGTTGAAAGGTGCTATATAAATAAACTTGCCTTGCCAATGGATTCTCACAGTAGACTGGGAGTTCCTGTACATAGTTTGACTGTAAATAGTCAAATACTGACTCGTTCAGACACTTCTTTGTTTTTTATCCTTCCAGAAAATACTCAAGCTTAATTTCTTGCTCCATGACATTTGTCAAGTCTCAAACTAAGACTCATGTTAGTCTTCTAGGGAGGCATTGTGTGGATATGAATGGCAACAGAGAGAGAAGGGCATGTTTGTCTGCATTGATGCTCAGTCTTGTAAAGATCGGGCTTGAGTTGGAGGGCATGACCAAAGAACAAGATGTGCACATCAAGCAGTGTTCTAAAAAGGCTGAGTTGAGTGTCTTCAGCATTGCAATTATCACAGAAGATTATGAATGTGCTAAACAGAGGAAAACCAAAAGAAACCCAAGGGAAAGAGCGCAGTAGTGAATACAGAAAACTTCTCTACAACCCTGATGCTATAGGAAAGGGGCGGTTGGGTCATGGAGTGTAGGAATTAAAATGATACATCCAAGATAAAAACTGGACCTTCCAAAACCTCTCCAAAAACACTGTTTTGTGGATTTGCAACGTAGAAGAGAGTAGCAGAAAAGAAAATATTAAGGTAGCAATAGAGTTGGACCATTAGCCAGTTTTAGTGTAGTAGCAAGTCAGAATTGCGAGTCCACTTTCCCCAAAACACGTTTTATTTTTACAAACATTTTAAACAAAACGGTTTTAAAACGATGATTCCTTTTTTTATGTGCTTCACAAACACCCCACAAGCTTTTTGTATGATCAGAAGTCAGTCATACGTTTTAATACCATATGAAATGTCTCATAGAGCTGTATCTCTAGATGTAAAAGTCTCTAAAGCACATGCTCTAAAATCCAAACCAGTAGAGGCCAGAGGAAGCCTTAAAAAAGGTTTTCAGTAAAGGCAACCGGTACGCAAACTCCACTGGTATGAAAGAGATGCATACATGTCATGTGTTATGGGCAAAGTGGGCCTGCATCCAGAGCCCCAGAGCCATGAGAGGCTCTTTAGGACTTTCTAAGTGCAGGGTTTCCACTGGCTGAAGTTGACTCCCTGCTGGGCCTAAAGCATTGGGGATGTGTTGTACAAGTAGTAAACTTAGTGCGTAGGTTGTGTTTGTATACTAGCAAGTGCTGTTGGGAGGAGGGGGGAAAAAGAAAACAGAGCATGTGTGGGTGTCCTCTGTATGAAATCAACAGTCATTTTTCAGATGTGTTTGGAATAAAACAGTTTATTGATCAGTGTTTTGTCATGCTGAGTTAAGATGGGCTGAATTTTAAAGGTAGACCAGCGATGGTCGCCCTTAAAGTTTTTTTAAAAGCAACATAAAATGCAACATAAAGTATGGTATACATAAAGTGTAGTGCTGCAGGGGGCTTGTCTTGAAAATGAAGGGTTGCTGGTTCAAGTCCTGATCCGACCTAAATGGAGGGGTGCCAGTTCACCTCCTGGGCACAGCTGAGGTTCCCTTTAGCTAGGGAATGAACCTCCAACTGCTCTCTGGTGCCGGACAGACTGTCAGCCTCTTCCCTCTGGCACTTCTCTACAATGCATGTGTGCACCCACCTGTATACTCTGTGTATTCTGTACAATTGTGTGTGTATTGACAAATATATAAACCAGCGTGGAAAACTGAATATCCCTTGGCTTTTGTCTGAAAAGATTCATTACACATTTCCCTATATTCAGTTAATTCTGGCAATCCCTCTTGTGTTAGTTACTCCCCTCCACATGATGGACTTTTTGCCACTTTATCTATCCGCTCCATTTATCTTGTTTTAGTTCAATTAAAATGACAGGATACTTCCATCTGTATCAAATGGTTTCAAGAGGACAACTTGGCAATTCTTTAGTGTCTACTTCACAATAATATCAAGGCTGTTATCAGTCCACCCACATAATTGCAGATATGAAGATTGATCGACTAATAATGATTGTTTAATGATTGTTCTGCAATCATTATCAACTTTTCTGTTGTAAACAATCTGACTGTGGCGATCGCTTGAATGGAAATCTTTGGGTATCTATGATAAAATAAGGCAAAAGTTATTGCAAAAAATAATTAGAACATTGATTTGTTGAAAAGACATACCTCTGAACATCTGAATATAAATTCACTGGTATTGACAATGGAATAAAGTAGTGTAAAACATGCCATACTGACAGCTTCATACATAAAATAGGTACTAAGACTAATGTGCAGTGTCAACTCTGTTTAGTTTTATTTTATGCAAATGCTTTTCAAGAGCAATCCCATTTTTCTATAGCTAAACAGTCCTTATTGATATTCCCAGCTCATCCTCTTTTATTATAGTGCCTATTTTTTCTGCATTATTTACTTATATCTGTTTATAACTGCAGCATCTTACAGAACACTCTCACTGCTCTTCAAACGCTCAAAAATTCAGTCAATATCTCTGAGGTCATGCAAGTGAATGTTTTTCATTAGTCTACAGAAAGAGTGTGTTTTCCAATGCCTGGAGGAACAATATGGTAAATATCTGAAGTATGAGTGTTTTAGTAAATCTTTATGAGAGTAAGTCAAAAAGTGATTTCAGGGCGGTCCAAAGTACTGTTTAATAATCTGACTTGAAAAGCTATAAGTGCAGGAGAACTGCCAGTGTTTTTTTTACTTCAAATCCCAAAACTTTTCAAAGGCTTTGACAATCCAAACTCCTTCTGGCTACCCTACAACTAAAATGACAGCACTGTCAGTGTTTTGAGGAAGTTAACCAAACCAGTTCTCAGCTCTTTGGAGAACGCTCTTGACTCTGCATCCTCTCCTCGCTGCGCAGTGATGTGGTAAATAATGGACAGCTGGCAAAGGGAAGACTGACTGCCCAAGGCTGAATTCCAACATCAGGAGGTCTCAGGCCTGCAGGGGGCTTAAATCAGAGAGTACTGTAGACCCGAGCTCCGATGTGCTGCTGATTCTGCTCTATAGTTGTGAGAAAATGCTTCCAGCCAGCACAACAGCACTCACAAGAACAGCAACGAACAACGTATGATGTGAGAAGCCAAAGTTTTCCTTCCATGAACTGTCCACAAACACTCAATCACTCAACACTTGCCCGCATGCTGAACTGCAAAAATACTACAGATTTTTTCCTTTCAGTCATCCGTAACGCTTCCTCAACCTGAAGGGATCTCCCTTAGAGGGGTTAAAGGTTTTCCATACAAAGTCGTACCAGTTGCCTGAACTTCCACAGATATTTAGAAAAATTATATTCTAGATAAATACAAAAATATACTTTTCTCTATGAGGTAAAATTCAGCCTTGACATACGTTTTCATCGTATTGTTTGTGGAACACAATAACTATCTTCTAGCACATTACATATTGAAGATAATTACAAATCAATTCATTATTTTAAAGCTTAATTCCTATTTACTTACTATGATTTTGTTAAAAGATTAATCCAAGAAAAAGGGGAACGTATCAGCATGTATTGCAGAAGTAATGAGTTTTTCCATTAGATTAAAATTGTAGTGTAGGTGATTTAATGAGATTTTACTATACTGTTCATTCAAAGGCAGTTCACCTTTAAACTCTCTGCAGTCATTGTTGTTAAATATTATTGAAAAGGATCGCTTCATGGTATATTGTATTTTCCAGAAAATGTACACTATCAAACATCAATAATGGGTTACTTCGAACCCGATGATGAAGGAATTTTATTCATATGATCTTCTGAATGAACTGCTAAAAATATCTGTTCAGCTGCTATTTTCTTTTTGGATAATGTTTAAATTAATTAAATTAAAACCAATTATAAATGTTAATCATGGTAGTTCAAAAACATGTTACAAAAATGAATCATTGATTCAACATTTCTGCTGGCGGTAGGGCGTTAAGATGTTTCTAGAACTTATTTGACACCATTGCACACATTTAAATTGTTTCATACTGGTGAGGCGTTCAGGTGTGTGACAGCTCGCTTCCCCTCTCCTTTTAAAACTGTAAGTCAGGTACTTTTCACCTCACTGTCTAATTGAACGTCTTTGGGCCATTTTTAAGACTGTGTTGAGGGCTGAGATATCCGACTACATTCTTTTAAGGTGTTTTAACAATGTCCAATTTTCCGTCATTTGGTTTGACAGTTGCTATTTCAGAATTATCTTCAGAATGTCTGTTGCATTGCTAAGAAAACTGTCATCATTAGTTTCAGCTGCATCATAACTGCATATCCAACCGTCGGTTATATAGATAGTTATTCCATTTGTATATGTGTAAAAACTAAGAATGAAAACGTAGTGTTGATACACTTTATATGAGATAAAACTTCTTGCTCAAGGTACCCTACTTGTGGAACTCCTGACAAAGTATATCTTTATCTTCTTCATTGCACATCATACAGGCATTAGAGTAACTAATGAAACTCAATGGTTATTAAAGGACTGTATTAAAATCATAGGTGCTTCTAAAATACATGTAATTCCCCTGTAGATGACAGTAAAAAGCTGATACTTTACTGAGTGATTGCTTAATGCACTACATCATGTGTCCCTAATCGTCCACCCCCTGTGTTTCTGTGCTGACATGTAAACAAGTATTTGCAGCATACTTTCATGGCAGTAAACTCACACTGACTGAAGTATACACAGTTTGCATTATGACTAAAGAATTCAACAGATGTTATTTGAATGCAAGACAAGGCAGGCTTCATCGAGCTTATCAGAAAGCAAGAGGAAATTCCCCCTTTGGCATCGACACGGATATACAGTCTTGTGACAAGGGAAATTGCAGGTAAACAAACAACCAAATCTTTTCCTGATAACACATGAAAAGGAGAGGGCCGTGTGTGTGTGTGTGTGTGTGTGTGTGTGTGTGTGTGTGTGTGTGTGTGTGTGTGTGTGTGTGTGTGTGTGTGTGTGTGTGTGTGTGTGTGTGTGTGTTTGTGTGTGTGTGTGTGAGTGTGTGCATGCACATGCGTGTGTGTGTTGGCAGAAAGTATGCGTTCATACCTCTCTGCAGTGAATTTGCTTCCTTATCTCCAATCAGCACATGAGAGGATTCCCGGCGAGCAGCCGTCCCTTTGAAATCCTCCCAGCATGTTTGTTTATGTCAAGCACTCGCATGTTTCAGGGATTACATCTTTTCTTTTCCTTTCCTGAATTCCCCTCCTTGTTAACCTCAAAGGAATTCAACTCCAACGCCCGACACACACACACAAACACTTACATGCACATGTCTACCCTATGGCGAGGATAAAGAAAAGGTAACGCATGCAGCATGATAAAAAGTAAAGATAATTCATTAAAGAAGATTAAAATCGGTAATATAACATCTCCACACTTCCTTATGGTGAGAGTCTGCATCGTACTACCTTCCTCTCCCCTGCCGGTACACAAAATATCTAATATTTGTTGCACTGCAGTTTCTTCAACTGCTTAAATCATCCCTTGGGCTCAATGTTCAGATTAATTAGGTCTTCAGAGAATACTGTTGTCAGACCAGTCAGAGATGCCACTAGAGAGGAACCCAGAGAGACCATTAGAGCCTTGATTGATGTCCACCCAGACAATCCCTGCAAGGGTTGTTCATTTTAGGCTATTAGGCTGCAGTTATTCCCAAGTACACAGAAAGAGTGGCCCCAATACTGCTCATTCATTTCGTATTTATTATTGGGCTGAACCTTTCCTCATGGCTGAGCAACCCGGCACCCTCCAATAAATGTTCCAACTAATTTGCAACAGCTAATATATTTAAAAGGCAATGCAATGATAACCATATATATTATTTATTAATATAATAAGAAAACATTCATTTTTCCTGTAGCTTAAAACACACATACAAACTATGCATTCAGAAAGTATTTGGATTAGTTCCTAGTCAATAGGCTTCCTTTGTTTTCATATATCACCAATTTCCAATGTCATTGTGTGGCTTTTGCAGCCTGTAAACCTGCACAACTCAGACAAAAAGAAACAATCCTGTTCTTAAAGCAACCCCAAAACGGTGAATGAACAGGCAAATAATGTATCCATGCTCTTGCTATTTTATTAAAGTCTGCAAATTCAACCCCTTTCTAAGCAAATAAGACTCAAACATCTGTAAAAATCACAATTGTCAGTGCGATTAGACCCACACAGTTGTTAAGAATATAGTATTGTGTTCTTGCCGCAAAAGCAACATTAATACTTTGTCAAATGGATAATTGCAATAAGGCACAACAAAGAAAAATTGCATTCAGTTGCAAAACTTTATGGAAGAGTTTGCGGGGTTGTGATTCAGGGCTGTACACACGCACTCACAATTTTAACAGAATAATCGTACCATTTGAACCCATAGACACTATAGTCTCCAATTCCTGTCCTTTATATGCACTAAAATCCACCTTTACCACCAATGACTAGAGGTATAACCAGGGATGTCACACTTACTAGATTAAATTGCAAGTGAAGGTAATCCATATCGCAATTATGTTTCCTTCAAAATGCATTTGGCAAAAGAAATTAGTAGCGTAACCACATGTTGTGGGAGATAGGATTTCCAAAGGCTTGGACGGAAAGGAATTGCCTGAATATTGCAGCTTGGTCTTGCCAAGTGAATAATGACTTCTTTTGAAATGGTTTTTACATAATGAAGAAATTTCAAAAATGTCTTCCCAGGTCAGACAAGCTGCCCTCATAAGTTTGTGCCTCAGGCAAAACGGGTTCTGCAGACTCAAACCATGAAGACCAGTGATGCACGCAGGCAGGCAGGTATACAGACAATGAGGAAGTAAATGATTGTAAAAAGAAATTAATTTCGCACACAAACTGAGTCTAGACAGAGAGCCTTATGTTGCAGTTTGTTAATTGATCTGTGTAATTATCAACATTTGGAAACAACCTTGATCACAGGATGAAATCTCTCCCCTGCCTGCCATTACTGCTGTATGAATATGCATGATGAATATATTACAGCCATTATTAAAACACACGAAGCTTGCTGAGTTTTCAAGGTGATGAATTTCTAGGGGCAGACCTTGAGCTACAAACAGAGACGGTTGAGATCAACATGTCAACACACACATTCAGTTTTGTACTAATTGTTGGATTAAACAGAAACATAAGCGAGCAGCAGCGCCAACGCCTTTCCTCACATTGACTCATGTAAATATTTAAAAGATGACAGTATCAAACTTTCCCTTTATGTCACAAGGCAAGAATGTCACTGAAATGTCAAGTCTCAATACGAGCTGGGAAATCTAAAGCAGGACTTACTAGATGCATATCATGGTTTAGCCCGGTTTGAACCGAAGTTAAAGCAGTCAGGTGGAATCCATGCAACGTTCAGCAGACTCAATATATCCCCAGAGTCTGACTCACTCTGAGTCATGCAGCATGTGGTCAGAGAGGTGATGTTTGGGAGGGCTGGATTCCCTATTACACCGAAAAATAAATGATCTATTTGCATTCCTCCGCTACCTCCTGTTACACTGCGGATAATAACCCTGTCAGGGGTGATGAATGTTCTATGTAGATGTATCAAACAGCGTAACATTTGGAAAACAAACTTTGCTGACTCTCTGTGCTGCTGATATGGAAATCGAGCATCTTTATCCATTTCTTGCTTATTTCCTCTCTGCAGCACACCGACTAGACTATCAATTAATCATAGTTTACAGAGACCGCTGCGCTTGTATTTCCATTTATTACAAACCATATATCAACTGTAGGTGTATCTGAGTGGAAGAATTTCAAAAGGTGTGCTTAATTTAGACACCTGTATGTACAAATGTATTTTTTTATGAGGAACCCTGTGTTCCTGTCATGGCGATTTGACAAGGCAACTTCAGAGCAAATATAAATTGGCAATGACAGAGTTATTTGTTAAATTATGTTACAACCCTCCTCACTATCAATTGATCAAGTTTCTACCTGAACGCTTGTCAGTCATGTTGATGAATATTCTTGGGAAATCATTTAGCCTCAGGCAACAGCCTCTTTGAAGTGCTCAAGATGCAGGGTTCAATCTGTGCAAGAGTAAAATTAAATTAGCCACTCAAACATTATCAAGCAACATTTTTTGGGGGGCTTTTTCCCTTCCAGTTTTTGCATATAAATGTTCTGGAAAGACTAAAATCCCAAAGTTCCTCCACAGGGAGTTTGTTTCCTATAAATTCCTCCAACCTATTTGTAGATAAGAGGGGTAATTTGGGGACTATTTATCTGAGAGATCAGCAAAAAGTAAAATGACAAACTGGCAGCCGGCCATAGCTAATGGCAGATAAGAGTGTTAGCAAGCATGACTGCATGATGTTTTCAGTGAGGGAAATCAGGATAAATAAATGCATTTCATATAATTCCATTCATATCTAGTTTGAAGGCACTTCTCTACTTTAAGTGTGCACACATTTGCAAATAAGCTTTAAATGCCCACACAGAATTTGTTTTTCTCTGAAGCAATCAAAAGTCAATATTTCCTTTCTTCTCTTGACATTAAGTTGGAGCTAGTGCTTCCAGCATATTTCTCTGCCTTTTATTTCTTTCTTTAATTCAGCAGAATTAGATGTAGAGGCTTCTGTAATGGCCCCCCGGAGGCATGAAATTATGAGTCAGAGAGAGCAAGGTAATTACTATCAAGACTTTGGGCCTCTACCAAAAGCACATTACCCACTTCAAACGCTGAGAGAGAAATGCAAACACAGGAACGAGATAGCTACTTTGCTTCATAACTGAACCCACTGACCACCCATTTTAATCATTCAGGGGGAATAATGTATGGGAAACATTGTTAAAAGTAATCCTTCTTCTTGAAAGATGCATTTGTGTTGCTTGGAAAGTTTTCATTTATTGTAATCCATTTCCAAACCATAAAAATGTTGTGGCAGAATAGATGTCTGACACCTGGCTTTGTATAACCAGGTTAGGGTTTTTTTCACAGCTTTGTTTAATAATGGCAACAACATAATAATGAAACTAAAAAAAGACTATTAACTATCAATATTACACGGTTTAGTTGAAAATATGCTTCTCATTGGTCAATATGGACCTTCCAAAGGTTGTTTTTTTCATTTTTGCCAACAGACCGTTGCTAAGGAAAACAGAAACGGTTTCTAAGGATGATCAAGTTATTACATGCAGTCGTATCAATCCTCAAAATGATGTCTGGTAAATTTAACCTCAGCTGTCCAGAACATATTTTCGTGTTGAATAATTTTTAATATGAGATCATGACACTTTGATTCATGGTGGCTTAACTGTGCCCAGTAAAGAAAAGAAAAACAGCACAAGAGAAGGGAACAGGTTTAAAGACAGAACGCTGGACGTCAGAGAAATCAGCAGAAGAAGACAGACAGGAAGTAAACACTAATGGGAACAGCAGAAGAAGAGAGGAAGTAAACACTATTGGGAGCAGCAGAAGAAGACAGGAAGTAAACACTAATGGGAACAGCAGAAGAAGACAGATAGGAAGTAAACAATAGAGGGAACAGCGGAATAAGACAGACAGGAAGTAAACACTAACAGGAACACGGTATGGGCTCTAGCAGTGTTGAAAGACTGGTGAATGGAACAGAAAAAGTGAACAGACTTTTTGTAAAATGGTCAAAAAGTGC
The DNA here is from genome assembly GCF_036324505.1 of Eleginops maclovinus. Lineage (NCBI taxonomy): Eukaryota > Metazoa > Chordata > Actinopteri > Perciformes > Eleginopidae > Eleginops > Eleginops maclovinus. Next base: position 19,221,784 of record NC_086356.1, on the reverse strand, counting down.
AAAGGTCAAATTCTGCATTTCAAGCACTAACGAAACTGTTAATGATACGAGTAGTGTATACAATTCATATAAATGGCTGCCATATTTTTAATTATGAATAATGAATCAGTGATGCCCGTGAGCAGCTTCTTACAGTATCACACTAAATGGAAAAGAAAAAGTGAACAGACTTTGAAAGTTACAGGAAACCTCGATCAGTGCTGCTGTCATTTTAAGTTACGTTGTTCTCGCCAAAGTTCAAGACAATGGTACGCAATGAAACAGACTACTTTGTTCTTAGCGGAAGCCATACAATCATTTTTAAATAAATGACATCATGTCTTATCAAAATTGTGAGTCAAGCTATTTAGTACGTGATCATGTATTAAGCAGGATATGTTCAGCGGGGCAGTCTTTAAGGAGAAAAGGGCACATTAGCCCTTACAGAATGTTCTTCAGGGCGATGTACTGCCCTTACACATAGTTGCGACAAATATAGCGCATCTTTATAATTGCAAACCCTTTTCAAACATTTGTACTGTATTTGGAGAATATTCAAGTGTTAAAACTAATGGCATACTCCATCTGCATTCCACGTGACTGTTTAATGGTTTCTCTGTTTTATTAGTTTTTCTTAAATCATCTCTGAGCCTCATTTGTACAGTTCAGAGTCAGCATCGATTCAGTGATGCAACCATTATGCTCCCACCAATCAATATTTCTCAAAAGGCATTTACTACACGCAGTACCACTGTAGGGAGATGATCTCACCGAGATACCTGCTATGACTACACTAGCACAGGCAGGAACAAAAGAAATCCAGAAACAATACCCATGCCCACGAATGATTATATGAGGAGTACTCAATCCCGACCCCAAAGGTAACTATTAAAAATGAAAAAGTGCTTTGCTACTCTTAGAGAAACGGCTTTCGCATGGAGCAGATATTATAATAGTAAATAAAATGGAGGTGGGAGCCTAGAGACTACACACTATGGTTATTAGTTCCCAGAAGCACTTTCTTCTGCAGCGATCTGTGTGCACTGAGAAGCTCATTATTGCACTTAGCAGCTTCTACGTTTGAATACAAGTAAATATGGGACTGTGGAGCCTCGAAATGGTCAAAAAGAGGAAAGGTACTTAGACAATTAAAGGAAAAAATCTGCATTTTAAGGACGAACCACACTCTTAATGGTTGGAGTAGTGTATAAAATTCATATAAATGGCTGCCATGTATTTAATTATGAATAATGAACCAGTCATTCCCGTGAGCAGCTTCTTACACTATCACACTAAATGCTATTTTGTGAGACGAAGCAACATTTTTATTACAGATGGGTGAGCGATCTATACTCCGTCTTATCTTGACTCTCAGGGGTTGGGAGCCGTTCTGCTCTAAGAATAAAATTTTCACCACCATGGAATTGGATCTCTGCTCACTCGGACTCACAGCAGCGAAGCGTCTTGACCTTCAGTTTTAGTTGTTGTACCAGCAACAACAAAAATCTGAACCAGGGTCACGGAGCGAGGTATATACAACAACAAAGAGCTTTATTTGGCCCAGAGTTCCCCTTGAGGGCTCAGCCAAGTGACCCCAGTAACCCAGAGGCCAGTTATTGGTATATTGATCTCTTTCTAACGTACTTTATTTAAGATCTAGAAGGAGAATATTTATTTTAAACCACCTCCTATACTTGGTCAGCGCTTGTGGAAAGCATAATTAGCTTAATGCACAAATTGTAATAAAACACCAAGCAGGGCTCCTGATTGTTTGACCTCACAAGGACCTCTATTGTGTATAGGGTTTTGTTTACTTCACAGAAATATGTATTTGTATTCATACCAGAGGTGAGCATTTTGTATCAGAAGAAACATGCCATCTGCTTAGTTTCCTGCTTTAATTCATTAGTGAACGCAATGTATATGTATTATTTATAAACGTTTAGTTTTGCTGCCAACAGAATTGCACAATATCTGAGACATGTACAGTATATATGTTTGTCAAACAATGAAACACAAATTAAACCTTTTTTTACCTTATGGAACAAAAGCCTATAAGCAATTGTTATGACAAACACTGTTCAACTGTTATTTTTCTTTAAATTAATAAAGGAAAAACAGGTTTATTGAAAAACACAAATTAGAAATGAATTGAGTCCTACATATCAAAGTTTTGACATAATGGGAGAAGCCTGGGAATGAAGAAATCTTGATTAAAAAATGCAAATATTTGGATGTGTTTTGCACCTGTTCAGAGGCAATATTTGTGCCTGTTGCCAAGTCTTCACATTCCTTTAAAGGCCAACTGCTTAAGGTGCTAATTTGAAAGAAAGTTACACAACCTGGAAAGTTATGAAAGCAGCAGGTACAGCACTTGTCTAATCAAATTCCTGCCGATAAAGATAAAGATGGAATCTAATGAATGGCATGTCAGTCGGGGTTACATGAAAGGTATGTTTTATAGACTTTAATAAGAAAGACAGAGTTGGATAATCAGTTCTTCTGAGAAAGCAGCTACCAACGACAAATAAAAGAAGACATTAAGAGGGAATTATCCGTGATTTAAGCGACTGCACCGTACAGTATATCTTGATTGAACCTTTTCATTGAATTCTCAGCGTAATTATCTAATGTCTACAAATATGGGTATTTATACTCACTCAGATTTACAACATCTCATCGTCTTTTAATTACAAGACCCAGCTTTAATCTTCTATTTATTTAAACTATAATAATGTTTGGATGTGTGTATAATAACTCTCATATCCATTTTATTAAATGCTACTGGAATGCCCGAAGCCAGAGGAGGTGTTTACTTAATATTGGGTTTCTTATTTACACAAAACACACAACCTCAAATAAGTTACTACCACTTTGAACACAATGTTTGCTCAAAACAGTAATTAAACACTTTAGAAACTTCTAACTTCTGATGTTCTGAAAGTAATTAGCCCAAGGGAACACGATATGTTTGTTTAATAAAGCTTTTGAACATTATTAAACTTCTGGAAGTATTGCTGCTGGACATTTGGTATGTAACACTAGGAGGTGAATGTTTTTGCTTCAATATTCAATCCTCATTCCAATTAACCTTTCATAAACTACTTCAAGATCTGGGAAGGGTGCTAAGAGAACATATTGAAGAGATAAGGAAAGCAGTTGGACATATGTGTGCCGAGATCATTTATTTGTCCTCCATCACGTCATAGAAACATAGTGTAGGAAATGGCAGGATTTCAACTCATTTCCACAGTGCTTTTAGTTAGATTATAAACTGAGACTGCTGAGGGGGAAGACAGGTATTTCCTAAAGTAGTATAAAAAGTGTAAATCCCAAGTGAAAAAGCAGCTTTTAGACATACATGCAGGTTACTTTCCCAGGTCCTCAGGATGTTATGCTGGATGTTTTTAATATTCAATTCATGGGAAAAGAGTACACACACTCTGCCTGGACAGAATTAGTGTATATGGATACTTTGGGATAAAAGACCAATCCTACGTTTGTTTCTGTTAGCACATACTAGTTCCATATGGGATGTTCGTGATGCTTTTAAATTACGTTGAGGAAAAATGGGCTCAGATTTCGTCGACAGTAATCTCACATCAATAAACAGCTGCTAGCAGTGACCTGCACGGCTTGGGAGGGCAGAGAGGGATCCTTCATGTTGTTGTCTTTTCCACTTTGAGTTCCCAAGAGCAACGTGAGCTTATCTGTGCGTCCTACAACTCATACGGTGGGAAAAAAGTGAATGATAACAGTGGCATGAGTACATCTGGATACATCTCAACATATATAATAACCTGTAACTTCTATTTGATTGTCAGGTGTTTGGAGGGATTATTTGTTCCTTCTTTACAGTGCCTGCGAGGTGATTGACAGTAAACAGAGCGTAACGTATTTGCGAGCAGCGACATGAAAACAGTTCAGGTACAATGAGACAACAGAAAGCAGAAATAGGAAAACCCAATTATGGCTGTGTGTTTATTGTGAGGGATTATCTAGCTCTGTGGATGTTGTTTTTCTTGCTGTACAGTGGCAACACATAAACCGTGTCCACAGTAGTGCGGATACATTTGAAACTGCCCATACTTTATGGCCTTCAGATGGATTTCTTAAAGTTCAACATCCACACTGAAATGTCAAAAGTAACAACAATATTGTGGCAGTGGGATTGATTCCGACAGACTATACCATGTGAAAGCTTTTGACTGAAAGCAGCTGAAAACACAGATGATGTCTGTGACACGTTTTTCCACACACCTCCAGAAGCATTAAATAATGATTTGATTGAGGGTCGTAAATGCTTCCTGCTAGCCTCGGCTAACAGTAACTCCTGTGCAGCCACACCCTCGATCGATAAACAATGCCATGGTGTGACAGCATGAACATAAAGATAAGATAGAAAATAGGCTTCTTTAATGTCGGAGGATATATTTGACAGTGTCTGTGAAGATTGGCAATCATAAGTCAGTGCTTTAAAGATGCAACACCGAGAGACCAGCGATTTCACATTTATCCACTCCTGGAGCATTTTCAAAAGGATTCCTCTTAAGGGATTTACCGGCTTTATAGGCATGAAAGATCAAAATAGAAATAAAGAGTGTCTTTCAAAACCTACAGCCGCAGAAAAAATTAAGAGACTACTGCAGCATTATCAGTTTCTCTGGCTTTATTATTTATAGGTATGTCTTTGAGTTAAACTAAGACGTTTTTTATGTATTCTATGTGTCTCTGTGTCGAAATTCAACAGACACTGGAATGGTTGCCATACATGTAGAGATAAAGATTTAAGAAACATTTGGAGTGGTCTTTTCATTTTTTCTGGAGCTGTACAGTATTTGAATGTGTCTAGATGTGAGTGTTTGCACAAATGTATAACTACTTGGATATGATGGTTAAAATCCGGATCCACTGTCAGATTGAGTCAAAGATAGACTTAGTAACTCAATTAATCACAAAAAAATAAAATGATGGCAATATGAGGAAAACAGGGTTATTTAAGCATATATCCCAACATAATACACACTGGTTATCAAAATAGAAACAAAGAGCATGCGTTTCAAAATATATCTGTACTTTTGTGTCTGTGAATTTTGGGATTAAAAAAAATGATATTCTTTTTTAAAATCATGATGTACTATCAGCTTGAGCAAGTCAAAGTTAGGAACTCAATTAATAGAAAAATGAAATGATGGCAATATGAGGAAAACAGGGTGGTTGAGGTACACAGCACAGCATAATTCACATGACTAGTTATTGCCGCAGTAATGGAATATGTGCTCCACCTTATTTAGCCTATGCAGTGAGTTGATTCCTTATTACCTGCACTCTATAATTTACTCCCTCGTTAGAAATTGCATCCACCTCCGAGCTAATTCCCTCTCTGATGCAGAAGGGTATAAGATGCACGGCGGCAGGGAGCAGATATATTGAGCCTCTCGTTCATACGGTGCATATTGAGTCGTAAAACGTTGCTTGGCATTTGCAATTCAAACACAATGATGCTTCCCCTATTTTATTTCTAAATCGATATTTCCTTTCAGCAGCGTTTTTTGCTGACAAGTCAGTGGGCTGATCAGCTGAATAAGATGCAGCCTTGCATGATGGTTAATATCACAAGTCTATCTCTGCATGTTTGTGTGTGTGTGTGTGTGTGTGTGTGTGTGTGTGTGTGTGTGTGTGTGTGTGTGTGTGTGTGTGTGTGTGTGTGTGTGTGTGTGTGTGTGTGTGTGTGTGCGTGCGTGCGTGCATGTGTGTGTGTGTGTGTGTGTGTGTGTGTGTGTGTGTGTGTGTGTGTGTGTGTGTCTTCTTCTTTAATAGGTTTTTTTCCCATAGTAACTGGAGGAGACAAAACCTTGTGGCTGCTACTCGTCACAAATATTTGTTCCCATGGCAACAGCAGCTTTAACATCAGCTCTTCTTAGTGGTCAGATGATGAGAGTTTTCATCACTTGAACACAGACACTCCCATGTTTACCTCAGGGAAACGTCACATAACACGTCTGAGGTAATGACAGAGAGGCGGTGCGCTCCCTTTATGGGCCACAGCAACAGGCCCGTTACAGAGAGCGCAATGAAATGGAACATGAAAATACTTTTTTATGGTTTCCTGGCACAAAGTGGAAAATGCCTGACTAGTTGGGCCGACCGCACAACAGCTTGTGTGAGTTAGAGAAAATTTACAAACACAAGGGAGCTTTTCCAAAAGCCAATTTAGTACATATTTCTGTAATTTAGAAATGCACTTGCAGTACCTGCCATAGTGAACCAAAGCCAAAGCAGATAACGTACCTTTCAACACTAGGCAATTCAACGTGTTTCACAAAAGGAAAACATTAAGAGCACCCTACTATTTTTCAGAATGGATTTTTTAAAGTAGGATCTTTCAAAATTGGGAGAATTTTTTTTATTTTTTTTTATTGGTTTTGCTTTAAAATTCAGATATTGTTTCCTTAAGGGGGCTGTCACATACTGTTAGTACTTAAATGTTTAATACTGGACTAGGTCACCCTCATAAAGGGAGGATACAAAAAATGTATCATAAACGTGTGTTTGCCAGAGATTTACACTGTTGCCCATAAAGTTGTAATAATTCTGTCTTCAGACACATTCCTCTTTTGTTTCCCTATTTACACACACAATCATTTCATGAGAAGAGGTAAACAAAATAGTGTGTTCCAGCGGGATGGGCAACTACCGAGTCCCGGAAGTAACATGGAGAAAAAAATACCGTAGCCTACTTATGTGACATGGATCAATATTTTTGCGAGATCTCGCAAAAGGTAAAACTTGTCACCAAACTACGGAGGGACACATTACGTTTTACTTTGAGCTTGGGCTCGAGTACACTGAAATTAGGTCCGCTTTGAAAATGAGGCATAACATAACAGTAAGTGTAAGACATTTGAAGAGGATTCTGGGAACTAAATCGTGGGAAAATATATTGCGATCTGGGGTCCTTGTGGAGTTTATCCGAACTCAACTCCAATACTCTGGACAGCTTCACGCTATAGGTGGATGTACGCGAAATGCCGGGATCACGAGTGAGGAAAGAGGATGTACGTCTCCTCTTGAAGGACTAGGCCCCAGAGGCGTGATTCTAAGGCAGGCAAGACGGCTTAGCCTGCCTCTCTAGCTACGTGTGTGTCAGCTGATTCCTCAGCATCTTTTGACAACTAGCCTGCTACTAAGTAGCACTACTAGGGACAGTTAAGTTAAACTCAATGGTGTGGCGGGGGTGATTGAGATGGGTCTGACCAATGTTTCCCAGTAGCGCTAGTGCTAATGGTAAAATAACGTACGGACTTGTCGGGACCGAGAGAAACACAAGTGCTATATGAAATGCGCATGTAAGATTGTGATTGAATTAAATATCTTTGTATGAGTCTAATGAAGAGTAGTGCTAGCTAGCCAACCTACGTCTGGTCACCTTATCTAACATTGAGTAGCACTAGCTGTCTTGGCAACATCACACTTGGAAAAGACGTTTATTTAGTGGTAGTGAAAAAAAAAGAGGCTAGAACATTTTGCGAGATCTCGCTAGCACTACTCTTTATTAGACTCATACAAAGATATTTCATTCCATCACAATCTTACATGCGCATTTCATATAGCACTTGTGTTTCTCTCGGTCCCGACAAGTCCGTACGTCATTTTGATTTTACCATTAGCACTAGCGCTACTGGGAAACATTGGTCAGACCCATCTCAATCACCCCCGCCACACCATTGAGTTTAACTTAACTGTCCCTAGTAGTGCTACCTAGTAGCAGGCTAGTTGTCAAAAGATGCTGAGGAATCAGCTGACACACACGTAGCTAGTGTCCGGAGTCTGCATTCACTAATTGAAAGAGGCAGGCTAAGCCGTCTTGCCTGCCTTAGAGTCACGCCTCTGGGGTCTAGTCCTTCAAGAGGAGACGTACATCCTCTTTCCTCACTCGTGATCCCGGCATTTCGCGTACTATAGAGCTCCTGCAGATGATGTCATATGCTGGTCACGTGACGAGATACGACAGGGGCAGCCATTTTGGCAGTCATCGCGGCAGTAAATTGACAGGCACTGGCAGACTGTCAAGGATGGTGGATAACTGCTGTGCACCAGGTTGCACAAATAGGCGTGGGAAAAAGAAAGGTGTATCGTATTATCGCATTCCTAAAGACGCGGAGAGGAGGGAGAAGTGGATTGGAGCGATTAAAAGAGCCAGGAGCCTTCAGAAAAAGACTGAAAGATGGGACCCCCCGGCCGTTGGCTTTCGCTTATGCAGTGATCACTTCATATCAGGTGGGTGAAGGAATACAGTACAATGCTACAAAAAGTTTCTGGTCAGTTTAATTAAATTTAATTAGTTTAATTTAAGAAGTAGCACCCAGTTATTATAGCTAACGGACACTGTGATGTCCCTTTTTAACTCAACAAGTGTGGCTCTGGCGCAGCCTAGCCAGTTAGCAAGTTAGCTTGTAGCAAGCTAGTGGTAAACAAACCCGTGTTGAAATATTCCTTCTTATTTTGTAGGGAGAAAGAGTGATAATCCGTTGAGTCCGGATTTTATCCCCTCAATTTTCGATTACCTTCCATCTCCAGAGAAGAGGAGACATAAAACGAGACTGGAGGTTTTTAACAGAAGGCAGAAGGCTAAACTGCACAAAGTAGAGCAGGCAAAGATATCTGCAAAAAGCTAAAGATAAAATCCAAGCTAAAAAACATGCTAACGTGACACTTCCGTAGCTAGCCAAGCTAATAAACAAACAATGCTAACGTGACACTGCCTATCAAACTGGAATAATTTAATACTTACCCTTGCAGTGATGATGCCGAAGTTTTTGGATGTAAGACTCCACAGTTGAATGTTGTTTACGAAGCCGGACTGACACCATTTGTAAGCCTCCAAGCTTTTGTACGCTCTGAGGGAGTCTCCTGAGTACACTGATGGAAAGCTTACAAGATAGCTGTGGATGTCTGCGTAGCGCAAGTCGGGTACATCGTCTTCAGAGCAGGAGGTTATGCTCTTGAAAAGCACACCGGGTGAATTATATGGGTCGCTTATATTTAATCTCTCTAATTTTGTACTATAAAGCCGAATTTCACTTGAATTAAAATGAGAAGTATACTCGCTCGGTAAGAAAACACTGGCACCGGTGGTCATGTTGACTGCCAAAATGGTGGCTCCCAACCAAAAGTCACGTGACCGCAGGAGCTCTTGGAGTTGAGTTCGGATATACTCCACAAGGACCCCAGATCGCAATATAATTTCCGGCGATTTAGTCCCATTTCCGCCAGAATGCTCTTGTTTTACACTTACTGTTATGTTATGTTATGTTATGCCTCATTTTCAAAGCGGACCTAATTTTAGTGTACTCGAGCCCAAGCTCAAAGTAAAACGTAATGTGTCCCTCGGTAGTTTGATGACAAGTTTTGCCTTTGGCGAGATCTCGCAATAGTATTTTGCGAGATCTCGCAAAAATATTGATAGATTTCACTTAAGTACGGTATTTCTTTTTTTTTCTCCATGTCACTTCCGGGGCTCGGTAGGCAACAGTGTAATTCCTGCAATTTATCAAAATCCAATGGAAAAATCCCAATCCTGACTTTTGGGTCGGCCTAGAAAAATATCTCTGCACAACATTTTGACACCTATATAACACTAACAAATGCTTACATTTTTTGATATTGCCAAAAGGGACCCGGTATTTGGGGAAATGTCACAAGACCGAAATGAAATGTATTTGTTTATCAGTTGAATTAACAGGGACAGCACATAATTTCTGTGAATGTGTCACGAAGGACTTTTTTTTATCTGTAGTCCCTAGACAGATGTTGTAAAATCACCCTAAAAACAAATTGTATGCAAACATGATATTTAAAAAAGTCCTTATTAGATAAGAATGATTAGTTATGATGTTCTTTGCAGATCCAAAGTTGGGAAATTGTTTATATCCATTACCAGAATAAGCTCAAGGGAATGGGGTTTCTCCATTCCTACCCTATACACTCTATTATTATTACCATTCTATAATAGCACAGTGTCGACCAACTCTTGTTCTTCTGTCCCTAGGTAACTGAGTGTGTTTATATTTGCAGGACAGACCAAATCAAAGCAAAGAGAAGATGTGACAAACCCCACAAGTCTGAGAAATTCCAGCAGTCAAACAGCGTGAGTGTGTGTCTGTGTGCTTTGGCATGTTTATACACATGTTCTCACAAGTATCTTTGACTGTTTGTGTAAGAGAATCTCTTTTAGCATCCTGGGTTGTGTGTGTGTGTGTGTGTGTGTGTGTGTGTGTGTGTGTGTGTGTGTGTGTGTGTGTGTGTGTGTGTGTGTGTGTGTGTGTGTGTGCGTGCGTGTGTGTGTGTGTGTGTGCGTGCGTGCGTGCGTGCGTGCGTGCGTGCGTGCGTGTGTGTGTGTCATGGGAAAAGACAAGAGACAAAAAGTGAAGGTAGTGTGTTGTGTTTGTGTGTGTTGGCTAGTGTTTGTTGATTTGATGGAGGTGTCGAACCACCCGGAGCTAATGGCGACACACAGCTGTGGCAATTTACCCAAACACCTCTCAGGAATTTAAAAGGAGGTATTACGAGGAAAGATGAAAGAAGAGGAGAACAACATCGTCAAAAAAGGGAGCTGTTCCTGGCTTCTTCAGCAAATTTTTTAAATGCTACCTTTCTGTTCACATCACTTTGAGTCCCTCTGTTAGTGTGAGGGTGTTTGTACCTCGGTCTGTGAGATGCTGCAGATCATTATCATGTTCTTCCAACTCGTTTCAGGATGAAGTTAAGGAATTCAGAGCGGAGTTGTGATATTTCTCCCAGCTGTGTTAAACCAGCATAAAGTGATTCCTTTAACAGCTATGAGGGGATTTTGTCTGTGATTGAACACGGCTGCTGGTATGTCTGTTATGTAATGTTTGAATATAAGTTGTTTGAAAATGCAGAAATGTCATTAGTTTGCAAAACTGAGATTATTTAACACCTGTATCACAATAACATTGGATTTTAGGACCAATGTTTCTTTGACATGTAAAAGCATTTCTGACAAATACTATTCTTTATTTAACCCTCAACATTGTATACTATCACCCAAAATGAATACTTCATGTCTTTCTTCATGAGTTTAAGTTGATCAAATCTTTTTAAATGAATATATGCCTATTAGTGCATAATCTTTAGGCAAAGGGAATATATTTAGGTGGCAGAAACAATCATACTTCATGCACAAACATATACTGAATAATATAGTGCTTCTTGAATGTGAAATAATGACTTTTTTAATGACATATTCCCACCATTGTAGCAAGAAAAGCTTCCATTGCAACCTTAGTTTTGGCATAACCAGCAACACAGAAGAAAGATGTGTGTGTGTGTGTGTGTGTGTGTGTGTGTGTGTGTGTGTGTGTGTGTGTGTGTGTGTGTGTGTGTGTGTGTGTGTGTGTGTGTGTGTGTGTGTGTGTGTGTGTGTGTGTGTGTGTGTGTGTGTGTGTGTGTGTGTGTGGTAGTAGTAGCAGATTGATTGCATGAAATCAGGTGCCATTCCTCCCCTAGCCCCACATTAACACTGATTGAAGTTTATTTTTCACCAAAGCTACCTCTTCAAGGGGAAATCTAGCCAAAAGGTATACTTGTGGGCAGTCAATGACTGATTAGTGTGTGCATCTATACATATATGTGTGTGTGTGTGTGTGTGTGTGTGTGTGTGTGTGTGTGTGTGTGTGTGTGTGTGTGTGTGTGTGTGTGTGTGTGTGTGTGTGTGTGTGTGTGTGTCGTGCGTGCGTGCGTGACTTGATTGGAGTTTGTTCAAATGAACAAGAGAAAGAACAGGTTAGGAGGATAATTAAAGTGCATAGAGAATTAACTGGGGGTCAGACTTGAACATAAGAAAGTAATGCTGCTCTCTCTTTAAGGTCAATGACTGATTACCTGTGATATGGCGATATCACAGGTAATCAGATATGTTGTTAAAAGGGCCTCTCTTGATCAGCTCTGTGTGGGAAACGTGAGTCTTTACTGTAGAAAGGGTATTACTGTGTGCTCAGTAATACCTTTTGTTTAATTTTCCAATCACATAATTGATTGATTTAAGAACAATTAGCACCTCCCAAGCAGCCTCTGTGCCGCGGGTTTCACTAATGGCTGTAATGTAAGTGTTATATAGGATAGGGTTTCATATTGGTGATGGATGGTGGTGTTTGGAGGCCTATTTGGTGGTGGAGGTATATTAATCATTGTTAAAGACTGCCTAAATGCTTTCCCTATACGCCCACGTCATTTAGACTCCTGGGTGGACAGTGTGCGTAACACTGAGGGACCCACTGCTGCTCGTACTCATAATGAAGCACTTACTCACCCTGCTGCCAAGAGACTGCAAGGTCACGGTGAGCTGTTATAGTCAAGGGGGGGCAGTTTACAAGCATACTGAAGGGCAAACTGAAGTATACACACATGACAACACTGTGATATGGGGATGCCTCAGATGCATATACAGTATTGTACCATTAAAAATCACGTAGCATTGGGCGATATATTGTTAAATTGCCAGTATATTTTGGCAGGTGTGTGTGCGGGAAGGAAATGCACAGTCGAGTCCTCACATGTCATTTTCTGCGAATGCAATTATACAAAGGTTGTTGATAAAAACTGCACAAAATCAGCAACCCATTTTTTTAAACCGTATGTAACCATTAAACCGTCGGATCCTAAAAAAGCAATTTGTTGGCTTTTTCTATGTGAAAAGATTCTATAATTTCATAACATAACAAAATGCAGTTTTGATTTGGGATTATGTTCCAAACTATGTATGGTTCTGAATAGTTTTGCAATTTACCAGATTCCAAGAAGTTATTGTACCCAGCCAAGAAATAATCTGGCCCATAAATCACAGTAAAACAGCTTATTGTGTTTTTACTCCTTGTTTTTGTATGGATTAAGCCATTGTCAACAACCAATTCTTTCTACCTTCAGCTTCATCGTATACCATGAAGCTGACTTCTTCCAGCAGTTTCACCGAATGCTGAAATTGCACGTAAATCTCTAAGAATTAATCCAGGTCTTAGTATACAGGGCTCAAATTACTTTTTGGTCTTGAAAATATCAAAAAGACTCACAGATTGCGGTTGTTATCATTATTGTGCTTGTTTTCGACATGAGGATTACAGAGGAGCACGCACAAAGCCTTCATATTCTTTACAGCATTCTGCAGCTCACAGATGGCAAATATAATGGCTTTCATATACATACAGCCAGAGCGTGACAGAGAGAGAAAATCTGAATTCCTTATTAAGAAAAATCTTCAAAGTAAGCATTCATAGAGAATGTCACTGTATTAGCTTTGCTCAAGTCGAGGCACAGGTTTTTAGAAACAGCTAGGAACATTATGAAAAAAGCTGTTTGATTTGAACCCAATCAACACTCAGCACATCAGTGACTTCCTGCATCGCTTATGCTAAAATGGAAGATGGTGTGTTTGACGAAAAAAAAAAAATGTAATTACCTTAACTTGAAAGGCAACATCAATCGGTCCTCTTGAGCAGTGTGGGTTTGGTTTGCAATGCTAGAAAACAAGTGCAACACCACTCCAAAATATCCTTAGTGTCTTATTTCACACAAATAGATTCAAAAGAAAAGTAAAGAAGACCGATAGTGTAGCTATTCTGTGAAAAAAACGATGCTTGGATCTAATGGTTGGAATGGCTGGTAGCTGTTACGCAACCAAAAGTAAGTTCCTACTATTGTATTGCATGCATTTCACATACATAGTTATAATGCACTGACAATTACTGCAGTCTGAAGATACATGTGTGTTGTTGAAAGTTGCTGATACAGAGAAGATGAAGATTAAGCGAAAAATACATCAAAAACAATTCTAGAAAAATGACATGGAGTTCATAGAGTGTGGATGTCTGAATATTGTATTTAGCTGGATAAAGACAAACCACCCTGCTGTGAAACAGTGTGCTGCATCATTAAAGTCAAGACAACAACGACTAATCTTTTAATATGGTTTCTTCATTAACATGTATTAAATGATGTCTAATAACCTATTCCTTTCATGTCATAGCTTTTTGTTGCGCTCGGTTTCGCTGCGTCCAGTAATGGTTGTTAAGGTTGGAGCTTTTATCCAATCATATTTCAGTCAGAATGTGTTGCTGGGTCAAATAAATGCACCGAGGCCTTCAGAATCAGCAGTGCGGGCCTTTAGTTTAAAGTAAATACCAAAAAAAACGTTGCATTGACCAATTAGATTCCGAGTTGGCAACACCGTGGCCATCTAGCAGGCGTACGATGATGTTGGCATTTTCACGTCTTTTGATTGTCAGCAGTAGCCAGCACTAGCGTGTGTAGCAACCTGTTAGCAAATGGCATCTGTAGCGTCCTTAGCAACCTGCACAAGGTATAACATTTTCCTGAAGATTTTAAAGCAGTTCAACAAACAATGGCTGACCGCAGAGAAATCAATTTGGTGGCTGTAGCAGTGGCTGCAGTGACAGGAGACTTGTTGAATTGTGTTATTTGGGTTTATTTCTTTAGTAGGGCATTCATTCTCGCTACATTAGATACCTGTGTGTACCATGGTTTCTATAGCCTTGACATCATAATAATGGTATTGAGAGGAGGATTTATTCAGGTAGGAAACTACTGAAGGCCTAAGTGTGAACTGCACAACCCGCTAAAGGTGTAAACCCATGAATGAAGCTGTGGTGCACACGATATTGTAGTCTAGGTGTTGTTCTTCTATGCTCTAACCTTTTCAGAGAATAACCTACAGCCTTTGCCCTTTTCCATTGCAACTTTTCCAGGAAGCAATGGAAACACAGCAACAAGGTGCAAAAGGGACTATAAGCTCTTAATGTTAGTTCATGTGGCACCCTATAAATTGACACTAAGTGGTTGGAAACAGACACAGGGTGCACCTGCAGGCCGCTTCACACTGCTATAAAGATGAGGGAGACGTTTTCAAAGTGAAATAGGCCTTTAAGCCACAAAAACATAGCTTAAAGATCCTGAAAATGTGGATGCATATCCTAAGTATTTCTGTGTAACATTCAATGTTTATGGCTAAATAAACAATACATGTTAAAAACCTCTTTAGCTATTATTTATTAAGAGTCTACCTGCTAAAAAGTGACATTCTTATTCTTAAGTAGAATTTATCAGTAAGTGGATGCTCTCTTGGAAAAATGATGTGAGGGTTGAGCAGCATTGCTTAACGGTACTATAATCTGTTTTTTATAAACTCATATTAATTTGAAATTCAAGTTGGGAACTCATAAAATCAGTATGAATTATTGTTAAAGGTTAAAATGCAGTCCCGCATTTAATCTTCAAAATTGTAATATATAGGTAAAAAATACGTATTTATTTAAAGTATGTCAATATGAGGATCAGGTACTGCTCTGTCAGTGTCCCTGTGGCCCTCCATCCATCAGACCCAATGACCTGCCGCCCCCCCCCCCCCCACCACCACCACCAACACACACACACACACACATACACACACAAACACACCGCCTGCCTCTTGAAATGAATTACATTTCCTGATAAACAAAAGAGTCTCAGCGTGGAGCCTGGAAACGGCCTGTGAGTGCATAGCAACAGGGATGACAGGGAGACTGAAAAATAGCTGTGCGTAGGACCATTTCTCAGTGACCCTGGAGGTCAGAGGCGGAGACCTTAGTTAACACTGCCTGCAACACTGTGATGCCCCAGACTCTTTTTTTAGATTGAAGGAAATAGAAACTGGGGGCTGATTTAATTGAGGATATACCTTAGATTGGATACTTATAAATAGAACCCCCTGGAAACTAGTGTCATCAGAACACAACGTAGAATTGATGTGTTCAAGTCAGGTTGGGGTTATTCCAAATGATTCAAGTCAACATCCACGATGTAATTACTCCCTCGAACTCTGACACTGATGTCAAACTTGGATTGGATCACGGATGAGAAACAGCGGGGATATCACACTGAATGCTAAACCGAAAGAGATGTCGTCAACAAGAAAAAGTGCTAATACGGTTGCATTCTGCTAACTGTATCGCAAAGGCTCACAGGGGCAGCTAGCTCACAGAAGCGGCCTGCGGTATAAATGACAATAAAAGCTTTATTAAATAATTAAAGAGGGCATATATTTATTTTCAGGTTCATTTGTATTGTGTGCCTCTACTGGGACATGTCTCCATGCTTTAATGTTCCAAAAGGTCTTTATTTCTGTCATTCTGCCTGAGCTGCAGCACCTCTTTTCAACCTCTGGGGATTTTAGCCTTAGCAGACCATTTACATGCACAAAAACCTATAAACACACAACAGGAAACGGCCCCTTGAACCATAAAAAAGCATAACATGGATTTCTTTGGAAAATGGTACATAGTTTCTTTTAATCCTGACTCCAACGCAGCCCTTAACAAGAAGTTTCTTCCCTACACTACCTTCCATTCCACAATCCATTTGAAAAAGAAACTACCCAACAGGTCCAAAACTTGAACAGAAATTGGTAAAAATGTACTGCTCATGCGGTGCTCCTATATGTGCAGTGAGATGTTGTCATTCCAGGGTAAAAATAGCTCCAGGTCCCCTAAGACTTTCCTCTACAAACCTTCAGAAATGGTTCCTAGAGTGCATATATATTTATTCATGATACCTGTCAAACAAAGAAGGTAAAAAGACCTACTCTGCTCTGACTGAACCCTCTCAAATGATACCACAGACAAAGAGAAATATAAAGAGAGATGAAGGCAGAACAACACAGCTTGAAGGTCATCCAGAACCAGCTGACTCCTCCACTCCCGTCTGGACGTCACCTCTGGAAAAGGTCATCTTTAGTCTGAGCTTCCGTTTCTAGGTCTCGCTTTTCTGTCTTTTCTCGCTGTTGTGAATGACAATCCATTACACTCCTCTCTGTGGTTTTATCATAACCAGCTCAACCTTTGACCCTGGATTTCACAAGCTCCCCTGACACGGAAGGCAGTGGTCACTCATGTGGAAAATACTCTTACCCATCCATATTTCAAGAGTTTCTGAGAAATGAAAGTGTGAAATAAGCTCAGAGTATGATTCATTTACTGAAGAATTAAGTGAGTCACCCCGAGAGAGCTGATGGATTGGGTGACATCATGAGCTGAACCGTCATTTCGAAACTAGCCGGGGTTCGCTTCGCTTTCTTCTACAAGTGTGACAGTCTCATTGGGAACAGTTGACAGAGTTCTTTTAATAATTTAGCGGCAAATAAAAGCCATATTGCAGAAAATTGCCTTCACTGCACCATCAACTCCTTACTGCTGGAATCTTAATGAAGTCAAGGGTTAAATCAGTTTTAGAGAGCGTGACTTTAAAGAAAAACATTACATCATCAACTGAAGGGCTTGTGGTTCCTATTATAGACGTTTCCATATAAATGCGTTTGACTAGCTTCTAGCATATATAGTAAACATGACAGCTCTAACACCTGTGTAATGGAATGGCAAACTGTATTTATAATTAGAACTCCAAGCATGAAAACAGCATTCTCAAAACGTTTCTCAGCACTGTAAATGCAGAGGACGGGAGGATTTATAGACCTTATTTCAACAGCATTTTAAGATGTGTTCCTTGTGTGAAATGCACACAGGTTTTACTAGCAATCCACAGTGACAAGCAAGATAAATAAAAGAAACGACACTGCAGTCTGTTGCATGTGGAAAGACCTTCAGAAGAGAATGAGAGCATCGGTTTTTGTTGTTGTTGTGCTTTCAGAGACCTCTGGCCAAACTGCAGAATAAAGGTGTCAGGAGCTAATACAAAAGTAGAATCAAAAAGATAAATCTCTTGTCTCTGCCATTGCGGATAGTCTAAGATGCTCTGAGCTGTGCTTTGGAGGTCGATAATAGCTTGAACTATTGTCGTGATCCCTCTGCTCTATAGTGATTGTTGTCTCTAAGAGAACCATGATATTTGTGAATGCATCAGCGTGTCCATTATGTTGTGTTGGGCTCTCCTGTGACCTGTTTCAAGTTAAAATTATATAATTACTACTCTAGTTTTTTTAATCGGAAAAAGGCTTCATGATATCCTCCACAACAGCTATATCAACACTACAAAACATAATTTGACAATTTTAGCAAAGTCTGATGGTCTCTCAAAAACATTATTTGGTGTTCGGGTCTGGGCAGAACCAGCAGTTTATTGTTGTGGGTGACTCTGGGTCAAATTTGGTCCAATTGAGTTTCATGTTTGACTCTAGACAACGCCATCCCCACCCCCACTGTAACAATCATTTATTTGCAACATGCACCTGGTCTCCCAATCCCAATGACTCTATTATAGTTAGATGACATAATTACCTACTCTCTTCATATAGGGAATTAAATGTAATGTGTTTTTGGGTCATACATTTTTTTTTTTTTACAGTATTGTACGGTTATGAATTGGTAATAAGTTAGTTGCGATGTGCTAAAAACAATATTGGATGATAGTCATTATTGTTGAGTGTTTTGGACTGAGTTAAATCATGGGTCAAAATTGACCTGCGTACACCATGAACAGCTTTCGAAACAACACAAGGGTTGAAAAAGTACAACATGTAACATTTGTGCATTAACATGTATGTTCTATATTTTCTTGAGTTGTGTACTAACAATACCCAAAAGGGTTAGGGTCATTTTTAGCCAAGCCAATGGTCCATTTCATTTGTTCTCCTATAGTGATATCCACTTTGAGCAGTGTGTTCTCTGCCAAAAGTTGTATGTAGTTTCCAGCCACATTTTTACAATATGCCTTTAAGATCTTGACGTTTTAACCGATAGATTTTATCCAAATGAGGGATTTTGGTAATAAGACTTTTGAATCTTGAGAAATCACAAACACAAGCAAATTTTAGTGGTAGCCAAAAAAGTGTCTGAGCAACAACAATTTTGTTTGATGATATTTCAATCGCCAGTTCTGATTGTGTTTGATCTCTCAGGATGTTTTTGCTCCTGGTAGAAACCTCCCAGAAGAATGAAGGAATCATAACCAATAAAAACTGACAGCAATGTTGGTGAAGACAACAACTCCCATGATCCATACTACTACAATATGCCACCAAACTACGTCTTTTGTTATTGTTTTAAATAAATATAAAACCCTGGCAGTGAAATGCATATTTAACTTGTTGAGGGAGTTTAACTTCCCTCTGGTCAACAAAGAGTACGCAGAATTCACAGTTCTCCACTTTCTTTCTCAGAAGCAATTAAAAAGAATATGATTTCACAAATACCCAAAGCAACCACACTCACATCCTCCCCCTCCCTGTCCGTCCTTGCAGCTTCAGTGCAGACATGTGTGGGCGGTTATTGTTGTTTTGATGGAGCTAATTTGAATATTGGTCTGCGGTTTGTGCCTTTGGATTTATTCTCCAAACAATATCAGGGGCATTTGTTTGTGTCTGAGCCTGAGTGACTCTCAGCAATCACACTGACAGGAGTTTTTTCATTTTAGATCACGACAGATAATGCACACACAAGCTCTGACAATTAACAAACCTGTTTCTGCTGAATGCTTACTAATTATCTACACTAACCTCCCTTTTGTAATTAGCATCTTGGGAGGAATTCAAAAACTTAGACAGCGACCTGGTTGTTCAGGTTGTTTCATTGTAAAGCATTGTTTCAGTGTTGTGTTAACCATCCTGCTGAGAGACCTCTCTGAGAAGGAACAGCAGAGCTTGTTCCATGCCACAGTCACAGTATTATTATTTTTTGAAGTGAAATGTTAGGGTGAATTGACTTGCAGATATATAGATCAACATTCATTTTTCACATCTAGAAAATGTAGTGCAGTGCATTGTGGGATTGTTAGCAGAAGGTATTGCTCTATATAACAAATAGGGAGTCATTGCATCCACTCGCACAAACACAACACAATTTGCTGCAGCTATTTCTTTTCAAAGAAAAGACTGGTAGTCATTGCTTTTATTTTTATCTGAGATACTTTTTATGGGCGATACAGCATCAAACCTGTCTTTGGTAAAAAGAATTGCCTTACTGTGTATGCAATAACAACATCAAGATAGAACGAAATGGCTGACGAATAATTGTTCAATTAAAAAATAAGTAAACAGAGAAAGGCATTGTGTAATATGTTAGCTAGTTCATGTGTTAGCATGCAATGCACTCTCAATAAAGTACATTGGCACCAATTATACACATCATCGTCTGTTAAGAAGTCTTGGAAAAGAACTTCTGCATATCTGAAGAAAAACTGGAAAGCCTGGCAACAGTTTCCCCTCCTTTGTCTGTATCGGTGACTAAGTGAATTGTGGGTAATAAAAGCACTTTGCTTTGACAAGGAAGAAAAGACTGTAGAAACAAACTAGCCAAAACAAAGCAGTTAGAGCTCAATCAAACTTGCTTTAACCTTGTGTAACAGACTACTGGTGTTTTATTAAATGATTCATTCTCTAGGAATATTAATTTACAACTGAATCTTCTGTGAAATGACTTCCTCTCTCTCACACAACAAGCAAACAGGAACAAAGCCGTTAATAAAGATGTCCTCAAACATGACAAAAGATGTGTCTTTTTGCTATATCTGTTGGACATTAAACCTCACCTATTATGCTAAATCCATTTTGGGTTCGGCAATCATTAACCACTAACCAACCAAGGTAATACCCGCCCTCCTTATCACCTGGCAAACTAGCTGCAGTCTAGCTACAGACACAGAATCAGCACTGTTGGAACAGGGATGAAACAGAGGGCATGCTTCAATGCACGATCTGTTTGGTATTTCAGTCAAACACTTCAGAGACATGTTTGTACAAATCTGAGACTTATATAGTGGAAAAAGTGTATAATAGGCAATCTTTAAGAGATATCAGCAGCAGGCCATTGTGTCCCAGCTATTCAGTGGCAGTGCAGTTACATTCCTGCTTGGGGCAGAGAGCCCTGTGCTGCACGAACTATCTGTGTGCCAGCCCAACAGGTTTGACTAACCTTTCACTCTCTCCTGACACCGACACACTGCAGGGGTTAGAGGAAAAACTACACACAATCCAACCTCAAGTGTAACTCTTCCAGAGAGCCATCCACCTGCAGGCTTAATAGGAAAGCTCTTCATGTTTTATTCACCAGTCAGGTGTATTGTTACAAACTTAAAGAAGAAAAAGAGTATTTCAGTAAACCTCTGAGAGCTGTTTTGCTCTGTGATATAAAGTACACAGCCTTAACACTGCTGCTCTTTTTTTAAGTGCAGGGTTGATCAATTGCAGATCAGCAGAGCTCCGGTGAGCTTAGTGCAGTTGTGTTACACAGACCAAACCTGGCTTCCTGTGTATTGACTTCTAACCTCAGATATAGTGAGGATTTAAATGCAGCCTGCGTATTGTGCGAATGTTTGAGAAGATCATAGATGGTTTTGATGACGCTATTGTTCATGTGCACCATGGATTTGTGTTTCGTTTCAACAAAAAACAAAGGATTCCTTCAGAAGAAAAGCATAAGCCAGGTGTATTGTACGAGTTTGTACAAATGTGTGTGTGAATCAGCACCAGTATCGATGTCAGTGCATGTGTGTTTCAGCAAAGTGTGTTGATTTGCACACAAGTATGCAGCAGGAGTCACATACAGCTCTGAAAAGGCTAACAGAACAAGTGTTGTCTTAGAGAAAAGTCAGTGTGCAATTTCATTGACTTTTGGCAGCTAATAATTATAAATAATCTAAATATAAATCATTATATAGGATGAACAGAGGAGACTGTCATGAGGATGCCTCGATTGGGTTAGAACATGACAGTGAAAAATCTAAAAAACAACAAAGCTTCAAATTAGTTTTGGGCAATGTACATTCATGTACGATGGATAAAGAAGATTTCTGGCAAGCACACAAACACACACACTCAGAGTGAAGGTTAGCCAAGGACTGGAAGCTATCTGATGCTGTGCTGTGATTTTTCTAACCTCCTTGTTGATTTACAGCAGCTGAAATGGGCACAAACACTCCACCGCGAAGCAGCGCGATAAACTTATGACCATATCTCATAGCGCTGCCAAGGCTCAGCAAATTAAATGGATTTATCTTTAAATCAGTGACGTTTACTTCTAATGTATCCTTGTATCCAGCTGGGGCAAAGTATTTACATCCCATCCCTCATACATTCATGCAACCTCCACAGAAGGGCAACTCTGTGAGGGAAAGTTACTAAGGAACAACACTGACAAGGTTTGGTTTCAACTTCTAAAGGAATAGTCCAACATGATGGGAAATCTGTTTGTTTTTGCTCTTCTGTTTAACGAAGTATTGATAATTGAAACATAATAGTATTACTAACTGGAATAAGTATACAGATGTTAATTTGACTAAATTGATATTTTAAAATGTGACATTGTAGACTTGCAACTTAAAAATAGGCATAACCTTTAAGGTGCAAGCCTTTTTAATGATACAAATTG
This sequence comes from Eleginops maclovinus, assembly GCF_036324505.1. NCBI lineage: Eukaryota > Metazoa > Chordata > Actinopteri > Perciformes > Eleginopidae > Eleginops > Eleginops maclovinus. Next base: position 19,199,417 of record NC_086356.1, on the reverse strand, counting down.
GTCAAAACAGTGACAATAGTTACATCAGTCCATAATGTATATAGCATAAAAAGACAGAATTAAATTGAATACATTTTCCCCATTGAAACCTGTACCCTAACCAGCTATTGGGTCATTATGGGACCGAAATCCAATTAGGGTAATGGTGCTTTCCTTACTGGAAGCTAGCAGCTAGCCTGGCTCCTTTCACAGCTAAACATTCTGCCTACCAGCAACTCTATGCTCAGCAAGTAATATGCTGTTTACTTGGTAAATGTGTAAACAAACTACTGTATACGACAGGAGCTAATTGCTTAAGAGGTGCTGGTAGGCTTCTTTTTTTTGTCATTGAAGAGTGAACCAGAATAGTGTTTTCTAACATGAGTTCAGTCTTTATGCTAAGCTTAGCTAATCTAATCAACTCCGGACTCCAGCTCCCAAAGTTAATGCACAGACATGAGTGTCATCAATCTTCTCATCTAAAGAAATGAATAAATATGTTCAATAAATGTAGCATTATTTGTTCAGGGCCAATTAAACATATGAAAAAACAGTATAAAGTTAATAGGAATACACTTAAAATTGTTAGACAGGCTGTCTAGAAGTTTTATATTTTCAATTTGTTTAACAAACCAAGGCAAATAAAAAGATACTACCAAGCCAAACTGTATTCAAACTGAGAAAAGTTTAAGAACCTTTGGTATGTGTCGCCCTTCAGCAGCATTTTAAGAAAAGCAGACAGGGCCCCACAAAAAAACTTAAAAAATCCAAAATATAAAACAATCTGTGTCTGTCAAAAGTGATCTTTCCATAGAATATTTTTTTATCTTCATAAATCCATAACAGAAACTCTTTTAAAAACAATAAAACCCTGGCAGATTCTGTACAGCTGCGGACAGAGTATCAAGCGATGAATCTGAAGGGCCTCCAATCAAGACAAGACTGCAGCAAATGGAAAAGGATGGGTGATGGGGTTCAAAAAGAAGAGATGCGTGCAGTGCCAGTGCATGTGTGACAGCTCTAACCCTGCAGTGCTGGGGGGGCAGGTCTGTTTCTGCAGGACTAAATTGGCTGTCAAAGCTGCCAGACGACCCTTCGCACAAGCAGCCCTCTCATATTTCTCCTGTAATATGAACTGGGGAGGGTGGGGGGGGTGCAATTACTGCTCCCTTTTCGTATGTCATCTCTGTCATGTATGAAGGTAAAAACACAGAGCTGCTCTTGTTATAATGAATCCCCCAAAACTAATTTTGCTCTTGCACAACAGACACAGGTGTGTAGGATCCTATTACCTGCACCACAGCAGCTAGTCAGGACTGCTGTATATTATATGATATTACTCTTTGTTGTTGCTCCGTTTTGATAAAAGTGATTCTATACTCACTCCCCTGAGGCCGCAGAGCTTGAATTATCATGTCCTCTTGTCCGTAGGGCTCAAGGCACTTTTTAGTTTTCTCTCAATAGTAATACATTTATTTATTTTTCTCGGGTTAAAATGAGACCAAGAAAGCAAACCTCACTCTCCTGAAATCCTAGATGAAATAATTTAACCCAACTTGACAAACAGAAAGACATGTCTCTAGACAAAAATCACGTGTCCCAAATGACTTTTAATTCTTAGTAACAGTGTGAGGTTTAACTCTATATCCCATACAGCTATATCTTCACACACAAACATTTTTTACATATTTATACTTATTATGCAAATACATTTTCTACATTCCTGTTTTCAGTCGGTATTCATTAGCAATTATTTTCTAATCTACATTCCTTGTTATTGTTCATGTTACATTTAATCTTAATTAACTTATTATTAATTGCTATTTCAGAGAGTTTTGGTTCAGTCCTCAGCTATTTAACACAATGAAAGTCTATTAGTTTCATCAGATTTGAAAGATTACAATTAGTTTTTTATAATATTGGTTGACAATACCTAGAGTTATGTGCATTATTATGCATCAGAAAATTACTATATTTTAACATAGTTTAGGCAGTTCGTCCTAGTGGTTGTGATTAAAGTACATATTTTTATTCGGACTGTATTCCTGATTTGATTATGACCGGTAAATGCCTGCTGAGATGCATTTGGCAAGACTATTACATTTTTGTATCATACTAAATTGTCGTGAATGAGAGGGTCTACTAAAAGCTTGAATATGAAATAGATTGAAAGCCGCCCACGGTGACAGACGGCTGTCTCCGCCCCGTGTCTTCACAGATTTCCTCATTAAATGTGCAGCTGTATGACATAGTACAGGTGATCGAAGGCACTGCTCTCTCATAGTCATCTGCTCCTGACCTAATTTGTCAATTAAACTCCCCCACCTCCCTACTCTACAGGAACATCACTCCCATCTCATCTGCATAGGTATGAGGGAAAGCTGCAACGATTGATCAACTGATCGATCCACAGAAAAATAATCACAGATTCTTAGTTGACAGAAAATTGTGTTTTTAACCCGGTTAAATATGGAGTTTGTCTCTGTTTTATATCATAACTGAACAGGTTTCACATGGATAAAACATCTCCCTGGACTTTGAGAAACTGAGATAAACAACACAGACAGTTATTTTAATTAATTAGTCTATAAAGTAATTTAATAATCCAGATTAATCAATAATCAGTAAATAACCCTCAATTGCAGCCGTACTAGAAAATGTTCTTCCAATTAATCAATAACAAAAATAATTGTAATTATTCACAACTGAAAGGCCTATTCAATTAATTTACTCATCACTGATTTTTACGATTAAAAAATGACAGGACATTGTGTTTTTAACCCTTTCAAATAAAAAAAAAAATTTTTTTTGAAATTTTTTGAAATAATTCTCAATTGCAGCCCTACTAGAAAATGATCTGCAGATTAACCAATAATGAAAATGTGTGTAAACTGCAGAGCTGTACAGACAGACAGTAGCTCAGAAAAAGTATTTACGGTAACCCTCCGTTTAAAGAATTTGGGGTAAAAATCTCTGCAGACTGAAAGGCCACAACTGAGGACATTCCCCACACATGACGCCTCCACTGCAGTGAGTCTCTCTCATGTTGTCCCTGCGCTGCAGCTGACATCCTGACTCGGCTCTCAGAGACATTTCCACCGGCTGATGGATCGCATCGCTCTCGCTCGCAAATGAAATAGGAGTGCTTCTCTTCTGCTGCCTTTTTCTTCTCCCTTGACACAAAAGGATATGATTCACCAACTCAACGGCGGTGAGTATGGGGACTGATGACTTGTATGACACATGAACTTCTCACACTCTCATTACCCATGATCTATCATCAGCTGGCCCGTTGTCTTATAGACCCGCAGCGTAGAGCCCCAACTGATGAGTGACCACCAGATGAATCACAATTAAACACTTCTCCCTGCTGCTCTGTCGCCACCGGAGCTATATCACTGAGGTTATCAGTGCAAGACAGGCCGGCGTGTAAATTAAACGCAGACAGAGACAGGAGCTGTCAGTCACCCTGTTCAGAGTGTGTTTCCATCTGTGTCTCAACCTTAGAGCCATGGAGGCACATGCAGCTGCCTATCATAATCAGGAATAGCTCCCATTCCCCACTTCCCCTCCTTTCTTCGGTATTATATTGTTCTTCATGAATAATATTTGACTGCAGCACTGTTCCCCACCCTCATGTCTTGGATAGAGAAAAAGCCATTAATAGGTCCAAAAGAAACGCAGAGCACAAACACAGGAAATGTTTTTCCACGCTGGCAAACAACTTTCTGTTTGCTGTTTTTCTTTACAAGCACAAGCAGCATGGGAACATATATTGTGTGCCAGGTACCACACACACACACACACACACACACACACACACACACACACACACACACACACACACACACACACACACACACACACACACACACACACACACACAGCAACAACTGCTATTGGATTTCCATACCTTCTTTCGGTATAATGAAATGCAGATGCTTGTGGCGCTCCAGACAACACAGCTCCTCTCTGCATTCGAGCATACACTCACAGGATTACCATGCAAGGCCAACGGAGAGTTCAAACAACACATGACGTGAATTAAAACCAATGTCTGAGTCATGAAAATACATTTCATGGCTCTGAGAAAAACATTTTGACCTTATCCCTTTCCAATCAAAACTATCACTGCAGCCAAATAACACGAACATATTCTGACATTTTCAATCGGTACATGGGGGGAGATTTTTGGTGTAATTTAAAGTTGTCTCTTAAAAAGTCAACCAGAAGTAAGTCACCCATGAACGAGCAGCTGTCCATTTATTATAAAACGAATATCACTATGCAAGAAAACTTTTAATAGCCCTCAACTTTGTACATCAAAGTGTCTTTTATTGTATTTTAAGAGGATCCAGTGAGTGTTATATGCGTTTCCCTCATTAAATGTCACTAACTTAAGCATATCCATGAGTCATGCTGGGAGGCTTTCCATAATGTGGGAGCTAAAGCGATTTCTTCGTGGTGAACACATTCATATAGACTCTTAGCTCATTGCTGTTAAACTTCATTAAACCTCATGACTTAGGCTTTTATAAGACAAATGTAAGGTACAAATACCAGTGGAGAAACATTTATTATCCAAAGAGAGGCTACAGCAAGCTCTGTGACCTTTGTCAAGCATCTCTTGTTAGCAAAAAAAAAAGACCTTAAGGGCGTGTGTTACGCGGCGCTTTCTGCTGCTAATTGGGCCCCCGAAGCCACCGCTATAGGCTGGTAATTGTGGCATTGTGTCTGAATTTGCACTTCACTGCTTTGCCCTCCTGTGATTAAAATGCATACGGGGGCCCACGGGTTGGTGGCGTGTCATGAGTCTATGTGTGGGTGTTTTGTGGAGAAGCGTGGGGCATTTGATAGTAGAACAAACCGAGTAAATAGCTTTAAGTTCACTTACTCTCTGTCTTTCCACTTGGAAATTGAATTGAGTTTATCATCTACGCAAGCAGTGTACAAATCAACCATAATAATAAAAACTAGAAAATTCATGTATCGTACGGACGGAGGCTCGCACATTTCTTGCTATCGGACATGCTCATTTGCATGGTTATTTGGAACCTCTCTGCTAATATGGTAATGAATAAATGATACTGTAGGTGGTTACACAATCTCCAATAAAAACATTTATTATAGAAGCTAAAACTTCACTTTCAATCAATATCGCGAAGAACATGTCATTTTCCTTCCTACTGTTATAAAAAAATGACAGCGTTACGGAGCCTAAAGTCCTGAAAAATGATGCCAAGTTATATCTTTTTACATAAAAGATGGATCAAATATCTTCCGTGCAAAAGTGAGTATCTTTGGACTGGTTGTAAGTAAATGGAATGCATTTATATAGCACTTAATATGGAAGATAGACTCACTGTCAGCAGTCTGTCTCTCTCTGTAGGTTTCATTGAAGCTGCGAACAACCACGGGCTAATTTCCTGCATATACACCCACTGTTTGTCTACAGGGACCCTTAGAAGGATTCTCACAGTTCTTCCTCACATCCTGTTTGCTGTTCATCTACTTCTGAAGCCAAACTCTCAGGTTGCCTGTTTACTTTGGCAGCCCACGTGTTCGTTAATAAATCCAGGCATTGTAAATTCTTTCTTTCATTCACTTCCTTGACTCACTCTTTGTTTTCTGTTGCAGAGGTAGCATTTGCCAGTGTTTAAATCACAGGCGTGTAACAAAACAGTTTGTTTTGATTAAAGACAAAGTTCTCACTCAAATTGCTTTAGGCATGTACAGAATTGGCATACGCATATTTGGAACATTGTGTTCTTGTGGGTTCTTGTGGCTAATCTCACTAATCAACTGTGATGTATACAAGTTTCCTTTACAGTAGTAATATAAACAATCAACGGGGATTTAAAGGTCTCCTATTATGCTCTTTTATGGCATATATTATGTCACAAATATATATATTTAAAAAAACATGTCTCTGACGTTTTTTGGTCAAAATACCAAACAGATCATGCATTTTAGCATGTCCACTATCCCTCTGTTTCGGCCCCGTTTTCAAAAGTGCTGATTCTGTGACTTTCCCTTTCATGCAAATGAGCTGAAGCTGGCCGCGCCCCTTTGCAGGTCATGATCTCACTGTCTGAAGAGAGAAGTTTCTAACAGAGATACTCAGCTAAACGCTGCCGTGATTAAACGCCATATGATGTTCCAAACCACATCCAGCATTATTCCTGAAACACTTCTCAGTGTTTACCACTACAACAGAGACATTATATGTATTATATACACAACACCTCTAAGTCCCTCCTGCAGACATCCTGCTGAACACACAGACACACAGAGGTGCTGCGGAGGGGATTCAGCTCGTGACTGTATATGTGGGACGATAGGTTTGGACGTGTAACGTGGGCGGGACGTTGCCAGTAGTTCAACGTAAAGCCAGCCCACATTTCGGTTATGACGTCATATCGGCAGCAAATCTGGATCAGCTCGTTTGTACCCCCATTTTTAGAGATGTGGGTAAGGAGGAAAAGAGAGAGGGTTGTATTTTCTGACACTTTGTGAGTCTCCTTACACACCGGGGACACATATTTATGTAGGAGACAGCAAAGAGTGTATTTTGCATAACAGGGGACCTTCAAATGCATTTTAAATGTTTTTAAAAGCTCTTTATTTTTCTCATACTGCCTGTGCTGCAGCACCTCTTTTCACCCTCTGTCTGAAACCAGAGCCCAGTCTGCTCTGATTGGTTAGCTGGCCGGTTCTGTTGGTATTGGTCAACCGCTGAGAGATGTCCCGCCCCTTAGCCTACAATGTGTTGAAGCGTTAGCCAATATAATCCCAATTGTTACATAGTGACGTCATTACGTTACATAAGTAAACAAAGGAGCCCATTGGAGGAAATCCGGGGGGAGGAACATTTGGGATTTTAGCCTTTACAGACCGTTGACATGCACAAAAACCTATATGACAAAGGGCCTCTTTAAATTAAAATACTTCTGGTAAACCAATGTATGCGTAATGATAAAATGACCAAAATACTTTAGCACATCATATTCCAGTCACTCCAAATACCTTTTAAAGAAAATTATGATTTTGCATCATCATCCCGATTTTTTGAAATAGGTCAAACATGATCCATATGGATTACCTCATGGAGACTTATGAGAAATGTTAATCTTACCTATTTATTTCTGCTGCCATTAGAATCTCAATCCAGCTGCATCACCTCAGATAGTGATATCCTTCATTTTGAGTGCATCTGAACAACTGCTGCCTGCTGCCTGGAGTATAAATGCATTTAAAAGGTTTCCATTTCCATACTACAAAGCTTTGAAATGTGTTTTAAATTTAAGAGAAATAACATTTGATTAATGCCTCGCAGCGCACCACTGCTAGATCAATCATAAATGGCAGTGTGAACAACAAACAAACATGAAGCCTCAGTAGTTGAGCTGAGAGGAGGGGAAAGCTAATACAGAAAGATTTTAAAGCAATTGTTCTTTGATTGAAGTGCTCCGCTCCCCAGCCTCAGGCTATCAAATAAAGTCTGATCCCTCTTCCTCAATAACTCCCAAAATCTTTTAATGAGACCAAATCTTTTTAACTCATATTGCCGGAGTTATGAATATAACTGTGTGTGTGTGTGTGTGTGTGTGTGTGTGTGTGTGTGTGTGTGTGTGTGTGTGTGTGTGTGTGTGTGTGTGTGTGTGTGTGTGCATGTGTGTGTGTGTGTGTGTGTGTCAGTTTGTGTATGTGTTTGCACAGGAGAGCTCAGAGCCTTTCCCTCCTTCTGTCGGGTGGAAAGAGAGGAGCAGCAGTTTCCTCTGGAGGAGAAATCACATCAAAGACATCAAAAGAGCAAAAACATGGAGTGTCAATATCAGGCCGAATGAGTATCATCTCACAAGACCAATGAAAATGTGTGAACCGCTGCTGGGATAAAGCAAATACATCACCTCAGAGATTATTAAAGCTGAACAGCAGATGAACTATAAATGAGAATCACTATTTGTTCAATTTATAGCACCTGACAGAGCTTTTATTAAGCAATGGCCTCAGTCTCAAAAGTAAACCTATGACCTCACTGTGACTGGGATATAACATTTTAATTAGTTTTTATCTCCCCATTTATATGCTTATATTCCAGGCTGGTAATCTTCATTAATAACCGGTGATTTAGTTTCACAGCAATGATAAATTGAGTGCCAATAACTAAAAATAAGGCCTCCGCAGAGGCAGAGGATTACTTATTAGGCATCAGTTAGTCCTAAAATAAACACACAACACAAGAACATCACAGTCTAGATTTTTGTTTTAACAATGTGAGAGTAGCCTTTTCATGACCCTCCTTGTGAATGAGTGAAACCCCCCACATGCTAAGGTCAATCATAATCTATCAATTCAGTTTACAAAGACCAACCCCATACACGAGCCTGTTCTCATTTCTCCGTTTTACCCACCTCGACCCCTCGCCTCGCGTCCTAGTTCCGCCCAGGAGTCTCCGCACAGGAGATTTGAGCGGAGGATTCGAGGAGGGGAACCGTGGAGAGAGGAGTGGAAACAACACCGAGCGGTCATTCTGAAGCGACGTCCATTAATGATGACAGGAGGCACAGCAGCACTGTGTTCATGAACATTTATATATTTACTTTGAATTCATTCACAATGTGCTATAAGGAGACAATAACAGGCTACAGATACGGAGATGATTTGACTGAGGAGGATACATTTATGAAGACATATCTAATCATAAAATTGAAATTTCCATTTCAACTGGGTGACTTATTTCAATTGGTGTTAAAAAAATAGGCCATCACAGAAAGTCACTTCAAAAATAATATGACATGCTGATGTACAATTTCAAAATAAAAGACCTTTGAAATCCCTCATATGAGCTATCGTCCCTCTGTTTTTAGATAAGAATAAATAAAATAATCAAAGACCCATTTCACTTCAGGGTGGCTGAAGTCAATTTCCGGGTCACTCTACCGGAGGACCGAGGAGTCGAAAATTGTGAAATGAGAAAGGGCTAAAGTGTGTGCAACCTCACTCCATGAATGCCATTTGCTTACACACAGAGCATTACATCATTCCACTTGCTTTGCAATACAAACAATATGCAAGGTATCTCTAAAGCAATGGCTGCCCAACCTCAAGTGAAATCTAAATGAAAGGCTACGATTGCTCTGCGAGCTTCCCTACCATCCTGCAGCTTTTAATTAAACATTAATCACTGGGAAGATGTAAGAGCCCTTTACCTCGCCCCCTGCTGTTAAATTGTTTTGCACTTACGTAATGCACGGCATGTCTAAGGAAACAGCCGAGGAACTTTTGCATTTCAAACATGAGATGCTTAAAAGAATGTGAGCACAACCAACCAAGGTGAAGGCAGGCAGAGCTTTTTATGTGAATACACCAAATGTGTGTTAGCTACTGGGATAAGATGAGTAGGCCAAGACTAGTAAAAGTATGTCTTTTGCTTACTTTTGAGGTAAAGTGTACTTGTACAAGTAAACAGTAAAATGGAGGGAAGGAGGGTAAATCATAATGTATCTGATGAGGTTATATGATAGACCTATGTACAGTATAGGCCTCTGCAATACAACATAAAGCCCATTTATCCTAACCAACTATATAGTCCAAATGGCACTTTGCAGCCCTAAAGCACAACTGCTTCTGTTTAAAATAGCTTTCCTCAGTGTAGCATTATTTAAAACGGCCAGAAAACAGGATAACAACTCAGCTTCACAAAAAATACCAGCAATTGAAGAGAGCTTTTGACAACTTGGCAGGTGCAACAAGCACATCAATCAATTAACCTGCCACTTCTAATTGAATCAACAGCAGAATGTAAACAATATCCAGGTAGCAGCAGCCATATAAACAAATTATAAAGCATAAACAGAGCAGCAGATGTTGAGTGCACATCACACAAATACTGTTCTTAACCATCAGAGCTAGTTTGTTTACCCACCTGTGAAACTCCTCCTGAATGTCCTCCTGTGTTACAGGTTCAACTTCTTTTCAGCATGACCAAATCATAGCAGTCCATTCGGCCATATTGTCCCATGAGCACCAACTGTTTGTTTGTTTGTTTGTGTTTGTTTGTTTGTTTTATGTAAATGAGACTTTCAAGTCACCGCTTTGACAGATGTTAACTTTCAAAAAGCCTTTTGACACGATAGTGAAGGTGGAAGTTTTAAGATGAACGCAGGAGCATTTCAGCATTAAGCTAGCAAGTTAGGTAGACCGGTGCACCTGTCGAGCACGCAAAAACGTGGGTGCGTTTGATTTGTGTGACGTAGCGTGCCCACCGGCTGGTGCATGAAACCCCTGAAGTGTCTGCACTTTCTGTGACCTAGCAGACTGACTTTCTTTTTTTGAATCAATGTTTTTACAATAGCATATGTTACTTTGCCAACAATTCCATTTCAGGATAAGGACATGCTTTAATATGTTTTGAAGTTATAAAGATGGAAAAAGATGCTGTATTATAGTAAATTAATATTTTGGAGGGAAAGTCCACACTGACTCAAAGAGATTTTCGGACTTCAAATTGTGGACATTTTAACCAATAACTCCATCAATATGGCACTACCATAACAAACCTTAAGATTAAGAAAGCAATAAAAACAAATTTTAGAATTTGTAGGCCTAATACTGTTTTTAATAAATTGTTGCTTGAGTTACTTTGTAGCCCTGTTTTCTGGGAGGACTAATGAAGTAAAGTGAATGATTGTTGTTTTGTTTTTTTAACTATGCCAAGGCACAATGATGCTTTTCTAATTTGCTATCACAGTTTCATTTTAAAATGTCATTGTTTACTCGAACCTCTCAATAAAACCACCGTGTTACTGTCAGGAGACTGAAAGTATAGTGTTACTTCAACCCTCTGCTTTTGTTGGCCAGGAGATGCTACTTAACTTGTTTTGCCTTAGGGCCACTTTTTGCAAAACGACAGGAGGGTAGGGGCCCAGTATAAATCCGTTTTCTTTTGTTCCATAAGCTGTATAAGTCATGATGTACTTTTATATAGCCTTGCACCTTATTTACATTAAAGTTACAAAAGAAAATTCACAAGTGAGTCAATCTATCTCATTGTGATTTAGCATAAAAATGTTTGAGGGGCCACTTGGCATACTATCAAAGAGGATTATTTACAGGCACTAATATGTCACATACAATACAAAAAGCATAATCGATGTGTATTAAAAAAAAAGAACAATGACCTCCACATAAATCTCAAGTTCTCACAGCCATTAGGCTCTTTCCTTCTGTCTCTTCTCAGCAGTGTCAAACTGATTTCTTCTCATGCCTGATGAGTCAAAGTAAATGCATGATGACCCATTTCAGCCACGGGTGTCTACCTTGTTTAATCTGCTCTGGCATAAATATCTGGTGTACAAAGCTTCAGTAACTCCAGCCTCTTTTTTCTGGCTGATCACAGGGCAGAAACCAGGCTTCTGTGTCTGTGACTGACAGCAAATGACCTCTGAAAGCTATAAATGCCCGTTTCTCTTTGTGCACGGGTGGATGGAGGTGTGGACTGACCTTGTTTTCACCCTTTTTTTAATGACAAAGTGTTCATCTGCTAGGAGGGCCGGCTATCTGTTAACTGCTACTTCCTGTGAAGTTGGGAAGGTCGTTATCAAAGGGGAGGCAGTGTGAGAGACTTACATTAGCTCACGGTCCAGTGAACTGAAGGATACTCATTAAGAGACAGAACGAGCTGCATGTACACATATGCATTCAGATGAGCCAACATAAAGGATAACTGTTATTTCAACCTGGGCCTTACATTCCTCCTGGCAATAATAATAAAAATAACCTTTCATCTGACAAGATAATTGCTGTAAATGTGAACATACAGCTATCGAACACACCCACACATTAGCCATGGATTCACAACACAAATTAGACAAGATGTGGAAATCTGTCTTGTAAATAGCCATCATCTACAGACGAACATTGTGGGATAATTTACTACATTTTCAGGGAAATCAATATCAGTTTTCTCCCAGAAGAAATGTGGTTTGGCAAAACTGTCATCTAATGGTTCCTGGATATTTGCAGCTTTCAGCATTAACTATGTAGAATGTAATAATCTGCAATAAAAAATATGTCAATGAGGATTTGAAGTCTAGAAAAATGCTAAGGTAAACTTAGCTTTTAATCTCTATTATTTATATATTCCTTATATTGTTTCATTTATTTTGTATAGGTGTTTATATTGATTATATTCCTTTATTTTACTTTTGGATCATATTTTTTTTATTGTACATTCTTTTTATACCTTTTATCTCCTTGTGTCCCTGAATTGTTGTTATGCTTTTATCCTGCATGTTTGCAAAAAGTTTAAACTTTTGACCTGAAGTGAATATCTTGTTTTGTGATGTTTGCCATGTTGTGAAGGCACTTTGAGCTGCACCTGGTGTATGAAAAGTGCTATATAAATACATATTATAAAATATATAATAATATAAAGAAAGGCCATATGCCTTTGATTAAGCACCTCATGTGTTAAAATGTTGACTTTAATTGAGAAGAAATTGAGGTTAGTATGAAGAAGTCAGTATATGAACGTACTATTTATGTCTGTGCGCAAAATCACACAACTGTTTTCAATCTAATGATTAAAAAATGTTATCATCCAGTTTCTGAATCATTTAAATGAAAACGTATTTGGTGTTCCTATTTTGGTAAACATTACTTTTAGTGAAAAGACTGAGATGATGTTCTCTATCTAGTCACCACAGGTTAAGGTAACTAATCCTTTAGCTTGAAACCTACACAACAACCTACCCATCCTTTATCCATTACCCAACAGATATGTATACCGCCTCTCCCTCACACGCACCACATGGACACCTAACAGTCCTCTATAATTAAGAGGGACAAAGAGGGAAAATGAGGGTCCTATTGAGAAGCAGGTGGGTGTGTTGTTGAGGATTACCAAGCCGTCACGCTGCAGAAAAACAGTGAACCGCTCCTCCCCATGCTCTCACGAACAGCATCAGATGTATGTCACACACTCCTCATGTGCTGACAGGTACGGGCCCTTAGTATATCAGTACTCCTTAAAGACTCTTCACCTCCCCCCAGTGAAGATGCATTTAAAAATGACCATCAACAAAAACATTGTCTGATTCTCTTCCTTTCCAAGCAGCTGATGAAACCAAACACCACACACATAATCAAACACATTTTTTACCTTCTCATCCAAGCTAACACACAAAGCCTACCCGATCTCCTGTAATACTGTTGTGCCAACATCATCACAGGAACAACTGATGACGCTGATGACAGAATGAATGGAGCAGTGCTGAAAGAATGGCTGTGAAAAATGTAACACCGTTTGTGGCAGCAAAACCTCCAACAGGTGGTGTAACAGACGCTGGATGTGGTATCTTCAAAGTTCCTGTTCCTTTATTTAAACAAAAGACAAAAAACAAACATTAAAAAAAGCCTACAGGTGTTGACTAACCAAAGTTGGCGAGCTCAATGCAAATAATTACCAACTAGTGTACAAAAAGGGATAAAAGAGGCAGAAAAGCAGTCAACATGGATAGGTTTGGATCATTCTGTATCGATTTGTGCACACCCTCAGGCACCATAGTTGTTTGAAAGCTATTAAAAGTTTATGGATTATAAAGCTTATCCCTTTTGACATTCTCACCAATAACATCAATATTTAATCCTTTATAGGAGAAGTGATTTTCTTCTGATTGTGTTTTACAAAGGGAGAGAAATCTTGTGTTTTGTCTCTTTCCAATTAGTCTGATCATGTTATTTCTTCTTCATCTGTGGTGACGCCTCCAACCTCAGTGTGGGAAAGTAGAGTCAGATGCACCTCAGATGTCGCGCATATGTGCATCGTCAGTATTTATTTTAATTTCTAAGATAATTACTTCCATCTCCACTTAGGGTATGAATATGCAGTTTATGTTTTAAGTCTATTTGGAGTTCAGTGGTGGTTATAATAAAATAGTGCTTTATAGTATATGAGGATGCTTTACGTTGCCAGGTTTAATATTAAATATATTACTCTGCCTTGAGAAATTAAAAAGAATTTATTTCAATGATAGTGTTTTAAAGTCAGGGAAAACAGTAGGTTTTTCTCTGTAGTGTCACTTCATTTATTTTAAGTGTATCTGCAGCGGCGTCTCCAAACTCATTTTGGAAAACTACATTTAGATGTTGCTTAGATGTGGAATTGAATCGCATTGTCAGGATTTATGTCAATTTATTGATAATTATTACCATTACCCTTTAGGGTGGATGACATAACATGTATGGAGTTGTTTACTTGAGGTTCAGTGGTTGTCCTGGATAAGTATGAGAGTTAAGTTGCTGATAAACTTTTATGTCCTCAGCGACTTCTGTGGACTACTAGAAATTCACAAAGAAATCAGTGTAATAACAATGTTGGCAGACCTTTTAATTAATGCTGCATTCACGTCACAAGGAAGGAACAAATTTGCCATTTTCCAACTTGTAAAAGCAACATCCAAGTTGTAACCCTCATAGCTGTGATGCATCCGACTTGGCTTTAATGGAAATGTAGGAAAAAGGAAACAAATATGAATGGCTTGCGTCAAGCAAATTGAACAATTATAGGGGAAATAAATGCTTATATTACCCTTTGTTTGTGGCTAATTCTGGATAACTATTCACTTCTGGTACATTGTAGCCTTCACTGCCGATCTGACCTTCATCCATTGCATCTTTGCTGGGATACTGAAGCTGTCTAATGTCTGAGTGCTGTAATTAGCATTTATTTGGGGGTAAACATCATTGCACTTGGCTTTGGCGCAGCTGCATGAGACTGTGACTTAAAAGGGACACGATGAGTGAAACCACTTAAATCCAGGACCCAAAATAAAGATCAGAGAATATGTCACTTAATATGTCACTTCAAACATAATACTGCATTCTTTGCAGAAGCTGCTCAAACATATTTTAGGGAGTGTTATTTTCACACTGACATATTTTGTTAACAAGAAAAAAAGTACTGAAAGTCAAACTAATTTGGAAGTTGTAGTAGATTTTATTTTCTCCTGCGGTTGTGAACAGTCAGTATATTTATTGAGTTTGGCGTGTCACTATATTTCACCCCAAGAGAAATCTAATAACCTGTATATATGCTGTATATTGTTCAGGGTTTCTCATAAAAGCATTCCTCACTGGGATGAGCTTTAATGGCTGTTATTTATATTTGGGCCGGGCAGGTTTATTCTGTGCGCCTACAGAAATCATTACACTTTCCCTTGGGAAAGACTTTAGCGACGTGCGTTTCACCCTGGCAGATGACTCAGCGATAATATGTTTCCCCTTTATCGGTTTTTCCTTTGGCATTATTGGTTACCTTCCACGTAGGTCATTAAAAAACAACTAGGGGAGAGAGACACAGGCCACATACAGTACTGGGGTTTCTTTACTGTGAAATGATTATTGAATCCACACTGAGTGAAGCTGAGGGAGAGAAACACTAAAGAGCTATTAAGTATTTAACACTTTTCTAGTTGTAATATTGGGCATGTAAGGTTTAGTAAAGGAACTCAAGGATATTCACACTATTGGCACACAGACTGAAAAGAGATCCAACTTCATAAAGTTATCAAGAAATGATAAGCCAGGGAATGAGATCAGAGAGTGTCAGTTGAACTGAAAATACCCAGATGGCTGGTAGGCATTGATCATAGTTAGAGCATCTGTTCGTACAATCACACCTGTCAAACAAACACAAAACACAGCTTTCATACATAGACATACTCCATGACATGCACACAAAAGTTATTTTTTTAATAAAATGTGCTTTTCCCTTTCTGCCATTACTCCTCAAACAGCTGTTTGATGGCTTTGAAAGTTTCCCTTAGGTGGAGCTGAAAAACTTGCGGAGGCAAATAAAACAAAGGAACATTTTGATTATATCCAACTTTATGGTCCATAAAATCATGGTCAAAATGGCTGCTCAGTGAAGCATACAAACTGTGTTCAAAAGTGATTATGTGAGGGCCCAAAAAGAGATGATGGAAGAGGGGGTAATCTTCATTTTAACAGCAAGTAAAATAAGAATGGTGAGTGAAGAAGATAGCGTTTCACACAGAGGCTTGACCACATTTCCTCATGCTTTTTGGTGTAAAGATCAGGAAGTGGTAGCAACCCAATATGCTTTTATAAGGTTTGAAAATGCATTTTGAAAAAGACCTAAGCATACAGTATATTGGAGTAGAATATTAACCAAAGGAATAACGATATAATGTGGTTACAGTGCATAAATAACCAGCACGTAATAAAGCAGGAGCAAACAGAAAAACATTGATTTAGAAGAAGTTGAATTTACAGCAGACCTCAGATGTTCCAGATTTTGTGGTGCAGAGAAACTAACGACTATATTTCTTTAACCCTTAGAAGTGAAACAGTCCCAGATGACCTGAGAGGCCTTCAGGGTAAAACTGAATCAGATCAGAGAGGTTTTGAGCCTTGAGTATTTCAAAATCAATACTTAAAGATGAGAAGAAGGTGATGAAGAAGAAATAAAAGACACAACAAGAAGTATGAATAACATTTGAGAAAGCATTTGTTTGTCTGCAAATCTCACAAACAGAACGTGAAAGTTGTACACTACGTTATTTATTAAGAACTTGTTCATCTGCAATCTGAATGAGCTGGAGATGTTAGTTTGCTGTCAAGCATAGGAAAAACACAAAAGTTACATGCCACAATGGTTATATTTTCTATATTTTGAGGAAAATAAAAGCATGTAGATAATAAACAGAAGAGGCCCAAGAAGTGATCCCTGTAGGATATCATATTTGTGTTTAATGTAATATGTCACGATTAAATAGAGGAATCAACTCATGTTCAGGCAGTTCAGAGTATATTGTTTAGCATTGTTGCCTTCAGAGTCATCAGTATAAAGATTAGAATCCCACAGAAATATTCAGTCAAATACAAAGGCTCTGTCAAGACCGTTCCTTTAAGTGAAAAATGTAACAGCATTATCCTGCTGACAAAAAGAGCAACAAACCAAACCACAAACTATTTCCTTGAGACATTTTGTAAAGTAATTAGTCATCTGAGAAGTTGGAGGGAAAATTTGGTGGTATAGTGGATGGTTCAGAGGGTAATAGGAAATATATGCAAATTACAACCTGCTTGTACTGGTTCATTATGACAGATTATCTGCTCATTTATTTAGACTGAAATTGTGGATAAAATACCAATAAGGTTTAATGAAGTTCATGTTAAATTATTAAAATCATTACACAGCAATTAAAGCATGAATTAGCAATTGATGTCATTGCAAATTGCATTTAATAGAGCAAAATGTGATAGGGTAGAAAACAGGCTGAGGAGTGTGTGTGGCAGGGAATGAGTGGGTGTTTGTATGCAGCACCTTGTTGAAATAATAAGGCACACATGGGGGGTAGAGCAGGGAGCCTGTTGATCTCAGGCATCTGCTCTTCTGTCTAAAAAGGGAAAAGGCAACAGAGGCACAGGTGAAGCATGTGAAATACATTACTGCTGTCAGGGAAAGCCAGAAAGCTTCAATTAGGTTCGCTCAGTTTTTATTTTTAGCCTTTTCTTGAGAGACAGGCTGTGATTAGTTTGGATGTTTATACCCATAAAAGTCTTAATGTATTCAGAAATGTGTGCAAGTATGTATTAATAAAATGCACATTTGGTGTCAAACATATTGCATTCATTAATTCAATATGGATGTTATTTTGGTGATTGCAATCTATAGGTGCAGCCTGACTGAAAATCATTAACATTCATGCACCTGCTCTACCCACTGTCACTGCTGGAAACTGCACATCTGTTGACACTGCATTCAGTCCAGAGTCATAAAACTGAAGTGATATTTGTACACCAGCTTAAAATTGGTGTTTGTGCTTCAACCACGCAGGTTTTTATTTTATAATATTGTATTGACATCTTCACTAAGCCCCATTTAACAGCCAGAAGAAAAACAAAGCACTGTTTCAAGTTCAATGAAAGTTATTTTTATCAATAAGAACATGTCTTTGTCCACAAAAAAAAGACGTGCCTTCACACAGATACACTTTTATGTACAACACAACCCTTCATAAAGTACTGGAAAACTCTTTAGTACTGTAATGAATAAATACAATCACAAACGTATGTACATGGTACTAAAATCACAACAACATACTGCAACTGCATTATGTCCCATTAATAACAGTATTACATTTATCTTTTAGTGTCTGTAAAAACATCAAGGGACATCTAAAGCATTGGCACAGGGACCTGTTTACACATAAAAATGCCCATGAGAGATTATAAACATGCAACATGAATATTCAAGTGTAATAGCTTGTAGCATTAGCATGACAGTATCAATAAGGCAATTTACTATTTTGGGTACTTGCAAATATGATATCAGGACAATATATTTCACCCTTTACAGCTTGTATAAAATTTAAATAGTTTTTCTTTAAAGTAATCACAGAAAAAGTAGACATGGGGTCTAAAGCCATTCTGCAGCTCTATGAGGCTGTTAATGCACAGTGGTGCTTTGCGCTAAATGCTAATGTCAGCATGCTAACCTGCTTGCAATGACAATGCTATCATGCTAATTCTTATCATGTTTACCCTCTTACTTTAAGATGTTATCGTGCTGTCAGCATCCTAACATGTTCACAATGACAATGCCACCAAGCTAGTATTTATCATCGTACTTTAAGATGTTATCATGCTAACATTTGCTAATCAGCACAACGCTCAAAGTCAAGTCAAGCTGAGGTTATTGTTATTAATGTTTTAGATTAACCAAAATATTGGAGGAATCCATTGTTTTAAAATATTAAATGGGTCTAGATGAAAAGTTTGTGGATTACCAAAGTTATAATGATTGATGAGGGGGACAAGATTTTAAAAATATTTCATTCATACCAAAATATGTTGTACACTTGGTAAGGCTAGAAAATGAGTCATAAAATCACCAAATGTATTAGGAGTTATCTCATGTATTTATACTTATATGCCTGTACAATATTTCACCGCAATGAACCAAAGGGGTGGACTGAATTACTAGCATTATCATCCCTAGAGCTGCTGCTAGTTTGGCTAAAATGATAAACAAATGAAAGAAAAATAAATAAATGAGAGAAATAAAAATGTAATCATATAATTACATTTCTATATAAAATGGTTTAGTATGTTTGCTTTCTTTCAGTCTTCCTGCACATTTATTTTCCCCAGGAAAAGTGTGCTTAAAAATGCTTTCTCAGACTTTTTGTGGATGAATGTCTACACTCTTATTAAACCTACTTATTAGCACAGCTGCAACTTTTCTCTTACACCCTCATCTGTGCTTATTTCTCTTCACATGAAGAATGTGCTTCAGATTAAAAGAATTAAATGTTGGGGTCTGAAAAGCGTGGGACTGATGTGTTGCACCTCATCTTTCAATCCTAATGTTCGGCTTGTACATAAACAGAAGCCATCTGATCGCTGAAGTTTACTCGATGGTAAGACAATCACAGTAGAGAGATACCGCCTGATGCTTTTCTTCTGATGGGTATACGCGTTTTCTCTTGTTCTGTGGTGAATAGAATAAATATAGTGCTCAAGGGACCTGAGAAAGAAAAGGACAGAAGTAGGTATGACAAGTAGCAGAGAGGGGAAACAGTGAGGCTGCAGGGACCCAGTCAATAAAGACCACACACATATACACACACACAGAAAATAGACATTGAACACCCAGTAGTGCCTTGAGCTAAGGTGCATGAGGCATGTGAGATTGAGTATGAAACACCCGTCTTTCTCACCCGGTGTTCCCGGTAACTTTACACTTATAAAAGACCACAAAACATTTTTAAAATATAAAAGAAAAAACATGACAAAATACTGTTTCACAGTGAAATGCTCACTGAAGCTACCCTGATTCCAATCCAGTTGCTTCATAAATGTCTTTATATCTTTTTCCAAGTGCTGTGTTGTCTGATTTAGAGTCTGAAATCTTTTAGCATTCAGAGGTACACGATGGTTTCCTCACCGCCCTCTTCACCACCGCTGTCAGTCTCTAAGGAAACCAGAGCACGGAGGTCCAGCTGAGGGTCAGTGGGACGCGAGAGCACCGGATGCGGGTCAGCCCCGCTTGCTGTTGACGACCATGTCTCCCCGATGTAGCCTTGAGGATCTGAGAGAGACAAATACAAATATAAAACTGTAGGGAAGAACTGAATGTCATTTTATACATTTGAAGCTTCTTATTGGGTTTTTGAATCAAGCTTTTAATAAGTGTTGTCATGCTTTACAATGTCATAACCATAAAAAAAATTCTGTAATCGAACAAAATCCTCGATTTGCATCATCGGATTCAAATAAATGCTAGACTTATTAACTTTCTTCAATAGGTGCCTCCCTTTGTTTGCAGCTAGGCAGAGAGAAAAACAGTTTCAGACTGCAGTGAATTTTTTTTGAAAGGCCAACTTATGGCAACAAAAGTGGATTAAAGCAAAACTATGTGGTGAATTTCAACTTATGGACTTGACAACACTCTGGAGCTATTTGAAATGTTTTGATTGCACAAGACTGAAAACACAGCCATCATCCATGGAATCTATTACTATAAAGTGTAGAACACTAATATTGGTGTAGTAAAAGGAAGAAAAAAAAAAGATGTGCAGCACTGAAATGTTAATTTAAAACGTTATATCAAAGCTTTGAGGCTTTAAACCGCTCTGTACAGCTCTATTGTACTGTGTGTAGAAGAAATGCAGCCACTAATAATTCATTGACCTTATCAATCATTTACTAACCAGTGATAAATAATCACCAGAATTAATTGGTTAATGAGTTCAGTCTAATTATTGCGCCCTCTCTTCTAATCACTACCTGCATATAGATCAAAGCACAGCTGCTGCAGCTCAGCCTCTGATGCCCCCTGATGCAGAGGAGCATAGGAGTGAGAATGAAAACAAAAAGATGTTTTAACGATCCATCATTCCCTCTTCCACTTAGTGTCCCTTTTATCATTATCTTTTTCAGCATCATCCATCGCCATGGTGAAGATTTAATATATTTAATATATATATATATTTAATATATGCACCCTGCACATTCATCTTTACATGTATAGGATGCACAAACTTTATTTTATGCAGTATTATTAATATATATCTTTTTTAAATTCAAATGTCTTGTAAATAAATAATTCTCTTATTTTTTAAAATGTTCTAATAGTTTGTAACAGACATTCTTATTGATCGCTGTAAGGAAATCCAGTTTTAGAAGCAACAGGAACAAAGTAATCAAGGTTTTACCTCCTTTTTTACGACTTCATTTTCTTTACTGTGTATGCACACTTTTACACCCAAGCAAATTCCTTTTATGTGCACTACACCTGTTTCTGATTACGATACCATCAAATGGATAACAAGGATTTAAACCTTAGAGTCTGCAAGAACTATAGCCTGCTGAAGCGTTTTTAAAGAAATGTGATACCCCCAGCTTCAGTGGTGTTCCCTTTAAGGATCAATAACATTACGATTTAATTAAAGGCGATCCGAAAGATAAATTGTTTTCATGGGTGGCATCTAGTTGAGAAAGTGTGTGCTCTTACATTTGTGTGCATGGTGGGTGCTGTCTAGCATTAGTGCAGGTGTGCTGTCATGGTAACAGATGGCGTGAACTATAAATTGCCTCATTGTGTCCCTGAAGGAAAGTGCCTTTGTTTGATTAATTATATAAGAGTCTGTTAGAGTGGCTCTGTTAGCCACCATATAGGCCAGGCCTCTGATAGATGAGACATCAAGTGTGCAGCAAGATGATAAAAACACTCAATCTCTGTCTTCATCTATGAAGTAATAAGATCTTAGCGTTATTAATATGTTGGAACACAGACAGCTTAATGCATGCTACTAAAAGAAAGCACCACAAAAATATCAATTTGTACGAGCTGCAGAACATTGGGAGAAAATAATATCAGTCTTGTATGGTTACCCAAACAGAAACCAGATGGCCAGGGTTATTAAAACAACCTGGAACATTGTGATTCCCCTGCCAACAGCATTAGATGCTTTGTAAGATACTACAGCAAAACTTTGTCTGTAACACTTCCTCTGTGAATTTGAGTTAAAGCCTTCTGGACAAGCCAATACAACACATCTGGTAATTAGAAATAAATAAAAGGGATGTTTTAAAGCCATAGGCGGATGTTTTGCCATGTTATGAAAATATATTTTTTTGTGTGTTCAAAAGATCAGTAGACCCAGGCAGACATCTGGAATAAGCAACCTTAGGTTTAGGAAAAGCATAGGTTAAAATAAGTATCATTGTTTCATAATTTACATATTTAAAATAGGAGCACTATTATGGGATCTGGGGTTTTGCCTTTCCTGTAGTTATATAGATTTTTGTGCGTGTACAGTAAATGGTCCATGAAGGCTAAAATCCCTGTGTTCCCTCCAGAGGGAGTTCATCTCCCACACACTACCCCCCCTGTTTTTTTCTAGAAGTAAACAAAACATATCAGACTGGGCTCTGGTTTCAGACAGAGGGTGAAAAGAGGTGCTGCAGCACAGGCAGTATGAGAAACATAAAGAGCTTTTTGAACATTAAAGCATGAAGACATGTCCCAGGAGAGACAGAACCTTTTTTCCCACTGCTGAGACAAAAAGGATTTAATTCTCTGTATGTCAGTCCCAGTATTGAGAAAGAATAATCACTGGCATTTAACATAGCCCAATGCTTTGTTAGAAAGTCACATTCCAGTTTGTGTGTCACGCAGCAGTGTGAATGAATCTGCATACTGTAAAGAGCACAGGTTTCATCTCTCTTTTCTTCCTAAGCTAACTCATAATGCTCTCATCTTTTGTATGAAAAGGTGAGCAACAAAAAGCAGACACGACTCATCAGATGAAGAGTCATTTCAGGAAATTCCATCCAACTGGTTACCCGAGGTTACATTGTGCAGGAACAAATTATGGAAATCCACTGAACAAAAAAAGGGTGTGTATTTGTGTGTGTGCATAAGAAGACATTTTCACATGCTCAGCTGAGAATGAGAAGTGAGATCGTGTTCTGATCAACGTGAGAGGCAGCACAAAGGAGGAATTGCATTTGAAAGAGATTCCTCTGCTTTTCACACGATAAAAACAGATACCAGGTTCCTCTGCATACCAGGCATCACTGATCCGGTATGAAGAGGACTTGAAATCTGAGATTGCACATAAAATACTAAAATGAGGCATAAAGGAGGCATAAATCTAATGGGGATTTATGGGAAGAAGCCGATAATTCTTTGATTGCAATTATTTTATAATCGCGTGACCGCAATTATATGAGCTGACTGCCATCATTTTGCAAAATTGTTGGATTCCACAATAAAAGAGAATTCAAAGTTTCCACAAATAAATAATCTACTGGGTTACAAGTGCACAAGGTTCAAATATCAGTGAAAAGAGTTTGGGTCCAGCTCTTGCTGCAGTTGGATAGGTTCTTTATAATTTTTAAAAGGCCATATTTCACTCTTACAAAACAAGATGCTGACAGGAAGGTGCTGATAACAGATCTCTTTTTTAGAGCAGAGTTTGCCTATGGGTTCAGCACTGTGTATGACAGCTCAGAGGAAAGTTATGCCAGTGTTGTAGCTTTCAACAAATGTACTAATGAGATAAATGTCATTAAAATATTTAGATGGATGGTGAGATGTAAGAGGAGCGTAGGTGATGATGAACAATTGAGTGTAAATAGAAGTGAGTAACAGTTGGAGGTTTCCCTGGTTCATTTTGAGTTCTTGAAAAGAAATCACGCAACCTTGTACCACGTTTTAGTCACATAAGGTTAGCCTACACAACCGTTTCAGAACAACTTATTGAAAATAAAACTGTGCAGCAGGGGAGGTGCAACACGGATTCTGAAAAATGTAATGATTAATTGATACTCCTCTGGCAGTGATCACATCATTTTGATGTGCAGCAGTTGAAATGTCCCACATAGATTCAGGTCTAGTCGCCAAATCAAACACAAACGCACTGTGCGGCATATAATTACCCCCAAAAAATAGGCAATTAAATTGTTCACCGCAACTATTTGTGTGACAGTCAAGTGTCAACTTAATATTCATCATGGTGACAGGTCTAATTGCAGGTCCTCATGGGACCCACTGAAGAATGCATTGTGGGTAGATGTCAGCTAGAACGCGCCCTGCGTGGTAGATGGCTGCCAAGTATACACCCTAGGCTTGTTAACGAGTGACTGAGGTTTCACTGGGGCCGGTGTGAGCGCTCAATAACGAGGAAAGGTTAATAAGCTGATCAATGAGGAGGAGATCGCGCTGCCTGCTTTAGTGGCTGAAAAAAAACCACCAACTCCTCGCCAGCGTCACTTAACTCTAAACCAGCCTATCAGGAAAGAGCTGAGCAACACGACACATGTAACCTGTAATTTTCCGGTGAAAATGACAATGAGCGTGCTGCATGAATGGATTAGGAATGGGGAAGGCGTGAACGTGAGCATGCAGCTGACACCTTGCGAGTGAAATGCAGATTAATACGTGTCTCTCATTCCCCCCGTCCCCTCCCTCCTGATGCGATGACGAGTCATGCTGTAATGAGTTTTATAAAGATTTTTTCCAATCGATGTCCCAATCAGTCCGCCATCGCCTCTAAACTGTGATTCACATGCTGTTGTCTGCCCTGCCAGTCGATAGATAGAGGAACCATTGATTTTCTTTCCCTTTGGCAGGCGGAGGCCCCGGCTCACTGCTGCTGCTGCTGCAGGTGGAGGTGGTGCGGAGGAGGGAAGGTTTCTTTGTCAGGAGGCACTGATTAACTGAGAGGAAGGACAGACAAGGCTTCAGCAGGGATAGAGCCTTGAGAGCAGAGTGGGTGTGTGTGTGTGTGTGTGTGTGTGTGTGTGTGTATAGTGGGCTCTCACGACATGGGTGAAACCAGTGCAAGCAGAGGTTTGTTTACATTCTCAAAGGAAGCAGGTTTCTCATTTACGTTGAGCAGCAGACAGGATGATACTGTCTTTCAACTCCAGAGGCGCAGGATATTAAACGTAACCAGACATTTAAATTAGTAATTGAGCTACTTGATGCATTCATTAGTAGTATCTTTTGCGTTCCTTGAAGATGGTATCTAAAAACATAATATGACAATGTATGTAGTTACGTGCTCAATAATCTAATAAGTTTTACTTTTATTATTTCTTGTTATAAGTCATTGTGTCTGCACTATTGATTAGTCGAATGATGAGAAACAATAATCTTGATAATCGATAAGTATTTCTTCAATTAAAGTTAAATGGGTCACAAAGGGGTCTAAGGCGTTCACATAATGTTAAATATTAGTATTATTTCCTACTCTCTGCTGTTTAAATTACAAATTGAGCTCTAAATGCATTTAAGGGTCCCCTATTATGCAAAATGCACTTCTTGCTGTCTTCTATACATAAATATGTGTCCCCGGTGTGTAAGGAGACTCACAAAGTGTCAGAAAATACAACCCTCTCTCTTTTCCTCCTTACACACATCTCTAAAAACGGGGGTACAAATGAGCTGATCCAGATTTGCTTCGAGTATGATGTAATAACCGAAATGTGGGCTGTCTTTACATTGAACTCCTGGCAACGTCCCGCCCACGTGACACGTCCCAACCTATCGTCCCCCATATTCAGTCTGCGAGCTGAATCCCCTCCGCAGCACCTCTGTGTGTGTGTGTGTGTGTTCAGCAGGATGTCTGCAGGAGGGAATTGGAGTTGTTGTATATATAATACATATAATGTCTCTGTTGTAGTGGTAAACTCTGAGAAGTGTTTCAGAAATAATGCTGGATGTGGTTTGGGACATCATATGGGGTTTAATCACGGCAGCGTTTAGCTGAGTTTCTTCTCTCAGGTAGAAAACTCTCATAGAGGAGAGAGAGAGCTGCATGATGCTCCAAAGGGGCGTGGCCAGCTTCAGCTCAGCTCAAATTTAAAGTGACAGTCACAGAATCAGCACTTCAGGAACAGGTCTGAAATAGAGGGGGAGGAGGCATGCTACGATGGGGATCTGTTTGGTATTTTGAGCCAAACACTTCACAGATATTGCCCTACAATAAATTGTTCAAATATAGCATAATAAGAGACCTTTAAATGAAACAATCTGATTTAGAGGTCAAAACGTTTAACTTATAGACTTCTGAAACCTGCTTGGACACTGATTTACTTAAAGAGATCTCATGGCCAAAATAGTTAGCCATCCAACATGTATTAGTAGTAGTAAAATATGATTCCCCATGAGCCAGTAATCGCCCTTTCATTTGTGATTTGCTCTGAACGTCCTCTAGATCAGATGATAACACTGCTCACCTCTAGCCGTGTGCTGCAGCTCCAGCCTCCCTGCAGGGCTGTACAGGTATCCTGTCCCCGCCATCCATCCCTGGGGTTCCGAGTGTGGACTGTGGGGCGTCTTCGCTACGGGGGGCTGTCTACTGTTCGATTTTGCCAGCAGGGTGTTGAGACAATTGTGAGCGCTGGGGTCATTTCTTTTGTGGCGGCCTTGGCGGTTGTTGATGGCACTGCTCGCGAACGCGGCTTCATTCACGAACACAGAGCCGTTACCGGCCAGGTCTCTGGACTGTGTTGATTCCTTGGGGAGAGAGGGCAAACAAATTAAGAACACGGGTGAACACACATGCAGATAAGGCTCGTAATCTTGTCCAAAGGAGAGATTTTTAACAAAGAATGATGATTGGAGAGTTTCTGATCCTATAAATCCATTCAACATATATCCTTTGAAATTCACTGGTGCATATTCACAAGAGATCATGAAATGTATTGTATAATTGATCAATATTAGGTACTTACCTATGAAAGGCCCTGTTAATAAACCTTAAGATGAATTTATCTAAAAATCCAATAAAAAAGAATGATAAGCACCCAAAATCGATTGTCCCACTTGCCTATAAATAAATGGATACATCATTTTGGTTTTATTTGCCCAGGTGTGGATATATTTCTGTCTGTGATTCCACCTTCCAGCCCAATATAATGTAAGTGGATTAAATTTCACCTGAGGTGCTCACAGTAATAATAATAATAATAATGCATAATACACAGACTTCATTGTGAGAATTTTTTTAAGGAACTATATATTCAGCTGAAAACTGCCATGAGACCTCTTTACAGTGTAGAGTTTGTTGATTAAGGTAATTATTTTTCAGAAAAATAAACCTTTTGCATTTCCCTTTTGTAATAGTGACAATGCAAAACTCTCACAGATTGGATTTGTACGAGTCATTTGTGCAGACCCTTTATTGCATAGGAAAAGGAATTACTGCTGCATCTCACCACCTGTCCTCTCCTAATACCCCCTGTCTACTGTCCCATCTTCACATTAATGTGCCCTCCTTTTCTCCACGGAGCCGAGGCAGCTCTGCTAATTAGAAACGACCTGAGAAAGGGAGTGTGTGTGTGTATGTTCGTGCGTCATTCAATCTGTGTTTGACCCTGTGAGCTCCTGCCTCTGGCTAAAACATTAGCAGGGGAACATTAGGGCCTCTGCTGCTTATGCACACCTTTTTCAGACCACTGCAGCATCCACACCGACTAAAAGAGATGAATTGAAATTTTAAAAAAGTCCGCCCATAGCCAGGAGAGCCCCATCCCATCCAGCCTGTTAAAAAAGCCCAGGGTGGTGTGTAAATTAATGAGCGAGAGAGGGAATATTGTAACACGAGTCAGCTCATTTGTCCGTCCATTGGAGGGCTCTCTGTGTGCGTCTTTTGAACCGTCACACCTGCTGAACGGAGCAGCACAAAGCTCCCAGAGATGTATGTGCTGTATTAGTTTCCCCACTGTTGCTTGTCCACGTGAGGTACATTGAGACTTAAAGGGCACGGGGAACAGTGCACCCTTTATCCTCCATGCCTTCCAGCTGCAGGGGGGCATTTCAGCGTAGTGTTTTTCAAACAAAGCGTTGATAATTTAAGTCCTTTGCGACACGATTGATTGGTTACTAGGGCTGCGTGCCTCTGGTTTTAATTATTTTGTCGGAGCTTTTATTTGCAATGGTTTAATTATCATCAATCATTAAGATGTTTATGGGTGAGTGGACCTGCAGGAGCACTAAGACAAATGATGCTGAAATTGCTCTCATTATCGCAGGTCGTACATCAAGAGGGGATTGAGCTGCTGTGTGTGAGTGTGTGAAGCAGCGTAACTCAGGCTGAAAGCTGTCTGAGAAAAGCTCCTAGTCAATGACTTCAGCCAAGAAATACTCCATAAACACTGCGTATCTACGTCACACTGGTGTCAGGGTCAAGAGCTTTAGATCAGGGGGGTCGTAAGTGTGGCCCATGGTCCATTTTTAATTGGCCCACAGCAAATTCGTAAAGTATAATGGAATAAAAATAGCCCAATAACTTATTTGCATAACAAGGCTGTGAAGGGAGAGCACCTTCAAAGCTCTAATGTATGCTGTATTTTTTCTTTATTCAATTTTCAACAACAATTTCCCTACATTTAATAGTTTTGCTAACCTATAACTTAACTTATGAGGCAATATAATATGATATAATAAATATATTTAATATAATAATGTATTACTCTTTTTAATTTACACACAACATCTATTGAACGTTTGTCCATCCTGGGAGAGGGATCCTCCTCTGTTGCTCTCCACGTGGTTTCTTCAATTTTCCGCATTAACTCAGGGGTTTCTTTGGGAGTTTTTCCTTGTCCGATGGGAGGGTCCAAGCACACAGGTTGTCGTATTCATATTTATATTCTATACAAACTGTAAAGTCCACTGAGACAAGTGTAAAATGTGTGATATTGGGCTATATGAATACACTTTGATTGATTGATTGATTGATTGATTGATTGATTGATTGATTGATTGATTGATTGATTGATTGATATACCTCACCTTTAGTGAGCAGCCCAGCCAAACGTTTGGACTACCCTGCTTTATACAGAAGTGTACTTAACCCTTGATCAATGCCCAATTAAACATGAGAAGTTACATAAAAATCCATAGACAGCAGAAACAGTTGTGAGTTGTGTGCCCCCCTTACCTGCTGCCCATCTAGAGGGATGACCATGTTAGGGATCACAGAGGGCAGACTCCTCTGCCGGCTGTGTCTCCAGGTCTGCAGCAGCGTTTGCTGATGGTCCAGCCGCTCACGTTCCTTCTCTACGTTTTTCTGGCCCTCCCGGAGCCGCTCCAGACTCTGCTGGTACTCCTCCAGCTGCTCGTCCAGCTCTTCCCTCTCGCGCTTCAGCCTCTCCATCTCCAGGTGACACTGCCTCTCCCGCTCCTCCAGCCTGCTCTCCTGCTCCCCCTGCTGGCTCTCCCTGGCCTGGCACTCCCTCTCCCAGCGCTCCTTCTCCTGGCGCAGTCGGTCCTGGAGTCGCCGAGCCGCCACCACTTCCTCTTTACGCTTCTCCAGGTTTCGCTGCTTCTCCTGTTCCTGCAGGGTGTTGCCCCGGATGCTGGGAAGGTGCGTTCGCAGGGCTCGGGGGGAAGGGCGCCCCGTCTCCTGGAGGAGGAGCCTCTGGACCTCGTAGCAGCTGTCCTGGATGGTCACTGCGGCCTAGAGCACAAAAATGGGGTTCATGGGAATGCATAGGATCAACCACAACTGTAACCACATGTGCATCCTCACAACAGGCAGAGGTGGAAGAAGTACTGAGATTATTTACTCAAGTAAAAGTAGCAATACTACAGTCCAAAAGTACAAGTAAAAGGCCTGCATTCAAAAACTTTAAGAGCAATAAAAATCTTAAATAAAAGCCAAAAGTAAAAGTAGTCATTATGCTAAATGGCCATTTTAAGCCCCTTTTTTTACGTTAATTGTATTAAAATCATTGGTGCATTGATGTGTTCATAACATGTCGCACTTGGTAAAAGTGGGTTTATTTGTATACTACTGGGAAGATTAGCCCATAATAATAAATTACAACGTCTGGCGATTTATATGTTGTATTAATGACCAAAATCTGCAAAGCAACTAGTAACATAAAGGTAGTGGAGTAAAAAAGTGCAGCAGTTGATAAAAAAATGTAGTGAAGTACAAAATATAAAGTAGATGAAAGTGAAAATACTCAAGTAAAGTACAAGTACCTCCTTTTATACTTAAGTACAGTACTTGAGCAACTGTACTTAGTTACATTACACCACTGACAACAGTTACTAGGAGACATATAAACATATGATCAGGCTCTACTTGCATTCTTATATTACGACAAAGCTCTTCAGATGTTGAAATCAACCAACTGCCACTGGTAGATTGTGATTTTCAGGTTTATATGCGAGGAGAGATACAAAACTTTGAATATGAAAATATAATTGAAATCAAAACCTCAAGCTCACAATGATGGGCACACATGTCCCCCTCATGCAAATACACACACGTTCTCCTTGTACACATTTACATTTTATACTTAACAGCACTGTGTAAGAGTGTGTCGGGAAACAAAGGACCCCTATCTCTAGAAGCAGAGAGAAGATCAGGGGGAATCTCGCTCATGCTGCTACCTTTGGCTTCAAACGGCTGAGCTCAGCATTGGTTCTCTGTTTACTGGAGCTGGAGAGTGCAGGCGTATTAAGGCCTTTATCTTGACTGAGTGTGAGAATAACAAAGCAAGTGTGTGTTCTCAGGGAAGGAGAAGAGAGGTTGGTCTGTTGCAGAGCTGCTGATTGGATGGTAATATGGATGAGAGCTGTTAGCAGGATAAAAGGTTAACTGTGTGTTAAATAATGCACTCACCTGCAGACTGTATAGTAACTGGGTCAGGCTTTGGACACCTAGAGCAACCTGTTAGATCAAAATACAACATGTATATCAACAGGCTGTGTTTTTCATGCATGACTGAGGATTTTACTCATATTTCTACTTAATAATGAGCTTAACAATCTCCTCATCTACTCATATTTTCCCACTCATGTCCATTTCAAACTGAATTCATGCAACATGTGCGCCCCCTTGAGGCCAGCTGTTGTCCTTTCACACAGTTAACGATTAAATTAACACCGCAGTCGACAATAAAATGATTCCCACTTCTCAGAGTCTTTTAACTCACAGGTCACAAAAAGCTGCAAACGGTAGCACAAGTGCGGCATAGTAATTGGAATAAGAATTCATATTCATTTTTAATGCCGAATGCCTCAAGGAACTAAATGGACTCCTTCCATTATTATGAGCTCATCAATAATGTATCACATTAAGAGTGAAATGCAGTTCTAATAGACTGTACTGAATTATTAAAACAACTGTTGGCAATCTTGAGCCACACATCTGTGGAGAAATGGAAAGCGCTGAGGTTCAGATGCAGGCTATAAGGACCTGTAATACCGCTGTAGCTACACCAGCCACAGTGAACAACATTACATTACATTGCTCTTTAATATTTAAATAATAAATCCACAACCTTTAGATTTTGTTTTGGAAGATGGAGCTGAAAGGTAGTGGTTAAGAAGTATAAAGAAGTACAAGACTGATATATTTAAGTGTAGTTCCATTTTATTACAAGTACCTGTAAATTGTACTTAAACAACTTCATTTATTTACATCCCACCACATCCTGTGTAGCAGAAGTATGTACCTTAAAGTCGATGTCATTGGTGTCTGTTTTTGGCAGCCCACAGGGGGCTTGTAGCATGAAGGCGTCGGTCCAGCTCCCCTCTCTGGCCTCAAGGGTTTCAGGTGATGCCTCAGAGTCCGATGGGGGTGACACAGGAGCAGCCGGGCTGACAGGAAACACTGAGTCTGTGTCAGAGTCCGGGCTGGGACTGGATGGAGAACAGGCCTTAGAGGACAGCGTGGCTTTCAGGTTCTTAGCTGGGACACAAAAACAACAACACGTTTGACATTGAGTGCACCGCTCAATCCATTAAATCAATAAATATGAGAGAGAGTTCAGCTGGAAGAAGAGAGGATTATACTGCGGTCCTTTAACATGTTTCATGATGGCACATTTCTCTTTTGTTACAATACATCTGAGCAAAAGCCAATATACATTTAAGGCACAGGATGGATGACTTTTTAAGAAAACCTCCAATCAACAATGATTGGATTCCCAAATAAATAAGCATAACCACCATAAAAATGACTACAAAGTACAAATCAACATAATGTTAATAAATAAATAATGATTGCTTTATTTATTAGAAATATATTTGATACTGTCTACCTATTGATTAATACACTTAATGCCCCCCACCAATAAACATTTTTAAGCAGTACATTAACATTTTCTTACACACCTTAGTTGAATACTCAATTGTAATTGGTCAATTCGGACATTTCAGAGGTCAATATGAAAGTATTACAGACCGCTGTTAAGCACTATAATGACTGTTGCTAAGGAGGATCAAGAGAGAGAAAGGTCAAGAGGTTAATAAATCACCAGAAGAAGACAGACAGGAAGTAAACACTGACAGGAACACGGTTTGGGCTCTGCAGTGTTTAAGGACTTGTTAGTGGATCAGAAACTGTGAACAGACTCGAACAGTTACAGAAAAACCTCAATCAGAGCTGCCTTCATTTTTAAACAAGCTGTTATTTCAAGTTCCAGCCATTGGTGCGCCGTGGAACAGAGGTTTATTTCTTAGCGGGAGCCATACAATTATTTTCAAGTCAATTAAATTATTTCAATTAATATTGGGAGTCAGGTCGTTAGTTTGTTTAGTGTGTAGCCGTGTAATAAGTGGGATAATGCACGTCTGTCTCCATGATCAGTCTGTTGGGTGTTCTTTTTCCAGTAATGACCGCCTCGCTGCACATTTTCACTTACATAACATATAATTATGTAGTCGTTAATACATATTAGTATTATTCTACGTTTTATAGTTTTAGATGATGTGTGTCACATTATCACCAATGTGTTTTACTACATAGTCATTGGTTCTCTATTTATAAAGCAGCTTCCACTTATGGATAAAAAAGGAGGAGTAACAGTAACTGACATTAGAATATTTCTTAATACTGTGGAAGATGACAAATACTATGGATTAGTAACAACTTAAATATGTCCATAATATTGTGTTTTAAACTATTTGAAATTGTTTATAAGAGGGGTCATAATAAGTGTATCTTGTATATTCCTCACTTATTTGGATTTTGTTGTTAAAAAAACAATCGGATGGTGCTGTGTGTCTGTGTGTGTTCCTGCAGGGTACAGTAATGTAGAGCGCTCACCCTCTTGCAGAGCTGCAGCCAGCAACACGGCGGCCTGAGGCGGCTCCTCGGAATGCGGCTGGACGAGCAGCCGGGGCTCGAGCAGCCGGGGCTCGAGCAGCCGGGGCTCGAGCAGCGAGGCGTCCGTCCTCCCACGCAGAGCGGAGAGCGCTGCGTAAACCTGCAGCTTCTCCTCCAGGCTGCCGCAGATCCGCTGATCCTGGCTCAGCAGACTCTCTGACACACAGGTTCATAGGGTTCACAGATAAAGTATGGTGAAATGTTCACTCGGGGGTAAACAAAATATGAAGAAAAAGGGAAGAAAAACAAAACAAAAAAGTTGAAAAAACACCTTGTAACTTATGGATCTTCTGAATACGAGCCTCGGCAGCTCGCTTCTCCTCCTCAGACTCACTTGTGTATTCTTCTTCTTCCTCAGGACAGCTGAGCACAGAACAAATACTTTTCACAAATTATGGAAAGAGTAGCCCTCAATATTCTCCTCTGCCTCATTTATACACATATAGATACAGTATGTAAACCAGAGTATTACACACCTCTCCACAGCCTCCCTAATGAGCCTCATCCAGGTGTTCCGCTCCTCTTTGGATGACGTGTGGACCTCGTACATCTCCGGTCCGGCGGCTGACGCGCTGATCAGAAACATCCCTCTCTCTTCGTTTGCTACCTCTCGCACTATTAACTTCTGCAGTGCGATGACTGGAGGCTTCTGATCCTGAAGCACATAAAAAAAATGAGATTTATATATTCTTCCTGGACGTGTTCATAGCCCAGGATAAAATAAAACAGAGAATAGGGTGTGACAATAACAGAGCTGATGTTTGTAGCAGCCGGTTTATGGCAGACATAATTAATGTGTGCGTACCACTGTGGCAAACGCATACTTCTGGTCTTTGTCTTGCAGGAAAATGAGCGTATCGGTGAGGAGGAGAGCCAACACATCTATAGAAGAGGAAAAGTAGGAAAATGTCATCAATTTGATCATTGACTTACATTATGTAAATGCATCTAAAAAATGCAAACAACATTAAAGGGATAGTTTGGATGTCTTGAAGTGGGGCTGTATAAGGTACTAATAATAAAACTAATAATCTGTGTAAAAACTACGGTAGATGATGGTCGGTAAGCACCAGATTTGTAGAAGCAGACAGGAGTTTTTATCATGCAGGCTGAGCAACACACTCCTCTGGACAGGGGCAGCATGAAAACATGTTTTGGACACCTCAAAGACAGGCTTACCAAAACAAATCATTATCAGTGCACTCTTTATTTAGAATATTTCACCACTTGTCAGCAGACAGCCCTTTTCAGCAGGGAACTGAAGCCATTATATCCATCTGTTCTCTTGCCAAAGCCGAAGAAGTGTTACTTTTCAATGCAGTCTGGTGGCCTTGGAATGAGGATGGATAACAACTTCAGCTCCCTGCTATAAACAGTCTGTATACCTGTGTTATGGCAGTATAAAGCAGCAAATAAATATGAGTGATATAGCATACTGATCTGAAAACTGATATTGATTCTTATAATTTGATGTTTCTTTAGGTGGCTAAAATACTTTTTACAGCTGCCTCATCCACTGCAGTACATCGCTTGAATTCAGTTTGATAACTGTTGTCTGTCCGCCATCTACTGTCGGTGTCACACTGAATTCATACAGCCCCACTTCCAAACATCCCATAATTTGAACAACACAGTCTCACCTTTAAGCCGTCCGGTGGCGGTCTTCCACAGCAGCAGGCCCTGGTGTTTGAGCATCTGTCCGGGCTTCATCATGTCCTGCTTGCGGAAAGTGTGTCCGTTCTTCAGCTTGGCTGTGCTGCGGTTCTCCATGCGGTTCCACACTTCCTGCAGCCGCTGGTGCTGCTCGTATTCGCTGACGCTCAGGTTCACGGCTGCTATCACCTCTCGGATCTGAACCAGAGCTCTGGAGAGGTCCGCATGCTCCTCTGTTCCCTCTGAGCGGTCAGGAAGGAGAAATACATTATGACCAAATTTTAGTCAGTTACTTTTAAATGAAATATAATAAAAATGGGCTGTAAATACAGCGGATGTAGCCAGCAGAGGGCAGTATATAACTGACCTTGAGTGTACTGGAGGATCCTCTCCAACAGCACGGGGTACTTTGTTATTCTTTGGGTTACCAGCAAGATGCATTCTGGGATCTCCCGCCGCCTCACCAAGGAATTATTGCCTTGTTGCTTAAAAAGGTCAAATTAAAAGTTAGTAGTCGTAGTCAAGAGGGTAGTGGTGCTTTATATATATATATATATATATATATATATAATAAAAATCAATAAGGTAGTTATAAATAAAATTAGGATTTGTCTTTTTGTTGAGAAATGTTGTATTTCTTAACACAAAAAACTTGTAAACCGTGCAGCATAATCTACAGGTTTAAGCTAGTCATATTTTCACATTAATATTGAATTTTCTTTTGAAAAAGATTGAAAGTCTTGAAAAGATTTGAAACTTATTTGATATTATTGTTTCTCTTTTAGGGCTGAAAAACATATATACTAAAGGTCATTTCATTCATCAAGAAAAAAAGATCAAATGTGTTTTATTATATGGTATGAGCCATTATTATGTATATCATAGAATTGTTTTTACTGCAGACTTTATGGTGTCCTCAGGCCTAAAACACTGGACCAACACATTTTTCTGTGTTGGATAGTAATGCTGATTATTCTGAGATTAAACTAAACTGAAGATACGTTTGTACACTCGTGTCTGAGAAGGTTTAGTACCTTAATGAAGGTCTGAAATCTCTTGTTATGCTGCTGGAGCTCTTTGAAGAAGCTGACTGCTTCGTTGTGATGACTGCAGAATTCTCCGTACACCTGCTTCATTCTCCCGCTGTTCTCGTCTGAAAACTGCAGAAAGATGAACACAGTTACTCACATCTTAACTCATTTCTGTTGTACCTAAGATAATATCGTCCCAGAAGAAGCACTGACCTGTTGCAGCAGGACGTCTCCTATTCTGTGGATGAGGTAGTTGCTGTGTCCCTGGGGCTGGGCGGAGCTCTGTCGCCGCTCCTTCATGGCAGAAAAGAATGCGTGGTGGAGGAGAAGCAGCTGATCCAGACAGGGGAAGACCCGGTCCAGCGCCACCGTATCCAGTTGGACCTCCTCCTTCATACCTCGCCGGAAAACCTCAGCCATGATGTGCAGCGTTTGCAGGTGGTGCAGCTCCGTCTGCATCAGCTCTGCAGACAAACATGGAAATGTGTGTCACATAAAAACACGCAATATACCATTTACGAAATCTTAAGTCAGTCACTTAATCATACAAAACAATTATCAGCGGTGCAAAGTAATTACGTATAATTACTCAACAACTGTACTATAAAAGTTTGAGGTAATTGTATATGTTTATTGTCTGCCACTTTATACTCCTACTTCACTTGTGTCTGGCAAATATTGTACTTTTTACTTGAGTTGAAGTTACCAGTTACTTTTTTTAGATACATAACACGATGCGACTCCATGACATAAATACTATTCCTGTATTCAGCAGCACACAGAGTGTCTAAAATGTGCATTAAGTACATTTTGGTGCTAAAGCTCTAATATCTTTTTAAATTCAGGATTTTTCCTTGTTATGGAGTATTGTTTAGACTCTGGTAATATACATTCACTTAAGTAAAGAAGCTGAGTACTTTTCCATCACTGCCAAATAAATGTGTTACAGCGATCTTGAGTATGAAATACTGACACTGACAGAAAATGACACACTGCAGTGGTTTTCTTTCACAACTGTGACATCTGCTCACCATAGATCACGTCCTGCCTCTTCACGGCTCGTTTCTCCTGCTTCTTGCAGAACTTGTGCTCCACGGTGAAACTCCACGACTCCGCCTCGTAATCCACAGCGTCAGCCGAGATGTCGCCGTGGATACACGCATCCACACAGTCTAGTGAGAAGAAGATGAACCAAATCAGCTTTTCTTATTAAAACTGCCGGGGATTACATTTCATTAATCACAACATTCAGCTTGAGGAATCAGGGCTCTTTACTTTCTCCCAACTCAATGTGCCACTTAATCCCAGGGTTCATTATATGTGGGTTAATACATATTTTTTCATTACTAACCAAATAGCATATTCATATAGTTGTATCATGATTTAAGCTAGTAACAAAACCTTTTTTCCCTCGCAAAACATTTAGAAAATGTAAAGTAAATTTATTTTACATATAATAGAGCAATTTACATATTTAAGTGCTGGTTGAGAAATCAGATATCAGGTTTTTATCCCACTTTTTAATACTTAAAAATTGACATATGCATTTGAAAATCCTGTTTTTATTTGTTGATCACACTTGTCATCAGCATTAAAAATAATTTCTTTCACGAAAGTATGCATATTACTGATTCAAATACATACTTTCTATAAACAATTCAAAAAATGACAAAAAGAAATCTGATAAACAAACTGCAATATAAACTGTGTAAAACATTGATTTTGCCAATCTGTTGTTCCACCATTCCCAACAGGAAACAGGCATGAGGACATACATTCCATGTTAAAACAATCTCCTTTATAGGAAACTGAAACAATGAGCCTCATTCATCACATACCTTCTCCAAAGGATGAGTCAGTAGAGGTCGACGACACTGGAGTCTGCAGGAGCTCCTCTGATTGGCTGTTCGCCTTCCAGCCGTCACACTCTGTCTCTGAGCCCTCGCTGAGCCGACTGAAAACACAGATAACCAATATTACCCTCAAATAGTCACCAATAACTCCACATTAATGATGTCATTTTTAACGTCTGAGAGCTTATTGACCTGTCACTGTTTGTGAAAGAGCCAGAGATGAGGCTTGACTCTGCAGTTTCCTTCATGACAGGTAGAGAGGTAGAGACGGGGACAACACACAGAGGAGGACTGTCTCTCACTGTGAAATCTGAGGGTGAAAACAAAGAGATATAACAATAATCATCTCCAAAATAAAATGATACAAACAGGACCTTTCACAAACAACCCCCTCGTGACCCTCGTGCTGTAAACTCACTCTGTGGGAGGGATGCGGTCTTGTTCTTCACCGTGGTAACAGCATACTTATCCTGAAGTTTCTAAGTAATACAAATGAGAGAGGCCGGTAACAGAGTATAAACAACTGACACAAGGACAGACGGCAATAGAGAAAGCAGTTTAGACAACTTTCTAACAAATACATTTCAACACAATATTCACCTTTAAACACGGGGGGACAGAATCCTTACAGCCCTTATGGACGATAGCAGTGCAACCTGTGAAAAAAAATTACATTTTTTTAGATAATGTGAGGTTTCTTTAGGGCTGTTTTTCTTGGTTGAATAAGATTTTGAAAGATAATCAATAGTTGATTTCATTGACACATCTGTAAAACTCATTTCTCCATAATGAATCATGCAAAAGCTAAACTTCACCAGAGATAAGCTCTTCATTTAGTTGGAAATAAGTTACTTGGCATGAAAGCAGCTTAAAAAATGACTCATCCACAGATATCTTAATCAAATAAAACCAAAACAACCAATCCAAGGAGCGGGAAACCATGGTGTGTTTTGTTAAAAAACTAAAAATACTCTTTTACTCACTGGAGCAATGCAGCAGGTCCTTTCCAGATGCTGGTTTGTCACACACCACGCACATGTTGGGGCCCAAACAGGAGCCTGTGTTGAACCGATGTCCATTTGGCTGCCGGTCCTTGGCCTCCCTGTCCTTCCCCTTCCCCTTTGAAAACCATGCCGGAGACATGAGTAAACAAAGAGGCCATATAGACAGAGACAAACTGTGACAGCTCGGAGCCTTAACTCATATTTCTATAAACCAGGGTGAGTTTGTATTTTCAGAGTAAACTCTTCCACATGTAGGTGGATATATGAGCCTGGAAGGAATCCCCGCCTTTTGCCAAAGTGTAAGAAAGTCCACCGACAAGGAAATGGAGCGTAGCATAAACAACAGATGCAGGTCGGGGAGGGCTTCCAGTCTCTGTGCTGACTCAACAACAGGGGATTAATCATTGAAAGGAAAGAGGCCGGACACCATGTTTGGTCTGTGACTGTGACCTTGAATTATTCCCAGAAAACATTTCCTGGTTGTGTCTCCCAGAGAGTCCCATATTTCATACCTGATTCCACAGCAGGACTACTAGCATTCACAACAGTTTTATAAAGGTCATTATCTATAGATCAACCAAGATATGTGAATTAATCAGTCAGTACAAACACACCTGCTGCGGAGGAGCACAATCGACAACAAAAACACTATTCCTCTTACTTTGAAACTAATAAACAAGACTAAAAAACTGAGAGTTTAATACAGCATGTGAAGCTGACTTGTTTGTCAATTCTTTTCCTAGTATTCTAGTGGAACTTTTGATGGGTGTAACATCAGAGGCATGGACTGTTTGTGTTTTGGGTTTACCTTTGTCTTGTTGCGTGTGCTGGACATCCGGCTCTTGAGGAAACTGAAGGTGCGAATGACTTTGTACTTCTCTGACTCCACCTTTGTGGGGATGTTGTACTTATCCAACTCCTCCTCTTCAATTCTGAAGAAAAAATAAAATAATGGGAGTGAAATGTGTTATTTTCCACAAGGGTATATAACTAACAGCAGTATAAACATCTTGGTTGTTTTGCAGAGGTGTTAAGTGATAGAGTCGCGGCATCCTGTTTTCTTCCTGCTGAGTCTACAGGACAACAAAGGCCAGTAAGATGGGTTAATGCAGGTGCAGGCAGAGTGTATTCTTATATGCTTAAAGCACAAAAGCATATAACTGTTAAGTTTGTACTGCAACTTCCTGCCATAAAATGACAAACCAACATAAAAACATTCCATCTGATATTGCACAGGGTGTACTTTCTGTTCTAATAAATGTAAGAGAAAGCAATTGAAATGTTAGTCACTAAAATGTGTCAAAAAGAAATTCATTCTCTGCAACTCTGTGCTGTGAAAGTGGAAATCGTTACATGCAAAACAATAACAGAGACTTTTGGTGCGTATTGTTAAGAGACTAACAACCAAACTATTAGAGGAGAATAAAGGGGACTAAACAAGGAGAGGAAATGAAACAGGGAGAGGAGAAGAAGTAGGAAAAAAGAAGAGGAAACAAGAATAT
The DNA here is from genome assembly GCF_036324505.1 of Eleginops maclovinus. Lineage (NCBI taxonomy): Eukaryota > Metazoa > Chordata > Actinopteri > Perciformes > Eleginopidae > Eleginops > Eleginops maclovinus. Next base: position 19,159,219 of record NC_086356.1, on the reverse strand, counting down.
GAAAGAAGGATGGGAGATGAAACATGGAGAGTAGAGGAAGTAGAGAAGAGGAAACAACGAGAGAAGAGAAAACAAGAGTAGGAAATGAGAGGAGGGGAGATGATAAAAGGAGAGGATATGAAACAAGGGGAGGAGATGATACAAAGAGAAGAGCGAGAACAAAGAAAGGAGATGAAACAGGGAGGGTAGTCGAAAAAAGCAGAGGAGGGGTAAAAGGAGATGAGATGAGAAGAAGCAAGGACAATAGGAAACAAGGAGAGGAGATGATGTGCAACAGGTGGAGAAGAGGAAAGGAAACAATACAAGGAGAGGAAAGGGGAGGAGGATGTTGTTGGTGTCAGTTGCTGCGAACATGCTGTCAGTCAGGGGTTAGTTCGCTGGAGGTGGATGGTTAAGGATGCTAGAACAGGGGATCGGGGGTGGACCCCCCACATACTCTTTGAGGAACTCAGACAGGGTGAGATGTTGGAGGGACTCGGCCAGCTCCATGCTGCCCTCATCGTCAGCAGACTGCGCTCGCTTACGGAACCTAATCTCCCTGTAAAGAGCAGCGCACACACACCGACACACACACTGATGAGTTAATATACTGATGAGAAGCCACAACGGCCAAAATTAATATGGCCCGCACACCCACAACATTCGACAGCAGTGAGGTTACAACTACTACAACTAGAATAAATATATTTTAAAAACGCTGCAACAAATTCCTGAATAAATGAACAGAATGACTGTGATGGAGGAGTTTCAGTCCATATTAAAAGGAGCAAGACAATAACCCTCTTAGTCACTGAAGTTTCTAGGATTGTTCACTGAAGTCCTTAGAATCAGTTTTCTGCATTTTGTTGTATTGTGTATTAAATTGATATTTTAATAATTTATTTGTAATTGTCTACTTGCATTGTTTTTGTTTTTCATTTCAATAATGTTCATGCTGCCTTTTTGGTCAGGTCACATTTGAATCTCAATGCATTTATAAAAAACACACCATATACACCAATCAGCCATAACATTATGACACTGACTCTTGTTAGAATAGCACCTGTCAGTGGGGGGGGGGGGGTATGTTAGGCAGCAAGTGAACTCTTTCTCCTCAAAGTTGATGTGTTGGAAGCAGGAAAAATAAGCAAGCGTAAGGATGTGAGCGACTCTGACTTGGGCCAAATTGTGATGGCTAGAAGACTGGGTCAGAGCATCTCCAAAACTGCAGCTCTTGTGGCAGTGTGAGGCTCTGGGCAATATTCTGCTGGGAAACGTTGGGTCCTGCCATTCATGAGGATGTTACTTTGACACGTACCACCTACCTAAACATTGCAGACCAAGTTCACCCGCTCAGGGCTGTTTTGGCCGCAAAAGGGGGACCTACACAATATTAAGCAGGTGGTCATAATGTTAACGCTGATCGGCGTATACTGTATATTATTTCTAGTGTCTTCCACTAGGGGGCGCCCCTGAAGTGTGGTCCATTAGTGCATTTACATACAAAGAGGCAGAGGAAATATCATTTGGCATCAGCAGAGAGCTGAGTAGGAAAACAAAAAGAGGAGGAAGTCATATTTTAAGTTAGTGCCAACCTTCAGGAAACTATTGAAAGTGCTATCGTCACTTACTGTAATAGTTTAGTACCATTTTTTAATCAATAACCATCATTTGCCTGCCCAGTACAACACATTCATTATACATTAGGACATCCTTGATGCAGCTGATCATGTCTGAGCAAGGCAGCCATGGAGGGAAAAACAAGAGCATTGTGCATTTCAATAACAAAGCAGAAAGCAGCTCAGGGTCACGCTGGTATCTGTACTGTACGTCACTAGAAACAGAAACAAACAGGATCAAAACCACCAGCTCATAAAACCTCTGCTCCACAAGGACAAAAGAGCTTCACAAAAGACGGCAGCAAACTTCACAGTGCCCACTGTCACCAAGCAACCTGGTCGTCACGGTTACTATTATGTTGCTCCCCACGCTGGGGATTACATATTTGATGAAAATTAACTTTCATTTTAATTAAGAGTGAAAGACTTGCTAACGTGAAAAGATGAGTCATTTTGTAAAGAAAGAAACACTAAAACTAAAAAGAGGGGAAAAAGTGAAGCATAAATACCTTTTTTCATGTGACTGCTCTGATATACTGGAGGCTCTTTGCTCTGTGAACATAAAAAATGACAAGAAGTTATCAAACTAAAACATTTAAGTGTTTGTCGGTTGTCTGTAAAAACAAAAACAAAAAAAAGAGCTACAGTCAGGCAACAGAACAAATAACATCCAATATCATATACAACAAGGAACCATCATCATTAACTGTTACAGTGAGTGATAAAAGTTTCATTTACTTGCCAGAGAAGCTGTTCTTATGAAAGCATAATGACATATACAATAAATAATATCACAACTGATATGCAAGACAAAAGATGATCAGGGGTATATGACAGTCCATATGAAGCTGTAGCAGACAGACAGAGCGCTGACCCCTCAGAGACCCCTTACATCTCTCACCGGGCTGCAAAGTAATCAGCTGCTTTTTATTTCATCACTGCAAATGTGAGTTCTTCTTGCACTCCTGCTGCCATTCTGATTACGACAAGGCTGACTCATGATTAGGGAAGGCATACACACACATGCAAACACACGTCAAGGTTAATATGTTTTCATGATTCTATTTTAATGTGTTACTACTTAAAATCCCCATCCTTGTTTTGTTTGTGGTTTGATTGTCCACGGTTTTGGAATCATTGAAGTATGTATAATGATGATAAATTAACTTAAGCTTAGAAAGCAACTGGCACTGATGATGAAAAGCACTACTCTGCAAATTAAAATTTAATTTATATTCAACTTAAATGCAGAATGATGTTTCTGATCAGGTAGTTATATTTTAACCAGACAACAGTTGAAATACAGTCCTTTTTAAAAGTGCAACTTTGTATTTGTCCAGTTGGGAGCAGTGAAAACAAACCAAGAACAAATATTGTCAGCTATTTTAATTTGATATGGCGAGCCTGACAGTTGCTTATTTGACATGTTTTGAAGTTTCCCTTTCAAAACAACATTTACATCAATTTGGGTCTCGTTTAAAACCCCCTAATGAATGTAGGTCCAACATTCACTGTGATTATAGCTTTGCTTTGGTCTCTACCAAAGTCCTTTCTGTCTTCAAATCAAATCAAATGTTTCAAAACATTCATTTAATCAACAGAATCAGTTAACAATAATAACCTTGACTCACACACACACATAAGCACTGACACTGACAGCGGCATGCTGAGCCTTAGCGCAGTGTGACGGCTGTAGGTGTCCAGTACTTACTACCAGGGTGGAGAAGAGACAGAGATTTAGACAGAGAGAGGGCCTGAAGGAGAGATCGGCTGTGGCTGACACTGTGAAGCCCGGCATCTACAGGACACAGTGGACAGAGCTCACACATCAACTACAGAGCGGACAAATATCACCGGTACAGTCAACTCCAGACTGACAGCTCACAAAATATATGTTTATTGCACTGCTGGAGGCTCATTGTAAGGATTTAACAAGCATTTTTGAGACATTTTTGAAGGAATAGTTAAAAATCTTGGAAAATATTTGATTTCTTGACAAGATTTGGAGATGAAGATCAATATCACCCTCAGACTGTCAGAGTCCCTTTCCCTGGCTAAGAAATCGTGCATCACATTATCACCAATTAATCAGAAATTTGGGTTGTTTGTATGACTTTAACAAAATTCATATATAACTGGTTAATAAGCAAGTTCCACCATGCATGTAGGACAATTTTAATATTCCTAATAGAGCCAGGTTAGCTATTTTACCAGCCTATGCTAAGGTAAGCTAAGCTAAGCTAACTTTCTTCTCCCTGTATCTTTATATTAAACAACAAAAAGAAATTCATACTGATCTTCTCATCTAAATGTCGGCAAGAAACCAAATAGGTGTATTTCCCAAAATGACAAACTATTATTACTGAAGTTGACTGCACTTTTTATTAGTAGTGAGATTATCTGCATTGAACAGCTGGTTATGGACAAAAAGAGAATGTAAAAAGTTAGCTCTGCACCAACCATTTAGTAACACACCACACAAGTGAAGTTAGTTGATGAGAACATTGTTAGTCATGTGTTATTCTACTGTACACTTCAGATTTTGGGTGTTACTGACCAGGGCTGATATCTGATGTGTGGTTGTCCCGCGCAAAACGAGAAGGACGCAAGCTGATTTTGGAGGAAGAGTAGGAATACGAACGCAGGCGAATCCCCTGGTCACCCAATTCCTGTGAAAACATCATTTAAAAAAAAAAGAACATTAGACTTCAAACCATCAATTCAATTCATGAATGATATGAGGGGAAGTGGAAATGACTGTTACAGAGAGCCTGAGATGGTATTTTACTTTAGTGGTGGGTTCACATGCTGAGGAGGCAGATTGGCTGCGAGTGCATGTGAGGTCATGGGTGGGACCAAACGCTTCCCTTTTCTGTTCACTTTTCTCAACATCTGACAGGAGCGGGGAAAGCGGAGACTTTGGCTCAGTGCTTTCCTCCTCACTGTCCAACTCCAGAGCCACCAGACTGGGACTGGAGAAATAGAGGACCAGTTACACACACAGACAACTAAAACACTGCGTCCTGATAAGAGAGAATGGTCCACGATGTTTTATACCTGAGGTCGCAGGTATCCATGGGTGAATTTTCTGTCTCCTTGTTCGACTCGGAGGAGGAGGGACTTTTTAGCCTTGTGAGGCCCTGGTCAGGGAGGGAGAGAGGGGGAGAGCAGGGGAGAAAGTATTTTTCTGAATAGGGCGGAGGAGTGTCAGTGGCTGGAAGGAAATCATCTGAGTCCATCGTGTCCCACAACCCACTGTCCGTCACTGTGCTGCCCCTCGTCACTCCACTGACGCTGTACTTAATGTCGGCATCTTCCTCCTAAAGTTAAAGAGTGCAAAAGAAAGCACCAATGTATTTTAAAAAGTAGCCAAACAGGGATGATTTAATGGACAGCTCACCCCATAATCGACGATACTTAGATTGTTTTTGTGTTAGTAGCAGAGTGATGGAAATACAAGCCCAAAACATGTCTGCCTTCTCTCAAATATAATGGTAGCACCTTGCTTAATAGATAGATTTGAAAACATTTGCCAGAAATTTCTCTTTCCGAGAATCAAGACCCAGTTACTGAAGATAATCAACTGACCTTGTGTTGAGCAATTTGAAATAGGAACTATTTTCTTTCTAATGAACAACAACCACCAGCTGTATCCCTGCTCAGAAATAAGCGTTAATCTAGCACGAATTGTGATGCGGTTGGAGGGTGTAGTTTGGTAGGAAAAAAAAGTTACTATAAGAAACTGTTTTGCTGCGTTGATGGATTACCTTGAGCAACGGGTCATGATTTCTGGGAAGAGACATTTATCACCAAAAGCTGGTTTCATTACACCTGAGAATAGGCTGACTTCTCTAGGGCTGATACTGCTTACAGTCAGCGACTCACACTCAAACAATCTAGATTAAAAAACAGCACTGCAGATATGAGGACAAATAAGTATAGTTTATTTTGGGCTGAACTGTCCCTTGAAATGATAAACCTGTGTTTAAAGAGAGGGTGATGTATGACCTGTGAATGATGTGTGTGGCTCCGGTCGCTGCTGTTGATCCTGGAGAGCAGAGGGTCTGCAGTGAACTGGCTCTGGTCTCCACTGGACTGCATGGGATGCCCATTTACTGTGAAAAACAAAGAGTACAATCTTCAGTGAGCTTTATTATTATTAAAATAAAGTACTTCTCTTATTCTCTACTCCCTTTTCCCAGTTAGGATCAGCTTCTATACAGCGCTGTACAAGATGCAGATGTCCATTAGGAATTTATTTTTATCCTTCTCAATGATTTACCTTCCCAGAACACGGCAAAAAGTCATTTATCATTACTATTATTCATCCTAATATCAGTTGGTTTAATATAAAAAACAGCTCTCAGTGTAACATGAGTAAAGCAGGGTTAGGGTCTAACCCCTACAACCAAAACACATTACAAACATTTAAATGAAAAAAGATATGCCATAAAAAGAGAAAATAAATGACCAAACCTGTCATCATATCTTTCTGTTAACTCGTATTTTCTTCAGTGAGCCTGCTGTTCTGCTTAATTCTAGTGATTTTTTCGATCATTGTGCCATAATTTATTGATCTTTCTCCTATTTAATGTTAGGGATAGAGTAAAGAAAGGAAAATGTGAGCAGACACTGCATACCTTCTCCCTGTCTGACCTTTACAGGTTTGTTTTTATAGAAACCTGCACATGTCAACCTTACCGCCAAGCTGACGGTTTCTAGGAAATGGATTATTGACTGGAGCCTTGTTCTCCTTTATAGACCACGTCTGGTTAACAGTAATCATGTACACTCTCTCTTTCATATTCATAAATTGAATTATAAAAACTGGTTTTTGACAAAGTTTAAATTGGGAAGACTGGGCATGACTACAATTCACATATACAACTTTTTCTTTCATGATTCTATTTTTTTTATATGGACCAGTTGTGTAATATTATGATCGCTTCTATAATGATTTTCATTAAAAATAACATGTTTTTAATACCTGGGTTAGGTTTCCAAATTGTTTTGCAGACTGATAATAAAAGACTGATTGTCTTGAAAAATCTCACTGATATGGAATAAAGGAGACATGTTTATCAAATACTATGAATCAATGTATATTGTTCATATGGTTGTTATCATTTTTGTGCTATGATATTTGTATTTTGTCTTTGCTTTTGTTTGCTCTGTACAGCCCTTTGAGGCATTTTTTGTGGTTTGGGATACAGTGTTTACATACTAAAAAATATACTAAATATAATGCAGTAAAAATGTACAATGTTTGTGTTTAAAAATGTAGTAAAAGTACAAAGTAACAACAAAGCACAGCTAAAAAACCCTAAAAATGAATGAGTACAGAATAGTGGCAGTTTACATACATGTGCATGTTCACAGGAGTGCTTGCTGCTGGTAATTCTACGATTACAATGTGGAAAATTACCTCTCTTGATGAGAAGACATTTTCAAAGCTCTGAGCACTTTCCCCTCAGACTTTGATGTCTGGAGCGGCCGTGCCCACACTAATGTAAGGGAAATCCTGAGCATCACAGAGGCATTTCCTCTCTGCTGCTCTCACACAGTGAAGACATTAGCTGCAGCTCAAACACACAAGGCAGACTCCCTGTGTTTATGTTATATTCTGTATATGTCTCCGTCTGCATGCTCCCATTTTATATGCTCAAATCAAACTGTCAGTGAACGCAGCTCCACACAGACACAGAAATCTCCTCTCTGTTTAATTTAAAGCATGGTGACAGATTGAAGACTCAGATGGTGGAATGATTGTCACACAGGCAAGCTCCAACAACAACTGAAACGGTTGAAACCAGACCATCATTTCGACAGATATGGAAAAAAACAATAACTCTGGATGACAACTCTGAACCACATCCATCTTCAGGCGCCGTCATCACGACAAAAATATTCAACTCAGCGGGGAGTTTGATGCCTTGGGCAATACCGAAAAATCTGCAGTCCTGCTTAAGGGGAAAACATTGGGATCAATGCCCCAGCATTGCCACTCATACACACACACTTCACTTTATGGACACTGAGTTTATTTCCTCCATTCAGTAGTTTACAACAAACTCTTCATTCTTCTACACAGGAAATGAGGACTCACAATCACAGTAACTGTGGCAACACCTGAAACATGTGAGCATCCTCCTCGAAGTTTTTTACAAGCCAGTGAGTGTTTGCGCTTGCGTGTTTAAGAGAGAACTCAAGGTTAATGTATGTGGCTCACCTAAAATGTCAGCTTTTGTAAACGCTACGAAATTTGAGCTTGTTAACATTCTCCCCCCCCCTCAATTCAAGTACAGAGCACCACTGTCCGATCCGGGGGGGTCGGGGGGGAGGGGACGGCAGGGAGACAGGCCAGACTAGGAGGGGGGGCATCTCCCTTCCTGACCCCATTCCTGCTTTTGTCCAAATGACAGGGCAGATTCCTGGACTCCCAGACGGAGTCATTGAAGACGCAACCTGCGCCGCCTGCAGCCAGACTCCAGGAGGATAATACGTCGGTTTAATCAAACAAAACTGCTCATTAACCTTATCCAGAAGTGCATCCCTGTCTGTGTCTGTGAGGCAGTTGGTTTATTGATTTCCTATGATGTGATTCAAAACAGAGCTCTGCACATTGTGCAAGCGCCACAAGAAAAAAACTTCCAGTCAGGGCTTCTGCACCACCTTATTATTCCACACCCTGCTGCTCAGTACAGCCACAGATATGCTGTTGTGTTGCTGTTTTTTTACGAGTAACACATTCATTATTTAGGACACATGGATTTCTTGCTTATACCTTTGCAAAATACAAATATTTAACCAGAGTTTGATGAATGACATATGAACCTCCTCCAAGAAACATTAGCACATCAGGTATTCTGGATAAAACTCTTCAGGAATCAAAACCAGATGCCAGTATTATTGCCATAATATTAAAACGGAAAAACTATTTTGGTTTGGCTACGGTGCTATTGTTTTGCTTGAGGTAGATACATTTAATGGAGAGGAGAGGAGAGGAGAGGAGAGGAGAGGAGAGGAGGAAAAACATTTCAAATAAAGTGCCTTTTTTAACATTTTGAATAACACTTTATATTGTAATAAAGTGCTTCAGTGTGAATTTATTTAAAAACAACATAAAACAAATTCTCTCCAGTAAAATCTTGGGGAGAAGAGAAGAGGAGATCAGAGACAAGAATAATTACCAGATAATGAGGATGTGTACTCGTCTTCATCGTCCGCATCATCCAGAGAAAGGACAAGGTGCTCTTCAAATACCTTTAAACAAACCAGAAACCACACAGAGAAGGCATGGCTCTTAAGAGAATTCAAGTACTGTTTACTTGAAGTAAACAGAGATGCAATCACAGTGACATGTAAGAACCAGGAGGAACTAAAGAGGCCAATCTATAAACATTTACAGCGACACTCACAAATATATATCAGCATGTATACTCACGTTGTCCACCAGCGAGTGCTCCTCCACTCGGAGCTCCGCTCTAATGCCTGTGCAAAATAAAAATGTTTAGCCAGAAGTTGATGCATGACAGGCTACCACTCTCCTCCCAAGCAGAAATGTGCACATGGCACGACATCAGCTCCTCTGGATGTGTCTCCAGTTTCCAGGAATTAAAAAAATGGTCTGTGAGATGTTGTGTTGTTGTGAGGCAGCAGGTCCAGAGGAAGAGCACACACTCCCCCCGTGAGGTTGTTATTTCCAAAGGATTAATGGACGGCGGCTGAAGTCGGACAGGGTTAAGGTCAATACTGAGGTACACTTCCTGCTCTCCTTTATGAGTCGATACGGCCATGTGCCATCTCTATAGTTACTAAAAACAGTGTGTGTGTGTGTGTGTGTGTGTGTGTGTGTGTGTGTGTGTGTGTGTGTGTGTGTGTGTGTGTGTGTGTGTGTGTGTGTGTGTGTGTGTGAGAAGATGCAGCATTAAAGATCTGCAGTGGGGGGAAGTCATGCGTTACATTTACTATGTTACATGTACTTGAGTTATTTCGTTAAAACATTTTTTACAATAAAAGTGGTTGTTTTGCAGAAATACTTTTTACCCTTACAAACTTTTCCTATATAATGTTTATATCCAGCTGAGATTACACAAGAGATTTATAGTTTAAACTCATTGATGAGCAGAAAGCACTTGTGAACTCATTTGATAACCTTTGATTGGTTAATGTAATTTCCCAAAATATTTTCAAACTGTCAAATATAAAACTGTTCTGATTCGTCTTAGTTCAGTTATATGTCATATTAAACTGAATATGTTTGTAGTTTTTGACTGACAAAACAAGACATTTAAAGACATCAGCCTTGAATTTAAGAAACTGGAACATTTCTCACTGTTTTTTGATATTTTATAAAACAAACAATCGAAAGATTAATCAAGAAATATAGTCTTCAGATGAATTGATGAATAGTTGATATTTACAGCCCTTGCTCACACACACAATGGCAATGACTTTGTTTTCTATCTGGTTTTAAGAGTTTAACAATCATTACATCCACATTATTCTCTCTATATGGCACTATGACACTTAGTGTGCACTTATTAAACAGCATCTAATTAAGTTACTCCCTGCTTGAATAGTTGTTACAGTTGTTATTCATGCAAATAGTTATTTTTACATGTACTTTTACTTGAGTCAATATAATTATAAAGTAACAATAGTTTTGCTTGGGTACCCTTTGTTTACTTTACCCACTACTGGAGTTCTCAAAGGATCTTCCTGTGTGGTTAATAGCCAGCCCAAGCATGTCACCAAAGGAAAAGAAAAACAATCTGCCGCTCAAGTTTTCTCTGTACTCTCTGAGGAAGAACAAACACACGTGTAGGAGGAGAGTGGCTTTTATGGCCTCTTTTTAAGAGTGTTTTCTTAGTCTCTTTACGTTGCAAATGATGGATGACCATAGGGTTTGCTCGAATGAATCTGTGGGGATTGTTTCTCGCAAATATTATAAACGGTTTTTGAAAGCAGAACCCACTGTGGACGCCTGGGAAAATGATTTGTCTGACCGTTAAAAATCCAAACGCTATCAGCATGGAGAAGCTGCTTCATAAATGAATAAAAATATTAATTGATTGTTCAAATTAATTGTAAGTAAACTAGCATATTGACTATTTTCAGCACTAGACTCAACTACATCAGTGAGTTTAATGTCACTGTGGACTATGAGTGTGTGGGTGTGTTCAGGCATACGTGTCTGGTTGTGTTGGACGTTTGTTTTTCAGAGCTCATGTTACACAGCTGGTGCGCACATACAGCATGACAGCTAACGTGTGGCACAAAAAGGAGGACAAAGACTCAGCAGGTATCTCGATTTGTGTTTACCTGTGCCTCATGTCAGATTATCACGGGTAAACAGACACTTGATTACATGTTCTTGCTTTAAAGTAGGGTTATTGTGAACAATGTAATGTACTTTTTATCTAAAAGTACAAATTCTTCAAGTAGCATTATACTTCGGATGCAGGTAGGGTATGGTAAAAAGCATCTTGTGACAAACAGTCCGTAATAACATCATTTACAGATGAATGCACATAGATTTAGAGGTAATAAAAAGCCATGGTAAACAGGACTTGGATAATTTATACAACACAGATTTAGATTTAAATAAGCCGCTTTACCTTCATCACCAGGAAGGAATTCCTCTTTTTCCGTCTGGTCTACCTCTCGGACAGCTTTGAGCATGTTGGTCTGGAACAAAAACAGATATGTTAACAAGTTGAACAGTCAAATAAACCGCAACAAATCTCCAAATAACAGCAAAAAGAGTACAAGACATACAGTAACGGAATCACACTAGCTGCAGCGTGGAACGCGGTTGTGAGGCTACCGAGGTCACAAAATATGTCCATATAAATAAGGCCATCTTTGAACTTTACCTTCATCAAACTGTTCACAGACAACAACAGAGCCACACAAACACAGAAAACAAAACCAGTGTCTCTGTCGCCACTGTTTGACATTGTGGAAGTTGTACTATCACTGCATATGGACATGTGTGTCCTTTCATGTCCCCCTTCATGCCCTCTGATTTATTATGCCTTGTTGTGTTTACCGTTACCTGCTCAACTCTTATCAACATGTCTGACTGTATCTCAAAGGGTGTGGGAGTCAAGGGCTTTCTGTTTCCACAAGCCTGAACAAAACCTGTGCAAATGGCCTTATCTCAAAAGCAACAGGCATAACATCATCTACAGAGCCCCATGGGAATACTTATCAGCTGTTCTATATTGTGCAGGAGATGGGAATACAATAAGGCCGTTAAATAAAGTTGTTCCTGGTTGTTTGCTCGCACCTGTTTGAGGATGCTGTGGTCTGCCAGTCTGTCTCGGAGGGTAAAGATGGCGTCCTGAGGGCGGCTGATGGATGTACGTCGCACAGTCAGGGTCAGGGAGTCCGTTGCGGGACAAAACCTCAGCATGCAGGAGCGGTCGACCCACACACAACACACACCTGTAACCAGGCTGACTACAGGACTTGGAGGACTGAGGAGGGGATAGACAGATGATAGGAAGTGAGGTGAAATGAATTAAATGACAACAGAAAGGAGCCTTCCCTGTGATTCAGCCTTATCAGAAGTCACGATTAGTCGATTTGTCAAAAAAATGTAGCCTTACGCAGCAAGCACCCGGAACATGGCATGCTGTCCGTCCCTCTGAGCCAGCTGCAGAGGGGTGTCTCCCTCCTGATTTGGAAAGGTCAATGCCCTCTGACCTCTCGGTTGGTGGATTAAATAACGGGAGACATGGACTAAACCCAAACGCACTGCGAGGTGAAGGAGGGTTTCTTTGGGCTGGAGCTCAGCAGCTGGAAAAAGAGACGAAAATGAAGAGGGTTATATGAAAAAAAGACATAATGTAAACTTCTGCTTTACCTGAAATGAATGGAGGATTCAAGTTATATTGCCTTAATGTTTTGGCTTGGTTAAGTAAGAGTTTTGTCATGTGACAAGTCCATACAAAGACCATACTAGCAGAGGTTGGAAAAGTAGTCAGATCTTGTACTTACGTAAAATAGAAGGAATACTCTGTCTCAGTAAAAGTCCTGCATTCAAAATGTTCCTCCAGTGAAAGTAGAAAGTACTCTCATCTAAATGTACTTAAAGTAGAGACAGTAAAAGTAGTGATTGTTGGATTGGTCCATTTCAGAATAATATCTCTGATATGTTTTATAATGATTGATCATTAAAGTGTTCTCAGAGCTGGTAAAGGTGCAGCTAGTTTGAATGGCTTTGTATACTGCAGGGTAGCTGCTGGATTTACTGCAGGTGAACTAAAGTCTGATTTAAGGGCTGATTATATTTACCATCATTAATCCAGATCTGTAAAGTAACTAAAGGGATTAAATACATGTATGGGAGTAAAAGTACAACTTTTACCTCTGAACTGTGGTGGGGTAGAAGTACAAAGTAGCATAACTGAGATTGAGATACTCAAGTAAAGTACAAGTATCTCAAAATTATACAGTACTTCAGTAAATGTACTTAGTTATTCCCACCTCTTCATACCATTTACTGTAGCTTACGTTTACTCATTTTTCTGATACCTGTAACAATCCATATTATAACTTGAAAGATAATTCAACTAATCTATAATAATAATAATAATAATAATAATAATGATTCATTTTATTTATAGGCGCCTTTCAAAGCTCTCAAGGACACCTTACAGAGCATAATTAAAAACAAGCAACAAAGAAGGTCAAACAGTAATTGGAGACTTAAAAAACACAAAGACTTAAAAACAAAAATCAGTTTATAGTAATTATGGCACAGAGTAGGCCAGTTTAAAAAGGTGGGTTTTCAGGCAGGATTTGAAGGTTGAGAGTGAGTCCATATTGCGGATTTCTTGTGGTAGAGTGTTCCAGAGACGGGGGCCAGAGTGGCTGAAGGCTCTTGACCCCATGGTGGTCAAGCGGGCAGAAGGTACAGTGAGTTGGAAGGCAGAGGAGGATCGGAGGGCACAAGAGGGAGGGCCTTGAAGGTGAGGAGCAACATTTTAAAGTCGATGCGGTATTTAACGGGGAGCCAATGGAGTTGTTGAAGAACTGGAGTGATATGATCCATGGAAGGAGTTCTGGTGATGATACGGGCGGCTGAGTTTTGGACCAGTTGGAGATTACGCAGAGATTTTTGAGGAAGACCGGAGAGGATGGAGTTGCAATAATCAATACGGGATGTAACTAGGGCGTGGATGAGAATGGCGGTGCTGTTGGGTGTGAGTGACGGGCGGTTAATATTGCGGAGGTGGAAGTAGGCTGATCGAGTAATGTTGTTGATGTGAGCTTCAAAAGATAGGGTGCTGTCGAGGATGACACCCAGACTCTTAACTTGGAGGGAGGGGGGGACAGTGGAGTTATCGATGCTAAGGAAGAATTTGTCAGTTTTTGCCAGAGTGGACTTGGAGCCAACTAAAAGAACCTCGGTTTTATCACGGTTTAGTTTGAGAAAGTTGGATGAGAACCAGGATTTAGACAACTATTTTGATAATTGACTAATGTTTAAGTACAATTGTTACTCAGAATAGCAGGAAATGCTGAGTTCAGACTCTCAAATAGAGAAATATCCTACTGTTATCTGGGTTTTTTATTATATAAAACTAAATACCTTCACCTTAAACTTTGAGAATATGGGATGGACCTTTTTCTTTCCTTCTAATTTTCCGTATCTCCTTTAAAAATCCAATATTAGTCAGGCTTACTTAAGTGAAGTAAACCTTTTCACCCAACCTTCAGATTGATCAAGGCGTGGTATGTACACACGCTTTCTCGACTATGCTCAGATGTACAGATATTCTGCTGCATATGTACGGTATGTATGGCATTAATAAATTGTACAGATGAAGGAATTCTGGGCCACGCAAGGTCTGCAGTATATCACTAATATATTATCTAGAAAAACTGGCTGTTTCACTGAGCCAACACCTGCTGTGAAACAACTGTTCCTGCCTCCTGCCATGAGTGCAACGGAGTAGAATGATGCATAAACACAAAGTATACGGGTGTATAAACAACCCTCATTCACTCTGAACGACGCTTTAACATGAAAGCGCTGATATCAAGCAGCACAGGGTGGACCTGCTTCTGCTGATCACTGCTCGGCACAAATCCTCCATATACACCCTTTTGTTTTGTAAGCACAGGATGAAAGACAGCTTTAGAGACGACTCGAGGTACTTTATCTTTGCGCCTTCAATGTAAGTGTGGGTAAGAGCTGAAGGTTGCCATGGGGCCATCTTTCCCACCCAGTAACAATGTGCAGAATAAATTAACTCTTATCTTCTCTTTTGCTGCAAATTTGTTGCCGGGAACCCCGGGATGAACTAAAATTCACCGTCACCTCCACAATGGCGCCGTTAATTGTGACCCAGTTCCGCCCAACTGAGAGGAGTGAACACTGATCATGCGCTCTATGCAAAGTTCAACAAACAAGAATGTCATTGTCGAACACACCAGTAAATAGTACCCTGAGGACTTTGGGCTGACAGCTAATTTGCATTTGCAGCCTGCCCATGTTTTGCATGCGCATTTGCTTTTTGTAAGCATGCCATTTGCAAATAGTTACCATACTGCAGAGAGGACAGCCTATGACTGTATGAGGCCTTCTAACCATGCTATACAATGGAATTGTAAAAAGGCAATTAACTGTATTAGCCAACTATACTTTTCCATAACAACATGTCATCTCTTAAAATGCACCCATGTTAAATCTATACCTATGTCTGTGTTCAGCCATCAGTTTCTTAAAAAATGCTTTGTAATAATGAACCTTAATAAATTCTGAGGCCTAGATGTAAGAAAGCACTCTGACACAGCAGTGGGAGTGTAGTGCAGAGGAGGATTGTGGGAGTGGATTTTACAGACACAGAGGTCTGCAAGACAACTCTAATCTGGCTGAAGAGGTATAATGGCAGTAATTGCTCCGTCTTCTACAGAGCACACTGGCCGGCTGGCTGGTCCTGCACATCATGTGATGAAGAGACAGATCTCATGGTGGGTTTCTATAACCTCTGAGCACCTAGAACAGCACTGCACTGAGGGTGACCTGAAGGCCTTATGTTGTCTGTCTGTTAGGGTTAATTCACACAAATTGTAAAAGGAAAAAATATGTAGTTGTATCCGGCTATGTTGATATGGTGATTTGATGTTTCCAGGTTATGAGGAGTAGAAAGCTGTAAAAAAGTTACAGGGAAATGTTTAAGACCTGTCCACTTAATCTCTTACTATTCTCTATATAATAGGCTCATTCATATTACCCATTACCCATATGCTTTTACACAGCAAGACATTTAATACCTTCGTTGTTGAGCTGTGTTTGGTTTAAAATGTTAACTTTTATTTGCAAAATGTTAAAATTATTTCTGCTATTATAATTGGTCTACCCTACTTCATAGCGCGATAAATGAGCTCGCTAGCACAGCATCTTTTGGAAGAGTGCAGATCTAAATTACCTATGCATCTAGGGGGTACAAATAAATCTCCTTTAGTCTGGATAATTTACAGATTCCAACCTCAAATCGTGTGCAAGTGAGACAAAACCTGTGGCTAGATATCACTGGAGTTAAGTGACAAAATATGTGTTTCTGAACCTGTGAACCAGCCTTTAGGAACACCTCCAGGATGTGCATCCCAGCAACAATAGAACAAAACAAAGAAGAAGAAAAAAGTTATTTGGCAATTGAATAGTTGATAATCCTCATACTTTATCTGCTGACCTGAGGGGATTCCCTGATATTTGATCCCTGCAAATGATCCAGGAAGTAGCAGAGCACCAACCAGGTTGTGAGTGGATCTGTGGCTTAACTTACTTTGATCTTCTGAGTGAAATAAATCCACATGTATATACCTTTGCTTTGTTTTGTTTGGTTTCTAAAAGTGTCACTGATCCATACACTACAATACGCAGACCCATACGTGCTTTAGAAGGCATCAAAAACTGGAAAGAACTACACACAACAATGACTTATAAAACCCACAAGATCACAGCTTGTTACTTACACTCTCATCTCCAGTTTCATTACCTTCTCTCGGCTCACTGTCAGTGTTTTTCAACTGCTGAGGATATTCCATGTTGGCCAGAGCCTGTGTGATCCTCTCATCCAGCGGCCTGAGACCGACTTCATCAGATGAACTTTGCCCGAGTCGAATATCCTCCTCATCGCTGTCTGACCCCAGAGCGGAGGGCTCCTCGTCAGCTGCCTGCGCCCACGTGGAAAACCTCTTCAGGACATCTAAGTAGCTCTGAGGGCCAAGCTGCTCCCTTTTTGCACTCAGGTACTCTGCTACCTCCTGGGCAACATCCCTGATGTATTCCAGAGAATCTTCACCTTCGCATGGGTTTACTTTGTCCTCTGCGTAGTAGTAGGATGTCACAGAGGCAACTTCCACAAGGGTATGGCCTGTGGAAGATCGAGAGAATCCTGATAAGGGGGTAGATAACAACAAGGCTAAAAGTGAAGACTAATGCTTGATTGAAGGACTTACCGGGAACTGTGTAGCAAAGGCTCTGACCATCATGTCCTCTTTTTGCTGCAGTCACATGTGTGAGGTCAGAGCCTTGTACAACAATGTAAAACTCTGCGTCTTCAGGAGCTTTCGCCTGTAACCTTACATGGGCCTCCACTTGTCCCTGCAATGAGAAAAAGAAAATCCAACCATTTAATTGCTTTTACAACTTAAAGGGGCCCTGTTATGCTGTTTGGGGTTTTCCCTTTCCCTTAGTGCGTTTTACAGGTTTTTGTGCATGTAAATGATCTGCAAAGGCTAAAATACCAAAGGTGTCTCCAGGGGGAGAGAAAAAAGGTTCCCCCCCAACCTTAAACGTCTCTATTGGACTCATTAGTGACATCATTACATAACACTCATGCTTCTATTGGCTAGCGCTTCAACAAATGATTTGAAATAGGCTAATGGGTGGGACATTTTTTAAGCAGTTTACCAATCACAAAAAAGCTGTCCAGCTGACCAATCAGAGCAGATCGGGCTCTTGATGTCACAGTAAAAGCACAAATTGAGCATAATAGGGCCTCTTTAATGTAAAAGGCTTTTTATAAACTGCTCTCTCCAGAGGGAAAAAATATTTTCTTATCACCCTCTGACACGACATAGAAGGAGCATGGGTAAGCCACCAATAAAGGAAGAAAAAGAGACACCAGTCATTTTCCCACAATAGGATTGACTGCATCCTAAAAATGAGGTTCATAACTTCTGTAACATCAGTGACCTTGTTATTTTTTATTGAGTGCATCTGAACTCTGCTTTGACCAGCATCACTCCAAAAACACCCACAAGTCATGTCCTCAAAAAAGATTTTAGAGCAGAAGATCAACACAGACCGACTGAGTTCCCTCTGTTAGAGTTCTCTCAATCACCCACATTATTCACTGATATGAAGTGCCTCTTAATCACTGACAAAGCAAAGTTAATGTCAATAAGATTACCAAACAGGAAAAACGCAAGATTCACTTCACTACCCAGTGTTATTTTTCCCTCCAGAGGCAACCTTTTCAAGAGGGTATCGTTGAAGTTCAAGAGGGATCACACACTTGGAGTTCAATGCTTGTGCAATATCCTAGTCATCTGTTTTTCTTGTGCTCAGCTTAGGGTTTCATCATAATTGTTATTATCATGATTTATTGCCATCCTTAATTTGTCCTTATTGTTAAGACATTAGGCTAAGGCATTCATCAAGCTTAAATGTATTTAAAGGGGCCTATATCAACCAGGAATCATTTTTCTCAAGCCAAAAGCTTTTGTAGCTATATGCACGACTGACTTTTAATTCTTGTAACATTTTAGAGTGAGGACAGCTAAATAAAAGGGACTGAAGCATAAACAGCTCATAATTATAGCTTTGAGTGTGGATGGATTAAATATAATCATCATTATATTTAAACAACATGAAGAGTCTTGAGTGGATGTGAGGATGTTGGGCTTGGCCATGCTTAAAGCTAATGCAGGAAGCTAACATGCTGAAGGCTAGCTTAAATGCTCATTTCTAGCAGGTACAATGTTAACTATATTTGGTCTGTTAATATGCTATCATATGCTTATTAGCACACAATAAAATATAGCGAAGTACTGATGGGATTGTGAATACTTTTGCAGGTATTTTTACTTCCTACTGATAGTAAGCTACCTGCTAAAGGACACAGATACAGGCCTTATTTTGCCAAAAGGCCTTTTGTTAACACCATTACTGTAGATGGGAAAGATTTCTCTGCACAACCTCATATATACAGACCATCTTCCATCTTGACTAACCAAACAATAATATAAAAAGTCTAAGTTGTCGTTTGGGCCTTTCAAACTAAAGCCACTCTCCTTTGTATTTGCCTTGACCCGAAAATCTGGGAGCTTTCCAGTGTTTCTTCTGGAGTCCAGTCGGTGGTGATTCAGAGGTAGAAATGAAACTGACCTCCTGTGTTGGCAGGCTGTTAGTTTTGACTGATAAAAGAGGTCTGACTCAGCCTCCAGTTTCTCAGCTTGCTATGTGCACTCAGTGGTCAGTTGCACTACCACCACTTAGCTACCACTGTACACTGTTAAGGATATCGCTGATTATTATTCCAGCAAACTAAAAGATAAGATGTCGGCCTATGGTTTGTGCAGCCTTCTTGATTTCTTACAAGGCTAGCAAGACGCAAGGCTCGTGTAGAATTTCATTACATTTATTATGTAACCATCACATTTGTGTCCTGACCCGAAGGATTATTATAAAATATCCCATATTAACATCAAGGAGATTTATCAATTTTCTATGTCTGCTGCTTCGTTTTGGGAAATTGTCCTCCGGCTGCTAGATTTAAATTTCTATGAAAGATATGGAAACATATGTGTACGCTTATTATTTCATTTATTTTGATTTCATTTTTACTCCTACAAGGAGGCTGAAGTTTCAACTTTATCATCCCAACCATCTGCAGCAGCCTCAGACGATATTGTTCACACAGGTACAATTTGATCAGACAGAGTTTGCTTGATCCTAACTTCACCTCCTGTGCCTTGGGGAAAGGGAGGGAGGATGGCTGGTGATAAAAAAACGACTGATGTGATCTATGCCCTCTGCTGTGGGGTTGTATCATGCCACGAGCTGATCCAGCAACAATGAAATATTCAACACCTTGTAGTTTAACCTCATGTGTCTTATATGGGCAGTTCTCAGGTCAGGTGTAATGTGTAAATTATGGAACACGAGGAGGTCTATCACATATGCAATAGGAGCTTGATACCAATCAAAGAGGGGGTGTTGATGTGTAAGATAGCCTTAAAGTATGGAGAAATGGAGTAAGTCTACACACTAGATAATGGTCATGCAAACATATATGTATGTGCTGTGTTCTACAGAACACTTTGTCTGGTGGTAATTAAATAAATATATGTTAATGGAAGTGTTATATTTGTATTTTACTCTTTAATCTGTCGTACTTAGTATTTATTGTCTGGACATGCATGCCTTAGTAAGAATGAGCAAGATTATCTTAATTTAACATAATACCTGGTGCATATTAATATTTGTTTTCACTAGAGATCCACCAGTGTTTATAATCCCCATGTTACTGTCCTTTCAGTGGGATCTGCTGCCTGTCGTCTCCAGGAAACCAGCAGTCATCAGCTTTAGAGCTCTTTGCTGTGATCTCCTGAGTGTAACACGCAGGTGACGTCAGGGGAGGCAAGAACACTGCAACAACAAAAACAGCTTCAATAACAGTCTGACCCGAGTGAGAAAAACAGCCTGACGTCAGCGCAGACAGAGTTGTTTTTTTTGTTTTAATTATTGACCATTTTTAACAGTGTAGAATTTCAGAAACTGACACAAATTATGTTTTGTCAAATGTGCTGAAATCCTCACATAGTCTATAAATTATTATTGTTTTTCACAGTTAGTCTTTGTTCAAACCAGCTGACACATCATGTAATGCCTTTTCTAATCCTAAGAATAATTCAAAGGAAAAATATCTTAAGTATTTCTACAGCACACAGTTCCGAAGTGACACATGAACGTACGTACATCTAAGCTTAAAGAAACTCAATGGAACGGAAGCTCATTGGAGCCTTGAGGGTGACAGCTTAAACTGTACTGCAGGCCTGTTCTCATACTCAGCTGGGACACATACCTCTGATTTATGAGATACTAACTAATCTTCATATCAGAAAGATCTATCAGAAAGCTCTGTCAGTAAATCTGGCGTGGTGCCCCAAAGATTTCGAAGAACAGGGCTGCCAAGAACAGACTCCTTGTTACGTAAAAATACTAAGAAGTACCTGGAGTTTGTGCAAGCTGACATTAATCGTTATTGAGACTATTTTAGGTCTGCAATATTAGAGAAAACAGAGAGCACGTCTATTTGTTCAAGTATTTTCTTCTATTATGATTGACTGGCTTTTCAAAAGGCAGGGTGAGGTTGTGTTTGTTCGACATGTGAAAAGCATGGCAAACACAACCACCTCAGTACTTAAAAGGCCAGCAAAATCATAAACCATGACACAGAGATACCCACTCGCACAAAGAGCACTGTGATATCTGTCACTATCGGACCGTATGAGCAATTGAATAAATATGGCACAGCGGGAAAGAGCTAATCTATCTAAATTTGTGAATGTGCAGTTGTGCTGTGTTGAGATAGCAGCTGCTGTAAAAGAAGCAAGACGTTAAAGGCTGTATTGGAAACAGTGTCACTTTAGCAAAATGCTAACTTCTACATGCTAGTTGCTGTTAACAGTGCCAACGTGTTTATGTTTAACAGGTGCAATGTTTCACATGGTAATCTATGTTTAATGAGTCAGCGTGCTAAAATGCACTATTTAGCACTAAACAATACGGCTTAGGGAATGTCATTTATTTTTCAGTGCAAGGAAGGCTAATGGACAAATCAAAAATTAAAGTTGATGAAATCACAAGGAAAGAATTTACAGGTTTACTATTGTTTTTGTTCATCATTCTTTGGTGAACATAAACTTCTGTGCAAAACCATTTGCCTGCTAAAAAAAACCAGTTGATTCACCTCAAGAGAACATGAAGGTTAGAAAAAATTGTTCATCAAATAGTAGTTTGGGAAATGTAGCCTATACCTTGTGGTGGCACTGAAGGAAAAGTCAGGCTTTTATTAAAATCATTAGGGAACATCCTCTGCGGACCACAATTGCCTGTACAAAATTCCAAAGTAATCCCTTAGATAGTTATTGAAGTATTCAGTCTCAAGCAACATTGTGGACCCACTAACAGTCTGACAATGTCATAGAGCCGTTGGTTGTAGATGGTTTGATTTTTTGGTATATTTCTCTTTCAAATCAGATGTGAACTTCTCACATTTCAGCGACATGAGTCTTCTTGCAGGGGGATTCCATTTACCCACACATCAGCACATGGACGCAAAAATCCCTGCACTGGAGCTCAATAAAACTTTGTCCAAGACAGGAACTCCCACTTCCTGCCTGCAACACAATGCAACCATTTATCCATTGATCTGGCCGAACAGTACCTGCTCTGGTCCTGACACTATGTTGTATGTATGGAAGGTGCACTATAACACTTCACTAAGGGTGTTACAATAACAGCTTTTATAGCACAGCAGTGTGCATTGGCTCGCCTGCACAAAGCCTGGCATTGAAATCTGGATCTCATTCAGCAGGGAGACTTTGTGCTGTTGAGCTGTGACCTTCGAGGGTGGAGACGCCACTTCCTCCTAATGGAGAGGTGTATGTGAGAGTGGTAGAGCTCATAATGATTCACATGCCTGGGTTTTCAGACCGGACCTCAGTCAGCCTCTATGAGTGAGGGAAGGCAAAGGTTTTGGAGCGAGCCCCCACCAAACCCTTCATCCTATGAAACTGGTGACACGGCAAAACAAGCAGACACTCTGCTTACCAAAAATCTGGCAACACTTCAGTGAATGGCCCACCCAGACTTCCACACACACACAGGAGAATAAGGGCAAGAGAGTGAGAGAGATGGAGGATTGACGGGGAATAGAAAGACAGATGGAAGAAATGAAAGTACCACAAAGAAACAGAGTTCTATTATGTCAAACAATAATCCAAACACACCTGCATACTGTGCACTCTGACAGGGTTTTCAAATGGAAAATGTGTATTTGTTCAATTAATACACTGTTCAGTGCACTCCTTCTAGGAAAACCCACAAAAAAATAGGGATATTCTTTCCAATGTTCACTGCGGAGGCCATGCTTTCAGAGGGCCTTGTCCTATGAGGAGCAGGCTGTGTAAGGCCTGGTTTCCCCAGGGACTGAAACCCTCCTGGCTTAAGTTTCATCTGCGACACAAGGCTTGCTAGTCAACCCCAGCACAGAGGGAGAGTCAGGAGAGAGAGAGAGGCGGGAAGAAAAAACTAGAGTGCTCTAATTCTGGTGGGAAAACACAGAGTGGGGTCTAAATATGGCAGACTGCTATTCAGAGTTCACGATTCACTCAACCACACCCTAAAAATATCCAAATAGACCGCAAACACATCACACACTTACAGACTGGAGCAAAATATATGAGCACTTACATATAGAGGCACCTCTCTTCTGTTCATGTCCATTTTAACTCCATCCACCAGATGCCTAGGGAGGAAATATTCATGTTACTACAATGTCAGGATAAGAAAAAATGAACGTTTCAAAGTAAAAGAAATGATGACATTAGTTTTATTGAAATTGTTTATAATTAATTCAGGGAAATGTAAATTGTGTGCTGCAGGCAGAGTCGCTCAAGTGAGGATATATCTTGTTTTTTAAACATTAAATTAATCTGAGGTCATTTTCTGGTGAACAATGTACACACTTTTATATATGGTGCTCCTCTTAAAGAGGCACATTTTAATGTTCATATTTTATAGTACAGAAAAAAAGTACAATATAGACATTTCAGAAAGGGGAGGAGTGTCATGAACTTTTGGATTTAGACCATTTACATGCACAAAAATAGGGCCCCTTTAAAGCCTTTAGGTGATTGGGTTAACCTGTACGGGAGAAGGTACAATATCAACAGCGTCAGACTCCTCTTGCAGGATGCAGCAGGGGAGAGAAAAAATAGTAACTGTATCGTCAGCACACACCGGACCCGCTGTGACTTCACTCTCAGCTGTGAATAGTGCATGACTTCAAAGCTGCACAGTGGTGTCAGCTCTGCAGGCTGCACCATGTCTAGACACTCATTTGCATGAGCTGGTGCCACTTAGACAAGCCCAAACAGTTTGAATTCTGCAGCTCAGTGGTCATCAGAATTCATCATCTGTAGTCATCTCTTTTTCTTTAATTTTTCGGCCGTAGCAACTGTTATGCTAGCAAGAGGAAAAAGATTTTCCACTATGGTGTGACCTTGCTCAGAGATTGATGTCGACTTAAAGCCATTTTCATATAATGAAAACCTTCAAAATTATTCTTAATGTCAAAAAATGTAAACCCCTATTTCAACACTTTTCCCAATATTATCAACCCCTTATTCAACATATGAAATACAATAAAGGAGGCACTATACTCTGAACCTCAGTTGAACTGAAGGTTACTTCATTAAAAAAAACTGTTAGGGGCACAGAAGACAAAAATCAAGGATCCATGGTCCATCCAACAACAGGTAAAGTCACATTACACTAACTGCTGTCCTTAGGGTGTACCTAACAATAATATCACTATCCCTCTGATATTGTATCTTATCAATAGAAGTGAATGCCACAGGCCTGGGCGTCTATTTCCTGTTTTTAATACTGCTCACATCAATCGGGCTAAATGATTGTAACTTGGAACTAGAGAGGCTTTACGTGTCATTTTTTAAAATAAACATTGTCCTAGGTTGGCAGGTTGCGCCCTATAACGTCAACATATGTGAATATTCTGGTCTGCTAGAGTTTATGCAAGGTTTAAAGACATAATCTGATTCAACACATAGAAAAAGAATCAACATGCACCTTGAATTAACCTTCTTGAGCTCAATAACACATTCTGAATCATCTATAGGTAAAAAATAACCATGTGATCAGGTTGCCAAAGTAACACACGCAAAACAGGAGGAACAAACAGAGATGAAGAATCTCCAGTCCTGATGTCCAGTTGTTCTCGTCTGCACAGAATTTGTGTCAGTCATCGTCCTGAGGCCGACTTCAGCCTCTGACATGGTCAATGTGCTGAATAAGAAACCTGACCTGGCTGGTGGCCACACACTCCAGAACAGAGCGTGAGAAAAGAGATTACACATAACAAGAGAACGAACACTGTCGCAACGCATTTGGGAAATTCATTTAGACATCTTTATATGTGATGCAAATATTTTCAGACCTGAGCAAGCTGATCCTGTTGTCCCTTAACATTTTTTTCAGGGGATGCATGATTGAATAATCCAATTCCTCTCACATGACAAACTGCAATCTGTTATAGGCTGTATGAATAGTAGCACTTTTCTGCTTTCAGCCTTTAGGTACTACACTTTAGCTTTTCACTTAATACTCACTGAGTAATGTCAGTGCCTTTAAGTGATTAATAAAAAGATGTAAAGACTTTCTTTCAGACCACGATTTGGTATATATTAAAACAAATGGAAGTCTCTAGAATTGTAAACAATACAAAACTTTTAATGGTAAATAATCTCAATGCTAAGCCACTGAATGGAAAGGTCGACTATCCCGCAAAGAAGTGAAAACAGGATAGATAAATACCCCACACATTATCAGCACTCTAACATTTCCTTCAGGAACAATGCCTCTACTACTTTCACCGGGAAGTGAAACTCCTGCACACAGTCAAACACAGTCAGTAAATGCAACAAAGCAATAATAAAATTGACTGCAAGACCACAACATGGACAAAGAGTATGAAAGAGTCAGTAACAGAGAGGCATTGAACTCACCACGTTGTTTTTACGTTTTACCTATGAACGCTCCAACTTGATAATTTGATAGTTTACAGCCTAAGTCAACATGTGCAAAATTGAAAAAACATCATGATATCAAACCGCAGTTGTTAATTCAAAACTATTTTAAGCAGATTTCTTCAGTTGAAGATTAATCAGATTGCCATTACCTGCTGTCGTCTCTTCTCAACCCTCGGTGCGATCCGTAGTGAACTCAAATCTCACAACTTGTTAATATACAAGTTGTTTTTCTGTTAGCTTTTTGCTTAAAACGCACCTTTCGCAGTCTTATTCCGCATTACGGTTTGCTTCAACTTTCTCCGTCTCTTCTCTTCAGTACAGTCGGTTGGCAGTTTGTTTGCAGGTGTCGCCAGAGTTGTTTCAGCCTCTCCTCTGGCCCCGCCCCCTCACACACCGGGCTGCAGGACTGAAGCCTCAGGGGGGCAAAAGTTCCCATTAATGTTATATATATTTATTTTGTCTCCTTAAATTGTATTTATCGTACAGTGAGTTTAAAGCGACATTTCATACTTTATATGATATGTTCATGGTCTTTTATCTTACTGCAAGATATGGTGTGCACGGATCAGTTGTCGTTTCAATTTCCGCCAATCAGAGATGAGCTAGAGTGACGTCATTTTCACCTATGTTCATTTGTAGCCCTATGTAATGTATGGGTCTGCTCCAACACAAATAGTCACATTTTCACAGTTGTGGAAACTTACTAATTAGCCTACATTTACTCAAGCGTTGCATATAAAAAGAGGTACTTATTTCGTATATTTATATTTCATTCAAGGTCTACATACTTTCTTACTTGGCCTGATTTGAACAGTAGTTTGTTGTGGTTAGCTTAAAATACCTAGGCTCACTTTCACTGTATCACTGACATGTATGTGAATGTGGTAATTCCCTGCTCATATTCACCACTACATCAAATATTCTGGGATTTTTGTAACCTATGAAATATACAATAGAGCTGAGATATGTGTCATCACAACTTGAAAGTGCTTAATTCAGTAACGTTTGAATTGCTTGTGCAGTGAGTAAAGAATACTCTGTTCCATATCTGCTTAATTTGCATGACAGTTCCTTGTGCTCTTATGTTGGATGGAAATCTCAGAACTGGTCTCTTATGGATTGTAATCACCAACAGATATATGACAGCAACAGGAAGAGAGGGGAAGACTTTCCCACCCTTCCTGGTCCCAGATATACCCCACTGTCTGATCATGAGCAGCATATTAAATGTGTAACATGAGGTCACAGCTGACAACAGAGCTTCCTTACTTTAAGCACGGTCAGCAGTGTGAGATAATTTGACTGTTCCCCCCGCACAGTGTAGTCTTGTTTAAGTGGGGAGATGAGAGGATTATGGGCCATTTGGGACTGGATCACATCTAAGATAAGATAAAATGTACGTTTATTAATCCCCGTGGGGAAATTCAAGCGTTTATGCAGCAACAGATAGAGATAAGAAAAAAACAGAACAGATTAACACAAAGATACGAAATAAAAAGTAAAAATATAAAAATGATATACAGATAACGGTTTTAAAACAAACTGTTAAAGCAGAAAGTAAAATAAATGATGTCAGCATATACACATTTGGAGTCCGTGTTGTTAAAAATATACACATGTATGTGTGCAGAAAGAAAGTGCAGTCAAAGTCTTTGTGCAAAAGTGCAGGCTTGATGTGCAATCGGTGTTATTGGCAATGGATCACATGGTCGTGCAGCCTGATGGCTACAGGCACAAAGTAGTTTCCCAGGCGCTTAGTGCTGTGCCGAGGTGGGATGAGTCTGTGCCTGAACGTACTCCTCATCTTCAGTAGCACTGCATGGAGGGGGTGGGAGGGTTATCCAGGATACTGTCCAGTTTCCTCCTCGTCCTCCACTCAGCCACCTCCTCCAGATTGTCCAGTTTAACGCCAACCACAGAGCTAGCCTTCCTCACGAGCTTGTTCAGCCTTTCACCATCCATTATGTTGGTGTTTCCACTCCAGCACACCACGGCAAAGAAGAGCACATATTTTCATAATTGTAGCAGAGCAAGTGACTGGGCTGCCATCTGTTGGCAAAAATACATCAGCAAATAAAATGTGAATGAAGTGACAATACTGCCATCATGTGGAGGTCTTCCGGATAACATACATATTCTTAAATGTCACATATCTCTAAATTATTCAATTGCATTCAAATGATGCACCACAAATTGATGTTCAGAGATGTGAAACATGATCTGGTGGATTGTCTGCTCCTCTGGTTTGCAGTGCATGTGATCCAGGTGTCCTGTAGATGGCAGGAGCGGAACACAGTGGAATTAATCTCATGCTATCAAAATAAAGCAGCCGAGATCAGAGTAGCATGTGATCTTGATCTTGAAACCAACGTACTCATTGCAACTGCAGCTTTTATTACCCCTGGTGTCATCACAGCAGTATGCATGGACCACAACCCTCATCATTAGGAGACTCAAAAGACAGAACGAGTAAACAGTAATAACAAATGCTGCACAAACAGGCAGAAGGGCAACCATATTTGTATCTTTTTCCCGGTGCCTAGTGCTGTAATCACAAGAAAACTGCAATTAGACTGTTTCAATCAGCCCCCTAAAGAGACATTCCACACACAGTCCAAGAATAACAGCTTAGGGATTGCTGTGTGGTACTTGAACAAAC
The DNA here is from genome assembly GCF_036324505.1 of Eleginops maclovinus. Classification (NCBI taxonomy): domain Eukaryota; kingdom Metazoa; phylum Chordata; class Actinopteri; order Perciformes; family Eleginopidae; genus Eleginops; species Eleginops maclovinus. Next base: position 19,131,100 of record NC_086356.1, on the reverse strand, counting down.
AAACTGAGCCTCCAAAGCTCCGTTTGACCTCTCAAACACACCAATCATAACAATTCAGTCCTTAATTTGAGAGTGAAGGATTTTAATTTTGCAACACATACCTAGCATGCAAAGCAATGCTTCTGAATCTGTCTTTGTTCTTTACTGAAGAAAGATTTCCTTCTCCCAGAACTGCCCAAATTCTGTGTTTTTATTTACTCTGAATGTCTTTTAAAAAGTGGGGGGAAACAAAGCACTGACTTGCTAATGTGAACCTCAAATACTGTAGTGATAGGTTAGTAAGTCTTAAGATCACTTGACATTAACAACAATAACCTCGCTGGGGAAAATTGCTGATATAAATCATCACGCGGGAAAGATATACAGTGGGGCAAAAAAGTATAGGCCTGTAATTTTTATCATAGGTATACCTCAACTATGAGAGACAGAATGAGAAAAAAAAATCCAGAAAATCAAATTGTCTGATTTTTAAAGAATTTATTTCAAATGATTGTGGAAAATAAGTATTTGGTCAATAACAAAAGTTCATCTCAATACTTTGTTATATACCCTTTGTTGGCAATGACAGAGGTCAAACGTTTTCTGTAAGTCTTCACAAGGTTTTCACACACTGTTGCTGGTATTTTGGCCCATTCCTCCATGCAGATCTCCTCTAAAGCAGTGATGTTTTGGGGCTGTCGCTGGGCAACACGGACTTTCAACTCCCTCCAAAGATTTTCTATGGGGTTGAGATCTGGAGACTGGCTAGGCCACTCCAGGACCTTGAAATGCTTCTTGAGAAGCCACTCCTTCGTTGCCCTGGCGGTGTGTTTGGGATCATTGTCATGCTGAAAGACCCAGCCACGCTTCATCTTCAGTGCCCTTGCTGATGGAAGGAGGTTTTCACTCAAAATCTCACGATACATGGCCCCATTCATTCTTTCCTTTACACGGATCAGTCGTCCTGGTCCCTTTGCAGAAAAACAGCCCCAAAGCATGATGTTTCCACCCCCATGCTTCACAGTAGGTATGGTGTTCTTTGGATGCAACTCTGCATTCTTTCTCCTCCAAACACGACGAGTTGAGTTTTTACCAAAAAGTTCTATTTTGGTTTCATCTGACCATATGACATTCTCCCAATCCTCTTCTGGATCATCCAAATGCCCTCTAGCAAACTTCAGACGGGCCTGGACATGTACTGGCTTAAGCAGGGGGACACGTCTGGAACTGCAGGATTTAAGTCCCTGGCGGCGTAGTGTGTTACTGATGGGAGCCTCTGTTACTTTGGTCCCAGCTCTCTGCAGGTCATTCACTAGGTCCCCCCGTGTGGTTCTGGGATTTTTGCTCAGCGTTCTTGTGATCATTTTGACCCCACGGGGTGAGATCTTGCGTGGAGCCCCAGATCGAGGGAGATTAGCAGTGGTCTTGTATGTCTTCCATTTTCTAATAATTGCTCCCACAGTTGATTTCTTCACACCAAGCTGCTTACCTATTGCAGATTCAGTTTTCCCAGCCTGGTGCAGGTCTACAATTTTGTCTCTGGTCTCCTTTGACAGCTCTTTGGTCTTGGCTTTAGTGGAGTTTGGAGTATGACTGTTTGAGGTTGTGGACAGGTGTCTTTTATACTGATAACGAGTTCAAAAAGGTGCCATTAATACAGGTAACGAGTGGAGGACAGAGGAGCCTCTTAAAGAAGAAGTTACAGGTCTGTGAGAGCCAGAAATCTTGCTTGTTTGTAGGTGACCAAATACTTATTTTACCGAGGAATTTACCAATTAATTCATTAAAAATCCTACAATGTGATTTTCTGGATTTGTTTTCTCATTTTGTCTCTCATAGTTGAAGTGTACCTATGATAAAAATTACAGGCCTCTCTCATCTTTTTAAATGGGAGAACTTGCACAATTGGTGGCTGACTAAATACTTTTTTGCCCCACTGTACATACCAAGCCTCAATAAATAAAAAATGTATCTTTATATTTAGAACTAATGAATGGAATAAATACTCCAGGGGCTTGAACTTGTTTAGACTGAAAATCCCGATCGCCACTTTACAGCTTTGCAGGCTCAAGACAATGCATACAAATAAAGAAAGAAAGTTAGATTTGAATGGATGGATAGGTGGATGGATAGATATAGTTTATACAGAGCTCTCAAGCATGGTGACCCCCTGATCTCTTCACTTCTGACTGCACAACAATAAAAACAGAAGGCTAATCCCCTCTTTATACCTTTCAATGGAGGGATTTGACAGATTCTGTGGAAATGTTTGCTGTAACCTCTTAATCAGATTAACATTTCAGAGCCTTAGGTAAAGCACCTCTGCTGGAAGGAACTTGTAATCCTCCATCATTCATTTGGTAAACTGATCTAAAAGAATATTGAACAAGCTCCAAATTGTTCTGCTTTGTTGAACATTTCTTATATAAGCCCTTTCTCCAGAATAAAGTGGCCATGAGGGATCCCAGAACATAAAATCAGTTATCATTTTGACACAGCCACACGTTAATTTTAACAACATAAAATGTGACTTTAGTTTTTACACAGTTGGTCGTCTAGATAAGACTTATAAATATAGGATCAAATTCGATAATCAAGTCAGGTAATATAAATCATTTTAGGTATCAAAATATTTATCAACATTTCCAAATAATAAGTAATTTTAACTTTATTTTTTTAAAAGGTTTATCCTCCTGTACATCTTCCTCTATAGGTTAAAATGCAGTTATATGGCCAAAAAAGGTAAATCGGGATCAGAATCAGCATACGTTTATTCGTCCCACAGAGGGAAATATAGCAAAGACCGCATAATAATATCACACCCAAGATCTAAAATATATGTACAAGAAGCACACAATTTACAAAATACACAATAAATAGACCTCAGAAACCATTCTGAGTAAAGCAGGTAAATATTGCACATGTAAGTAGCTATTGCACAGTTATTAACACAACAAGGGGGTGTTATGGTCAGTAAGACACAAGAAATACAAGAAAGAGAAATGAGTGCTGTGTACTCTACCTACAAGTAATTGTTCATTTAATATCACTTAGTCAGTGTTTTGACAATTTGGGGATTATTTGTCTGTTTGAACCATTATTTAAAGTTTTGCTTACCAATGTTAAAGCACATGATACGATGAACAAGCGGCCTTGGTGAATATGAAAAAAAAGTTTCTTACTTCTCAGCAAAAGCCTACTTTCTATCAGAGAGCTGGGTCATTCCTAGTATTTGGTGCCATTTGAGTCCCATTGACATAATATGGTATATTTTGTGTACAAATGGGCTTCTACTTATTTCTAAACCCTTTTCTTGTATGCTTAACCACCCTCTACCATAGGACACAATTATATGTACACAGGATAAATGAATTTAAAATAAAATAGTCTGATTTTAGCACAAGTACACTAAAATACTATGTCCCCAGACATGTTTGCGTGACTTCAGTTACATATATAAGTAAGGAAAATCTAATAAATTCAAGGTTTTTCATCATTTCTGTATTGTCTTATTTAAAGTATTTCTCACCAGATGTTATTTTCTGTTATTAATGCATTTTAAATGCTTAAAATCTTTCAAATATGTTATGTCCCTGAGTCAACTGTCCCCCCTGTTACTCTGATGAGAATTCCATAGAACGCATCATCTGACTATTCTTTTAGTCACATGACTCTCTAATGTAACAATATTTTTGGAGGGAAAACATTCAAGAAGAAGCAGAGTAAGTACCACTCTTTACTCAACATTTATTTCAATGTTTTATAAAGGTTTACTGATGAGGTCAAGCATAACACGTCCACCCTGTTATGCTTGTTTATAGTGGGAACTAATATTTGTTTGTAATTTTGATAATATGGTTAATAAACATGTTAAAAATCGTTGTCAGTGATCATCATGTACTAGCTTGTTGTTCATCAAATTAGCAGTAATGGCTGACTTTAGCATAAAATGTCCCCCCTGTTACTGTCCCTCCTGTTGCTGTAATGCACGGTAACAGAGGGGACACATAGTAACAGGGTCGATATAAGATTTACATTTTGTTTCTTTAAGTGTGAATTGGTATGTATTATTAACGTATTATGTATTAATTTGCTGTATACTTCCAAAAAAGATGATTTGAAATAGTATGCATGTATTTGTCAGGGAATGGCGCCATTGTCTGCAGCTGAAAAGCAGCGGCGCTACAGGGCACGTCGTGACACTGACCCTGAGAGAAGAGAGAAATATCTCAATAATGAGAAAGAGAAGTGGAGAAAGGACAGAGAGGAAGGAAGAAAAAAGAAAGTGGCAGATCTCAGTGAAAGACATCAGAGAGCACAGAGAAAGAAATGGCGAGAAAAGAAAAGAAAGCAGAGGGATAGTGCCACAGGCAGGACGGCATTTGAGGCAATGACCACTCCTCCTCCAAGTCCAGATAATCCCCCAGAGCCAGAAAATGCCCCACAACCCGGACCCTCAAGGTTAGAAGAAAGTTGACAGTTAAATGCTTTGTTGATTTGGTAGATTCTAATTTGAATGATCAAACATGATCTTGCCCTTACAATGTGTGTGTGTGTGTGTGTGTGTGTGTGTGTGTGTGTGTGTGTGTGTGTGTGTGTGTGTGTGTGTGTGTGTGTGTGTGTGTGTGTGTGTGTGTGTGTGTGTGTGTTTCTGTGTGCTTGTGTGTGTGTGTGTGTGTGTGTGTGTGTGTGTGTGTGTGTGTCTGTGTCTGTGTCTGTGTCTCTATCTGTCTCTATGTATGTATGTCTCTGTCTAATGGTCTTCTATCCTTGAACTGGTGCATAGACATTTATCTATAAAGAGTGATTGTTAATTGTGACGATACTGTATGCTTTCTGTGTTTTAGACAATCTGTTGTTGGACGACGGAATGTCAGACAGGGGAGGAGGAGGCTCAAGAATGAAATTGAACAACTAAAGGCCTCTTTGCTGAAGGAGAAGAGAAAAAAAGAAAAATACAAAAAGAGGTGCCAGCGTTTGGGAGGGGGGAAAAAATCCCCACGTTCTACAGTGAATGCACTGCTGCGTCATCAAGTAGTGAACAACACAATTAGGAGAAGATTACTACTGCATGAATCAATAATTGAGGAAATCAGAAATAAATACAAAAACACCAAAAAGGAACGAGAGAGGCAAATTATTTCAAAAACAACAATAGGAAAAATTATAAAGAAATACAGGCTACAGAGGGCTGCACAGACGACTCTGGGCTTTTCAAAAAAGCGTGGTCAAAGACAAGATGGAGGGCTCATGACTTTCGAAAGAAAGGAAAGCAACAGATTACCTGCTGAGTGCAAGCAGAAAGTTAAGGCCTTCTTCTTAAGAGATGACGTCAGTCGGATGACAACAGGACGACTTGTGCCTGTGAAAGGAACAATGAAAATACATCAAGTCCTCAGTTCCTCTCCGGGAACAATTCAATACCGGGACATAACTTGCCTTTGCCAGGCAGACAAAGGTGTGCTGGACTGTGCATGCTATGACCTGAAGGAGGTGAGCATGGGTCAAGAGGCAAGCATGGGTCAAGAGGCAAGCCTGCATTGCACCGAAGGACCATCACGGCCTGAGAACATCTCAAAAGGCAACATTGGTCAGTGGTGCATTATCAATTATGATGGTGAGCCCTACCCAGGCATCATCTTGGAGGTTGAGGATGATGTACAAGTAAAATGCATGCACAAGAATGGCACCAACAAGTTCTACTGGCCAAGTCCACGAGAGGACATTTCATGGTACAGGGATGACCAGGTTGTGTGTCTAATGAAAGAGCCACAACCTCTGAATAAGAGGTCAGTTCAGCTGGAGAAGATGGTGTGGGATTTTGTTGGAAAACACATGGGTTGCTGGTCTGTTCCATAACTGTCTCCGTCTGTGTCTGTCTGTCTCTGTCTGTCTTGTTGTTGCATAGTTGAGAGGTGAGAGGTGTGAGTGATTTTTGGTGTACAGAGAGTTTGTTCAATGTGGACATGCATCTACATGAGTTTGTTGAGAGGTGCTAAATGTTTCTTGAATGTTTGTTGTTCACTGGTTTGATGTCCACCCTGTTACTTCCTGTCCACCCTGTTTCTCCTCTGTCCATCCTGTTACCTGTGTGTGTTTTTTATGTTAATTAAATCAAATCAACAAATTAATGCATGTCTCTGTGGTTATTTGAAGGGAATGAATCAGCAAAATAAATGTACTTAAAAATGGGTTCAAATTCCATTTAAATCTAAAAGAAATGTGTTGAAATTACATTGTGCCTTAAACTGAACATGGCCTCTTTCAATATAATGCTTGTTTATGCATACTTTCTGAAAATATCCTTGCAGGGTGAAATGAGGGACATTGTAGCTCTTAGAAAATGTAAATATTACTAAAACTGTGCATTCAAAACAGTTATCAAGAGGAATGAGAATGTCCCATAACAGGGTGGACATTTGGCTTACGTCATGTGTGAAGAATTTGGTAAAAAAACATTACAGTATAATATCCATAGCTGGACCAATACATTTTTCTTATAGTTTGAAAATCCCTCTTTCAGATGAAATGTTAAAAACATCAAACATTTTGTATTTTTTGATTGAAAGTTACCATGCTGAAATGGCACCGAATAGTAAGATTGACCCAGCTACACATCTCTCCACCTGCAGCTGGACAGACAGCTCCTTCTCCAACAGACTGCTCCAGCTCCGTTGTCACAAGGACAGGTACAGGAGAACATTGCTACACACTGCCATAACACTGTATAACAACAACATTTAATATTCCACACCTTTCAAACTCATTGTACATATAATATCCTGCTTTATATATAGTTTTTTGTTTATATTTGGTGTACATTTGCTGTCCCAAATGTATATTTTTTTAATGCTATTTTATTTTATTGTAATTACTTTGCCTTCTTTTTATGCTGCTGCAACGAAAACATTTCCCAAATTGGGATCAATAAAGTACCTCTACCTATCTCTCTATCTATCGCTCTCGCTCTCTCTCTCTCTCAATGGAACTAAATAGAGGGAAGTAAATAGCGGATGCACACGGTACTGGACGCAACCAATTGCGCATGTGTGAAAATATCAAAACACCGAATAAAGAGGGATGGCCGCATGAGGATATATAAATAAAACAATGCCTAGTCGAGTAAGACATTTATGAAACACAAAGTGATACCCTTATTTCATTTACTCCTACATTTAATGTGTGTCCATGTTAATATTGGTTTGCCACAGCTTGTTAAAAGTCATTAACGGATGGTAACAATAACAACAGCTAGCATGCTAACTGATAGCTAACAGTTATTAGGTATTTAACATTCGATTTCAACTAAAATAAGGATATGTTTTAATGAAATGTGAACGGTAACTAATGGTGTCTTTAATATATATTATTTTCTCGTTTCAGGCTTGCAGTGTCTACAGTATAATCTCAGTGTGACACCTCGCTGAATGGACAACGTTAGCATGTCAGCCTCTGGTGGGACAGCTGAGGACATGGAGGGGATCTGTGTGATGCCGGATTTGAGCACCATCAAGACGGAGCAGTCGGTTGGTGCAAGCCCAGTTGACACAGGCCCCCAAAATGTGGCCATGGGCATCAAGTTCATCCTGCCCAACCGCTTCGACATGAATGTCTGCTCAAGATTTGTGAAGTCGCTCAACGAGGAGGACAGCAAGAACATCCAGGACCAGGTCAACTCTGATCTGGAGGTGGCTTCTGTTTTATTCAAAGGTAAGATCCCTTTTTATTAATCTTGTGATAATGACGTATGTACGAGCAGAGGTGGAAACCTAGTTTTAATGGCTTTGTATACTGCAGGGTAGCTTGCAAATTTACTCCACGTGAACTAAAGTCTGATTTAAAGTCTGATTAAAGGGCTGATTTAAGGGCTGATTAAAGGGCTGATTTAAGGGCTGATTATATTTCACAAATCTGGAGGGAAAACTGGAGTGGAGTAAAAGTACACCATTAACCTCTGAATTGTTGTGGGGAAGAAATACAAAGTTTAACAAAATAGAAATACTAGAAAAATACAAGTATCTCAAAATGTTACTTAAGTACAGTACTTTAGTAAATCGCTTTACTCCACTGTGTACGAGGTTTTAACTCACCAAACAATGTTTCTCCTCTCTTTCAGCCGAGTGCAACATCCAGACCTCACCTTCACCGGGTATACAAGTGCGCCATGTGTACACCCCCTCCACCACCAAACATTTCTCCCCCATCAAACAGTCCACCACACTCACCAACAAACACCGGGGCAATGAGGTTTCTTCCACACCTCTATTGGTGCACTGTAAGTAGCACAGTTGTGTTAACTACATTTAACATGAATTAAGTCAAACATGTTCATCTATACATGTTTTTCCTATCAGCTTTGTCCATTCATCAGCTTGCAGCCCAGGGGGAGATGGTGTTTCTGGCCAGCAGGATTGAACAAGGTAGGCAGCAATATGGGTCGCCATGCTGGTGAAATGATCTTAAACAATACTCCACATTTCTTATCTTCGATAGGGCTTTTTGAGTAACAGCATAGTGAAAAGAATTTCACAGAGCAATATCTTTAAACATCTTGTCAGACAAACAACCCCAAAACCAAAGATATAGATTTAATAATCAAATGAGAAAAAAACTCATAAGTCATTCTGATATTCAATATGCAGGAACCAGAACATATTTGGTATAATGGGCATTCCCTTCATCTTAAATATGTTAGTTGTAAGTCAGTATTGTGCACTTCTGCCAAGGTTAAGTGGGTTAGATGAACATATTTATGTAGTCATCATTTTTCTTTTTATGTTTCATTTTAATAGAGACTGTAATCAATCACCAAGATGAAGAAGGCTTTACCCCCCTGATGTGGGCCGCTGCACATGGACAGATCGCTGTTGTGGAGTTTCTGCTCCAAAATGTACGGAATCCCTAACTCAATGTATTATTCAGTTCTCATGATTGAATTAAAGCAGAGATAGGCAGCTTGCTTTATTATTCCAATGTCATTGACTTACGCTGTAGGGTGCTGACCCCAACCTCCTGGCCAAAGGGAGGGAGAGTGCACTGTCCCTGGCCTGCAGTAAGGGATACACTGATATTGTGAAGATGCTCATTGATTGTGGTGTGGATGTCAATGAATATGACTGGGTAAGAACACTCAGCTATACTTTAAAATGACTGCTGGGGATTTAATGTTGCTGTTATCAGATGAAGCCCTGTGTCCTGTTGTGATGTTCCATCTGTGGCTTTCAGAATGGAGGAGCCCCTCTGCTGTACGCTGTTCACGGGAACCATGTTCGCTGTGTTGAAATCTTGTTAGGTGAGGAGACACTTTAAACTGAAAGTTACACCTGTGGTCAGAAAAGTCCAGCTCCATTGATAGACTAAACCTGTCGTATGTTTGTACCTAACTTGTCCGATAATAAAGTTTTGGAATGTGTTTGTCTTACAGAGAGCGGTGCTGATCCTACCATTGAGTCAGACTCTGGATTCAATGCAATGGACATGGCTGTGGCTATGGGCCACCGGAATGGTATGTTAACCCTGAAGCGTGACACACTGATTTAACCCTTTTGTTGTGTTTGGGTCTCCCATGACCCGTTTCAAGTTAAAATTATATAATAACTACCCACATTTTTTTATCGGAACAATATATTATTTTGTTTGTGTTTATATATATATATATATACAAATATAGTGTTTATACACTGCCTGGCCAAAAAAAAGGTCACACACTGTAATATTCGTTGGACCGCCTTTAGCTTTGATTACGGCACACATTCGCTGTGGCATCGTTTCCTCAATCTTCTGCAATGTCACAACATTTATTTCTGTCTTGCATACATTTTTCGTAAAGATCTTGTATTGATGACGGGAGATTCGGACCACTGTGCAAAGTCTTCTCCAGCACATCCCAAAGATTGTCAATCGGGTTCAGGTCTGGACTCTGTGGTGGCCAATCCATGTGTGAAAATGATGTCTCATGCTCCCTGAACCACTCTTTCACAATTTGAGCCCGATGGATCCTGGCATTGTCATCTTGGAACATGCCCGTGCCATCAGGGAAGAAAAACTCCATTGATGGAATAACCTGTCATTCAGTATATTCAGGTAGTCAGCTGACCTCATGCTTTGGGCACGTTGCTGAACCTAGACCAGACCAACTGCAGCAACCCCAGATCACTGCCCCCACAGGCTGGTGACCTTTTTTTTGGCCAGGCAGTGTATGTTTATATGTATTTTTGTAGTGTTTATATATACATATCAACGCCACAAAACAGGGTTTGACAATTTTAGCCAAGTCTGAAGGTTTCCCCCCCATAAAATGTATAACTTGGTGTTCATGTCTGGGCAGACCCAGCAGTGCCTTGTTGTGGGTGACTCTGGGTCAAATTTGCCCAATCAAGATTCATCTTTGACTTTAGACACCCCACCCCCACTGTAACAATAATTTGAAATTGTATTCTAATATTACTCTAGTATATTCAGATAACATAATGACCCACTGTCTTCACTATAGGGAATTTAATGAGGGAATTGAATCCCATTGTTCCTTAAAATATGTGGTGTAATGTGTTTTGGGCCATAAAATAAAAACAGTATTGTACAGTTATGAATGCATAATAAGTTAGTTGTGATGTAGTAAAAACAATATTGCATGATAGTCATCATTTTTGAGTGTTTTGGAGTGAGTTAAATCATGGGTCAAAATTGACCCGTGAACACCATGAACGGAAACACTTCCAAACACAACACAAGGGCAACACCAAGTCAAATAGTATGTTCTCTGCTGCTTAATAAAGTCACCTTTTAGTATACACTTGAAATGAGACTTGGCTCTGTTGATTGAACATTTTATGTTCCTCTGTTTAGTTCAACAGGTGATGGAGGCCCACTTGCTGAAGTTACTGATGGGAATCAGAGAGTGAACTGTGACATTAAGGAAAACAAATACTGAAGGGAGGACTCTGGACAATCATGGAGCATGCCCGGCTGAGGGTTAACTGGAATATTTTGTGCATTCAGTGGACATGAAAGTTTGTGCTGTGTGGATTTTATTTTTTAAGTAGAGTTATTCAACCCAGCATGCGCTGCACTCAATCTTTAATATCCATTATCCTGCCAGATGTGCAGTGTAGGTTTGATTGATCTTTAAGCATGGTGGTTTTTTTTGTCTTTTAATAATCAGATATGACATTACATCTTTTCCTGTCATAACAAGTGTGTTTTCAATTAACCTATTACACGTAATAAGGAACCGTTTTGAAAATTAAAGTTACATGTTGAATTGCCTCATGTTCATACGGTCTTCCTAGTGAGCACATTTTCTGAGGTTCATTTTGCGCCTGAGGACCTACAGTGGGCATATCAAAATAACAGAGTGCTTTTATGATGCAGCCAAGCTGTTTGTTGATCCTAAGGATATTTTGAGCTGGTTGCTCTGAGTTTATTTATTTGAATAATTTAGACATTGTGTTGTGAAAAAGTGTTCATATTGCTTTAAGTCTGTTTTGTTTCTGTGTATTGTGATACTAATGTCTGCTGTGTTGTGAATTCAAAATAACCTCACCTCGGTAAAATGTCCCACAATGTTGTGATTGTGTTGCTGCTTGCATTTTATACCAGACATAAACGGTGTGTAAAGAAACAAGTTGTACTGCCCTCAGTGTCATCCATCATTCTGTACAGATATTAATCAGATTTAGTGTCTATAGCTCAAACCACTATTTAATTCAAAGATATTTTAAAACTGCATTTGCAGTCATGGGGAAAAAACACTTGAGTAGTTAAGTTTTGTATCTAGGAGCAGGGCATATACACTGATTTCAATTCATTTTTTTTATATCCAAAGAATTATAGTTTGAGAGGAAGAAATGTTCTCTTATAGGCAAGATTCATACACAAAAATCTCATTTCAAATGTAGTTCTGGACATTTTTCAATAAGGTACACATTTAAAATAGAGTTATATATTAAGGTTAAGACCAATTTACAAGAGGGCAACTTTAGTTTTGAACTGTTGAAGTGTTACTTGATGTGACAGAAAACGCAGACATTTTGTCTATTTTTTGACAGTAGCAAATGTTTATTCCAGATATGGTGGTTTCACCGAGGCCACAAGAATAAGGTTCAGTAACAGAGGAAAAAGATGTACAGCAGGAGCCTTAAACACAACATTTTACACACAATCTCTCCTTCTAAACTAGACATACAAACCACAGAGCACAACAAGCATTTGGAGAGTCTGATGGAAAAGAAGAAGTGGAATGAGGACTAAAATACCTTAACACTTTAACACTGCTAACCCCCAGGTTTTAATACTTAAGAGTACTATTTTAGAAAAATTACTCAAAAATATTGCACTTCAGGGTAGGCAAGTACTTTGTTCAGGTGTTACGTTTTAGAGAGCTGAAACTGTAAGCTTTCCACTTCAAAAATAGACAGAAAAACATCTTGTGCCTCACATGGTCCTGTCAAGTTATGACACTTCAGAGAGTCCTGTTCCCTCTAGTTGGCTTCATCCTTGGATGCTTCATCAAAATTCTCCACCAGGTCTGAAAAGACACAAATTGAGAGGTAAATTGATTCAGTCAGGGAGAAAGGCATGCACAAAGACTCAATGGTACCCGAGCACAGTTCAGGAAAAGTGTGTTTATCTGAAATTTGATACTAGGTGCAACGAAATCCACATTTTTTTTGCTCATCTTTCTCCCCTCTCTTAAATATACCGCAATGTGCTGCACAGATGAGGCCCTTACAACTTCTGAAAGCAGCTGTAAAAATGATGGCGTAAAGCATCAAAAGGTTGGCTTCAATTACTCCATGAAAAGTGAGAAATCTGCCTTTTCAACGTTTTGGCTCAAAGGTTCGAGGGTTAAAATGGAAACAATTCAAAAGGTCTGAGTAAACATGTTCCTTCAGTGGGAGAACAAAAAGGAAACTTAACTCCAATAACAACATGATGGGGATGGCTGTTAACCCCTGTGCCATCAGACCCCGACGGCTCCTATTGCTGAGTACACGTGTAATGGTTTGTTACATTAGCGAGGGCCGAGGCTACAGGGAGAGAAGTCCTGGGAAACGCTGAGATTTTAGTAATGGCAACCTCATGTGTTTGGCCTATTGTCCTCACAAAGAAAAGCAAACTGGATCTTGAGATCTTATAAACAATGAACATGAGATTCAAACATTGCACCATTATTCTGAAGTCATTGATGAATTCCCTTCATTTGACCCCCTTCACAAGCCAAAAGAAAACAAACAGAAGATGTTATTTAACCGAGAGAAAGCAAAGAAAACAGTGTTCCCCCATTATGAACAAGTGGAAGAAGGATTTCCATAAAAAGACTGCAGATGAGTTTAATGTAAGAGGACTACATTTGACTTGAGACGTGTTGAAGACATCTTTAATGTTGCACGGTACACTGACTGCAGTGCATAGACAGAAGAGCGTAATGAGACATTGAAGCACTCACCTGGAACATCGTCATCTTCATCCTCTTCTTCTACTGTTGCAATTGGCGCTTTTCCATCTGAAGCTGCAAGAACAGAAAGGATCTGTTAAAAGCTTGAAGAGCAGCTTAAACGGCCACAAAACAATCATGATTGAATCCAAAAGGAAATAACCTCTTTAACCCTCCGAGACCCACATTAAGACCCTTCTTTTTTTGTATACCCTTATGTTTTTCCGTAGAAATTAGCATTTCAGCAGTATATTAAAGTTCTTTGCATTCCCAGAATCATCACAGTCTTCTGAAAGTGTGTATAAACAGTTTGGATGTGTGTCTGTGGCATCCAATGGAGCAAATGAGAGCGTTCGATTCAGAAAACGTCACCAAAAAAATGTTGGATGAAAATGAATCACTTTACATACAGATAGACTAAGCAAATCCAACATGCAAATAGGGAAAGATTCCACATCTTTTACAACACACAGCATTTGTTTTATCCACAGAACTTACTGGCTTTTATGGAACAAGAGGGGTTCGAAAAAAAGAGTTGGTTAGCAATGTTCACTATTTAGGAAAAAGGCTAGCTTAAACCATTGCAAAGTTATGACAGTGTAAAGAGAGCATGTTTTTTTTACTTGAATATGGCCCAGTGAGTCTCAGAGGGTTAAACAAGTTTGAATAAAATTACACTACAGTTCCTAATTTTGCATCACCGCACAGGTTTTAGCATAATAGGTGACTGACCCTGTTTGGGCAGAGCCTCTGCGAGTCTCCGGAGGCTCGTCAGGCTGTCGGCTCCCAGCTGGTTCAGGATGCCCGGCAGCATCTCGGTCAGCTGCTTGGTCTCAGCGTGGCCAGTGATGGTGAAGGTGTTGGCTGCGAGGGAGGCCTGCACTTTGGGATTGTTGAAGTGGATGACTGTTCCTTGATTTGTAAACATGTTAACCTGTAACCGACCAAAGTGTTACACTGTTAACAACAGTCATTTTAATCACAGTGGGAGAAAACCAAGATGAAAATGTATGCCTACCTCCTCAATACCAGAAATATTGTTGACACCAAGTTTCTTCAAGGAGAACTGAAGTTTCTTGTCATCTGCGGTGGCCGTTCTGTGTACAACCTTCTTCTTTCGGCGAGCACTGCCCTGTTGGGACATTCACACAAACATATTACCATGTAAACTTCCACTTATTAACTGACTATTCAAGCATAATTTATGTTTCCATAACTTTTAGGCTGCATTTGTAATAGTTTTGTGATATTTATTTTGTCACTTACCTTGCCGCCGATGCGGACTTGTGCCTGTAGTTTAGCAAGTTTTTCTTGATTCATAATTGATTCTTTCATCTGAAAACATCAAATACATCACATTAGATTCGTTGGTGTATCTGGATACTCAGCCTCCATGTTTAACACATTTAACACAACACACTTTGGATTTTTGATAATCTATTAAGTAAAACCACCACATTTAATATTTTGTAAATATTATATCATGGTCAAGACAGCGAAACATGTCAGGGGTAGAAGATATATTTTTTAAAATATGTCAAAACAGAGGGAATAAAGACACAAAGCAAACCATGCAAGTAGAGACTGTAGAATGAGCGGACTGCTAAGCAATACAAATGAGACTTCTACCAAAGACAAAGACACCTTGACTGGTGTTGCAATTAATAATACTCAAACGGAGATTGCACAACATTACAAAGAATTACAATGTGACTTTCCTTTTGAAAGCTTTTCACATGCACATTAACAAAGAAGAGCAGGTTCATATAATCATGTATTTAGGTCTCACCGTCATGATCATACTGCTAAAGTTAATGTAGTCATACTCCATTATAATATTCTTGTATCGTGTTCATAACACCCATGCAAAAACGTAATGCTAAACATAAATAGAGTAAATCACATGCATCTGAAACATTAAACTTCACATAGATACTGCAAATGAAAGGAAATCCGAATAAACAACACTAATCTCTAACATGCCATACACGCAATTACTTTGAAAACGCATCTCATCCAAATAATGAAAAATGTGTAAACAAGTGATGATATGACTAATTTAACTACACACATGCAAACAGACTCAAGAGGGAGGATGGATTTTGTTGTGGGCGTGGTAGTCTGCAGTTAGATCGTAATCAAAGTCAAATTAAAACATGAAAAGCATGTGAAGAGCTGTCTTTGTCACAATCAAATGCGGTACGTTAGGTTAATTAGCCACCAAAAGCTAATGCTTCCCCTTCTATGTTGCCTTTATTATGGACAACAAGCTAAGACGGCCACATAACAAAACAGTGTTAGGCTAAACAAAATAAGCCAAACGCACCACGAGTGGAGACATGACGTTTAAGCTAACATTTGCTGACTAATTCAGCAAACTACTGCCCCGAAACAAGGTGTGGTTAAGCTTTTGTGCAATAACTTGTAGGCTAACTTTAGCTAGCTTCTGAGCTAACTGTGAGCCTGTTGAGCGGACGGCCTGTCACACACACTGCGTCAGTAACGTCAGCTCGGAGGATTTCAGCCTTCTACTCAGAAAAGGCTTTCGTTTACCTCTTGCCGTCGGATCGGGGGGAAACAGTGCAGGGAAGAAGGTATTTAAAGCTCCTCACTGACCTGTAAACTAACAGCAGACACATGCGGGGAGCAAGATGGAAGCGAGAGAGAGGAAGGAGGAAGTGACGTACGGCAAAAAGCGCTAACTGGTGGAGGGGCTTTTCATGTCCTGAGTTTAGCTTTTCAGGCAAAACTTTCGCTTTATCACTGAAATGTCAAAATAAGGGCATATTTGGGTTTTGGGCTGACCCAGATTTAGCAAATTTGCGATATTTAAATGTTTATAAATGTATGTTATTATGTTTATGTTCTAAAAGGAAATAAGTGTTAAAGACTACTACTTAAACAAAGTGTTTGCAAGTACTTTACATTATACAATAAGCATACCATACATATCCATTATTCATCCTGGCAAAAATAACAATAAATAAAATAATAAATGTTGTTATTGTAATCTTCATGCATCTGCCTTCTGAGGCTTTCTTCATTCTCTCCTTGAAGTATTTGTTCCTTTGAAGCACATGCAGGTGCACAATATGCAAAGATTTTGGAGATAGCTAGAAAGTGAACTGCATTTATGTGTTCGTCTTGTATTTGTGTATTTTCAGTGCTAAGTTCTTTTAACTCGGAGGAAGATGTGACATACAACGTGCAATCTAGCACAGGAGTCGCCCTAATAAGCACTGCAATAAACACCAACCTTTGTTACATTTTCAGGCCAATATTTAATTGAACTCTCTATAAGTCTATAGGCATGACACAAGTATTTCCAATACCTTGTTGGTTTGTTGTTGTCTGTTAAAAGAGTCCACTGCTGATTGAACAAAACACAGAGGCTCAGGCTGCAGCTAATGGTAACTCCTTCAGATGGATGTAAAGGGTTGTGACAGTAACACATTCATAGGCACCTCTGGAGGAACGGAAACATATATTTTTTTATAAACCATTACCTTAATAAGCGTACTGATCATGATATATTTGTAGTTTACACTACAATATGTATGCATGATAATGACAGAGTCCATTTACCAGAGAAACTTATTTTTAAATTAACAGTACATTAGAGAGAAGACTATGTTTTTTATATAGTTATGCCAATGTTGTAATTTCACATAGCCTATTGATTGCATCTTTATCAAAATAATGTTTTTATATACATGCAGAAACACCATATGCACCAAAATAGTTTTTAAATGTGTTAATTGGACAATTGTGTTATTTGATATCATGTTTCATAATAACAAATAACTCAAATGTCTATATTAATGTGCAGATACACTGGTCCAATCAGAAAACCTTTAAAATATGACCCTTTCACCTTCAATCTAAGTACAGATTGCTGCAGTAAAATCAACAAAGTTTAGGTTGAAATGTAGTAACAGTAAGTGTGTGCTGTGCCAGTTGAATCAAACATGGGAATATGATATTAATGTGTGCCCTCTATTTAAATTCAGAGGATATTTGACCTCAGATCAGCTTTACTCCGAGAGATCTGGTACTGTGTATGTGTTTGTCTTGTGACTGTTTTGCATTTGGTCTATTGAGTGTATCTGTAAAGTCTGTATGATGTTGAACATTTTAACTTAAAACAATGATAGAAAATCATTTCTTCTGATGGACTGCACTTAAACCTACATCACAACATCAGCATGAAATTCTTTTTATATACACACACTTAACTTAAAATGAATAATGTATAGGCTTGATATCCAACATTATGAATAATAATAATAATAATAATAATAATAATAATAATAATAATAATAATAAAGGTGTGATAAGTAAATGTTTACTTTTTGTATTATTTTGTCTTTTACAAACTTGAATATGAAGCACCAATAACAACCTTCAAGACAATAAAGTGTATGTCATGTTTTGGACATGATTGCATGTACCTGTAGCCACCAGATGTTAGTCAATACAGAAAACATCCACTAATATGTCTTTCAAAATGTAATGTTTAATAAAAACAATATTAAATGTAGTTTTCCTGCTGTGCACCCCCATGATGATCACATGCCTTCTCCCCTTCACTGATCATTAACCTGAGGCTACATCAGGGACTTTTGGAGCATTTCATAAACTTGTAAAACATGTTTTTTGTTAATTGCTTAATTAATTACTAATGTCCATTAAAGGGGTAATGAAAAAGTAACCCATTGAATACACTTTTATTGAAGACTTGGGGACAGTCAATTACAATAAATGAACAGTTTGGTTCAGAAATGTGACAAGAAACTTTTCAAAAGAGGCTTGCACTCTGATTAAATCGGCATTCAGTATTTTAAGAGCCCCCTTTTGAAGATATTGAGAAACAAGTGCAGTTCACATTAAGTTGTACGCAATTGAAACAAATTTCAAGCTGTATCTAGGGTATTGTTTAATTTATATGATTGATGAAAACTGTTATTCTTGCAGTCCCCCTCACCTCACGCTCAGTATCTGTGTTGGTGTGGCACTTTGTCTTGCCTCTGCATGTGATACTCACATGGGCCGCAGACCCTCAGACGGACCGGTTTGGTGACACTCAGGTTTTGTCAGAGTAGCAGCAGGCAGGGATTGCGTTTAACCATGCAGCTAAGTGCTTTCTTGGTACCCCGTGGCACGGAAACACCCTGGGATCGCAGAGGGGGAATTTTGAAACACTTTAGAGTTGGTTTACCACACATGCGAGCCCTGTGTTGCAAGTGTCGGCTCAAGAAGAGAAAATATAATCGCCTGGTCTTTATTCAGTTATGTTGATTTGTTTCTGATAGTTTCAGACAGTTCATTGGCACAAGTCTTTCGCTTAAATTGAACCTTTTGGGCTCTTCGCTTTATAAGAGTGAAATGCACTTGCTTTTTTGTTATTATTTAACGGTTTTCTATACATGTTTAACTCTATCGAGAATTAAATTTACGTTTGGAACAAACTGCAGGTCTGATGTTGAAAAAAAACCTCACCACATAGTTATTGCATTCTACTTTAAAATAAGAGCGATACAAGATAATGTTGGAGGCGTACAACTTGTTTATGTCCATCAGGACATCAATTTGTCCATAAGCACATTAAAACGTGTTCCAACAACCACTCCTGTCTACTTTTCTAAACGAAACTTTATTTTAAATGTATTTTTGAAACTTCAAATTAGATAATTAATTAATGCATGTAGAGCGTGAGCGAGTGTCATAGCTACCTTTTTGTTTGTAGATATGAAACTCGTTTACAGATTATTTTTGTCCATCCAAAAACAACAATCGATACAGAGTTATTGACTTCTTTTATTGCACCTATAGTCTACTTTCTAAAAAAAAAAATGTCAGAAGTGATGAATAAAATACATGCTTCAACCAGTTATCTAAATGAAAAATAACAATTACTGTTTACAAAAAATAAAGAAAATCTTGGGGTATTTTTCACCATCAGAACTTTCTCATTTTACAACAGAGCAGTTACCATGCATACAAACAAATAGTCATTTATAGGGGCCAGTAGAATTAGAGCTTTATTAGCAGAATGACAAAGCACTTATACTTTACACCAAACTCTTTATTAAAAATGGTTAGTTTGAGGGAGGTTAGTGAGTTGATGGTTGTGACAGCTGCAACAGTTTTTCTCTTTTATGGGCCGTCAAGTGTTCTACTTCAGAGACACTTTCACCGCTAGATGGCGCTTGTCCAATAGGAACCTCTGAACAGTTACTGACACCTGAACACATGTGTCAGCTAGAGAGAAGTCAGCATGAGCAACTTCATGTAGATGTTTTATGTTTTAATAGTAGTTTCCCTTTTTTTTTTTAGGCTATCTGCATTTACGGAAAAAGGGGTTTATGTTTTGGGAGAAGAAAAAAGTGCACTGTCCATAAATTTGGTAAAGTTTAAAAAATATATATAATCTAAATGAGCAAAATGCAATATTTTAGTAAATGCGTTTGCTTTGTTTGAATTGTTTTCGCTATTAAAAATATGTTTCTGATGGATCACCTAACAAAAAAAAGAAACCATGTTAAAATCATCTTCGGCCAACTAAGTTAATAAGTCACTTTTGAAGGCAGATCTGAACGCAGCGAGATGGTCGTTAAAGATAAAAATAATTATAAAACATTATCTTTACTCATCCCTTTTCTTAAACCACACTTTCATTTATTTCTAAACTCAGTTAACTTATCTCTATAAATTAAACATGAATCGAATAATAATGTTAATTCAACAAACATCGCTTTACATAATTAATTTAGGGTCAATTCGGTATATATATTAAGTGTTATGTGCTTTGATTGGCCCTACACACTTTGTTTATTTTTTTATATTGTTGACATTTTTGTTATTTTATGTGATTCACCTGTAAAACTTTTATTTTATGTTTTTTAGCATTTTAAATATTTGTTCATTTACCTAACTCCATGAAATAAAATAAAAGAGTTTTATAAATGTCCACACAAACCCAGCACTATGCTCCAGACGCACGGCAGAGGCCTGTATATCTGGGGCTTGCATGCTCTGCGTGACCCGTGACTGATGCGAGTTAACAGCTGACTCTTTTCCATTACAAATGGCTTGCGGATAATCTAGATAACTACTGGATCACGCAAACTGAGCTGCCTGGATATACGGTGCACCAGTCGGCGGCACTGTTTCACAAGGCAGTCATGGTAAAAAAATATATAAATATATATCACAAATGTCTTTTATTTTAGCAGACACTTTTTGTTTTGTTCCAAGTATTTTTGATTTATTATTTCTGCACATTAGAACACAAATGCATCTGATTCCTGTATTACTAAGCTTAAATAAACAAAACGGTTGTCAAGATATCCACTTAATTACACTTTCTGAAAAATCAGTTTTATCTTCCAACATCTATTTTTGCGCAAAACACTGCGGTAGAATAGAACCTTCAGATTAAGGCGGACTACCAGCCACCATGGATGACCACTAAAAAGGATGTAGGCCACACCAAACTTTTTTTTTTTTTAAACCACTCAGTTAATTTTCAAAGACCTTTTGTGTTATTTAATTTTTTCTCTCTCTTTTCATTTGCCTTAGTGACGTTTCCTGCCCATGTGACCAGAGCGGCGGTACAAATACCAGGAGAAGATCCGCCCCCTCTGTTATTCAGGTTTGGCCCCGTTTGCAGGTTTTCCCGGCACATTTCCCTTGGCCTGGCATCGGGACCGTTCGTTAGTGGGTGATAAAAAAAACCTTAAAAAACATATGGAAATAGCGAGAAAACAGGGGGACAGCTCTCACCGACGGCGACACGTGGTCCTCTCCTCTCCCCCTCCTCATATGAGTTTTTGAAGAGGGAGGGCATCTCATCGTCTTCCTCATCTGGCGTCGGAGCGCACAACCGTGTGTGAGCCATGACTCTGAGCTCAGAGATGTCGGATGCCTCCATCCTTTCGGAAGAGACCGACATAGACGTGGTCGGCGAAGGGGAGGATGGAGACAGCCAGACGCGATCCTACGTGGACGAGGTGGCGCAGATGCACGACGGCATCCTCCTGGACGGCTCTCCTCCTCCGTGCCTGGACGGCTCCACCTCCTCCTACAAGCCGGCGGGCAAGAACACCCTGGTGAAGCCCCCTTACTCCTACATCGCCTTAATCACCATGGCCATCCTGCAGAGCCCCAAAAAGAGGCTCACTCTCAGCGAGATCTGCGACTTCATCAGCAACCGCTTCCCGTACTACAGGGAGAAGTTCCCGGCCTGGCAGAACTCCATCAGACACAACTTGTCCCTGAATGACTGCTTCGTGAAGATACCGAGGGAGCCCGGGAACCCTGGGAAGGGCAACTACTGGACCTTGGACCCTGAGTCTGCTGATATGTTTGACAACGGGAGCTTTCTGCGGCGCAGGAAGCGCTTCAAGCGGCAGCAGGCGCAGGACTTGCTGCGGGAACACAACAGTTTTATCCCCGCGGCTGCAGCGTACGGGTACGGACCGTATGGCTGCGGAGGATACGGCATCCAGCTCCAGTCCTACCACACACACTCTGCACTTTTTGCGTTTCAACAGCAGCAGCAACAGCAGCAACAGCAGCACTCCAGGCATTCACACACGGGAACCATTATCCCTGCGCCCTCCTTGATGCCCACCACCACGGACTTAGCCAGGACTAGGTTTTATCCCCAGCTCAGCTCCAGCCTGGGTTCAGCCAGCGTGCAAGCTGCAGTACCGGTGCAGAAGTCCGGCTCCCCGGTGCAGAGGTCCCCCTTCTCCATAGAGAGTATCATTGGGGGGTCGCTTAGCCCCTCCAGGACTTCCCCGGCCGTTATCCCGGTCTTAACTTCTTCTCTGGGGCCTCCAGCAGCCGGCCACCCCGGAGCTGCTTTACACCCCGTAGAAAACTTCCCCAGCAGTGTTGAGCGGCACTAGCGACTGTTAAATGTCTTAAAAACTTTTCGAGAGACTTAAACAGCAACAAAAACAAAAAACGCCCCTCTTCGAAGGTAGGATTATTTTTGTATGTTTGTTTGATAGCACGCAGCTGAATGATGGACATAACAAAGAAAACACTATTTGTGCCTATATTCATGCTGTTTAAAAATATATATTTATGTTCATTTCTTTCGGTGTGAATCAGACTACCACTTGTATTTTCCATGGAGTAATTCGTTTCAGTCACTGTTTAGGGCGTCTCAGGATAACGGATTAATGGACAGGTTATAAATGATCACATGTTTGGAGAATAGGCTAATAATGTATTTGTGTCAAACACATCCATGTTTTTTTTCTATTAGTTTGGCAAATCAAAACATTTTAAGGTTTTGATTTGTACTTTGTATTAAAAGAACACAGAGAGTCATACATTTATAATAATAATAATATGCAGTGTGTGTTTATTTCAGTAATAAAACATTGTACAATTTTTTGGGCAAGTTTTGTGTAATTGAAGTGTGATATTTTTACACAGTTTGTTTTTCAACAAGAATAAATTTTGTTTTGCAAAAAAGGTAATTTGTTTGGAAATACATTTGTTAATTAACATTGAACCTGCTGGGCCTATATTACCACCACAGGGTTTTACATTGAGGAAGGAATTTGGCTAAATAATCTTGCAAAATATCTCCAATAGGAAGTTTTTAAAATGTTCTTCCCCTGGAAACTTTATTTGAACTTTACATTGGGATTATGCTAATGCTCATTCAGCTGACAGTGAAAGGTAGGGTAACATCTGTATGGCGTAATTTTAAAGTGTTTAAGCCTATATTACGGAAAGGAGGAAAAAATGACTCGTAGGTCTTTGTTTTTGTAATCCGGTTGTTCAGATGTTGCACATTATCTAAAGTCAGTGCTGTGTGCTTTGGAACATGCGCACACGAGGCTTGCGTGTCCATCTGACCCCTCTAACACTCATCCTCGTAATGACGGTGAGCGGACAGGAAGGTGTCACAGGGGTGAGACAGGGGCTGCATTTTGCCTGCTTCAGGTCGGTGATTATCCCGGTGCTGGTGTCGACAGCTGGCCAGCTCTTGAGAAAACAATTCTCGAGTAATATTTCATTATCTGCTCTTATTTGACACAGTTTTTTAACCAGAGAAAAGAAAATGTGTGGAGTCTTGTTCTGCTGTGCCACAGGGGCCAACAGGGTCTGCATGGGCAGATATGTAGTGCAGGTTAAAATCATCTTCACCCACTTTACATATTTTAGGGTTTACTCCCATTTATTTTACAGGAAAGGATGTGGTGACATAAGAAGCCAAATAGTGTGCCACTTTTTAGGCAGATAATTACGCACCAAAAAGAGCAACAGTAAAAAGGGGTTAGTTAGCAATATTTTGCTAATGGATTAAAAAAAAGAACAATTCAGTGCAGAGTATATTGACTTTCTATCAACGGAAAGTGCAGATAGTAACTGTATAGTGGCAAAAACTAAAAACTAATGAATTACACTTCAAATAAAGCCTTCAATTGGCTATATAAAAGAAAAATAATCAGTTTTAGTAAAACATACAGAAATATTGGTTTTATGTTTCACCCTCAGAACTTGCTCATTCATTTGACTACAGAACAGTTGCCATGCACAAACAAATACCCATTTATAGGGGACAGTATAATTAGACAGACTTGGATTACGTTATATATTTTTATTTTCTAATAGGCTACATACTTCTGTGTGAAGCAGGTGCTGAAGCTGCAGGGCTGTAGCTCCTGTGTGATGCTGCATGTGTTTCCTTTTAATATTTTATGAGCTCTGCTTGCAGCCTATACTGTACAGCCGCGCTGCTTCCGTGACTGGATGTGTGCACCCGGCCGCTGCGTGTGTCTGCATCCCTGATTCAAAGCAGCGTGTGTGTAGTAGATAGCTAAATTGGTGCAGCGCTTAGAGCCAGTTCAGTAGGCCACGGGAGGACAGCGATTGCGTGATGATGTAACACGCAACCAGAGACTGACAGGCACACTCACACACTAGAGAAGGAGGTCAGTTGTACTGTATGGACTTGTTTACAAATAGAGTAGGTTAAACAGGGAACATGCGAGAATAAATAATGCAATAGGACCAGTTAAAATAACTTGTAGCTGAGCAGATTCTTTCCAATTGCCTACAATAATACTACATTTTAATATAGTGCTTTCCTTCTCAAATTACAAAAAAGAGTTCAATAGGGATTGACACCGTTGGATAACGATGTTCATATTGTATCCTTGAAAAGTATTATCTGCCATGCAGTTTATATACACATAATGTATTTTACGCATTATATGTGATATATTAAATACTGTGAGCCTATCATGGTGTTTTATGGCATGTATAAAACAATTCTATTCTCTTAACAATGGTGTAGCCTAGTGTGTGTCTGCGGTCCATTCACATTCTATAATATTTCTTGCACTCAGCGTAAAGTTCATTTAGCAGTCTTTCCTCTGTCTTCTTGCTGTGGTAGGCTATTAGCTCATTTTCTAAATATTCGTTTTTCATAATGGCAGTTTGTTAATGTGAATGAATGGATGTTTCCAAACGTATCTTGGGCTTCAAACAATTGGAAAATCGTAATTTGGACACGCTGATTTAATACCAGGCATTCTATCGCCATATTGAAAACACGTTTCATTAAGAATGAATGAAGCCAGACTCTGGTTTATGCCTCTCAGGGCCAAGCCTATATGCCCTCGTGGTACAGCTAAAAGGCTACATTTGAAATGATCATTTTTAAACGCTGCCGTTTTGAATAAGGATGTATCTTAAAATAAATCGTGTCTAAAAAAAAAAAAAGATTAAATAAAACTAATAATAATTATATTTATGAAGAAAATGGACGACGGCGATTTCTTTCTTAGCCAATGGCAAACGTGCACTCGTTTGGCTGTTTGAAAAGGGTATTAAATAAATAAATATAGCTGGTTCTATGCTAAATCACAAGACGACTTTAAGGTTTTCGTCCTGATATAAACGGACTATAGGTTAGCCATAGCTAGTATGCATTATTCATTTAAGTAGTAGTAGTAGTAGTAGTAGTAGTAGTAGTAGTAGTAGTAGTAGTAGTAGTAGTAGTAGTAGTAGTAGTAGTAGTATCTCACATCATTCAAATGTATCACTCTGAAATATAATGAATCAATAATTAGACAGACCTTATATTAAATAAAGACTGGTTGGTTTTAAAATAGAGCAGTCAATATTTAAGGGTATTGACCAATACAGAGTCAAATCAGGTGCAATTTCTAAACGTCATTTAAATCAGAATCAGCTTTATTGGCTAATTTTGTACACAAATGTGTTATAGCACACATATTTTAAAGAACAATTCAAAGAAAGATAGATATAAAAAGAAAAACATAATTTAAAAAGCTAAACAAAGACTGGTAATAAGATACGTAGAAGTTGTGTTTTTAAGTGTATAGGGACAAAATGCCTGTATTGATCCAGTGACTCAGGGCTTGTTAAGTGTTTTGTCAGGGGCAGTATATCAGCAACAGCAGAATAGGTGGGTAATCCTGCGGTTAAAAAAGGAGCTTTTCATGAAATGTCAAGGATCATGTGGGCATCAGCCTCCTTGAGCATGACTGAAGCTCAGTTAGCAGTTTATCCTGCTGGGTCACAGGTCATGAGGAGAGGGGATAAAGCACCACACTCAGCCCATAAAACACGTTCGGCTTTGGGTAAATGTGTTTGGCCATTCAACACTGTGAGAGTAATCTATATTTCAAAGGAAGTCGTAAAGACTTTTGCTACTATAGTAAGAAACTTAGTGCCAGTATACGTCTAATTTTGGAGACACTATATGAATAAGTAAGTCTTAACCCCAACAGCTGCACATTACGTCACATAGCAGCAGAAGTGATTTGTAAAGACAGAAAATCAGCAGCAACTACTGGGAAAAGTTATAACTATTTGGACCTGGATTTAATCTGTAAAAACGCATGCAAAATAGGAATTTACATTTTTCCTGGCTTAAAATGTGTGTTACGAAATAAAATCGATTAGTAATGCACACATTTTCAAATAACCTTTATGCCCCAATATGCTGCAATACATCCATCTGTTGTTTTAATGAGGCATTATTTTAAATGCAACAACTTCATCTCATGCTGTAAAATAGGATTTCACAATAAGATTGGGTTTTATAAGAAATATTCTAAGGTATAACATTTCCAACATCACCAGTATATAAAAAGTCAACTACAGTTTTATGACCCTCACTCATAAATAATAAATGCAAGTCTACCTGTACAGTCCAAGAAGCTTATTAAATTGAGTCTAATTAAAAACAGTTTATGAAGCAGTGTCATAGTAAACATGTTGTGTTTCTGGCCTCTTAATGCCTCCATAAAATCTTTAATTATTTACAAACCCAGGTGCACTTCAGTGTAAGCGGAAGTCCTCAGTGAGGTGAACCAAGCTATGTTTTTATTGTCCTATAATTAAATCAAAAATCACCACCATCATCATAACAATCTTTAATAACTGTGCCAATCAAACAAACTAATAATAGTCACTGCTGTTAGAAATATGGTTTTATTCCATCATAATAAAATGAAACATTTTTTATTGCCTCTTTAACATTAAAAAAGGAAAGCATAAAGTATGAATATGTAAGGAAATATATCTTGAAAGAAAGATACGGTACATTTAAAGATCTTAAATAATAATCACAGAGAAAATGTGTTTTTCTATGTATTGCGACTGAAGTTTAAAATATGTATGCTTTTTAAATTACTTATCACTTTGAATATCAAGCTCATTAATTTACTTTTTCCATTAATGTGTAATCCCCTATTAATTTAAAAATATATAATAAAAAATAAAATTGAGTTTTAGGTTATTCTTCCAAATATAAAAAATAAATAATAGTATTTACTTATTACAGGAACACTTCGCATTGATCACCGTAAATTTACCAGCTGAAGGGAAATGTCTGGAAAACACAGGAGAAATATAAAGAAAAAGAGAGCAATAGGAAAAGGGGGGGGGGGGGGGGTACAAGAAATTAAATGTAAAAGTAAAAAGAGTGAATACCTCCCAGGGAGGTGCAGAATCTCTCCATCTGCTATTCAGTGTATCGAGCAGGCGCTACACTTATCCCCTCTCTCTAAAAGGAGCTCCGCTTTCCACCCCATTAAAAAGTTTGGGAACTAATGCCACCCCTGAATACTACCCTAATTAGAGGCTGCTCAGAATTGCAAGGACCTGCTATACAAGAGTGGCTTTGGGATGGATTCTGCTTTCCCCCTTTTGTAACGCCATCGTTTAGCTCTCTCTTTTTCTGACCCATTACAACTTTCTTTCTGTCTTTCTTCCCTTTCTTCTTCGGTGTCCTCTCATCAGAGCTAGCTCACGAAAAAAGGAGAACAAAGCTTTCATCATGTTTTAGCACTTTTGATCCAGACAGAGGGATGGGGAAAGGGCCTAAGCATACAGGAGCAGTGGTGTAAGGTAACATTACACAAGTACATTTACTCAAGTGCAATTTTGAGAGACTTTTACTTTACTTGAGTATTTGCATATTTTGCTACTGTGTACTTCTACTCCACTTCAATTCAGAGGTAAATGGTGTACTTTTACTCCACTACATGTATTTAATCCCTAGTTACTTTACAGATCTGGATTAATGATGGTAAATATAATCAACCCTTAAATCAGACTTTAGTTCACCTGGAGTAAATCCAGCAGCTACCCTGCAGTATACAAAGCCATTCAAACTAGCTGCACCTTTACCAGCTCTGAGAACACTTTAATGATCAATAATTATAAAACATATCAGAGATATTATTCTGAAATGGACCAATCAAACAATGACTACCATTACTTCTGGTACTTTATGTACATTTACTTTCGTATTTTAACTTGGGAAACATTTGCAATGCAGGACTACAACATCGGAGTACTTCTCCCTCCTCTGTACAGGAGTGATGGGTATACATGATGAGCTTTACAGTTACAGCTGTACAGATGCATGAAGTGTTTGACAGAGAATTAAAGAGTCTGGCTCCAGGCCGCCTCGCTGCAGACAGAGCGGGGAGAAACACTGAGCTTTCACCACCTCATGAAGTGCAAGCTTACGCGTCCTTGCACATAATTTATTTAGCTGAAGACTTTCAGAGGTGTTTTTATTTGTTCTACATCTTGCCTGTCTAACCCTGGTGTGAACCCGAAGATTTGGGATTTGCTGCAGAATGATGTTGCTGCCTCTCACTGCATTTTTCACTTTTTTTTTTATCCCTCCACGTGTTTGCTTTGGCATGCTATCGGCTCATGCAAACAACTGGGGCCCGTAGCTTATCCATCACGCTTGTGCAGAATGTGATGATAAAATAACAGGCGACTTGAAACAAACCATTTGTTAAAGCAGAATTTATTATTCTGTCCACTTGAAACAAAGTACAGAGGTTACCTAGACATCTCCTACTTAGGTTACAACAATAAATAGAACAAAAAGAAGTTGGCTGCACATAGCCGGTTGGAAATTCCAGCAGCTGTGTGATGTCACCGCAACATCCGCCGACCGTTTGCATCCCACACATCATTTAGCATCATTGCGTTACCGTTCAGAAGGGGTCTGCCAGAGAAACAGTGCTTTTGACTACCAGCTTCAGGCCTGATTAGTTACATGCAACAACGCCTTTCAGTCATAAACACTTCATCGAGCTCCTGCAGCCCGTTCATCATCATGACGCCCGCAGGTAATCCACACCAAAGGCTGCAGCGGACACAAGGCAGAACCCCAACATTTCCTCGGAGCCTCTAAACACAGACTGCCAGCCATCTATAGAGCGGTACACTAACAGTCAATATCACACGAAGTGTTCAAAACGTCTTTGGATTTAAAGGGTTGTATGAACATCTTCAGGTTCAAGAAAATGTATGAAGAAAGAATAATTAGACCTTGTGAGGATGAGAGGTAACCTGTTTCGCTGTTAAAACTGAAACTTTGTTTTTACTTAAAAGTGTTATGCCAACATAACTCACATAACTGTATTAGCTTAGTTGAAATCAATAATATTAAGTTGAACCTATTGAAATGTAATATTAATGCTCTTAGCTAACCTCATGTGAAATCTGTTGACATAATACATTTAATTAAAGTCAACGTTTCAGTTTTCGATGTATATTGTTGTGTTTGTGTTATTGTTTTCATGTTACTGTATTGGTTGTGATCAGCTGTGATTGACAGACCATCTACTGTTGAGTAAGTGGCAGATAAAATAAGAATTTCTTCTCCCTGCTTCTTTCCATTACGGGCTACAAAAAAACTGCTTAAAGTGTATATGTTTTGTTTTATAATAATTGCCATGAGTGGAATAAAAAATCTAATATATATAAAACCACAACAAACACAGAGATGAAAAGCTCTAGCCAGGAGTTTATACATATGTAAAGACTCTTTTACTTCCTAAACAGCTTCCAAGTTTAAAATTTCAGTGCGCATCCTCTGCCTTATGTCATTGATTTCTCACTGACGATGGTCTTGTCACTCAAAGGGGAAAACATCAACATTGGAAGCCACCCATGCAGGCCTATTCACTCCTCACTTTTCCTTTTCCTAAATATCCTTAGCTATCTCCTCCCCCAAACATTCCCTCCTGTTTGTATATTTCTTCGCCCCCCCATCCTCCTCTCTCTCTGCAGCTCTCCGCCTCATTGACTCGACCACAAAGTGTCTATGGCAGATGACTCGGATCTCTGAAAGGGAACATGGAGACGCTGGAGCTGAGCATTTAAGTGGTGGGCTTCAATCGGCCCCACCTCTCTTTCTATATCAATGTGTCTTCCCAGGCTTTTGGAAGTCTGCCTGATCCATCTCCATGTTTGACATACGTGCTCTTCTCACACAGCAAACAGATCGACCCACAATTAGAAACAGAGATTTTACGACACGCTCACAAGTACACCGACTCTTGGATGTAGCCTTTGCCAAACTGTGAGCCACATTAAAGACTAAACCATGACCCTCTGCTATGTATTAAGGATGTGAGGCTTTGATTTTGTGATCACACACAGCATGGTTATGTATGACATTGTCGAGGTGAGGGATATGCCTTAGAAAGACACGTTCTTAAATTGTCAGCTGCCCTCTGAGTCATGACTCGGTAATGCCTGGAAAAAGATGAATTACTGGGAGGGGGGGGGGGAAATACAGTAAATGTGAGTATTTGAGTGTTCATTTCCCAAGCATGTTCTAATATATGCAGCTAACAGTGGCCTGGAGGACTTTCTGGAGATTGACAGAGGTTGTTTCACCAAACCCACCGTCAATTCCCTTCTTTCCCCTCCACAGGTTTGATAAAATAAAGAAAGAAAACATATACCTAGAGTGCAGCAACAATGTTGACTCTCAAAGGAAGGAAAGAAACTGTAACAACACGGTCTCGCTGAAAGCCTCCTTTTGTCTGGATTGCCAGTGCTAAAACATATAGCTGGCAGATCTCACTAAAGTGGAAAAAAGATGCTGTTCTATTTGATACTTCCTCCCAAGGCAGTAGACACTTCCTGTTCCCCGTCACAACATTTTCAGGGGCCTCTATCAAAGTATAACTTCACCAGAGGGGGTGTCCATCGGCCCCTGTGCTCCAGGGTGGTCAAACCCGCCAATTCTGAGCAGAACTCTGTTGGATATGTGAAGTGTCTTCACTGAACGGTAACTAGATACACATTCAGGGCACAGCAGGGTGCCACAGACCTGCTGAAATGTAGCCTTACTTGAATGTTAGCACAGGCTACTTTTACAGGCTGAATTTAAATGCAAGTCCACTGCTAACACAAGTTTAATAAATACCAAAAAGCTGCACTCTTACCCAATTCACAAAAATTGCAACAGAAGTAGTAAAGAGGTCCGACTTGTGTGTTTACTGACGTTCCATAAAATGAAACTGCTTCATGTATCCAAGTTACTTTCATAATCACTCTATTTGACGTTTTATCAATGCTCAGAGTGCCTCACTTATGCTTCCATTTTGCCCTCTTGTACGTGGCAAAGCTGGAAAAGTGGCTTTTACACACCCACATACCATCAGTGCACACATACTCTTAAATGGGAACACCAAGACTAATTACCACCGCCCAATAATGGTAATTCAGTTCGATCATTATGCAAGCAGACTTTTCACCAAACAGCAAAATATCTGTTATAGCAGGAACCAAATTATATCACACGTTCATCTACTCACCAAAAGATGTCCAACTGTGGTTATAACAAAAGCATCCCTGGCGTTTTGTTCGTCATGGGACCGTGATTATTCTGAGTTGATTGGTAGCACGTGCTCCTGCTCCTTCTCCGTGTTGTCGTTGGAGTTTGAAGTCACTTAACTCTTCAACACATCTGGAATTGTACCTGGATATATGTGTGACAACTTGGTTAGTTCATTGATTGTGTGAAATGTAACTGTATAGTTAGCATGCAAAGGTAACCAGTTAACCAACTGCATGATCCCTCACTGGGGGTTAGAAAATAAATATTCCAACATATTTGTCATTACATATATTGAGGAAATCATGGCAAAAAGCCAACGCAATATTAATCTATGCAGTAAATGTCACGTTATGTAGTATCCTGTAAAATGTTCCCATGTGAAATGGTGTTTTTTTCTCTCCATATTTCATAAATAGAATCGCAGTAATGGAAGGCAGATGTGGTTTAAAAATTTGCAGATCAATTAAAAGTGATTATTAGTAATGAAAATGTATTTAATCAAAAAGTGTTAAGTTTTGGTTGGCACTTGGAGAATTATGTTTTGTGACTTATTTTGTAAAACCTGCCTACAGCTCTGATTTAGACTTTTAAAAAGGGGTCTTTTTTGTTAAAGAGGTTGAGTCAGGTGTCTCATGTAAGCTATTGTGCACACAGCTCTCTGTATATTCTTTTTGATTTTAATCAAGTAACCAAATGATCAAAAAGAAAACAAATGAACAGCAGCAACTTGAACCCTAACTATATTGCATCTAAAACATTGTGACTTGTTCTCGTCTTCCTGTGATAATATTTTTAGTGGGTTTTGCTGAACATGCAGTGCTAATTGTGGTCTGCAGTATGTGAAGCCTAAGATAACATTATCAAAATTGGTTTTAAACTCGTTTTTTTGTTTCTCTAGCCGAGGAAGTTTCTCAAACGATGCCCTGAGTAGTCTTCAGTGGCTGTTTATTCTTTACAGATTCATGTTCTGATTCAGCCAACGCAAACATGCTAGAATAATACATTTGGAAACTTTCAACAGAACTGGATTAAAAAGACGGCTCTTGTTTTTAGAAGAAAGATATTAGGCGCTAGATACACATGGGTGGGAGTTCTGACAATAAGTGAGACAGCTTGGAGGAGAATTGCTTTTGAAGGAGCTTGGTATGTTTCCTTGAAGTCATTTAAAGGAACCCAGCATGTGTTCATGTCTATTCCTGAAACCCAGGATACCAGGTGCAGGTCAAAGTGCTTAAACAACACGGCGCACATCACAAACTAAAATAGAGAACAAGAAATTCACTTCAGCTCAGTTGGTAAAACCTCTGTCATCGGCATCAAACTGGACCCTTTTGAGGCTGTGGTGGAGAGGAGGACTCTGTACAAACTGTTGTCCATCATGGATAACCCCACCCACCCTCTCCACCTGCAGCTGGAAGGACAGCGGAGCTCCTTCTCCAACAGACTGCTCCAGCTCCGCTGTCACAAGGAGGAGAACATTCCTGCCCACTGCAATAACACTTTACAATAATTCCCCTCTGGCTGGCAGACAACTCACTGCTCCATAGCCTCTCTGTTAACTGGACATAACAGGCACACTTTACACTTAACATTTATATAGTATTTTATTTAATATTCCATTTCATTGCACTATTTGTACATCTGTATATTTCTTATTTTTATTTCTATTATTTGTTATATGTCATGTAGTATTTTGCTGCCCAGTTTGGGATGAATAACGTATTTCTGATTGTGATTCTGATTGTTGCACATAGTTTAAGGCACATGGAAGGAACAAAAAAAAAATAAAACAAAAGAAATGATCCCTCTTTGTAAAATAAAAGAACAAATGACAAAATCAATAAATACAATGAAATATCAGAACAAATAAATAAAATAATATCAACAAAATAAATTTGAAGAATAATAAAGACTAATTCCCCCATTTTCTAATAAAACTGTTAAATAAATAATAAGTAAATATATAAAATAAATGAAACAATACAAAAATAAAAATTACGTAAAACTAATGAAGATTAAAAGAGCATTTAGAAGAGGGGTGTTGTCGATAAAAAGCTAATCTAAGAAGATGTGTCTTTAGATGTTTGACTATCAAGACAAACCTGACAACAAATCCAAGCCCAAGTGCCAGGATGCAAACAGCTCAGACAGCCTCTTTGTTTCTACAGTAGCTTAATTGATTCACTGGTCACACAGCTCTCCTCCTCTTGATCTCTCCATCCTCCCCGTCACTTTGCACTCAGGTGGAGCCAGGCGTTAGGGGGTCCAGGACGTGGTCTCAGTCCAGCGGGAGCACACACATGCTACACAGATCAGTGTGTTTCCATTTCTCTGCCCGTCACCAGAGGGGATAAGGTTGCCGTGTGCTGAAGAGGGAAGAGGGGTGAAATGCAGAGCTGGTTGGATGGTGCTGGAATGTCACAGAGGGAACACATAAATCTGTAAACGGTGATCATTTGTTCGCTGTGGAACCTTTCGTCCTTCATGAACCTCACACTTCTTTAACCCACCGTTCACTTCACTTCTGGTTTAATAGAGTCAGACATATTCATCGGTGTCCCTATGGCTCTAAAAGAATAGAATATAATAAGAGTTGACATCAGTTTATGAATATTTATGAGAATCAAAAGCAGCTATTACTAAGTATGGAGATGCAACAGTTACCTTATCGAAAGAATTAATGACCTATATAACTTACTTCACAATAGATTTTTTTTTTTTAAAGGGTGTTGAAGTATGTGTAACAATACTTATTACTGTTTGGAAGTAATCTCCATAATCCTCAAATACTCTCCTGACTCTTGAGGACAGAATATTACCTTAAAAATAATTCTCCAGTTGTGAAGGTATTCCCTTTCCCTGGATGCTAATGACACATGACCTTGGTCTTTTGTAAAACTTTGGAAAGGGATTAAAAATGGTTTTATAACCGCACAGTGGACAGCTTTTATTTTAATCCAGATGGTTCGAAGAATCTTAAAGGTTTCTAGCATGGCTCTGTCCAAAGGTAAAAACACATCCTATACCATAGTACCAGCACTTAAAAACTCAATAGCATTTCATCCAAGTAATTGCACTCAGGTCGGTACAATATGAGAGAAGTATTACCTTCTCATCATTGCCAAATGTCAAACTATCATTTCCTGTCGGTATCACTTTTTCTGAAGGCAAAAAAACAACATGACCTGCAGTTCCATTCAAACTAAACCAGGAAGTGAAGAAAGCATCGACTTAGGTAAACAGAATCAAATAAGCTTGACATATTAACTGTCATTAAAGTCATCTTCTGCCATGTAATGAGCATGTTGGATAAAGTTAACATCAACTGCCAACAGGCTCAGTTCCTTATTATACACATCCTTTAGCTTTAAACATACTGTCCACTGTTGGTACCTTATTTGGAGTTCAAAATAGCTCGGGCTGACAGTGAAACAGCCTGACAGATTGATACTCTCTCGTTAATGCTTAATGACTTTCCCAGTCTAAACAAATAATCATTCTCTCAGTAGCCGGGCAGGGGGATTCATGGGGCTATCAATCCACTCTTTAGGGATGAGGAAGGGAGCAAGGGCTGATGCCAGTGGAGGAGTGGAGAAGGGGCTTACCCAAGAATTTATCCTCCTTGTCTTTGGCTTGCTCTGAGGGCGGTCAGTGTGGTGACCTCTCCCCTGCAGGAGAGGTCCGCCGGTGACCCCTGTATTCCCCTGCATCCCCTTCCAGCCCTGGCTCAATGCAGGCCATTCATGAGTGTGTGTTTATCCTAGTGATGCTCCGCAGGGACGGCCTGCTATCCACTGGCATTTTATGGAGCCTGAGGGGCAGAAGGAGAGAGAAGAGGAGAGCGATGGAAGCGTTTAACTACTTTACTCACACTTACCCACAATAACATTTCTACTCACCCCTTCACCACTTGTTTGCTTTTCTTCTCCTTGCCCTGGCGTTATAATACACTTGATTCCTGATATTCTCTCCTTCAACAAAACACCTTTTGGACTGCGTAAATGTAGAAGGATTGATATGCACTGAAGAATAACACAAACTTTCACTCTCTCACACTGCCTTACACAAACATACAGTGGAGGCGCACCCACCAGGAGGGAGAGGGAGAGAGTGAAGGAAGTGTTGAAATATGTCTTACGGCGCTTAACCAAGTGAACCTTGAAGTTATTTAGCTTCTTCCAAACCAAGCATCTGGGTCTACCCCCAAAACCCCTGCAAACTCCCCCTCGCCAACAACGGCCTCCAGGGACGAGCCGTAGGACAGGGCGGAGGAGGAGATGAGTACACTCTCTGTTTTCACAGCTGAGGTCATTAAAGTTGTACGTGCAGGATAAGACAAAGAGCAGGGCAACGGCTTCAAGACACATTCTCATTCATAGGGATGGATCTGCAAACTCATGTCTCGCATGAGCGTCTGCATCATGTTATGAGTAATCCACCACATGTGTGTGATTGCTTGCATACATGCATTATGCTTTGTCCCGTCTTTTTTTAAAGAAGTGCACTGGATGTTTGTCTGGCTGACGCGTGGCGTAGGGACCGACCACCCACACTTCCTAACACTCATCAGCGTTAATGTCTCTCATATCATTTATTTAATACACCAGTGCAAGTTATTTTACGATTAATGAATCCTGGAGTACTACCAGCACAGACATGTGACATATGTTCCAGTTCATCATGTCTCAAATACTCTCCCTGACCACTATGATTCAGCCTGTGCATTTGTAGCAGAATTTAAGCTTAAAGGTGACATTTAATGAAAAACTAGACTGGATTTGATCTCCACCCACAGCTTGTGAACTACCTTTGAAAAAAGTGCACTATATTTTTCAGAGCAGTTTCCCTTTCCCTTTTTTGGGAAACAATACAAAAATATTTCTTTGTTAAACAGCTTAATTGTTCATTGCATTGATGTCCAAAAATCCCTTTTGAAGCAGAGTATTTCCATGTTGGTTGTAAATGTGTAAATGTGTGGGGTCTTCTTCCATGCACAGTTTGATACTGCTTCACTTGAAGGCTACTGTCCATACATTCTTCTTTGTCAGAAAATCACTTCCTGCTCGCCAGTGCAGAAAGGCCACCGCACACAACAGGCTGTTTTGCCATTCTCAGTTAGGCTCATGTTGGCGGCGCGAGTGTTGTTGTGTTGAAGAACATGTTGTAATTTCTTTTTTTGGTTAATCTCTGTTGGTGGTTGTTTTCCTGTGCTACAACTGAAGTATTTTAACACCAAAACAGATTACTCACATTACTCCATCTCATTACAATGGCTCCCACTATGCATTAAAATCATTTAGTTATTTATGATAATTACCATTACTCAGCAAAGCCCTAGGGTACATTTAGTCTGTGGTCACCTGACCTAGGTCTCCTTACTGTCTCACCAACTTAACCTAATGTTAAAGGAGATTATGCAGTTGCAGCATCTGAAAGAAAGGTAATCATGTTCAAATTCTGTTATATAAATCTAATCTGTGTTCATCGTGACTGATTTATAATTATTTTAGTCTGTTTTAGTGTCATGTTCCAGCCTTCGTGCCGCATTGTCACCTTATCTTTAAACATTTCTACATAACAAGTTGTTATGTTAAGTTACGTTTTTTCAATGATTATTTATCCCCATTAGTATATCTTGTTGTATGCGTGTTGCTACATTGTTAGTGCTGCATGAAAACAATAAAAACAGCATTTAGTCATCACATCAACAACTGATGAGTCACAATCCTCCTCACAGTCGAGTAAAATGTTCTATTATTAAGATACAGTATGAAATTAATTCTGAATTTAGTGAGATGAGTACACATACATTTGTTTCTTCCCTTAACATCCTGCATTGCTATCTAGAGCAGTAAAGGAGCACATCACTGAGGAGGGTCCGTCCATATGAAGGTGGTTAAAATGATGCCTCAGGACGTTTGTTTTAAAAGCCCCATAAGGAAAGCTGTTTGACAAAGACAAACCACAAGCAAAGCAAAACAAACCTGCACTTTAAAGATGTTAAAAACCAAATGTGGACAAAACTCCCAACAAAACACGCAGCTATCATAACCAAGAGTTTGGAGTTTTGAGCACCAATTTGAGAAAAGTGATGATTTTTCTTCCATTTTGGTGTTTTCTACATGCTGCAGTCCTCACAATATAAACTTTATGCAATACCGCAACCATTTTGCAGGATCACATAATTAGAAGGCGAGTGGCCATGATTGTAAAAACAATTAAACAGACCTGATATTTTAGGCACCTATCTGAACAAACTTTAATTTACTTAAGGCGCTGTGTGTGTGTGTGTGTGTGTGTGTGTGTGTGTGTGTGTGTGTGTGTGTGTGTGTGTGTGTGTGTGTGTGTGTGTGTGTGTGTGTGTGTGTGTGTGTGTGTGTGTGTGTGTGTCCTCCATGTGTACTTTACAGCCCTGCTATCTTTAGTTCCTTTGGGAATATCACAAGAATGCCGAAACCGGCCACTACCATAAAACTCCTGCTCTAGTCCTCCCACTTTGAGGTTTCTGGATTTAACATGCTCTGACATACTTCAGTAAATATCATTTACTTTATTTCTTACGTTTATTTCTATACCAAGCCCTGTTCTTCAGAAGGTTTAAATCTTTTTTGCTAAGCCCTTTTTAGTTGTTGAGTTCAATGCCAGGGAGCATGACCTCATGCTGTAATTTTAGTCTAATTCCATTTTGGGGGAAACTCAAGCAGGCCCTTGATCCAAGTCCAAAAAGGTTAAGAAACTACCACTGGCTAATAGCAGAGGTATGGATGCTTAAGAAAATAAAGATCACTTTTTGACCCTCTTTACTTCCTCTTTCAATTGCGACTATCAATCATTTCTCCCTCTAAAATGGGCCAGCTGCACATGTTTTCATTTATGAGATATTAATAAGCATGTTTTAAAGATGCTGCTATTCAGTTGCTGTGAAGTCATTTTTCACATTTTTTAAAATCGATTTACACAATTTACAGCCGAGAAGTACGGAAGCCGAGAACAGCCATGGATTTTATTTATTTTTATGCACTGTTATGTCGTGATAACGACTTATTATCTTGTTATCTCGATAAAACAAAGATCGTTTTCTCGTGATAACGAATTTATTTATTTAGTTATCTCGACATAACAAAGATTGTTTTCTCCTGATAACGAATTAATGTATAATATGTTCGACTTGATTTCAACCATTTCAACCTGATTTCAACCTACAAGAGCTGCCACGAACGGCTTCTGTAGCCACTGGCTGTAGGTGTAGCCTACCAGTAAGTTACACTTCATGTTAGTTTGTTTACTTGACTGGGTTTGTTTAGGGGCTACCGGTTAGCAGATGAGAGGCTGACAAACTCCTATCTATCTGGCTGCTTCAGCTAAGGTAACGTACATATTTCTGTTATATCGAGATAACGAAATGATTAATTCAGAAAACAATCTTTGTTATATCGAGATAACTACATAATAAGTAGTTATCACGAGAAAACAATCTTTGTTATGTTGAGATAATAAGTCGTTATCACGAGATAACAGTGCATAAAAAAGAAAAATCCATGGCCGTTCTCGGCTTCCGTACATTTCGCCTTAAGGTACAGATTAATAATATATTGATAAATATGCTACAGTAAATATGCTTTGATAACACTCAAATGTATATGGTTAATATGAAGATACTAGCCGGCTGACTTAGCTTAGGACATGTTTAGGGTAGCAAAGGACAAACTAGACCAGCTCTTTCTAAAGGTAACAAAATACACCTAATTGTGCCTCTAAATCTTACTGAATTGCTACATCTTGTTTGTTCACACCAAAAGCCAAGTGTAAAGATGACTATTTGACCATATTTTAAAAGAAGTAAATATAAAGCTACCACCAGCTGCTGGCTAACGTAGCTTAGCATACAATCTTGAAACAGGGAAAACGCAAGCCAGATAATGTGAAAAGGTAACTAAATCTGCTACCCAGCTCCTCCAAAGCTCACTCTGTAACGCAACATTTTACTTCAGGGTGATTCAAGACGTGGACGAGGAATCGTTGTGACTATATTAATACATTTTTTGTTGTTGAGACAATTCAACATTTTACGAGGGACTTTGTGTGTGATGATACTTACTTTTGTTTTCAGTTTTTCTACATACAGTCAAACATCGAACTCTTGACAATAAAGCAAATAATCTTGTTTCCTAAAATGTCAGTCTATTTCTTAAAGGGCAGATGGGTTAGTTTGCTACATACTACTTTCACCAACATGGCAACAGACCTAAAAATGGTTCAATTAGTGCATCAATTTGCATCTCGATCAGAGAGACCTCTATTTCCAGATAGATCTAATTCGCCAACCGAATTTACAGGGTCCAGTTCTCCACAGAAATATGCATATTTAAATGTATTTAATTTTACAATTTTGGCTGATCACTGTGGCTGTGTGCTCATGTATTTTATTTCAACTGTAAACAATGTTTAGTTATACCAGCATTACATTATTAATCCATAAACTAAGTTGAGCTCAGCAGTGAGATGGCCGGCATTTATGAATTTGTCTGGATATGGGTAAAAGAGATAATGCTAGTCCAGCCTTTCAACAGCTGCATAAGTATTAACAAGACAGAAGTATGAGGTACATGGGGGAGAAACAAAGCAAATATTTTCCAAAATGTTGAACCTTTCCTTTAACAAAATGAACAGATCAATAACACTAAACTACACAAACAGGGCAATCTAGTAGAAATGAAGAGTTCCCCAGGGTGGAGAGAGCAAAAACACCCTGAGAGCACTTTCAGATGTTTGCCGTGCTTCAGAGGTCACAGGCCCGTAAGCTGCAGCCTGCACCACAAAGAGGAGGTCTCACATCATCTTGGCACAGGAGAGGAGGAGGGCGGTCTGGTCTGAGCTGTGAAGTGTATGGGTTGAAGTCTGGGTGTCAGTCTGCTGTAACTGATTCAGTGGTAATGAACCCGCTACATGGGCAACGAGCCAACAAGCACAGAGCCACCAGCAAAACACCCTAAACTGTTGGAACAATGGGCCAATAAATGTCTATCAACTACTAAATGATTCTGTTATTGATGTTTTAAAGGATCTGTTTATGGTATTTGCCATCAGCCACTCTGAGCTTTGTTGTTGCCTTGGTGTGAAACTCCTCCAGGGTTGGATAAAGGACTCCTGGACTCGTCACTTCCCATCACCTCTCACTCCAAGAAAACCATGTCTTCTAACCTCCCTTTAGCCCTGAATCACATTTATCATCACATAATCATAGTCTGCTTGTCTGTTTCCAACTCAAACACACATGCCCTCCTAACTCCTCCTTTTGCTTTACAGACAGCAGGACCTCCTCTCCCAAATTCATCCATCTCAATCCTTTGTCACTGCTGTTTCTCATGCAGTATCCCCATCTTTCACACATCAGATAATATTTCCAGGCTTGGAATAAAGGAAAATACCTTCAAGCACATACGCAAGATGAGCAAATGGACTAGTTATATGGTAAAAGAAGGGGTCATTTTAAAGATGTAAAAGTGTGCTTTTGAGGAGGAACATTTTTGCCATTTCCGTGGGCGTACAGTACGTTTTTTTGTGAGTGGTCATACATACGAGGCACATCTCGTGCATAGAGCACTCGGGGACACTAAAGCCACACGCAGCGTTTGTGAGAGATTATTAGAGCGAAAGATATCGAGTCTGCCGCTCTGGGAGGAGGTTCCTCGAAAGATTGAACCAATGAATGGAGATGGAGCCAGTATGTGTGTGCACCATAGGGCTGAAGCGTGTGTATGTGTGTTTATATAGTGGGGGAGGGGATTTAGTAATAGTATTACCGGCAATCAGATAAACTATAAGGGTAACAACACACACGTTTCCATTGTGACAATATTATGGCAGTGATAGATTTAGGGCCATTATACTATATAAACATACAGCTGATGCACTAATAAATCATTCAAAGCAGCTCTGCTCAGACTCATTCTAGAAAACCATCAAAGAGCAAACTGTAGTTTCATAGTTTGGTTCATAACTTTGATATTTAAAGACTGCATTTTGGTTAGGAAAATATATCATGAAATATTTATGAATGAATATACTTACCTTCACTAAAACAGTTTCTGAACAATCTTTATTATAAAGTTTATATTTCAATAACATTAGGTGCAGAGGTGCATGGCCATAAGGAAAACAATTTTTGGAAAGAAATATTTTTATTTGATCTTCGAAAAAAGTCTTATTCTTCCTTCACCTGAATGCTTGAGCTTGTCGCAAAATGATGTAGGTGCATCATAATTATCTGCTGAAGTGTTAATTCTGATTTGAATACGTCTTGAAGGGATATTTATGTTGGGGCTAAAAAGTCTTTAATCACCCTGAAAAAAAACTAGGTTATTTTTTCTGTTTTTTGTTATTTTTATATGATCTTTTTTAATGGACTTAACTATTGCCCCAAATGTTTAGAAAATATACCAAATGACATAACTACCCCTTTCAAGAGCCTAAAGTTCACATTGAGTCATTGTAATATGGCCCTTTCAGTTTTTTATTATATAGTATGATAAATGTATCTTATGTCTTAGCAGTATTTCAATGTTTTGTTGGATAGAGTTACATAAAGTAGTTCCCAACAGGAGGTTTACAAACTAAATATGGTACATTCCAAGCACCAACAAGCCAAAAAGGTTGGGACCAACTTGTTTAATCTATCAAATTGTATTGGATAAGCATATCATTATGTTTTACATGTTAAATCAAATTTTACGAGTAACATTCAAACAAATATAGCATTCGGGAATAAAAAAGCCTTTACTTTTTGTGGACTATAAGCATAAAGTGGCATTGAATGGAAGTTCCAAATGTATTTGCACAACTTGTTTTATACCTGCAAGACTGCTGGTTTAAGACAAGCCACTGTGAGACTTTGAAATAAAAAGGGGCTCAGCAGCAGTTGTTACTCCAGCTGCGAGACTGAAAAAGCAACACAGGCAAAAATGAGGGAAAAGTACATCAATAACACAGCTAAACACACAAGAAAAGCCTTTGTCTCACACACACGCAGACTGTGACAAGCACAATACTGTTCTACATCTGTTCTGTAAACCTGCAACATGTTTGTTTCTCTTGTGCATACTTCAGGAGAGGACTGCAAGAGAAAATGCCATAAGAGAAAAAGGGAAAACTGAAGCGGGATAGACTTGGAGGAGGGGATGGAGGTGGAAGGGTGGGGTTATATGAGTGAAGGTAAATGACATTGGAAAGCCCAGCCTGATTCCAAGTGCCCCTGCTTTGAAAGTTTGCGTGAGGCGGCTTAACGGAACGCCGGGTTGTTTTTCCGCCTCACTGCTTTCTGGGCTGAACTATAAACTAAAGACGACATCCTCTCATTAGTCTGCCCTCTGTAGCAAAGCCAGGCCATTTAGTGTACCCAAAATCCCATTGTTTAATTGTGCGGGTCAAGTCAAAGGTCAACCAAAATATTGATGAACTTTTTTAAGGAAGGAGGGGGGAGCAGTGAGGCTTGAAGCGGCAGGGAGGCAGGCGAGGGCAGAGGTGCAAGGGCCACAAACACAGCTGTACCGAAGCAAATACACAGCCAGTGCACTGGGAACACAGAAAACCCACGTTTCACACTCACATTGAAGTTGTGTGTGAGTTGTAGGGGAATCACAAGAAACACCCCTTTATAGAGATTTAAACTATGCATGACATTACAGTGAGAATTTGCTTTTCCTGCCAAAAAACAATAAAGTCCACGAGACAAATCACCTATTCAAAGTCATAACAGCGGCATGCAGGGCTCATAACCTGAATGAGATGGTGTGCACTGGCTGAGCATTATGGATTACATTGTTTGTTTGTTTAAATCCATGTTAGGTGGATTATGCTCCTTAACTAAAGAGGGCTGGCTGGGGTCAAAGGCCAGTGAGGCAAAGGCTGCTAAGAAGGTCCTCAAAACACAGCTTTCTCCCTGACCGTGAGGGAATTTCTGCAGACACCACTTTTTGTACTCGTGACCCTGGGTTAGTGACAATTTAAAGGAGTGTAAAAGTGCAATGTATTAAGATATGTGGAAGTGAGAAGAAGATCACAGCTGGGGGTTCATCAGAAATAATCTGCTAGTTCGGAGAATAAGTAATTCTTTCACGTAAATAAATACAAATAAATTAAAACAAATATGATAAAAATAATGACTTTTGGGCCTTCATTTGCTATCAGTGATTGACTGATTCTCCAAAATCTAAAAATATTGTGAATATTTATGTGATTATGTCTCATCCCAATCTGGATCT
The DNA here is from genome assembly GCF_036324505.1 of Eleginops maclovinus. Classification (NCBI taxonomy): domain Eukaryota; kingdom Metazoa; phylum Chordata; class Actinopteri; order Perciformes; family Eleginopidae; genus Eleginops; species Eleginops maclovinus. The sequence continues at coordinate 19,087,260 of NC_086356.1, read as the reverse complement.
GGATTCATTTATTTGCTTTTTTTTTTCTTGTGTAATAAAGTATTTTTTTCTAAATGAATAATAACGGCATGGAGTTCTCAACTTGTTGCATAATTTTGAATATTATGTTTTCAGACATTCTTGGTTTTTATAATCATAATAATTGTATACATGTTGGGCTAAAGGGAGAAGAAAGGACAACCTTTGCCTTTTGGGTCAAAGTTCAGATCATTTGTTTGTGTTGAGCAAATTAAATGAAGATAATGTGATGTCAAAAACACATTAAATAATAACAAAAATAAATTATAGAAGTAGATGAAATATTATTTGTTTAATGTAAAAACACTAGCAATTTGCAGCCAAGTTAAACCTTTATTATTATTATAATTATTATGTTATTTTTATAGATATCGTTTTTTATTTTGGGTAGAAATTCGACAGCTTTGACCCCGTGCGTTGCAGTGATATCACTATGCTTGTAACTGAGAGGGATTTAAGCTCACAAAACAAAAACAAAGTGGTCACTTCATGCCCCGGGCGCGTTTCTGGTGACATTTAACAGCAAGGAAAGCTATTTCCTTTACCATTCAAAGCCAAGCGCTCTTAATTGCTCAAGAAGTCTGCTGCAGTTTGGAAAACACTTTGTGATATTCCCTGAGCTTGATCTTTGCGGTTCACTTGAGTCTGTGTTTATTCCTGTGTGGAGAAAATTGGTTTACTCGAGTTGTAATTTTGATATGACACTCAAATATTCCCTTGAACGCGCACCATTTGGAAACCTTTGTAGTTCTAATGGTCATTCATTATGGTTTTCAAGATAAGTTTATGTTGTCATTAAATCTGACTAAACACAGAAACAAACATTTCCCAAACGCACCTTATCTTCTCAGTCGAGTAGCCGGCTATAGGGCGCTGTTCAGGCTGCAGGAACAGATCACATGCCCCGCAGTCATCTGTTAACCGGGACTGCACCGACTGGCTCATTTCACCGATACAAATCTTGGGAAAGTTTCTTCTTGCAGACTGCAGCAGATCGGGCACCCGGAGGGAACACAGGAATTTCCTTGATGCTTTGTCACAGCCTTCAAACATCACCATGCACGCACTGAAACACTGTGTTTCTGTAGCTGTGGAGAAATCAGTAAAACTCTCACTTCACAAGTTATTCTAACTTCTCAGCCACATCTGAACACTTCTTTTTCTTTTTAGGGGAACAATCCACCAAGTGATCGTTGCTTATGTCATTTTATGTGAGGAACAGACACATCACTGCCTTCTGTCAGGAAACACCTTTTGACACTTGAAATGAAAACTCTTTAAACTCCACTGTGTTTTCTTTCCCACAATGCAATTAAAAGGGATACATCAAATCGTGTTTTTCCAAATTAAACTAAATAAAAGGCTGGATATTTGTGTATTAACATGCAAGTGATTGGTGAATCTTAAATTTGAATATTTATTGTAATTTTTTTAAACCTCACAATAATATTATTATTTCATAAACATAGTGTCCTTACTTTACAGCAGAGCAAAACACCAGAAACTTAGCTTTTATTGCTGGTAATTCCTAAATCTGAGGGTTTACCATTTCTAAATGATCTCTATGATGATTAAATGTTTTGTAAGAATGATTTAATAAATAGTCTCCATAGAGGCGCAGCAGTCACTGCCTCATTTAGTTCAACTGAGGTAAACATGCTGACTGGAGGGCTTCCAGTCCAAACTCGGCCTGATTAGAAGGAGTTTAGCATTTCAGGAGCGAATCGAGCCAAGAAAGTTGGGATGCCCTTTTTCTGGACTTTCAGAAAACATAATAATAATAATAATAATAATAATAATAATAATACCAACAATAACAATAATAATAATACCAATAATAATAATAATAATACCAAAATTATACAACAATAATAATAATACCAACGATAATAATAATACAATAATAATAATTTACAATAATAATAATAATACCAACTATAATAATAATACCAATAATAATAATTTAAATAATAATAATAATTACAATAATAATAATAATACCAATAATAATAATAATAATAATAATAATAATAATAATAATACCAATAATAATAAAAATAATACCAATAATAATAATAATAATACCAACGATAATAATAATACCAATAATAATAATTTAAATAATAATAATAATAATAATAATAATAATACCAATAATAATAATAATAATAATAATAATAATACCAATAATAATAATAATAATAATATTAATTCATTTGTCTGTTATGCAAGTTTAAATAAGTTTTTTTTTTTTTTTAGAAGTTACTTTCATGTTGTCCTTTAAACAAAAGCTGTTGGCATACTAATCAACCATCAACTTTCTTTTACTATCAATATTGAGTTTAAAATAAGAAGATATTCGTATATTTGCATTGTTCTGTTAATTCATGGCTCCAGCAGCCTGTTTGTCGTCGGGAGATGAACATAACATAACATAACATAATATTATATTTTTTAAATATCTAAAGTGCAGAGTAAGGTACTTATATCCTCATTGAGAATTTCTATTAAACCCCATTGCAATTCAGGGGTTAACATTGTTTTTGTGCTGGATTATTTTTTTTCGACTTCTGTGTGTACTCTACCTTGATGTGTATAATTTATGATGCATATATAATGTATGTTTTGTACAGATTAACCATCTGCACAGAAAGCAAAGTAATAAGCACCTCCATCGTTTGCAACACAACATGCTTTCAGAGGGTGTCATTTATGTGTATTAATAACTTTAATTCAAGAGGCTGCATTAAGTTAATGACCTAGACTTACTTTGGTGACGTTTTCAACTTTGTTTTACCTTATTGCTGCATCTAAAATACTTCCTTTACTCCTCATCATATGGCCATATAGTAATATGATTTTCCAGTAAAGCACCAATGCCAGGAACCAGCGCTAACTGGCCCATAGACCGGTGTATATTAATTATTGATCGCTCGCAGCTGCTTATGGTTTGGCATTAGGCACAAGCGCCTCAGCGCAGAGCAGCTCTTTCCTGGTGTTCCCTTAAGCAGGATTGTGAATTTGCCTCTAATTATTCATAATGCCCTGCGGAGGAAAGAAAAAAAGAAACAATGCCTTCCGTGCAAAGGGATTGGCAAAATGTTGCAATTTCATAAATTGACTTAACTCGCCACCTAGAGTGGCAGCACAGATTTATTTATCCCTCATGCAGGAGAGCAGAACGGTCCAACTCGTTGCTCTAAACTGTGTAGCTTGGCTTTACCATCACAAGTTAAATATTAATGCAAAACAGACAAGTTGATGAAAAATACGTTTAAAAATGGATGTTTTGTTTTCCCATGGAGAGAACTAAATATGTTTTGGGGGAACCTCCATGTGGGGCTCGTGGTGGGAGGTAGGCTCATTGATGAAAGAGACGAGTGTGTTTTGCCCCAAAGCTGAGGAAGCTGTTCCCCTTCACCACCAAACACACTATGTGCGACTCACATTCTCACATCAAAGCCTCTCAAACGGCTGGAGAACAACCCCAATGTGGAGCTGTAGGTCTGCAGGGTTTAACAGGCACAATGATACACGTTTACTGCTTTTTGACATGGGATAATATTATGACAGGTCCCAAGCACTGTAAATCACTTTTACATGCGTTAATAATAAACGTTATAGTGAAATAACAGTGTATCTGCAATATGTTGTATTTATTAATGTATTGATCTATATATTCGCTAGATTAAATTGGGAAAATATATGTATTTCCCTTATAGTCAGACTTAGAGCAAACTGTCGGTGCCTGATGCTTCAAAGAGGCCTACACAACATTTCATTTAACAGTGGAATAACTTTTAATACCAAAGCGTTATTGCAAGTGTTTTTGTTAAAGTCAGGTCAGCTGATCCCATGTGTTTTCAAATTATTTTTCAAATTAAAACTTGATGTAATCATCTTTCACAATATGGATGAATCTCACTAAACGTGGCGAAAGGACACAAATACATCGAATAAAGGCTCATAATGCAGCCTGCAAACTCGTTCATCAGTCATAAGCATGGTCTCCATAATCATAATTTGTAATATGCCCTGCAGATATGTATTAATGATAATTCATAGATTATCATGTTTATTCAAAACGAAAATAATAGATTTAGTCAATTTTGAGAAGGAAACAAATACACTTAGGGAATAATTGGAACATAATGTCTAATGTTTAATGTTTAACTTGTGCAGCCTATTGAGTTTCTTTGGAAATTGATCTGAGCAGAGTTTTACAAACTCAACTTTTTTTTAAAGGAGAAATACTTGCATATTCATAGTTTTTTTGTTATCTATTCCAAAGGTGAAATACAAGTATTCTTTGATTTACAGGGTACCATGGCAAACTAAAAAACTAGCTCTTTAGGTAGTTATTATTTGAATAGAGTATGTGTTAAAACATGTCTGGCATGGATCTTTAAAGGTTTTGTTAGGTTACCCAAAACAATTCTTTAAAAGAATAAAATCAATGTTTATATGTAAAGGTTTAAAAATACTTTCTTTCTGTCCTCCAAACGACTCATTTGAATGTGTGGGAGCGTCATTAAAGTGGAGTCATGTGAGCTTACATGTCCTAGTGGCAGTAATAAGTGGTATATCAGTCTAAATAAGACAAAAAAAAAATAGCAATAATGAAATCAATCAAAGAAGCGTTTTAGTAATATGTATTCTAAAGTAATGAGTTAACCCTCATGCACAGTAATCCCGAGTGCAGACTACATGTCACGCGTGCGTGGAAGTGTTTATTGGCTCAGAGCTGTGGCACTGCACGCGATGATGTGTTTGGTTGCATCTAGTTTTTGTTTGCTCTTCTAATTGACTGGTCAGGTTCATATCGCTCAGGGTCCGCGGGGAGGCTGGGAGGGAATGTGGGCCACGACTCCCCCGAGGGGTGGAGGAGGAGACCAGAGAGATCTGCTGCCGCCGAGAGAAGTAGAGCTTTAAAACTTCTTAACAATCAAATAAAGACTTTGGTGTAACAAACAAGACAACTATACATTAAAAACACTTGGGCTTGCGTCAAGGGTGCTTGATGTGTATCAAAAAAAAAATACAAAAACAGCAAACTAAAGTGTGGGACAACTTCCCTGTAGTTGCATTATTAATGCAAACTTCGTTCAAAGGACTTTAAAAATGAGATTTTATTTTGAAAGGACCCTATCATTTTTTTAACTTGAAGCATTTGCTCATTTTTACGGAAGCCGAAAACGGCCATGGAATGTTTTTAAATGCACTGTTATGTCGTGATAACGACTTATTATCTCGATATAACAAAGATCGTTTTCTTGTGATAACTACTTATTATCTAGTTATCTCGACATAACAAAGATTGGTTTCTCGTGATAACTACTTATTATCTAGTTATCTCGATATAACAAAGATCGTTTTCTCGTGATAACTACTTATTATCTAGTTATCTCGATATAACAAAGATCGTTTTCTCGTGATAACTACTTATTATTTAGTTATCTCGATATAACAGAAATATGTACGTTACCTTAGCTGAAGCAGCCAGATAGATAGGAGCTCATCTGCTAACCGGTAGCCCCTAAACAAACCCAGTCAAGTAAACACACTAACATAAAGTGTAACTTACCGGTAGGCACGACGCTGAAGTTAGCATCCGATTCAGAGCTTCCGATTTGGCAGTTAAGGGGAATGTTAAGGGGAAAGTTAAGGGATATTTAATTTACAGCGCTGAGCGACCAATCCTCCGTTTTTTTAACGTCTTAAATCGCTGCATAGCTGATTTATATGTACACAATGATCCCAGAGAGTCTACACATTCTTTATAACACAGTTTTGGATTTTTGAAAGCTTTATTCTATTTGTGAATACAAAATAGGGAGATTTCACTGCTTTTTTCACATCCAGACCACATTAGTCCTGGTCCTGATGTAAAACCACTATACCTACACTCATAAATCTGGACTGGATTATCTCAGAGAGGCTAATTTATCTTTGTAATACAATTTTAGATTGGTGAAACCTTTATTCTATTTGTGAAAATGCAAAAAAGGGAGATTTCGCGGCAGTGCCGGCGCTAAGGGGGGGCATTCGAGGGCCGTGCCCCCCCTAGCGGTCATTGATGCCGCTCCTACCAGCTGTGAAGCATATTCTCGATCTGTCACAATCGACTATAATTGACGCTGAGTTCGAAGTTGCTAAAGAGTTTTTAATGTCACAAAAGCAAGCAGCCTCGTCCGGTAGGCTACACCTACAGCCAGTGGCTACAGAAGCCGTGCGTGGCAGCTCTTGTAGATGGAAATCAGTTTGAAATGGTTGAAATCAAGTGGAACATATCATAAATTAATTCGTTACCACGAGAAAACGATCTTTGTTATGTCGAGATAACTAAATAATTAATTCGTTATCAAGAGAAAACGATCTTTGTTATATCGAGATAACAAGATAATAAGTCGCTATCACGACATAACGGCCGTTCTCGGCTTCCGTACATTTTGTATGGAAAATAACTCATTTAAATCAGTTACATTGAATTATCACAAAGCAATGACTCTAAGTCTTGTTTAGCTTAATTAATAATCACCTGAAAAAAAACAAACATTTGAAGCTCAGTACAATTTGGTATTATTAAAAGTAAGCTGCAGGTTCAGTCTCTGTCATTAGGTTAATGTGGGAACCTGTGTGTTTAATGGATTTTAAACAGCTGGATTATCTAAAGTCAAATCCCATTTTCAATAATCCACATGCATTTCTTATTGCCTACCATTATTAAAGGAAGACTGCTAATCCTCTGTCAGTCAGGAGGCTTGACTTTGCTGGGAAAAAACCCTTTCACTGAGTTACGAGTGACTTTAAATTATTAGCAAGTAATACTGGATATCAGGACAACAACCACCAGACTCAAGGAGCTTGCCTTATTTTTATTTTTATTGTTTTTTATATTTGTTTTTTTATGTGTTGTAATTGCACTTGCACCTGCAATCTAAGTTTTTCATACATTACAGTACACCGTGGACAGTGATTATGTTCAAAATAACTGCTTCCTTTTCACTTTAAAATTAAATTATGAAGAAATCAACACAAAAATGCCTCTTACATAATGCTTTTCTAAATGAGAAAAAAGCTCTCACACATCACTGCAGTAAAAAGGATCAGATTAAAATGTTGTAATCAAATTCTTTGGGCACAAAACAAAACAAAAAAGAAGGGAGAATGGTGATTTAACCTCCTGAATGAGGTTGGAAACATGATGTCAGACTTATCCACATCCAAATTAACCTCCAGCCGTAAGCATTGATTTGCAAATCTCTGCCGTATAAACCTCCAGTGACTCCTCGTGCTATTCAGTGCATCTAAGTTCAACAAGCGCTGGTGCTCACCTGCTGCATGCTTTGACTGCTGCCAGCTGCCAATTAACACCTATGGCATGTTAATTAGGCCGCAGAGTCTACTACTTCAGGACACTTTTCAGACCCCTTCACCACAAGTGCCATTATTTTCACAAGGGCTCATGTGCAATCTGCATATGCATCTTGCATGGGGAATGAGGAGGAAGCCAAAGTGGGATTCAAAGCCCAGTCCTGTAGCTGCAACATGTGAATCAATGGACTGAAAGCATTTGGAGATCATGTGTACTTCAAACTATTTGGATCAATTAGATGATTCTGGGTTATAGATTCATGTTAGTGGCACTGGTGGGAGGGTAATTGAGTTCAATAAGTCTGAAAAGAGCCTTAAAAGCATTGTAAAACCTGGGTATTTCTTGAAATTGTGCAGAAATCATGCATAAATCTATCAATATAATAACTTTTTAAAGAACTGACAAAGGATTTGAGTGAATATGGCAAACGTATTCCGACCTTGAATACGTTTGCCATATTAAGCAAAAATAGAAATACCAGGAATACTCTGTACTAGTAAAAGTCCTGCTCAAACTGTTACTAAAGCAAAAGTATATAAGTTTTAGCATCAAAATAACCCTAAAGTAAAAGTACTTGCTATGCAGATTGGCCAATGTCAGTATCATTATCTTTTATATGTTTTGATTATCATTATTGATGCATTGATGTGTTTTTTAAGCTTGCAAAGGTGGAACACGTTTTAATTACTTAATGTGCTGCTGAGTAGCCTGTGAACTTAATCCAAGTGTAACTAAAGTCCGATTCTGCAAATATCTGCAAAGTAAGTAAAGGCATTAAATAAATCTATTGGAGTAGAATTACATGATTTACTTATGAATTGTGATGGAGTAGAATTACAAAGCATAAAAAGGATATACTCAAGCAAAGTACAAGTACTTCAGAATTGTACTTCAGTACAATACTTGAGTAAATGTACTTAGTTACTTTAAACCATTGTGAATATAAAATATCTAAAGTTAAATTACCAAAGAAAAATGAAAGAAACATGTTTATCCTCTAATATTAACAACTGCATTTATACAATAAACACATACTGTTCAGATTCTGCTGCTGCCTCACACACACAAGCACACACGGATGAGTAAGACAAACAAACCTCAAAACAAATTAACAAATGGCTGGCTCTTCTCACGCACAACCTATCATGATTCGTCTTCACAAAAAAAATCTGGAATCAGTCAGCTCCGAGTATAAACGCACAGAACCTGCTGGAGCAACTTCAGAAAACGTAGACAAATGCACAACAAGGCATCATTAGTGCCAAAAGGGATACTGGAGGTGAAGTGGGTGTTTTGAGGGTGTGTGTGTGTGTGTGTGTGTGTGTGTGTGTGTGTGTGTGTGTGTGTGTGTGTGTGTGTGTGTGTGTGTGTGTGTGTGTGTATATTGTGGGGTGTTCATGAAACGTTACTCAGAAAAGAAGAAAACCACCTAAAAGGCTTGAGAAACCCAATGACACATCAAAAGGAAAAACCTGAAAACCTCAGCATAATAAGACTCATGAATAAGCTCAGATCCCAAAAAGGAACAATGTGTGTTTAAGTGTGTGTGTGTGTGTGTGTGTGTGTGTGTGTGTGTGTGTGTCTGTGTGTGTGTGTGTGTGTGTGTGTGTGTGTGTGTGTGTGTGTGTGTGTGTGTGTGTGTGTGTGTGTGTGTGTGTGACAGTGTCTGAAGCTGTTCATCCACCTCAATTTCCTTTACAAAATGAAATGTGTGTGTGAGCAAGAATGTGGGTCCAATCCCAGAATTACTCTAAAGTAATCAACACAGCAGGAGGCCGCTCTCTGCCACATTAAAGATTTCATTACTTAACACAATCATTTCAGCTCTTGTCTCGGAACACAGTTCAACGATGAGAAACGATTCATCTTGCGGAAGAACACAGCGAGAGCACACTGAACTAAAATCAGGGGAGAAAATGCTCTTTGCTTTTTTTTAAAAGGCTAAATGTTTGCAGGGCGCTCTAAAGTGCTGACATTTAAACATGAATCAGGCCCAGGTTTTAGAGTATATACTCCAAACAAAGTATAATACTTTACAATGTGCATGTCATGACAATAACAAGCAATCAGGTAAATCACATCTTACTGTCTACCTGCCACATTAAATCTGAATCAATCTATACTACCCATATATTTTGCAACTCTTTGGTTTCTAGGGATGACAATGTTGTTTGGTCCCCCTCTTAAATATCCAATTTACTTAGCCTAATGATTATCATCTTGAATTCCGACAGTATTAAATTGTTAAACACTGTGGCGAATCCCTTAAAAATATTACATTTAGAAGGACTCATCCTCTGGGAACCATGAAAATCTATTCGTCAATACTTTGATTTATGACCCAATACATAAAAAATCCACAAGCTGGCATTGTTATTGTGAGCAGGTTAGCATGCCGACGTTAGCATTTAGCCCAATGGACTGTTTGCCTCAGTACAAGTCTCACAAAGCTGCTAGCATGGGTCTAGACTTTAGCGGTTCTCATTTCTCCATTTTCACCTCCTCGACTCATCACCTCCTCGACTCCTCAGTCCTCCGGTAAGGACCCGGAAATCGATTTCAGTGAGCCATGTTGAAGGACTTCTTATTTCTCTAAATGCACATCGAGGATCGAAGAGGCTCACTTGGAGGAGCTATAACCGAGGATACACTGATGTATCCTCCGGAGGGTACATTCCCAGATATTAGGCAAGTTATGTTTTTATTACAACTGCTTTAATCGTGATGCAATGTTTACAGTGAGAACAGCTATGAATCAGGGCAGAAAGCAGAGCAGTGTGTATAACATATGTCACTCAGTAATATATATATATATATCTGACCTATATTACACTCTTTAAACAGGAGAAATGTTTCATAAATCCATAGTGCTTCACGTGTTGACACTTGTACAGTGTTGTGGCCTGCTATCACGCTGAAGTGATTTGAGTCCTTGATTATGGACAGTTTTTAATGTATTATCTAAAAACAGAGGGACGATAGCTCATACATGAGATTTCAAAAGTATTTTATTGTTAAACTGTACATCAGAATGTCCTGATATTATCTCTATTATCCACTCCTCTCTCCTCAGTTCCCCTCCTCGACTCCTTTGCTCGCATCTCCTGTGGGCGGGACTAAGACGCGAAGCGAGGAGGGGAAAACTGAGAAATGAGAATGGGCTTCTTTCTTTTCATATCAGTCACATAAAGCTGTGATCAAGTTTAAATGAAAAAGATCATACAGAATATAAATGATGCACAATATAATATATCCTTTGATCATTTTTATTTTTATAAGTGTAATTGAACTTTTGAGTACAGAATGACACCTCTGTAAATTTTGTTAAAGTAGCTACAGCTATGGAAGAGTATCCCTGCAGCCTCATATTGATCCATGTGTCTGTTCCCTCAATAAACACTCTTGACATTGTTGCACCAGATGCCATTGAGAGGTAAACGCAGAGCAAAGCAGTACAAACATGGAGGAGAAACAGTCATCTGGGTTCTGTGCGCTCACACAGCCAGCGCTGGGACTCATTAGCTGTGTGCTCCATTGTGTTTTTGGGGGGTAAAACATTTCTGCTTTTTTCCCTCTGTTTTATGGTTTGTCTACAAATAACTTCTCCAGAGGTTCCCCTGCTTTTCAGTTTGACCCCCTTCTCTGTGTTGTATGACATCATTTCCCTATTGTAAGGCAATTTGTGCTTTGAATCCGGAGTAAAGTGAAACAGTGCCAGAAGTGAAGGGATAGACTTTACTCCCTCCTGTAAACAGTGAGAGGCCGGCCTACTGGTAGGTGGGAAAAGGTTCTTCTTGTTGTGTGTAGCCTACAGAAAGTCAAACAAACTGCTCGGGGTGACCAAATGTTTAACATGGTTACTGCATAGTGTGTTTTTGGAGAAATGCACTATGCTTTAGAGGGCGAATACAGAAAAAGAGTCATTGATTATGATTTATTGTTTTTAGACCGGAACACTTAAAGCTTCACCAGTCAACTGCACCAACATCTCTAGTCATGTATTATTAGTATTTATTAAAACTTTATTCAGGATGGACACATGCATTAGCTCTTTTGTAAGAATATCGAAATTCAGTTAAGTCAGGCCAAGATATTTAACTTGTACGGGGGAAGGAGATCATACTGATCTGTTCATCATAATTCAACTTAAACTCATCTGTTTCTTTTGGTTTCTTTTTGTTTAGATTAGAGAAGTCACAGGAGAGAGTTCAAGTCAACCAGAGAAGGACCAAATGCAGATGAACTGGAAAAGTTCAGGGATTTAATATCTAAGCAAAATAGGTTTCATGTTGTTTGTTTGTCTGTTTGTTTGCCAGGAAAATAACAACAGAAACTACCAGCCATATTTTCATGGAACTTTAAGAGTTGGGCATACGCCAAGGAAAAGACATGCGATGTTGGCCCTTGTAGTTAAAGAAGTAAAAAATAGTAAGTAAAAACTTATAGGAAGGTAATCATAACAGGCAAACAGATCCCGAGGGACACTATGCAGGAGGAGCAGGTAGAGGTTCCAGCAGGTTGGGGTTAAGATGACTGGAAAGAAGAAGCATGAGCATCATGGCAGCCTTAAGGATCTGCCTGGAAGAGTGCAAACAAAATGGCTGGTTAAATATCTGCAGGGCTGATTGGGGAAGTGGTAACAGGTGAGCTGGTGGGTGTGGAGGGTTACATGCCAGGGGCCACTGCAGGGCAGAGGGGAGGGGGTGGACCAGAGGAGAAGTCAGAGGGCATCTAGTGGACAGGAAGAGAATGGCATTTAAAAGGGTTTTAAAAAGTGGCTGTAAAGGGATAGAGAGGCAGATTAATACTCCAAAGGGCAAAATGTTTACCATCCCAAAAATCCAAATGGGTTCAGAGAATTCACTTATTTAAACTGCTCAGATTTTAAAGAAATTTGTCCATTTATTCGCACTGGGGGTTATCCTCAAATATAGGGGAGATGTTAGTTGACAATGTTAGAGAAATGGTATCAGCAAAGTACGTTCATTTATATCGTTCAAACACAAATAGAAGTGCTTCAATTTAAAACAAACAAAATGTAAAATAAGAATTTGGATGGGTGACGTCTGTGGGCTATTAGTAATACTGATGATTTTATTTCAGGAAGTGCTGCCTTTATTGAACAGTATGACAATTAAGAAATAAGTTTAAAATGAATTAAACAGCTCAACTGATAATTAAGAAACTTTGTTAAAAGAGTGATTCCACCAGATTATTGATTCAACCTTGTTACTTATTCTTAACCCAGACAGTAAAGGTCGAATCACCTCTGCACTTTTTTATTTATCTGGAAGTTGGGGAGATTAAAATAATTCAAAATGAGATGTTGGAGTCCAACTCTTTATGTGATAAATAATCTGAGCTTGGGATATAAAAGGCATCATTTTAAAATCAATTTTAAAAGCTATAACCAACAATGAAAGGAAATCTAAATCTAAAAAAGATTCAAGTAATCTTAAACATCCACAAGTTTGTTGCATAGTTCATTTTTATCATTTCGGAACTTCAAATTGGATGCAAGCTAGATTTGACCTACTTTGGAGATAAAATTACAAATACCTTTTTTCCTTTTTGTTATTGTTACTTTAGAAGATTGAAGGAGAAACACTGCTGTAAATTGGTTTATGTTTCGCTCTAAGATCTGACAGCATGCATGGTGTGGAGTTTCCGTCTACACACACATACACACACAGATGCACACACACACCTCTAAAGCACAGGGATTTAAGTGGCAACACTCTGCAGGCCTCCCCAATTTTCAAGGCGATTTCCTAACTTGAGAAAGAGTGGGCTGTGAATAATTGTGGTGCCCTTCATGCTTGTGATAATAATGTTATTCTAAAGGGGTGAAAGTGGTACAAATAGTGGAAAAAACACTTAAGAAGAAAAAAAAAGAGACGCTAGGACATGTGAGAAACCACACATTTTAATTTACTGCTAAATTACTCATCTATTATGGGCTTTCATTTACAATTAAACAACGTAAGTGCTTCAGTAACACCCGTCTGTTTCTCACACACACAGGCCATGTGGTGGTGAGCATTAGTGAGCTTGAGAAAAACACTATTTAGATCTTTATTTTGATGTGTCTTCAGGTCACTACGAGCAGGACTTTAGATTTGAATAGAGATTATTTAGATTTTAGATTATTGCAATTCTTCGTTGTCCTTGCAGACCAAGAAATACAGATTTTAAAAGTTATGTTAACTGCTACTTAAATATATCACAATAAAACACACTTACTTAATTTTAATATGCCAAATGATTCTTATTCATTGTGAAGATTGAGAAATTGATTAAACCATATGAGCTTGTCTCAAATGTTAGCATGTGCGGCTAACTGGCTCATCACCTACAGTTGCTATGCAAAAGCAAAGTGCTTAATTTTTAGAGAAGTTAACACTCAATCATTCTTAAAGATTTAACTCTTGTAAAAGAACAATAAAGCATACATGCTAAAAATGAATCTTAGCAAAGAAAAAGGGATATTTTACAACAAAAAGATGTTCTAATCTTGCGTTCTGTTACGTACTGCATTGTAATACTAAGGTAAACCAGCTCCGGCAATACAAGGAAAATGAAGCTCCTAACTGCTATGTTCAGACTGTATATCTTCAGAGCAAAAGACAGATCACTATGGCAGAATCTTTAGACATACACTTCATATAGCACAGTATGTTAGGATGATAATACAGTATGTAAGGGAATTCTGAATGTGTCTGCAAAACTGCACAGGTAATTGAAAATCAGCAAATTATGCTAATGACATACATCTGCTTTTAGTTAATGCTTTCCATTTAATCAGAGTAAATAACTGTGTTTTACTTAGTGATCGTGTGTGTGGGTGGATGAGTGTAGCTTTGACAGAGGGAGAGAAAGCATGTATGCTTTCAGTGTTTTGTCTGTGGTTTGAGTGCCCACTGCTCAGACTATTCTCTCATCCTGTGTGTGTGTGTGTGTGTGTGTGTGTGTGTGTGTGTGTGTGTGTGTGTATGTGTGTGTGTGTGTGTGTGTGTGTGTGTGTGTGTGTGTGTGTGTGTGTGTGTGTGTGTGTGTTTGTGTGTGTTTGTGTGTGTGTGTGTGTGTGTGTGAGTGCTCTACTGGCTGTCTGTGTATGATCTGAATAATGCAGCAGGAGATTCCCTTCCTCCCTCTTACCTAATTTCTTATCACCTTCACTCATCTTACCCTCCAATCTCTCAATCGTTTGCTTGTTTTTCTAATATTCACCTAGTTACCGTGACCTTTGTTCTGCGTCTCATCCTCCTCCATCAATCTACATCATCGCCCCTACCTCCCCCCTCTCCTCCCCTCCCTCCATCACTCAGCCCCTCCCAAGCCTACTCATGCGTAAGGTAGTGGGGTGAAAACGCTCTGCTCTCAGTGCAGCCTCTGCACGCAATAGTGCTGGGATCGTGTGAGAAGGCCAGCAGACATGATGCAGCCCCACATGGCTGTGGCATGGAGCCACAGAAGACAGGAGGGGGTGAGGAAAATCCCCACTGTCCCCGTTCAACACGACAAGGGGTCTCGGCTCAGACGAAACCATGGCAACGTTTCACACTGATGAGGGATTTTTTCACCGCCATCGTCAGGGCCAATCACCCGGGTCAAGGTGAAATGGCTGCCAGTCACGCAATGGCGATCTTAAAGGAGGGGAGGAAGGGGAAGGTGACAGAATGCATCAAGAAGAACAAACAAAGCTGTGTGACCTTCCATCCACTTAGCAGAGCTCTTAATGAAATCTCTAGGTGGAAATATACCTCAGATATAAAGATGAAGTCCAGAAATTGTCTTTGAAAATTGAATAAACTGTCCTAAGCAGAAACGTTTCCAAACATTACAGAGTAACATGTTCACGGCTTGTGGTGAATCTGCTAAACTTGGAGCTGATGAAACAACTGTGTCCCTGAGACTGCTTACCCGGTACAAACTCCCTATCCTGTCTTAGAGTTATACAGATGGTTGTTAATCAAAAAATAGCATTGTATTATGTGGGAAAGAAGGAATCAGACTCTCTTGTAAAAAACACTTGGATACAACTAAATGGACATTTTTTAAAAAAATCTGATAATAACATTTCCAATACAATCTGTAGTACAGATATTCCCTCAGCTGAGTTGTGTGGCTTTGTTGTCTTGGACAGGATGTGCAAGGCTTGGATGAGGCCCTTTTTCTTTCAAAATAAACGCCCTGAATGACAATCTTGAATCTGGGGTTGAATCTGATGTGGTCCCATGATGTCCCTCGGCAAGATATTTTCATTCAGTCGAGCTTGAAAACACCCGAAGCTGTCCACACAAATTTCTTTTTAATTTGCCCTTTTTTAAACCCAAATAGGTTATATTATCTTCACCTGTAAAGGACACAGGCTTTGGGAACTATAAACATTGCCTGTCAGGGACAAAGCTGACCATTGATATCAAAACCACAAAATGTTATAAGGAAGAGGTTAAGGTGGATGGATGGGTAAGAAAAGTTTAGACTCTCACATTTTTTCACATCAGTCGCCAGGGTCAATCATCCGGGTCAAGGTGAAATGGCTGCCACTCACGCAATGCCGATCTTAAATGGGGGAGGAAGGGGACGGTGACAGAACACAGCAAGAAAAACAAACAATGCCGAGCGATTTTCCATTCATTTAGCAGAGCTGCTAATGAAACCTGTAGCACACAAATTCCCTGGGTGATATTTCCTTAAAACACATTGATTTTAAGTGGTGATTACTGCGATGACTGAGGGTGGAGGAGTGGGTTCAAATCACACTCATCACTCATTCCCTTTTGATATTCAGGCCTTGGCCCTCAAAGGGTGTCCAGCCTGCTCCCCCTTTCCCCCTCGGGTCCCCCGCAGCCGGGCTCTCCACACCTCTGCTGGTGCTGGTCTCAGTTCAGGGGCAGGTAGTAATGAAGTCGTCGCCCTCTGATGTATGTTCCTTCGGGGCGGCGGGCAGTGTGGGCCAGGCCGCTGAGCCAGCGAAGGCCTCTCCATTACAGACGGGTTAACGTCTTGTGTCAAGCTCTGGCCGCCATGGCTGCAGTTGTGATAACAACGTAATGACTTTTCTACCTCTGATTACCAAAGATTCCTGAAACATGCAGGATCAAAGTAAATAAAACAAAGTAGCACCTTCGGCTAGAATAATAAACCCCCTCAGAAGTGCTGCATGCTGGGAGGATTACTCATATTTTTTCATCTAATTAGGACAATACATCATTTCAATTTAACACGGTGGAATGAGGCCAAATGGAGAGGCCCAGGTTACTCAACATGCATGGGAGCTTATGATGGGGCCAAGGAAAATGAATCAAATACATGAAATATACTGAGTATGTTCAATTATTTTAACATAAACATGACCATTTTTATGGTTAATGGAGGTAATTGTACATCTTGAGTCATAAAAAGACAGGAAATCTGTCAAGATCTATTGCAGTTTCTACTTTAAATAGGAACTTAATAGGGAGAGTGTGTCATTCTGTTTGAATATAGGGTTCCAGATTTGAGTGTGTGTGTGTGTGTGTGTGTGTGTGTGTGTGTGTGTTCGTGTGTGTGTGTGTGTGTGTGTGTGTGTGTGTGTGTGTGTGTGTGTGTGTGTGTGTGTGTGTGTGTGTGTGTGTGTGTGTGAGCATGTGTGTGTCTTGGAGGGTGCAGGTGTCTGTGTGTGTGTGGTCCCATAGTTGAGGTGCTGGTGGTATTCGGGGGGGGGGGCAGGGGCTTTGAGTGAGGAGGCCTCTTGGAGAACCATCACTCGCAGGGTTAATATCTGTTTCCCATCTTTTCTAAGTGGCTCTTGAGGAACTGCGGGTTTCCCCCATTTCATTTTCAAAAAGGGTAGAAAGAGGAAAAGAAAGCCCACTCTTATGAAATTACAAGCACTTGAAAAGATCTAATGTGGTCTTAATTGTCTCGCTGCAATTGACAATGGTGTGGAGGGAAGCCATTGGGCTATAGGGGGGTTTCTCAAGTGTGTTTCAGATTATAATACAAGTTCTGCAGAAAATGGGCTTGGGTGTGTTGTCTTGAACAGGATAAGGAGGTGCAAGGCGTGGGTTTTTCATGAAAGAAATGCCCTGAATGACAATCTTGAATCTGGAGTTGAATCTGGTCTGAACACATAATATCCCTCAGTAAAGTGTGGGGAATGAATGGATATCTTCATGCAGCCCAGCTTGAAAACATCTGAGGCTGTCCACACAAGAAAGTAAGGCATTTGTCACTTTTTATTTACCTGACAAAGACAGAGGCTTTGCGGGCTAAAAGTATTGCCTGTCAAGAACAAAGGTGACCATAGCGTAACATTGATTTCAGAACCACAAAATGTCATGAGGAAGAGGTTTGGGTGGATGGATGGGTCAAAAAAGTGTGGACCTCAATGCAGGATAGCACTGTTTTTGTTTCCACAGTCCATGCTGATTTCTATTATCCATGACCACAATCACCTCCTAATCCTAACCAAATGGTTTGTGTGTTTAAAATGGAATCACAGTGGATCATTCAAAATACTTTTGTTGTTAGGGTGGATGTAATGAAATATAAGGAAGGGGATAGTAAGCACTAAATTGGAATAGAAAAATAACAAAAGAACAGTCAGAAAAAAGGACACATTTAGGGCCATAACCCAAGTTTTTCAACATTTAAGGACTTCCAAACCAGGTAGCAGGGCGTTATTTTTGCATTGAAGGACTCTATAATGCTATGTGTGGAATATGTTACATTTTCTATGGCACAAAGGAATGTGGCAACAGATTTTGAATTGTTTTGTAACTTTTTATCTTGGGGAAAAATAAGAAACTATTCTTTTAGCATTTAGCAGATGTTGCGCAACTCAAACAGCAACAAGTGATTTTCTTTCTAGACGAGTTTTGGGAACCCACAGAAACCCAAACCGGGGCGATCCCTAAAACTGCTTATGGCCACCCCTGCAGCCAGATTTCTCCTTTGCCAGCTGCTGAAGCCTAATTAGCCATTTCAGGAATCACCACAGCAGAGGAGATGTGTTTCCATGTATGTGAATTTCCCTCAGCCGTCATTCACTTCCACATTGTTTCCCACCCTCCGCGACTACCAATCTGCATATGGCGCACATCTGGGCCTTCATTCATGAACACTCAGGGCACTGAGGTGGTTATCTGATGAGAGGAACACACAAATAAATCTGGCAGGTCTTTTTGCTTACTGTGTGACCAACTCCATGTTGACAGAGAGATGGTTTGAGAAATAAATGTGTCTCGGACCCCAGGGCTGAATGAGTTTGGTGTACACAAGTGCTTTTGTTATGTTCCTGTGAGAAGAAACTCTACTGCATCTAGCACGAGCTGAAAGAATGACAACAGTTTGATTATCTTAGAAATGAAATCAAAGAACTGCCTCTGGTTTACAAGGGATTTACAGCTTACAAAAATAAAGAGACAGATGCACACGCACACGCACACACACAAATGCAAACAAAATCATCTCTAATTGGATTAGCGTAGCTCTTTGGGCTGATGCACTGACCATGGAGGCCTTGTCCTCTGATAAGTAGGGATCTAACCAGCGCTGCTTGTCTGTGTACTGACCTCCACAGTCGCTGAGTGTCCACTGACACCTGACACAGCCAGCTTATTCTCCCCACCGGAGCCTAATGTCTGCTGATGGCGGAGACCACCATCCCCTCTTTAGTTTGGGTGCAGTGGGCCGCGTACACATAGGCCAAGCAAGTCTGTCACCCTCCACCCACCTACCTCTCATTAGGACGGGACAACCTGTTTCTGTGCAAATGACTCTTGCTGTATTCAATGCGGGTGGTGGCTCAGGGGTTTCCCACTCACTGTGTCTCCCTGGATGATGGTTAATAATTAGGCCCAGGGCTGTGCTAAAATACCCCCAAAGTCTGGTTCGGGTTGGATTTATACAAGCATTTAACATTATGTGGCTTTTAGAACAATTTAGAAAAATTATACCCCACCGTTAGTGGTCTTAAGTTGTGGTTTTCCCCATTACATAGAGCATGTGCACGGCAAGAGCATGTCGCAGCGTGAGACCTGCATGATATTAATAGTATGCACGGCAGCAAATTTGGCAGGGACGTGGTTAACTCAGAGACCCCACAAACAGCGCTGCACTTTTCCAATGCTTTATATATATATATATATATATATATATATATTTAAAATAATCAGAGGAAAGGATTATATAATCATGGTATTAATCACCTAAAATGCTGTTGAAAATGTTTTTAAATGCAAAAGGAAATATATTCATGAATGTGAAGACTTTTTGTGATGTAATTTATAAAAGTCAAACAAAGATCTATTCATTGAAAAAAAAGCCCTGCATTTTGGCAGAGAAAAGTGTATAATAGTTCCATGTTTCAGCAAGAAAATCATCACAAATGAATACCAAGTTTAAGATTTTTAAAGGATAAAACGATCTCAAGGACAAAGATAAGCTCTGCTAAATATGATCCACACATTACTGATCTACACAGATCTGCATTAGTTCCTGTCAAAGTTAACAAAGGAACCAAAAGTGCAAAAATGCAAACTCATTTCAAATTTTAAGGACTCATTCCTGCTGCACTTCATGCTTTGGTTCATGACCAAATGCCTGCAAAACTAATGGCATTTCTCTGTGGGGCTAATATGCAATTGTTAGCATGGTAACATGCTAAGCTAAAATGGTGAGCAAAGTATTGTCGTTGTGAGCATGCTATCATGGTTGAGTTAGCACAACTCCACACAGCAGAAAGCAGAAACTTCTATAAAGTGTTACATTCCACACACACACAAACACACCAACTGGCTGGTCTTCACTTCCTAGACGAGTAATGACTAAATTGCACTGAAGTTGGAATTGCTTGGATGTATATTTTATGATGCTTAATCCTTGAGTTCCATGAGTTGAAATATGAAAACAAATAGGAAATTAATCTTTCTGAGTACAAAGTTAACCCGCGGTAATGTTTCTCAGCTGCCTGGTGTTTGCCTCATGAGTTGGGACAAATAAAACTTCATCAAATGTAATCAAGTGCAACAAGTTGATAGTATAAAACACGATGAAAAGTAATCGATTGCAGCTCTGCAGGGGTAAATTGAAGCATAGCACGCCACATTTAAAGCCAGCAACAGGACGCTGTCTATTGGGATCTAATAAATCAAAACTTTATAGAGTGGATGCTCAGTCCTACTACATGTCATCGAACTGATATCAAGAATGGATATTATTTGGTTGTTTGCGATGGAAATGAATGATTTCTTCTCTTTTTTCCCTTTATAGCTCAACAACAAAATACAAAATGATCGATATCTCTTTTTATGCTCATGCTCATCTGACAGTCCCATCCAATTATGGTTAGAAACAGTCTGGGGATGAGGCTCATTATGATGGGTGGAGAAGCTTTCTCTATTCATCTCCTTCACTCTTTGACAGATGCTGTAATTCACAGTGTGAGGGGAAGATTGGTGCGTGTTAAATACCGAGCATAGCCTACACTCTCACTCGACTTAGCTGGTGGTCTCTCTGAATTATGGTTAAGAAAATGCTTTGTGCATGTGTGTGTTTTTAACTTTTTAAAGGACAGAAAGAACCACTTTCAGCAAAGCTATCCTATAAGCATCCATTATGTCCTGCCTCATGTGCTGTCTATGAACACCACATGTTGCTGGTCAATGGCAAGAAAAATACGACTTTGTAAATCACTTGTGGCAGGTTTACAGTACACTTCCCTCACTGCGTGTCTGTCCTCTGCTCTCTGTGTGTCTGCTCTTGCACAAACACACACATAAACACACAGATAAAACCACACACATACATGTGCAGTGGCCACTATGAGACACCATCATTCAAGTATTCAAGGAGATAAACCGACTGTAGACGGCACGGGGACAACACTGGTGTTTTTTCTTCTGTTTGGTCGGAAATCATAAAAGTGATCACACGCAACTTAAACTGTCCTTATGTCATATATAAAGCTGACATCTGTCATCACTGGATTGAACAGATTACCATCACCATGAATTTAAAAGCATTGAAAGACTGCATTGTGCTACATTGAAATCCTCTGTAAAAAAAAGACTGAAATGATGTGTGAAATGTATGTCTATATCTATGTGTCTAAAGCCTGGTATGTCTTATTTCTATGCCTTTATCTATTAAAGGGGTCCTATTTTGCTCCTTTTCAGGTTCATATTTGTATTTTGTGCTTCTACAGTGACCTGATCTAATGTTTAAAAAGTGCTTTATTTTTCTCATACTGCACAAAAACCTATCACAGGAAAGGGACAACCCTAAAAACATAATAGGGCCTCTTTCAAACTATGAAAAAATAAAAATAAAATCAAACTATAGTTTATTTGACTCATTCACCAAAACACCAACCTGTTGCTGTCAATACAAACACTTCACATACACATGTAATATTTTGCTTGGCTTACCGGGGGAGCATGTGCAGAGGAGTGATCACAGGAGATGAAGTGGAGACACCTGGTTGAAGGCCTCTCACCTTGATTGGCCTGATTGTGCCTGGGTCCCAGTGTGTCCACCTAGTCCAAATTCAAATGTATTGTTGTTGTTCAATTATTAAAAAGTAATGTCGTGTTTTCCCAACATTTTCCCTTACGTGTTTTCTGTTCATAATGACAGAAAATACTTACCACATACATTTCATTGCTCTAGTCCCTGGTTTTCCCAAAACAAAACTTTAATCTGGATCATTTTTACAATGAAAATCACATATCGACAAGAGTTGTTTTGCAGCTTCCATGGTTCCTCCAGCCAAGAGCTTTAGTTGGCTTGTTTTCCCGGACATTTTTCTTATTTTTCCCGCAGAATAAGTCAAATATTTGATGTCAAGCGTGTGGGACCTCCAAATGAGAGCCAGCCCTGCTCATTAAACCAAAGAATAAAAGTTATGTAAAAACTGATAATTGTTTCATCCAATTTTCCATCCAAACAATGTTTTGAATCAATTATATCAAACACAATATGTCCTCAAGAATCTGTCTGATTGGTCCTTGTTGAAAGAGTTAAAGACCACCGCTGCCACAGAGCAATAAGGGATATAAATCTATGCGGCCATGTGTTGAAATGCTCCATCAAGAAAACGTACGCAGAACAGCTAGACATCTTTCAATCCGGGAAAACAAGAAGTTACATTAAGATTTCCATCTCCAACCAAAGGCAATAGAGTCTGTTGCTAGTCAGTTATTGTGTTTCTGCCCAGTGCCATTTTAAGATGCACATACTGACCGTGGTCAAGTTATAAAACACAAAAACCATGATCAAAAACTATGGAGACCTCAAATTGTCTATAATCCTACCGCATATCTAATGGACCGTGAATAAAAGTCTTCAAATACATCTTGAGATACCAACATCTTAATTATCAAGAAGGTAATTTAGTAGATCTGGTTCTTAATCTGGATACAGAAAGTGCCAGAATATTTAGACAATAGCCAGTATTATGTGCTTGAATGCATTCATTGTATACGCATGGATGTAAAAATGCTAAAACTGAAGGCATTACATGAAAGCAAAAAAAACCAAACTTTTTTATATTATAAAACAATGGTGTAGTTATGAAATACAGGAAAGACTTTCATTGCAGGTTCCTCATCAGTGCAATTAGAAGACATAAAAAAATAAATATATCTATTTTTAAATGTAACAATCTTATAGCCTGTGGAATGAAACTGTCCCTGAGTCTGGTGGTTTTGGTCCTGATGCTGTGCTACCGCCTGCCAGATGGCAGCAGACAGACCATTTTGTTGCTGGGGTGATGGGGGTCTTTGATAATCCTGTGGGCTTTCTTCCTGAGCCGCTGGGAGTAGAGGTCCTCCATGGATGACAGCTCCGTCCTGGTGATGTGCTGTGCAGTTTTCACCACCCTCTGGAGAGCCTTACGGCTGAGGGCGGTGCAACTACCGTACCAGGCCGTGATGCAGCCGGTCAGGATGCTCTCTATGGTGCACCTGTAGAAGGTCAGGATCCTCTCTATGGTGCACCTGTAGAAGGTCAGGATCCTCTCTATGGTGCACCTGTAGAAGGTCAGGATGCTCTCTATGGTGCACCTGTAGAAGGTCAGGATCCTCTCTATGGTGCACCTGTAGAAGGTCAGGATGCTCTCTATGGTGCACCTGTAGAAGGTCAGGATCCTCTCTATGGTGCACCTGTAGAAGGTCAGGATGCTCTCTATAGTGCACCTGTAGAAGGTCCAGACCCTCTCTATGGTGCACCTGTAGAGGGTCAAAATGCTCTCTATGGTGCACCTGTAGAAGGTCCAGACCCTCTCTATGGTGCACCTGTAGAGGGTCAGGATGCTCTCTATAGTGCACCTCTAGAGGGTCAGGATGCTCTCTCAAGTGCACCTGTAGAAGGTCCAGACCCTCTCTATGGTGCACCTGTAGAGGGTCAGGATGCTCTCTATAGTGGATGGTCAGGATCCTCTCTATGGTGCACCTGTAGAAGGTCAGGATGCTCTCTATGGTGCACCTGTAGAAGGTCAGGATCCTCTCTATGGTGCACCTGTAGAAGGTCAGGATGCTCTCTATGGTGCACCTGTAGAAGGTCAGGATCCTCTCTATGGTGCACCTGTAGAAGGTCAGGATGCTCTCTATAGTGCACCTGTAGAAGGTCCAGACCCTCTCTATGGTGCACCTGTAGAGGGTCAAAATGCTCTCTATGGTGCACCTGTAGAAGGTCCAGACCCTCTCTATGGTGCACCTGTAGAGGGTCAGGATCCTCTCTATGGTGCACCTGTAGAAGGTCAGGATGCTCTCTATAGTGCACCTGTAGAAGGTCCAGACCCTCTCTATGGTGCACCTGTAGAGGGTCAAAATGCTCTCTATGGTGCACCTGTAGAAGGTCCAGACCCTCTCTATGGTGCACCTGTAGAGGGTCAGGATGCTCTCTATAGTGCACCTGTAGAGGGTCAGGATGCTCTCTCAAGTGCACCTGTAGAAGGTCAGGATGCTCTCTATAGTGCACCTGTAGAAGGTCCAGACCCTCTCTATGGTGCACCTGTAGAGGGTCAAATGCTCTCTATGGTGAACCTGTAGAAGGTCAGGATGCTCTCTATGGTGCACCTGTAGAAGGTCAGGATCCTCTCTATGGTGCACCTGTAGAAGGTCAGGATGCTCTCTATGGTGCACCTGTAGAAGGTCAGGATCCTCTCTATGGTGCACCTGTAGAAGGTCAGGATGCTCTCTATGGTGCACCTGTAGAAGGTGTAGAGTTTATTAAATTTGTTTTAAGTTATTGAACAGCAATATCTAGCAGAAAAGACTTTCAATTAGTTTATGATTTTGTCCACAAAAAGCTGTAAACAACCTTGACGATAACAGTTAAACAAAGTAGTGAAGTTGCGAGATCTAAAACCAACACAAAACCTTAAAAACACTAAAACATTACAAAGAGCTGAAGGGAGCTGCAGAGTTGGTTGACGGCTGACTTAATATCATCCTGCACCATTAAAAAAAAGTATGTTTAACTAAATATAATAGCAGATCATTCAAATTCAAAGTTTGAAATCACTATAATAATTACATTTTTACATCCAAGACTTTATGAATTGGTGAAAACTTCATAAAAATATGCAATGCTGAAATAACAAATAGATCCGATTATGAAAGAAAGACCAAGTAGCTTTCATTACAGTTATGGATGGAGACTAAATGTGCTCATACCAAGAACAATCCATATTTCCACTGAACATTTCCTGGATAATAAAACCCTGATGGAAAGAAACATGAGGAAAAGAGGGATTGATAAAAGAGACAATGCATCCCAGCGGAGTAATGTAAGTGGTAGATGAATTGAAAACAATATCCCATCCACAAGGCTGGCCAAATTCAGTTACGGATTTCAGCTTTAACCTATTAGATCCCTGGAGCTATTTTGAAGGGAGTGAGCAGGAAAGCAAACAGTATTAATCCTCAAAAAGTTCAAAATATCTTCCTGTCATAACAAAGGATTGAGCCCTTGTTCTGCATAAAGTCTGCAAAAAAATATTAAATGCAGATGTGAAGGAAGATGGAGGCATAAACACTGGGCCCTGTCTTTTCTAAACGTTTAAAAATGAGCCCTAATGCAGAAGGGCTGTGGGTATTTGCCCAGCTGTTGGAAAAATAAGCAGAGAGATTCAAAGGCTGGATAACCTCCGCCAATGCCCATCAAACCAAACAGATGAGATCTGCTTCATCCTCGGATGGGACAACACTGACTCCAATTAGCCTTCAGCACCAAACCCACAGGGGGATGTGGGTGGAGGTCTGAAAAAGAGAAAAGCTTACATTCAAAAGATAAGTAAGAGATTAAACGTTATTCTCCTTTTGGTGTTGTCGCTTTTTAACACCATGCAGGAACCTCATAAACCTTGATTTCATCTTGCCATGTAATGCAAAGCTTTCTAACTCTCAGAGTAATTAGATCAGTTAATCAAAGTACATCAGCTGTTTTCTCTACAAACACTGATGTCACATCCTTACATTTCCCCATGCACTATGAAAGTACGCTCCTCAGTCAAAACCTGGTTAGAAGATGAGCCACTGCAACCTTACTCAAATTAGGAGCAAAAAACGTCTTTAATGTGCAAAATTTATTGGCAGCAGGATCCCTCTAGAAACATATAGGAGTTTGGAGTGATGTTTTCACTACTGTTGAGCTCACTGGTGCTCGATTCTTGCTGGATTGGAGAGGCTGGAGTGCACAGAGCCGTAATTAAAGCGAGGTGGAAGAAAAGAGCTGACATTCATCAGGGCTGAGGCGGGAAAGCTGATGCTGAGCTCCGGGCCAAACCAACAGTCTAATTCTTCATCCCTAGTTATTTTCTTGGCCTTTCCTCCCTCTGAAGTTTGTTTTGTCATGGTACGGCCAATTTTTTAGCCCCAATCTCATACTTCCACATTTAATCCTCACTATTGATTGAACAAACACAATTTTCAAAGTTATTATGTAATTAAATGTATGATTTGCTGCTGGAAACTTCAAAGGGCTCGGCCGTTCCTGAAGACATAGCTTGCCGCTGATGTAATAATTTCCCTGGGATATTTAAAATAAACACATTAGGCCTGAAAGAATTCAAAACTTGTCTCGGGCTATAATGCCTGGCCTTTTGATTGGCGTGAGGCGTGGAATGCCACTTCTCGGTGGAAACCATTGGTCGCCTTCCACAGCCTGCAAGCTCCCATGCAGTGTAAATTATAGGATAATAGGGTGCAGGCGATTGCAGACTCTGTTTATTCAATCCATTTCTTCACACAAGTTCCCATTGCCTTTTTCCTTCTCTCTGCCATGTGTGTGGTGGTCCTCTGATCCTGCTGACCCTCGCCATGTGTTTTCACTTTTGGCTCTGATCTCAGCTCAGCGACCAGCGGGGAACCAAATACAAATTGAACAGTAACCATTCACAGGCCACTCTTTTTCATACCACTGGTAAACCCGCTTTGTCTCCCACAGGAGGGGCTCGGGGGATACATGTCCTCTGTTTTCAGTGACGGGCCTTTGCAGCCAGGTCTTGCTGTAGACTTCCAACAACAATGCGGTTTCCAGCACTTCCTAGCTCATTTGAAATCTTTTAAATAACATTATTGAAAAGAATCAACAGGCCACAGAACACAAGCTAAAAATTACATTTCAATGTGCATTGAATTTCTCAAAGCATCTAGAATAAGGAGCCGAGAAGCCACCGCAGAGAGGAACAAATCACCAGTGTTTGGGTGGTGTGCTTTTTATTATTTCAGTTAAGGTGAAGTTTTCATTAGTCCCATAAGCCCCCCCTTTGGAAAGCAAGCCTTTTTTTTTCTGTGAAACTCGCTGGACAGCAGCCGCTCGAAAGTAGCAGGGTATGTTTGTTCAGCTTTTATTGGGAGATGTGGTTTGAAGAAGTTAAAAAGAACCCTCTTGTTGTTCTTGGGGTTCATATTTTCTCTGGAGCTGCTCCACGTGCAGTGTTTGTTCCCCCGACTGGAAATGAAAAGGGTAAAACCTGAATGTAATAACTCACCTAAAGTGAAGACAAACTCTCACAAGAGTCCACGGATAATCTCTCAGATAAGATATAAATCAAGCAAGGGTGCAAACCATGAGCGGCAGGATTTTTATTGAAGGTGATCGCCAGAAATCCTGTTTAGACAATTTAACTTCATGCTTTACATACCAGGCCAAGACTTAGCGAACAATTTAGTGACCTACCATAATAAGCCCAGACTTACACCAAAGCCATAATGTTTGATCACATGATACGGTACAGATAACATCTCCAGGCTATTGCTGGAATATCAATTGTGGACCGTCCATAAACAGCCCTACATAAAGGTTTGAACTGTGATTTTCAATAATCTTGTCTTCACTAGGATTGTCTCTTCAAAGCCTCTTTATTAGAGTCAAAACACATTCATCACCTGTTTCACATTAAAGTTTCACACATGCAGCCTCAACCTCTTGTATCTTGTAAACTCTGCTTCGTTTACTTAGCCTGGCTTTCATTGTGGCCATTTTGCACGGTTTAACTTTGTTTAGTTTATTAACCCAGGGGGTTACTTAACCTAAACACTGCAGCTGATCGCTCCTGCTTTGGGTTTCAGCGTATTTAACAAAAGTCTCCTTTTTTTTTTAACCCAGTTGAAAGTGACAGCGGTGGGGATTATGATCCAGGCTGACAAATGGTTGTCAAGTGGGAATGTGATTGGTGGATGACAGATTAGAGATTTTAGAAATTGTCCTTTTATTGAAAATCAAAGAGGATCAGAGAAAACAACAATAACCTGTTTGATTTTACATTTAAAGTACATTAGCTTCATTCCAACAGCCATAAACCTGCTGATATCTCCAGTCTGAGATAGACAGCAGTAAAATAAGCTATTATTACTATACGCCATACAGTCGCTTTTCATGAGCATCTGAACATATTGGTGCTCGATCAATTTATTTATTATTATCATCCTTGTTATGTCTTTCTATTACTAGCTTTTAAGGGCTGTTTAATTTCTTTAATTGTTATTTCTCTTTTATTCTATGTTGCACCTACAGGACCAGCACAACATTATTTTGGAGTGCATTAACAATGACAATAAAGTTCGTGAATCCTGAATTTTGATTTGTTAATACTTGTTTTATTTGCTGTAACATTAATCACCCACTTTGCTCCACTAACATTCATCCAGGTCTCAGGTTTGACTAAAGTTTACTGTTCTATCTCCCATCTAACTCCGACGCTGCATCAGTTTAAAGTGCACATGTCTGAAACTCCCTGAGGACATTCCTTAAACAAATAAAGGCTCAGAGCGGCCTTAGACGAGGAAAGCCTAAAAAACTTATGTGCACTGAAAAGTCGAGTGAGACCGTCGTCATTTGCTAAACCAAAAATATCCTCGTTTAAGGGACCAGCTCCACGGCCGATGGCTGGCGCTCGGTTCCCATGCTCCAGCATTGTGTCTCTTCCAGCTGGAGCCCGGGGAAAATGGGGGAGGCCCACTCATGGGTGGTCCGCCCCACATGGTCCCACACTCTGTGGTTTGCGCCCTCCATCTGATAGCAGTGGCTCTCAGCTGGGGTGTTCACATTCTCTGTGTGCCATTTTACTGAAACAATCTCCTGCATGAGGCTGGAACTGTTTACCGAGCAATATCTTCATCAGCGCTGCACAGCTGCCCTCCCATACAACAACGCTACGTTTTCTCCACCAAAGCGTGATGTGAAAATAGTTTGAGAAGGACATTTACCATTAATCAGATAGATAATGGATCTATCGTTTTATCCACTTACGCCTGCATGCTTTCAAATATTACGTTTAGTGATCCATCTACTTTTGTCACGCTCAGTTAAGTGAGCATTAACTACTTGTGCTGCACCGTAACCATTACTCTGCACACATTTGGCTTAAAGAGACTCTCACACACAATTGCTATGGGGGTAAAATCGATCAGTTCCCAGCCAGAAGGTTTTGCAATGCTCACACAAATCAGGCTGAAATTTCAATCATGAACGCCGCGCAGTCTAGTTAGTAAGTGAGGGGGCTGTTGGATCATTTATGTCGAAGTGGATTTATCCTCAAAACCCACGAATACCACATTTTATTGACTTTCATACGCTGGCAATCTGATCTGAAGTACAGGAGCACAATTAGCTTCATAATAACATTTTATGGAAATAATCGATATGGAGCAGAGCAGATATCGGTTAAGACTTCGAGTGTGGTCCTCTGCGCACTGGTTACTCTACAGTTCCCATGAGCAGGGAAGCCAACATGTTGCAATCATCTTTTAACCAAACCACACACATGTGAGGATGGATATAACACATTTTCTATTATAGAAAAGGGGATTAAGATGATAGTGAGTAGCACCAAATGTAACATTTTGTCAACATTACACACTGCTGGACATAATCTCGTTGTTGTTGCAGGGGCAGTTGGATGCATTTCACCATTGATAAAACATAGATTTTATTGATGTTTAATTCTATTGATTCTATATCCACTTTGCACCATGCTGAGGAGTGTGGTGTGTAGCGGGTTGAATCCTGTTCAAATTCCCATCAAAGTAGATGCCTAAAAACTTAGACTGAGATTTTCTCAGGGGAGAAATTGATCTATAGCTATGCTGAAGGAGCTGTAATGCAAAACAATTGAGAAAACCCAGATGCAACTGTAATTTGGCCAAGTGTTTTCCTCCATGTGTGTGTGTGTGTGTGTGTGTGTGTGTGTGTGTGTGTGTGTGTGTGTGTGTGTGTGTGTGTGTGTGTGTGTGTGTGTGTGTGTGTGTGTGCGTGCGCGTGCGTGTGCGTGTGTGTGTGTGTGTAAAGCAGATGGATGGTTATAAATTCTTCTACTTCAGAAGCTATTTTTGAAATGTTTTTTGCACAACATGTTTGAGAGACATGCTCAACAATGAGCTCCAGAAGTGATACCATTCATTATGAACTGAAAGTAATTCAGGGAACAAAACCTAATATCCATCAATGCAGTGTTTCCCAGGATTTTGCACAAGGAACAAGACTTGTGATTGAGGCCATGGACAGATGAACAGATGGTTGGCCTTCAGTGTAACACTTTATGCAACTAGAATGGACGTTAAGGTTTGCACAGCTATGGACCTGCAAGCATTTCACATCAGAATCAGAATCAGAATCAGGTTTATTGCCAAGTATGTTTACACATACGAGGAATTTGCCTTGGTGTAATTGGTGGATACAAAAGCAAATCAAATCTGCATTTCAGTTCCTCATATCCAAAATAAAAGCTTTGAAAAATGTATGCTAATATCGTTCAGGTTTAAGTTGTACCAATATCTTGATCATTCATTAAAATCAGCAGCTCTTTTTTTTAAGACACTAAAACGACCATCAAACATGTCGTCCAACAGAGACGCGTGATGTCAAGCGACACAGCATGGCTTTAAGTCTGCCCCATGATGACCTAATTTCTCAAGTGTCCACACATACACCCTCATGGTGGAACAAACGCTGCCTCGCTATGTCTAAATCCGAAACAATTGGAAATAAATCAAAGAATTTTAATAATGGTTATTGTGTTTGTAAACAGTCATTTCCTCTTTTTCTTACAGCTTCATCTTCACTGTAATGTCGAGCACATCACTACAAAGAGAAGTTTAATTAAAAGGACCTGCTGAGCGGGCTTCTCATACGATTGAATATTAAAGCCGCAGTGAAAGAAGGCCCCACACTTGCTGACAGCCTAATAAATATCATGGCCATGAAAGATTAAATGTAGGCTTTGTTGGTGGCAGATTTCCATGTCAACAATACTGTTCGGATTACATTTCACTGCCTTTATCTCAGGCAACTCATCAATAAAAACTCCTAGACACTGCTGGTCATAGTAATATTTGCTAATGTTTGTTAAAGTTTAATTCCGAAACGAGACAGTTATCTTCCTTGGAAAATATGAAAAACCCAAATATATATGTTAAGTGAGAATCTGAAGTGTTGAATGGTTGTCAAAATGTTAAAACTTAACAGACTCTCTACATCTGATAACGATCAACATATCTTTCCAAAATTAGAATTCAGCATTTCCTCTTGCAGTCTGGACACCATGAGATTTCTGAAGAGTATCGGTTTCCTTTGCATTTTTCATGTCTTATCACTTGAAGTCTCAGCGGTGATTTTTACGACAGGCTGAAAGGTGAATTGTAAGATGATGCAGCTTTTGGAAGGAAAACGATAACTATAACTCCTCTTTCATCCTGAAAGATGTTGGCACTTAAGTCCGTCCACAGTTTTTAATTCACTGGCAAAAGCACAAAAGATCTTCACATGTGGGCTCTGAGTGTGTGGGTTGATGACATGATCACAGTCTATCACAGTGTTCTTTCACCTCGTGAACCTTTCCAGTCACATTTTCTCTTGTGTAACCATAGATTCAGAAAAAAGGCACACTGTTTAGCAGAATCAAACTTGCAGCATATTCTGCGCCTGCTTATCAGAAGGTCATTTTATACAATGTTTACTGCACATAGAAAAGACATTTTACTTGCTGACACAAATGCTAATCTAACGGTTGCACTTAAAGTCAGAGAATCACGTTATTATTCATGGTCTGGAAACCGTTAGTGTCTTTTTTTTTACATAGTGTGCTTATTTATGTAGTAGATGTTGAAACATTTCAATAGATAAGGGCAGATTTTGAGCTGCTTTTGGCAAATGAGAAAAATCAGGGGATCAAAAGGATTCATCCTCTGGGGATCATGAATTGTGTTTGCAATTGTTTGGCAATCCATCTGGTAGTTGTTGAGATACTTGAGTCCGACAGAAAGGCAGATAAGCACCTAAGCCAATGTCAAGGATGGATAAAAAGTGACACAATAAAAACTCTATCATGAAAAAAAAGTTTAGAAATGCATCTAATGTTTAAATGGGTTTAAGTGTGTTTATTTGTGTATGTGTACGTGTGTGTTTGAGGAAGTTGGGGCTGATGTCAGTTAAGAGCGTTTGTCAGAGAAAGCTTTGTTTCTGGCCGTGCGTGGGGCAGGCGTGTTTGATTTCAAAGCTCGGCAAATGAAACCTAAAACTGAGAAAAAGCTGACAAAACATAGCGCTCCCAGGTGGTTAATGGGCCGGGAGAAATGACCAGTTGACCAGCATCATACAACCCCATTCTGATGTGCCCTCCCCGCCGGGCCGACCCCCATCTGTTAGATATTACACCAAAAAAAACTCTTCTGTTTGTTCAACATATGTAACAGATGGGTGGTCTTGTGATAACTCGGCACAGGGCTTGCCTTGTCGTTGAATGACACCTTTCCTTGTGCTCACCATCACAACAGTCTTAAAGATGGAAGGCTACCAGTATGATGTCAGGCCCAACCTTCTCATTGTGATGCCACTTTGATGCCTGTCACTGGAAAGATCTTTTATTTTCTTTCTGACTACCACTGCGACTCTTTAATCACTCCGTCTTACCCGAGGTGCCCCAGGAAGACACAAAAAGAAGAGCAAGTCTGATTAATAAAGAAGTCTGCGCTCAGGGAGCCGACGTGAGAAAGTTCCAGGTGTCAGGGGTGAGAGGTTGAAGGTCCCGGTAGTGTGGGTGGTTCTGATGAAGCTCTGTTGGCAGTTAATGAGGGCTGAACAGACACACTGATCACCCCTTGTAATTTGCAGGGGGCTAATCGCTGAATATTCCCTTTGACAAGAGAGATTACAAGCAGAGCCTGAGACTGGACAATGGAGATTTGCCACGTAATGTCTCCACTATAGACTCTGGACACAAAAACAGGGTGGATCAGACCGTAGGAGAGAGGAATTAGAGGAGGGGGAGGAAGGGTGACACCGGCCAAGAGGTACCACCTTTGGGACAATGTGAAGATGGGGAGGGGGTGATAGGGTGAATGGGGGCTGTGGCAGGGAGACATGGCAGCACAAAGCACAGCATCACATGGGTCAGCAGTGCTCCATGTGTGCGGGGTATTATGATTGGCTCAAATGAAATAAGAACGCTCTGTTTACTTTTCGTTCCACTTAGCTCTACACATTTGATAACATCTCCTTGTTCATTGTTTAGCTTTCTTTGGCCTTCATCTTTACTGATTTGGTTATTTCTCACCACTCTTATATGGAGCGTTAGGCTTGTTTTTGAACGCAAAAAAATCTGACAAATCATGCAAAAAGTGAGCGAAAACCGAAGTTATATTCACTAGGTTGCAACAAACTAATGCGTCCCTTGGGACCCATAGTTGAAAATCACCTGTGTTTTCACAATTAACTGTGTTTACATGTGTACTTCACTATGTGGTGCACTGCTATATCACGCTTATGCCACACAACCTCCACCAATAAAAAACAAGTTGAACCAAAAATATTCAGCTGTTTCCTAACACGTTCAACAAACTATTTATTAAGTTGATATGTCAGTGTTTGGGTTACAGTTGTTTGTTGTTTCTGCTGCCCCCAAGGTGCCAACAAATCTATAAATGCAACAATAGGAAGCTTACCAGGATTCAAATTAAGAATTTTAAAGTGTCTATCAAACACTTGCTCCACAAATATCCTCTCAGCTCTGTGAGTAAAAACCCGAGGGGACAATTGAGGTCTCAATGCATCAAGCACATGGGAGGCTAATAGCTCAATGAGGCAGAACTCGCTTTAGTGGTTTTCAGTGACATAGATGACTTTTACAGAGGCAAAATCATTCCACACAAAAAAGGGCATATAAGCTGCTCTTACATGTGTGAATGTAGTATATAGACTTACCTCGGTGGTCCATGTAATGTACATCAGGCCCACATTTGGAGACCTATATTATTATGTCACCAAATACTGCATGAGGTTTGGGTTTGTCATGATGATCAGCTTCATTCAGTCGTCAAATCATATGAGCAATTCACTTGAGCTAACTTCCATATTTTCTTTCTTATATTTTTGAGATAGAAAAGTGCAATGCATTATGGGTGATTTCCTATATATTTTCTATGTCTCCTGTGATTCACACATTTCTGCGGTCAAAATAAATTATATTTAACAAGTACGTCTCTGTCTTACATAAACAGCATTGCGTAAAGCTTGACAGTGGAGTGAGGCTCATCCGCTCTAAAATGTATTCAATTATTGCATGCATTTGCAGAATTTAATAATTATATATGTTGATATCAAGCAGGTTTTTATTTTCCTGCTTAGGGTTAGGGTTATCCCTGTGTGTTTGTCAGCTGAATAAAAAGGGTTATTTCCTTGAATTTATTGTAATCTTTCCGATTAGTTAAATAAAAAACTCTGCCCTTTTATCTCATTGGTTTTGAATATAGTTTAAAAATAACAATTTTTAAAAAAGTTTTTCTTCAACAGATAGGCTACGATAGCATCCTCCAGTTTATGACCCTGTAGCTCTCTGTTCCCTTTAAGGTCAGCCCTGTCAACACAACTTGCTACTTGCTAAGTAAATCTCAATGTGATGGATTTTCTTTGCCCCCTGCAAGCCATTTCCATTGAAATACATGTGTTTTGCCACAAAATGTCACTATTTTAAATGCTGGTGGTATCGGGTCTTTAGGATGTATAAAAAGTCTCAGCAGGGAGTATTGGTGTAGTGAAGACATCATGTGACCGAATTAGGCTGGAGGAGGTTAATCCAGATTCCATATTCATAGGAAATAAGAGGGAGGTGAATTGCAAACCCATATCTGCTGGTTTTTCTCTGTGTTATCTACACTCAACAGTTTATTTAACTTGGTTGTTGTCTCCATTTTTGTTTTCTTCCTCCTCTTCCCTCCCCCTTTGTCACATTTGAGATGTGTGGCTTTTTGTTTTGCCAAAACATCCTTTGGCTTTGGCATGGGTGTCGAAACCAAAGGATGCATGCAACATGTTGTACACGTCTGCAGAGAGGGACAGGGATTTGTCTTTCTTTTTTTTAACCCTCGCCGAGCTTTGGAAGCCTGGGAGGACCACCAAGGATGTCAGTTTCAAACTTAAATGAATTACAAATCTCGAGGATGATCCAATTCGTCTGACATCAACTGCATGTTTCCGTTACCCTGTTCACGTAAGTATGCATTTAATTCCAAGCGCTATTTCACATGTACTAAAAAGAGCCCGAATCCCAGAGGCTCAGTGACGGTCATGGGAATCTGAGTCTGCACACTGAACGTAAACTCCCAGTGGCAGTCAGATGAGGGTCCTTTGACTCTGAACATGTACGCTATAACTTCTGGAGTTGTTAGCTGTGTCACTTCAGGGAAATGTTACTGTGTCTCATACAGTTTCAGGGTAGAAAGACATGAGGTGCCTGGAGGCTGAAGACGGTTAAACTAAAGACGTAAAGGTGAAGATCCTGTGCCTTGATTTAACAGCTGAAATTTTGAAAGCCCAGTGCATATAAAAGCCTGCCATCAACACATATAATCTCTTAGCTGAGCCTATTGAAAGCTGGGTCCCAGGGGTTAATTCTCCCATCACTCCATGTTTGAATCAACTCCTGACTCACATTGAGATGAAAGCCACAGAGTCCCGGGACCGAGCCCGAACTCCGAAGGCCCGCTGATTCTGGACGACTGGAGCGGATTATTGCATGTTCGTCTCGTCGGACCTCCATCAGGACAGGGACACTGAAAAGAAAAACAATAATTAGAGATAATTGCTTGTGTCCAAACACGGGCGTTAAAGCCCTCATCCCTCCCATCCCCTTTCGTAGTATGTGAGGTGGAATGAAAGGGACACCTCCCTGTTTTGACAGCTGGGCAGGCGAACATAATTTGTGACAGCTGAACTGAAACGTCTTTAACCGCAGGCAGAGACACAGAGAGAGAAAGGTTTCGGGCTCAGAGGGAAATGGTGAGAGGGAGAGAAAAGGAAGATCAGAAGGAAATATCCTGGCCGAAATAAAAGAAGACAGCAAGAGAAGAAAAGAGACAGAATGATTGCTGTGTAGAGGGGTGGGATTGAAAAGGATGAGGGAGGTTTAAAGGGGGCAAATTAGTCACACACCATAAACTTTGAAGAGAGGTAGAATTTTAAATAACCCACAAAAAAGACCGGACAAGAGACAGCTTAACATCAAATGCATGCAAGTGGAAATGAGGAGAATATTTAAACAGCAGAGCTCGGCTGAACATGGTGTCATGCCAGGTTTGACACATTGGGTTAATTTGCTGCTCCCTGGAGCTGACCCTTGAACTTCGGGGACACGGGGTCAAATTGAACTCAAAGTGAGACAGCCAAAATCATGTTAGTCTGAGCGGCTGGGTCAGGGGTCAGCTCTGAGATTCTCAGTATATAGGCCAAAACAAGGACCATATGTGGACGGACACACATTTGAAACAAAAATAACTCTTGATTTTCCGTCCTTTTTTTCTTCGCCTTTCCTCCGACCAGGAACATTTCGACCCACCGCAGACTTTCTGCCCTAATTCAATAAAGTCATAAATGCCGCCGTAACAGCAAATTGACATAATGTTGGCCGCATGCCCTTTTAAATTGTCAGTGACAGAAGTTTTCCCAGAGGTGAAATATTAATACAAACACAGGATTTCTTTTCCAAAATACCCAGCTCCCAAATTCTCCCATGTTTACTTTTCTCCTTGCTCCTAATTTCTGTTAGTGTGAAATGTTATACTGACTGTTGCGTTCACTGACGGGAGGAATGGAAACCTAGGAGCCGGGAGAGTAATCCTTATGGGGCATCACCCTGCCAAATAAGTAACACTCTGTCCCTTCAGTTTCACTTCAGACGAGCGGGAAAGCTCCTTTCACCATCTGGGGAGTTTGAGTAAATCTCTGATTAATCATCGTTCACACAGTAAATAAACCAGCCATTAATAATTGCTCACTATTTGCTTTGTGTTGCAGTTTCTTTTCCTGCTCAATCAAACTCTAATGAGATATGATTTCCCCCATAATATATTCAAAAATATTCATTATCACATTATCTGCAGTAAAAACAAAACCAATCGATTTCATTAATCAGGCTGTTGATGGAAATCAAAGGTTTAGTAGGAAAATAAAATAAACTATTTTACCTTTGATTGGGTGATTTATTCCCCAAAATATCCTTTCAACACACTGAATTCTGAATCTGAATTACTGAAATACAATTGGAAATAATATGCTTTGACAAGAGGTAGCATTTGATAATGCCTGTGATGTTTCCAGGTAAATCATCATTTCTTCACTCAAAATATTTGAAAAGTTGACTTTAATTGAATTTATTTTGCTAGCAGACTCGACATAATTACATTATGTTAGTGGTAAGCAACAATATTAAGTTAAAATAAAGAATATTAAGCTCAACTTAATATCATTTCTTTCAAATAACCTAATACAATGAAGCTGAAACTGCTGTCTAAATAAATGTCATTTAAGTCAATGTTAACCATCACATTTAACCATATTAATGGTGCCCCAGATATGTCACCGTCCCCCACTGTGACTTTAAATGTTAGAGTTATTTAAAGTTATCTAAATGTATAGCACATATAAAGCAGAGTCACACAGTGCTTCAAGACATCTTAACTAGGGTTCAAACATTATAGATATACTTTAGAGATTCATGGAAATAAATTCAAATCACATTGAAGAGGCAGCGTTATATTTTAGACCAAAGAGAAAAAGTTAAAAAGTTTAGGAAGTACAAACTTCTGTAAAAGTGGAACTTTTGTTACTTTTGCTTTCGTTGCTTTTAAATGGTTTAACTGCGAACTGAATGGCTGGCATTAGATTCCTTATTAAATCCTTTGATGCACTTGAGTTATTTTCTTCATGTTAAATTTCATAATCCTGAAAGCTCATCGTATGTTTTCAAACACCGGAACTTTGTCTGAGTTTGTCAATGAATCCACCATATAATATACCACATTAAAAGCCTCATACTTGTTAAAGTAATATACAAATCTCACGAGGGCCCCTTATCATGTACAAAATGAAATGTGTAATCATCTCTAAAGTCTTTTTCCACATGACATGTCCGCCTGCGGTGTGACAAAGCACTGACCCTTGCAGAGGACACATGTAATTGCACTCAGAAAACAGTTAAATCCACTGCGGTTGCCCTCATAACACCATATAGTTATTTCCAATAACGCGACGCATGAAGCTGACCTCGCTAAGCTTTCCATGAATGAGCTGAACACCTGCTCCCTGAGGTGAGCCGGGGAGGGAGTTTGGCCATAGAAAAATGTGAGGGAAAAGTTCTTAGAGGGGTGGGGGACAGAGGGGGATATGACTTTATCATGGATGCATATAATCCTTGGCTTACAGTCAATAAAAAGATGAGAAATGACCTGATTGTTGCTGATAGTTTTGCCACATAATACCTGGAAAACCGAAAATGCATGCAATAATAAGAGTAAGCTAAATTATTAAATATAGAGAAGAAAGGCACACATTAGTAATAGAATCAATATGAAGACAAATAAGAGCACAACTATGCATGGCTAAAAATGAGGAGCAGCAATTCAAAATAAAAACAACAAAGTGACATAAGTAACCCATTTAGGTGCTGAGACATTCTAAACGTTTTTGGACAATAAAAGAAATGTATGTTTTACATAAAAGTGATTATTGCACATTGCAGAAAGAGAGCGACAAAGAGAGCAATTGTGTGTGTGTGTGTGTGTGTGTGTGTGTGTGTGTGTGTGTGTGTGTGTGTGTGTGTGTGTGTGTGTGTGTGTGTGTGTGTGTGTGTATTTCCACTGGAGGATGAGTATGCTAATGGGTTATTATGCTGAGGAGGTCTGCAAATCATTTCCTGTGGGCTGAATATTTATCAGATCCCCTTGAAGTTTAGACGCCCCATTCACCAACTTTCCTGCTTTTATGTGTGTGTGTGTGTGTGTGTGTGTGTGTGTGTGTGTGTGTGTGTGTGTGTGTGTGTGTGTGTGTGTGTGTGTGTGTGTGTGTGTGTGTGTGTGTGTGTGTGTGTGTGTGAAAGCTAAAAGAAGACAGTCAAAAAACAAGATAAAACTAGTGTATTTTCCCTTTATGCTGAAGCTGACAATTTGCATTTCCATCACCTCCACCACCATAAGACACACTATAAAAAATGTGAGGACTTTAATCTGAGAGTGACAAACCAGTGAAATCCATTTCAGAGTGTCAGTGGAAAAACAGTGAAAACACTAAAAGCATGCAGTGTGAGCCGCTGGGTGCATGTGGGTTCAGTGCAAGTGTGTGTCTGCGGGCAGTAAGCTCCCTACCTACCCTGCACAGACCTGCTCGCTGGGTGGTGACACTGCTGGCGAGCGAACAGAAAACTGCAAACGACAAAAGCTGGAACAACAGGAAGATAATTCACATTTGATTGGTTTCACGTGTTCTTCATAAACAACAAAGTTTTCCTGTGCCTGCAGCATGTTTTCCTGCAAACATGGAATCCATTTGTCCCCTGTCTTCATGCCCTGTAGTTGCACAGGCTCTTGGCAACACACACACACACACACACACACACACACACACACACACACACACACACACACACACACACACACACACACACACACACAAATGAAAGCAGGCACAGAGCGAGCCCACCACTGTGGCACTGGGATCTTTTGATATTCGTTCAGGAACTTATTTTAAAAACAGCCACTTTCAGCTGCTAAAAATAATCCCGAGGGACCGAGAGGAACATGTGAGTGAGGCTGGCCAGATATGCCCCCCCCACCCCCTCGTCAAAATAATGTCCTGACAGAGGCTTGAGTTCTTTAATGTCACTTTACTGGAAAGTGTTCCTCTGATATTTGACACATGCATGTGAAATTGAAAGGGCTGGTCCACTGTAATACAAGAAAACATGTTTTCTATTTTTGCCTCTGGTTCCATAAAGAGGTGCGGGTTTTATATGTCCAGGATTTAGATGTTTTTAGAATTCTAAGTAAACCAAGATTTTTCTGGATAAGCATATGAATATATCAGTTTACTCAAAATGTACATAATTAAATCAATTCAGCTATAACATATATGTTTTTGTTGTTCAGACAAATGTTACAGTTGTACCTCTTTAAGCCCACTCAGCTTTAAATATATATACACATTTTGCAGCACTTTTGGTGTCAAAAGCAGGAACATGTAGTTAGTAGAAGAAAGTTCAAACCTTTTTTTTTGTAATCTCAGTTACATGATGCAAATAAAAAAAGGTATTACTGATGAATACATACATTAGCAATTCAGAAATAAGGAACCCGAAACAGATGCCTGTGGAAAAGTCATTTTAAAGTAAAGACATGGTTTACATGTGAATACTTAAAAGATGGCAAGGGTAGCAAATATGTCTTTGAATTTGCATATTTATTGATATATATTTCTTCTTGGAATATTGAAGGAATAAAAACATGCAATATTTGAGGTTTGAAGATTTCACTTAGTGTAAAACAGATGATCAGTCAGATTGTGATAATAGGATTTAATGTTACAGCCACATAACATGAGTTTTAGGGTTACATGAATATGTTTGTATATGTTAATTGGAAAGCTGCTAGATTGCTTAAAATAAACTGACTCTAAACCTTTCCTTTGTAAGTGTTTCTACACCGCAGCTTTATTTCGTAGTTTTTTGTCAGTCAAAACAAAGCCCCTTGTTGGGCGCAGTGTTATAACAGAATACCCTCAGACAATGAGCTCAAGTTACAGTCCAAACACCAACTTCAGCTGTTTGTGAGTTCCACAGACCAAGCCTCAGTCTTATTAGCACCGGCCATATGGTGGTGTAACAATGCCAACACAATGGTTCTGTCCACTCACTACCAGCACACACAGCAAGGTCACTGCTAATTACTATAACCATGATTCCCAGGGATCATCTAACCCTTTGGTATTTTTTTATTTCAAAAGGAAAATACCATCTCAGATGTAGTTTCCAAATCTGTCTACAATTGTTTAGCTGGGAGCACATGTGGTCTAGAAAGAGGGCCTCCAGCTCGGGCCCTCCTTCACAATCAAACCACTTTAGTGGCCCCACACAGCACGCTCATCCTGGAAAATACGTGACCAAAAAACACTGAGTGAGGAGAGTTGGTTCAAGTCCATCAGAGATGCATAACCAAAGGAAAACCACCTGTTGCCTTCAGAGTTCCAATGTTACAGAATAAACTCATGAACCTTTTTTATTATTTGATGAAAAATGGTCAAAAGATTGATCTTTTAGGATGCAAAATATGTCTTAAAAGTTTACAAAAATCTAAATAATGAATTGTAGTTTTTTCCTCAAGCTGGAATAACACAGTTGTTTCCTCAATTTTAACTAAATAATTGCTATTACAACCTATTTATAGCCTTACAAACTCATATCAGGATACGTTTTTTGTACTTTTTGGGCTATTTCTCCCCACTTTCCCCTCATCTTTTTTATTTCAGAGTTGTTATCGTTCAACATGCTCCGTAATACTTTCATAAATCGTCTCCAAGCTGCAGGATGGTGAAATAATGGGCCCTGTCGGCCACCCGCATTTTACTGTGCTGTAAAAATAATGAAAGTCATATTGTGCTGCGGTTTCGGATCTGCAGGAAAATGGCACACGTTTTGAAGGAGGACCGAAGATGTTGTATAAGTTGATGTGAATTTTGGAGAGTTACTTGCAGGGTGCGTGCTTTCTGGAGCGAAGCCCGGCAGTTATTATGGGGGATCATTGGACACAACTAAATATATTTTTTGTTATGGATTCA
This sequence comes from Eleginops maclovinus, assembly GCF_036324505.1. Lineage (NCBI taxonomy): Eukaryota > Metazoa > Chordata > Actinopteri > Perciformes > Eleginopidae > Eleginops > Eleginops maclovinus. Next base: position 19,045,280 of record NC_086356.1, on the reverse strand, counting down.
ATATTTACTGAGCTGAGTTCAGTGACATGTCATATTTATCCAAATCAAGTGTTTAATAAATTACTTAAAATATTTTCTGCTGCTGAGTTTCAATTTGTGATTGGTGCAACCCAAATAATGACAGAAATAAAACACCAGCCCTCTTTATACAAATATGGTCACTAATGTCAAAAGATATATTCACTTCTAGAAGTATAATCTACATTTCTAAAAGATACATCAACTACTTTATATTAAATCTATATATTGTCAAATGATGTGCTCGTATCATTTACAATAACGTGTATTTAAATAAATAAATTCACTTTTAAAGACTCCCCAAACATTCCTGATTCGATCACAGTTACATGTTGTAATTATGTATTGCAGTAGAATAATTTAGCAGTACATTCATAAACACATTAATGAGTGTAAGAAGTGTTTCTAGTCAAAATCAAAGTCAACTTTATTATCAATATCTCTGACTGTGTTACAATGCCGTTTCACACTGTCCCAAAGATTACAAATGGAAAATAAAATACAAAAGAGATATACATAGATACATCCCGAAGATACATCAAATGAAATCAAAAGACAAAAAAAGTCTATTGACAAACTGAGCGGAGAAAAGTGAGAAACAACGGGAGCAATATAGGACTGTTTTAGGCAAGGCTGTTTATTTAGAAGACCTTTCAACACAAAGTTAACTTGAAGTTTTGTAGCATACAGTGAAAAAGCAAAATACGTGAATATAATCAAATATACAAATAAGCCAAATTCTACTAGAAAATTAAGGTTATTTGCGATGGATAAGAAATAACTGCATCACCGTGAAATTTAATAAATGGCGGTGATGGACAGGCACGTTTTAGGAATGGTTGAAAACAGACGGTGATGCCGGTTTTTTTTTGCAAACAACATTGAATTGTATTTTATTATTATTATTTGTCATTATTAATAGGCTATTACATCCATTATACCATATACTTCAATAACCCCGGTAACACCACCTGACCTGAGCCGGTGAGTGAAGGTGTTCAGATTTCCTCAGTGTTTCTGCCCCCGTGTGGTGCAGTGAACCTTACCGTCTGTTTATCCTGCAAACACAACCGACAGTGAATGCCTCAGTAAACTGTTACAGTGGAATGATCCAGCCGGGAAAGGGGGAAATAAATAGGACAATTTAGCTTCATATATTAAATAATATTACTCCTGTAAGTACAAGTAGTAGTAGTAGTAGTATTTGTAATAGTAGTCAGAGACTAGTGGATATAAATTCCAGACATTTTGAGATATTTTCATATAAACCTGGTCCTTTTTCGACTTTTGTGATGTTTTTTAAAATCCACAAACAAACATGAAAGATGCTGCAGAAATGTGAACAATTACAAATACAATGTTAATGACCACAATGACTTTGTCCTCTTTTGATGTTAATTCTCTACTGGTATAAAAATGGTCAATCTCTTTATGGTAAATTGTCCCGGTTTTGTCAGTCAGCAATTGCTGACCATATTTTCCATGCCAATATTAAAGGGTTGAGTACAGTGTTGTCAGCAGCTATTGAGAGACAACAAGCACATTTATATATATATACATTTATACATATTTTTTTTGGCCAAATGTATAGTATCTCTACGTTTCCAGAACCTTAGAGCCCTCACATGAAGCTGATGGCCATAAATCTCAATTTTAATGAGGTTTTCTTCCAGGGAGTCTCATTTTGTATGACTTCATCCATAATTATGATGGTAACTGTACATGATAACAGCTGTGTGAGGGAAGTAAAACCTAAGCAAAGCCACTCTTGGCTGCTGTGGCAGGAAATGCATGGGAGGTTGGAGTTTTGCTTTAAAATAAACATATTAAAATAAATATTGTCAGATTGTTTTACTATAGGTAGAGTAGATATCTCCATATGCAGGTGGAAGTGAACTCATAGCATCACCACGTCTTCTTTCCTCCTGTGTTCTCAATCCTACAAGAATAAGACAACATATCTCAGGCAGAACAGATTTGGTAATATCCAAATGTTTACAGCCACAATTGGTTATTTATTTAAATGTATTTCTTTAAATGCACATTAGGAAGCAGATTGCCCCTTTAAAAGAAAACACTAAGCAATTTCTACCTTGTGTATTTGGCATTAAGCAGTGGAAAGAGACAGGAACAGGTCAGAAGTTGTGACAACTTAAGTGAGAGCTGGTGAGCGGAGCATGTGTTCATAAGATCAGGGCAGCAGTTTATAGTTATCCTAGGTTAACTGTATTATTGCTGCTGTCTGCTTTTATTAAAGTGAATTACTTTCCTGGAAACCTGCTGGGAGTAATCGCCTAAAAACAATAAAAGAAAGTGAAAACTTGTAACTTTCCACTAATGCAAAGCAGCTTTGTGTTTAGCGGAAAGTCTGTCCAAGGATATTTGATTGGATTTCAAATAATTGGTTCGTGCAATCGGTGGAAGAAGGATATTTTTTTATGACAATTCGCAGTGTTATGATTCCCTCAGCACTTTGTTTAGGAACAGGTGGGGAAATATGATTAATGACGCCCCAATTAGCTCTATATACACTGTGAAATACTTTTAATATGACGTTACAGATTTGATTTTGATAATGCCGCTAGTAAGACTGGGTGCCAAGGGTGATTAAAAGAGAATTTGAGGAGCTATTTGGGTTTTAATCCTCCTCATTTTATTGACACAGGGCTTATTTTGTTTAATGAAAAGCCTAAGAAGGTGTTACACACATTATATATTTAAAACATTTCTTTCATTCTTACATTGCGTTATATTATTAAAGTGGCCAAAATGTATGTGACACATTTTGAAGTATAAAGATTTATAAAAGTACCAGTGTGTTGACTTCTAGATAGATTCATTGCGCTATAATTGACTGAGAGAGGTTTGACGGCCAAAAACACTCTGGGCCAAGTGGAAAGTGATCTTGTGGTTAATAAGAAATGAACTCCAGCACACTCTGCTTTAATGAGCACTGTGAGAAGCTGTGAGTTTTAGGCACAAATCTGACTGAAGATTGAAGATTAACTCTCTACCTCTGCCAGTTCTATCTGCTCCAGTGCTGTTGCATGCTGAGAGAATTTTCTAAAAAAGTGATGCCTACTTTGTCCTGTAAAACCATAAGTTCATCAAAGCAACATGTTTAAAGGGGACGTATCATTAAAGAACAGTGTTTGTGCACACACATACATTGGTGTATTCAAGTGATTACCAACCCACAATTTGAAAAATAAGACTACAAAATCAGGTGTTAGGGGCTGCCAATAACATTTTGTTTCCTTTATAGGAAACATGCAGGTTTATATAATATACCTCTACTTACTGTAATGCGAGTTTCTCTACAACAGCTTGAAAACAACCTTTGTGAACATGCGTCATATTTTTCTCACAATCAGAGAAGACTGAGTGGATTTTGAGTAATTTCAGACGAGTGAATAAAGGCAGAAAGACTGACAGTATCTGAAGAATAACTAGTAGTTGAACATTATAGCATTGGGAAAAATGTTTATAGTGGTAACCAAAATAGAAGTTGGAATCTGAAAGTCACCTTTAAGCAATGGAGGACCTGAACAGGAAGTAAAAATGATTTCAGTTTTGTGCTTCCTCAAAAGTCTGAACCATGTATGTAAGCAGTGTTTTCATACCTGCTTCTTCTGTGGTCCATTTCTTCTTCTTCTGCTGTGAAAGCTGCGTTATCCACACAGTACACAGCGGCGTGTGGAGGCCGGGCAGCATGGACGCCATTCACACACCCGCCAGACTGGAACTCAGCGGCCTGGTGTATAAAGTGATACTGAGGTCACAGATGAAGCATTGCAGGGGCATTGTGTAACATCATTGGTGGATTTATGCCACTTAAAATGATAGAAGGTGCTATTGATGTTTGATCCATCGCAGGCATCACACGCACTCCTTCATCCAACTGTCTGCAGGGCCAGCAGGACACGATCCCAAACCTGCAGAAGCTGGTTAGCATGAAAGTGCCTCCCATGGAGATCAGGACGGGGCCTAGAAGTTGCGTCCAGCCAAATTTGGAGTTTTCTCGGTAGTGATACCAGCCCATGGTGGTGAAAGTGAGACCCGCAAGGCCAAGGAAAACTCCTGAGAACAGCAGGAAGACTCCAGACTTCTCGTTGTACTTCAAACTGTCTGAAAGTGCAGGATTTCTGACCTGGCTGGTCTCCATGACAGGCCTTTGAAACATCAAGTTAGTCCAGAAAACCTGCAATCATGAGTCTCCTGGATACTCACACTGAGCCTCTCACAGTGAAGTCAAACTGAGAGGACACTGAGTAACTCTAAAGACACTTTCCAGCCAAGAGGAAAAGTAATAAATTAACTTGTAGTTTAATTCTGTTTGGCATAAAAACACAGTGCACCATTATGAGTCACAATTTACAAATGGCAGCTTTTTCTTTTCAGAATAAGTGAATAACCTAATTTAGACAAAAGAGTACTACAGAATAGTGCATATTATAGTAATCTATGCACAAAGTAATGCTGGGTTGGAATAAGGAAGGCTTGAGACAGATTTTTTTTTCTACCAATGTATTTTAGTGTATTAAACATCCTCCTTCACAATGAAACATTACGGGCAGTGAACTGATAGTACTATAAAGACCCTATAAGGCTCATATTTTAGTCAGGTATGAGACAGCATGTCACCAGCCCCCAGAGAGCATACCGTGAGGTATTAAGACCACGGGATGAGATTTGGTATGTTTAAGGTCCATCTGAGAGGCAGGAAAATAAGAAGAAAGGGAGATTCCTGCACGCATAGAACGTGATCCAAAAATCCACCTTGTCACATGTCATTTCACACAGACACGTCTCCCATCTGCGCCGTTATGCATAACTGATCAGCTCCTGCTCGTGCTGCAATAGTTCAACAATCAGTCTAGCATGTTAAGTGGAGGGGCTTAAAAACACATCACGCTATACGTGTTACAGTCAGAGGCTAAATGAGCTGCACACAAAGTGAAACCCACACATAACACGCAGGCGGCACACGGCTTCAGCACTTCCCGGTGGGGGGGCACTAAAGCTGCCTGTTCTCTCCATGTTTGGCAGGTCTATTGTTTTAGTTCTCCTCTAACTGTTGTGTGACTGCTTTTGAAAATTGGTTTGAAATCTTACACATTTTAAACCAATGTTTAAGACATGTTCAGAAGATTTTGGGGTCCTAGGGTAAAATGAGTTTAGTTTTTAGAGCTAGGATTAGAGTTTTTAATTTTTCTTTAGCTTGTAAATATTTCGAAGAATGCTTGAAATCTCTCCAACTCTAGATGTGTTAGTTAAATATTATACATACTTTCTGTTTAGTGTCCATGTCCATATTATGAAGTGTCTTATTTCCCATATATCTTGTGGTTGTACTTGAATTTCTATAAAGCTTACTTATGTATAATACTATAGTCTCACTTACTCCTTGTTTCCTCTACAGGCTGCAGCAGAGCAGTCTGAAAAAACAGCTAGACATGTGTGCAGTAAAAAAACACCTATGTTCATGAATTTTTAATCCCAAATGCAAACACGGTGACATGCAAACATGTTTTTCAGTTGAATTTCATAGCAGTCTGCTCTTCTCCCAGTGGACAGCTTGCATTTGCCTACATGGAAGCACGTCCACACTGTATTGCGTGTAAGAAATCTGCCGATCGGAAGGCGGGATCACGCGTCGCTTATGGCAAAGCAAAACAAAAGGAAACAACAGACTATCAAACACACTATGCCAGAGGCAGAACCAACCTAACCTGTGTGTGTCTGTGTCCTTGAATGTGTGTGTCTTTCTGTCTTTATGTTTACCATAGCCTCAGTTCATTTCACTTGGCACTAATGAACAAAGGGACAGATAACTATACAAAGAATCCATATGAGGGCCGTGTTTAAAGAACCCCCCAGAATTGAAGCTGCACAGATTCTTTCAATTAGCCAACTCCAAATATTTATGGACCGAACATTTCCTCTCTGGAAGGAAGGAGAGATCAGTGTGTGTGTGTGTGTGTGTGTGTGTGTGTGTGTGTGTGTGTGTGTGTGTGTGTGTGTGTGTGTGTGTGTGTGAGTGTGTGTGTGTCCTGTTACCTCACACTGGGGTGTATGGATCCCCTGGGCTAATGCTTCATTACACTTGATCTATGCCACCCTTCTTTGGAAGCAAATACTCGCTCTTATATCAGAAATAACCAAAAAGCAGCTACATGACAAATAGTTAGTTCAAGTTAGGAATTAAATAATGATGCCACTAAAGATCTTTTGTCCATGTAAAAGTTACCTCCAGAGGGAGTTTTTTCCCCACACACTCCCCCCCTCCCCTGCATGAAACGACTCCATTAGACTCATTGTTTACTACTGTAACATAGTGACATCAGCATTTAACACTCGCGCTTCTATTGGCTAGCACTTCAAGACGTTGGACGTTATACTAAAGGGCGGGACATCTCTTAGCGGTTGACTAATCAAAACAGAACCATCTTACCAATCAGAGCAGACTGGGCTCTGGTTTCAGACAGAGGGTGAAAAGATTGGGATCCAAATTCACTTTTTTACCCTGAGCCTGAACAAATACAGTGGCCTTTCCGACCTTATTGCCTCTTGTCCTTCAGTGCGAACACGGTCCTTGTCTCTTGTCCCATGTGTAGAGAATTTCCTTATCTATTTATCCAACCTGTTTTGGCAGAAAACTATCTACATACTTCCAATAAACTATCGTCATATACACATTTATAACCATTCTTCTCTTGCTCTACCTGAGGTTCCTTCTTTTCTGCTCCATTACGGAGTTTTTGAGAGTTCTTTCTTATTCCAATCCAAGGTCTAAGTACGGAGCAAATATACATACAGTACATAGCAAAACCACTCTAGTGGCACATGCTGTTGGGCCAACAAAATAGGGCCAAGGGATCACTGCAGGAATTAAGATGTGACCGTTTCTCAGCAATCCCCTCCCCCAAACACACACTCACACGCTTACGATGACAAATAGCCTGTGACGTGCCCCTGTGAACATGGCACGGAAGGGTCCACTCCCTCTTAAGGCAGTGGAATCTCTTAGTGGACGGGACTCTGAGTGTCTCCTTGCTGCATCTGACTTTCACTTCCTCTGAATCATTTCACCTTTCCAGCTGAGGTCAGGAAATAACTCCAGTGGAATCAAACAGTATTCTGTTGCTGTCCGTCCCAAGATTCACATATCATCTGTCTCTGTCTTCAATGTGTGAAAGGACTAGAGCAGGGGTGTTCAATAAAATTCTGAAGATGTCCACTAACTAACATTTCATCTCAGCAAAGGTCTAAACCTCATAATGTTGAAATCGCATCAAGTATCCCACCTCTACTCTATGTCCATCAGATAAAATCAACACCATTCTTTCTTTTTCATGTCAATGTTCCAAGTATGACACTTTTGACATACAACAAATTCTGGCACTTGTATGGAGACCAATATAAACCAAATGATCCCTATAGCTAGCAATACAGCCCTGAGGCCTACATGGCAAATAAAATAAAACAGGGCCAAAAAAGTGCAAACTGTTTTGTGCAGCCCCTTATCTCTTCACAGTTTTTCTACTTCCCCTCCTTTCTATTTTAACACAATACACTCAATAATGTACTACATTTCGAGTGGAATAGAACAGGCACAATTTGAAGCAATATTTCAATAAAAGAGAATATGACTGAATCTCCAAACAAAGTAATAAAAAAAAGTACCTCTTTAAGGAAAGGTACAAACAGAGATGATTTGAATGAATGTGAGATGAGTTGATCTGCTGTACTGGGCTGTCTAGTCGCTGTGAAGGTGCACCAGTTAAAATATCCTTGCGATAGTTGAGAACACATTGATAAGTGGGCAAAACACAGAAGCTTTAAAGAGGTCCTATTCTGCTCTGGTCCCTTTCCTGTAGTGTGTAACATAAGTTTTTGTGAATGTAAATGGTCTGCAAAGGCTGAAGTTCCCTCCAGAAGGAGTTTTCCCTCTGGAGGGGTTTTTGTTCTACTTACCCTCCTCATACTTCTATTGGCTAGCACTCCAACTCATTCTATGTGATAGGCTAAGAGGCGGGACATCTCTAAGCGATTGACCAATCAGAACAGAGCCGGCCAGCTAACCAATTAGAGCAGACTGGGCTCTGGTTTCAGACAGAGGCCGAAAAGAGGAGCTGCAGCACAGGCAGTATGAGAAACATAAAGAGCTTTTTGAACATTAAAGCATGGAGACATGTCCCAGGAGAGACACAAATGCTGATATGAACTTGAAAATGAGCACAACATGTGATTTTGAATTGAGGGCACACAAACTACAATTCTTCCCCAGGAAACTGAATTCTAAAAACCTATTCGGCGTACTTCTATACTTCCTTTATCAAAAGTAATTTATAAAACAGAAAAACAGTCTTCAAATGATCGATACCACTTATAAACTCATTGGGAAATTCCTGCAAAGCGTAGCCTTATTCTATGAGCAGGAGGTCAGGGCGAAAGCTTATCTCAACATGGAGGATAGTATCCATGTTCAACACCATCAGTTATATTCCCTCCTTGGTGTCTGCCCAATCCTCCGCCAACAAAAGAAGCCTTTTCTCTGGTGAATAAGGACCTCAATGACAAATCTATGCTGGAACTTAGCACATTAGAAGAAAACAAATACTTTCTTGTTCACTATTTCCGTTATTCAGTTATATTTATATAAATACTTCCACCTGTATCCAAACATACCATGATATCTTTGTAGTTACACATTCAACATGAGTGTTTCCCTTCTTCCAGTCTTTCAGAAACACTTTTGGGGCTCAGTGTTCTGACCTGAACGACCCTTTGACTGTGTGACACAAAATGCTGAGTTAATAACAGCAACTTCACGCAAGGTTCTGGCTTAGGGGCCCCCTGAGACATTTAGCCCAGTAGGACCATTCAGTAATCCAGCCGTGGAGGAAACACACCTGCGTATTTGTGATGACATGTTACACAACAAATGTCATTTTGAGCAGATACTTGCTAAGCAGCTGCTGTTATCAGACGTATAACTTCTGACAGGAGTAAGGCAACAATACCCACAATCTATTCAAACACCCACATCTGATTGGTTGATTATAAAGTTGGTGTCAGCCAGATTAAATACATTTGTCCAAGTCCTTTTGTAGTAATTCATTCCTTGTTTTATTAACAGTGAATTGTGATCATGGTTTTATTACCAAAATAAAACTGTTAAAGGGTTCTGTTTGCTGACTGGAAAATGTGACAGACGCCTTTGAATGGGAGTCCGTCATGTTCCGGGTTAGGGTTATTCTAAAGAGGTCGTCTCGGTTTTAGAGAGAAGCAGGAGTAGCAAAGAAAAAGAAGAATCCATATTAGCGCAATAAACCTACACCATACATGTTTGTTCAGATGGCTTTCCCAGTGCTGAAGAGGGAGATCAAATACACACATCAATTCTCAATTGTCCATAAATGTTACTGATGTGGGGCTCGCTCGCTGGATCCTAGAATAACTCAAGTCTACGGTTCCAGTGGGCCTTTGGACAAACATAACTGTGATGCCGAACAACAAAGACTAAATGCTCCCTCTGCTCAACTGCTTCACGGAGATGATTCAGACTCTCTTAATCGACAACAGACAGAACACAGATTTCCACTGTAGTTTGACATTTGGGAGAAGATGAATCCCCTGATCATTAAACCTTTTTTACATCAGAGAAAATATATAATATGTTAAATAAGTCTGATTTACATGAAGATTAGATTTAGTAAACTGTTATAACCAGATGACTGAAGAAGGACATTTGAGACTTTACTCAGAAGACAAAGACTAAACAAAGAAAACATAACTGACAAATTAAGAAAGAAAACATTTTGATGAGAATTAGGCTAAAGCTTACTAAAATTGGATTAAAAAGCTTTGAGTTATAGACTAAACTCCTACAACTGTGAGGGGTACAAATGAATAAAATGTGTCTTTAGTGAACAACACAAAATATAAAAATGGCTTAGATCAGAGCTTGGCTAGCTGTTCAATATGCAATATCCAGTATGCAGTCTAAGCTAAGCTAACATACTCTAGCTTCATTTAGCATACAAGAGATTGGAATCAATCTTCTCATCTAGTTCTTGGCAAGCAGGCAAATCCTGTCCAATAAGCTTTCTCAATCACGTTTCCCTTCAGAAGGCTGCTACTTGTGTGATCAACGCACTCAAATCCACAGATCCCCTCAAATTGTTTAAAATGCCTGACCACACACGAGAGTCTACATATGGATCAACATAATCTGAATCTGATTTAAACTCAGATATCTCACTGTGGCCTGAAAGAGAATAACATCATACACAAGGAAGCCTAAGATCTCTTCCTCCTCGTCTGAGTGAGGCGGACAGGGAAAAGTGGAGTCAACACTGATGGCTCACACATGTGGCTGTGAAAAGGCAGCTCAGGCGGTGAATTCAAACAGCGAGGAGGAGGTCTCCTGGCCGAGGGACACAAGGCATGACTGAGTGTGTAAATATGGACAAGGTGTTGATGTAGTGCTGAGCTTGGACGCACAGTCATGCATACATCCTCCTAAGCAAAGCTCTGCATGAGGTTCTTACATCAGAAACACGTGGTGGTGTCTTCTCTTTTTTCTTCCTGCATGTATGGATTGTGTTTACTTAAAAAAAACTGACAACAGTCTTTCTCTTTCACTATTTAAAATCAAGTCTTTTGAGCCTGCAACAATTCATCAGTACATTTTGCAGGGATTTACATGGATATTTGTTAAATGCTTAGGTTTGGCGATTTGGCATTCACCAAAAGTGAAAAGAGAGGGGACCAAAATGTAAAAATGTACTTTAATTAACTGAAATCACAGTGCTCAACGGTTGAAGATTCAAGACAAAACATAGACACCCAGACCGGACAACACCATGGTAGCAATATGTCAATTTTTGTTTCTTTCCTAAACTGGACCATCATTCACAAAAACAACATAATGCCGCTATGGCAAAGACTTGAAACCAGCGATTGGGGCAACAAACTCATGTTTACAAAGTTCACTGAGGTAATATACCAAGTTAAAGTAAGGTCATTTTCACATAGGCCTCTACACAATAAACCAGACTTCTTTCTGCAACCCCTGCTCAGAGATTGCAATTTCAAAGCACTTTTCACACAACAAGGTTTCAGCTGGGTCATACCCCCACATTTCCTACACCTTAACTGTCAGAGCAAGTGTCAATTAAGGCAGAAAAGAAAATCTAGAGACAATCTTTTAATGAGATCAGCCGTGATGCTGAACCGGACCAGGTGCATGAAGTGGATCGGACCAAGAGCATCTAAGCCCTCTTTTTCAAACTCAACCTTCAAATTAATCTCAAACACACAGCTCTAGTTTTGCTTCTGCATGTCACACACAGACAAGCAAACAAACCCACACAGACTGACATCAGAGTTGCTGTCGCTGAAGTTACAAAGAGTATGCGTCATATTGAGATACTTAACTGTCCTGCTGGTGCCGCTAGAGGAGAGGTCAGGGGATCACCGAGGTCGCAGGGGTCCATCTCTGTGCACAATTCTAATACAAATGTTTACATAGTTTAAGCTCTTACTAGATCTATGTGACTGATCTAAAAGAAACACACAGAACACCTTTAGTTATTTTAATATATTTGTATATATTCATATATTACACATTTAATACAAGCACAATGAGAAATCATAAAGTTGAGACAAAAAGTGGCTGAGATATTGGTAAAAATGTACAATTTATGAGAATCATTTACACAATAATGTTCTCTTTAAACTCTGTCCAATACAACATAAAGAAAGAAAGGATGTGAAAGTGACGAAAGAAGGAGCCTCTTTAGTTTGTTTTGTACTTTTTGTTAGGAGAGCAAGAACCAGCTTGCTAATACTGAGCATGAAATCTGTTTCCTTTTTTTTTTCATGCATTTGGCTCTTGAAACCACAGGTATACTTAATAAAGGGAAACACAGAGCTACATGCTGATGTCTCACTGTACTAATGTCTGGTGCTACAATTGTGGGATTTGTGTGTAAACTCATTCGTTTCAAACACCTGGTTAAAGTTCAGAGTGAGATACACCATTTCAGCATAACAGACTTAAATTGATATTTCCATCAGCCACTTAAGGATTATTGTTTACCTCTAGAATATGAATAAAGGCTTGAATCGTTCACCAGAATTCTACTAAACTGGCAATGATATGAAGAATGAAATCAAATAAATGATCATTTGAGACATCAAGTATGGATATGAGCTTAAATGACCTGCCATACAGGTTAGAATAAGCTTTTTCTATGGCTGATAGTAAAAAAAAGCCAGATGTGAAAAGTTATTTTCTAAAATCCTATCCAAGAGGTCAGCTGGCCAAATGAGGCACAGTGTTAGAAACTCCTGCCCTAAAAAAGTGTCATCAATTTTCATCACAGCTTATACGCAACTGACTACATCTCCACACATACCAGCATTTTAACCAATTCAAGGATCATTACATGTTCGAGACAATGAAATACATACAAGTACTCCATCAAGAAGTACAGCAGCCTCTACAGCAGCAACCTTCATTAGTAAAAGACATAAATGAAGCACCAAGTCCACCAATTCCCATCCATCCATCCATTTTCTATACCTACTTGTGCTGTTTATGGTTTAAAGAGGCTTATCCCAGCATGCACTGGGTGAAAGGCAGGCCAGTAATGTATCACAGGGCAATGGCAGTATTGTGTCACAATTTCTAACCACAACACAGGATTACTCCGTGTCAAAACGATAAGGCATTTCCATCTTTAATTTGGCCTTATTGTGCTTCTGCTCACTAACATCGTGAGTGAGAGAGGGATAAAAGTCAAAAAGACAAGGTATAAAACAGTCTGATGATTAAACTCAATCAAAGAAGGCCAATATTACTCATTCATTGCTGGAAGACAGTTGTAAAAAGAGGAGATTTTTCCCTTCAACATCCTAAAAGTAGGAGTAAAAAAAGACAACTGGCACATAGTTGGTGCTGTTTCATTGACTGTGCTGTAGTATACAAAAAAAGACGAGAGAAAAGTTAGATTCAGGCACATTTCCCCATTGATAGGGCACCAAAGTTCATAAAAAAAAACACCAGTTTAAAAAAAAGGGCTGCAAGTTATTTGGGGTAATCTCCCTTGATTCATTTTTTTTAAAGCAACTAACATTTGACACAATGTTTTACAGTCCAAAAGTATAAAAATGAATGGCTTAAGAATTGTAAAAATACAAGCCATGACTGAAAAGGGGAAAAATATTGAATTTTAAAAAGATCCCACTGATCCCAGACCCCACGAGGGGTGATTCAAACCTACCCAGATGTGGGTAAATCATCAACACGTTGTTTGCCTCTTGATCCACAGTATAAGAGGAGGCACTGAGGTCAGATCTTTTGCATTTGTTAAAAAGCACTTGAATGTTGTTTTAAGAAATCAAGCTTGTGCCATAGTGTGAGTGTGTGTTGAAGACAGATTATACCTTCATTGCTTCATTGCACGTGATGAGAAAAAGACAAATCATGAAAGGAGAAAGGTTCAGTAAACAAAACTGATTTGAGCGTTGAGTCAGAGCTGGTTGAGCAGAATAATCAGTGTTAATATTTACAGTTCACAGAGAAAGAGGAAAGAGCAGATTATTTTCTTCCACGCAGACATGGTTTTGTTTTATATTCCCTATAGGCTCTTGAGAAAAGACTATAAGAGGAAGAAGAGCATGTGAAAGATTGTTAGTGCACTTTTTTTTTCTGATTTCAAATACAATATAGATTTATATCTAATTCATAAATTGTTTCTGACTATACAAAAGTGAGTTGATCAGAAAGCATTATTAGACTTCATATCTACACATTTCCTGAAAGCTTGTCTTCTTTTATTCTTTCTTTTTAACAGTGTTCAATACTCAGTGCTGTTTTATTGTAGTGAAATTTTCGCCACCCGGGCAAAAGCTCAGATGGATCCAGAGGTTCAGGAAGCCTTTTGTGTCTAACAAGATTTGATTTCTTGAGTAGTGGGTCACTTCAGCAATCTGCCATATAACGTCCTGCAGGATAGAACACAGGTTTGAGCTGCTGCATGAAATATGTAACATCAGGTACGTTAAGATGATCCAGCGCACTACATACCTGTAGCAAATCTCTTCTTGTTGAGAGAAAGTCTGAACCCAGCTCCGAGCAGCTCCATGTCCACTCCTGACAGGGTGCTCCCCTCACTCATAAACTGCACTGCCAGAGTGGAGAAGCTCGAGGGACCATCTGACAGTTCAAACTTGGCCCTCAGGGACCCAGAACCTGGGGGAAACACAAATAAATTCCAGAACAAACGATGTAATTTGGGCAGCTGTGGGTCAGGGGCTATATGGTCGTCCTCCAATTAGAAGGCTGGATCCATTACATTTTTTACATAACATTTGGCTGACGCTTTTGTCCAAAGTGACTTACAAGTACAAAAACCACGGAGATTTAAACATGAAACCAGAAGGAAAGTGCAGATATATTCACTTCAAGAAAGGCATACCACTGTAAGTGCTAGTGAACTAGTTACAAGGCCTAAATAAAATATGAAAGTGCTTTTCTTTCTTTGTTTTTTCTGATCCCCATCTCCTGCAGTCAACATGTGTCCTTGGGTAAGGTACCGCAAATTGCTCCCATGGCCAACGGTTTGTGAATGTACATCAGGATACACACTGATAAAATGAAACGTTGACTTTAAGTGTGTGAATTCAACATATTTCACATAACTGTATTAGGTCATGCACAAATCATGTACAAAGCAAGACCTAATCTACTCCCGGAATACACAGAAAATGTTCATGGAAAGATAGGATGGGTACAATTTGAGAGGAGAACTACAATTTAAACAACTCAAGGTCAGAACGACTCGGAGAAGTACGTGCATAGCAATCTGAGGGTGATTTTGTGGAATGGTTTGGAGCCGGAGTGAAAACAAAGCATAAACATAAATCAGTTTGAAAAGGATCTACAGAAACACTTTCTAGAAAAGACATAGTGAGAAGTGATCTAAGGTGAGAAATAACTAAAAATGAATGAATAAATGTTATTATAAATGTAATATATATATCTCGTTTATTTATATCAAATATAATAGCAGTTGTTTATAGAGGCAGAATTGTTTTACGGAGCATCAGCATCAAGAATGGGAATCTATAAGCATTTGCTTCCTCTGGCTCTTTTCGGACATTTTTATCATTATCTAGTTAAATATATTTGTGTTAAATATATAAATATTCTATATAAATATTGTGTGACTCAATGTTTTTTAATTGTTTTTCTAAATCTGTTCGAAATAAAGATGGAAATTAAATAGGTTTAATGAAAGCAATAATAATAAGTTGAACCTAATATTTTTTAAATCTAAACTTAATATTATTGCTTTCAACTAACATAATACGGTTATGTAAAATCTGTTGACATTAAAGTCAGCGTTCCAGTTTTCTCAGTGCAGGCTGCCTTTGTATGTGTTTGAAAGCTGAATGTTTTGTAATATTGTATAGAGTATGTAAAAAGGGGGGTCGCAAAGACTGAAACAATTCTATTTAAATGCAGTCCATTTACAGTTCATTTGCAGTCAAGAAGAAAAACACGATTTACCTTCATTTTCAGACTTTTCCGAGATGTCATTCAGCTTCCACAGACACTTATTCTGCTCGGCATTCCAGATGGAGTTGGGCAGAGAGTGCATGTTGGTGACTCCTCCGTCTACAGGCACAAGGATCTGTACATTAGAGAGCGGCCCGGGGTTGGCCATGGACTCGGGGTTGTAGCGGTAGTCCACCCGCAGGTCGGATTTGCTCGGTGTGCACTTCCAGTACACAGCCAGGTTGAGAGGAGTTGAATGAATCCCGTCGGACTGCACCTGAACGCAGCAGTAGAATGGAATTTTAGACAGGAATACATTTGAGCATAACATTAATGCAATGAGACTGTGTTTAAAATCTAAGAATCAATTCAGAAGAATCGTTTTTATATTGCAGATCTGACACAAACACATGTAGTTGTTTTATGTGTTTATAGAACAGAATTAAAGCTAAAATAATATTCCTATTAATAATTCATTAATAATTACAGACAATGTGATAAATCGGTTCACACTGCCTTAAAATATTTTATATCAACATCAATTCGGGGTGTTTTTATTAAGATTTACTCAACGTTTTTATGTATGGTGCTGCCAAGTTGGATTTTATAGGTTGATCTTTCACAATAACTTTTTTATGCACAGTGACACGCAATTTAAACTAATGTCATAATGTAAATAAGCCGGTTTGAAGCTGTAAAACAAGACTTTTAGGGTTTGTTTAAAAGATGATGTCATCCAGTGTGGGCATTCGCGTGTGAGGCGAAACCATTTGAGGACCACAGTAGGCTTATAGTATATAGCTGAGGTTTGAACCAGACTATAACATGATGTTAGAGCAGTAAATTCAATTACAAAGTTAGGGACCACACATTAATTAAATTCCTAACTGGTCCAGAAAGATTGCAGGACAAAAAGTTACAACTATTTGAATATGGCTGCTGGATCTATTAGACTTCCAACAGCAAATACTCTGATATCATTTCTACTACCTTTTGAATATTTAACATAAAAAACCACTCTGCACTGGCTGTACCTCACCAGGGTCATTTTGCTTGCGAAGCACTTCCGGAAACATATATTTATTCTTAAATACAGTTATACGAACCGGTTTATATTCTTGTTTCGACTGACCTGGTATTTGAGGATGTCCACGTTGTAATAGGAAGCTGTAGGATTCTGATCTGAGGCTTTTCTGAGGTAGGACGTCAGTGCTTGCATGTTGAACCAGAAGTCCTTGGAATTTGAGTCACTTTGGGAAGGATCACTAGATAAAAAGACACACGTTGAGAAAGATGCACACACACACAAGGAATAATCGGAGGCTCAATTATTCATCGCTCTCTCTGGCTTTGTGTGCTGAGCTCCAATAGCTTGGAAAAAATGACCCTGTTATATCTAACCGGCTACTAAATCATGAATTCCATTTAATTCCAACCATGTGGTCTTGGGATAACACAGAGGAAGGAGAAGCATTCAAAAACATGTTCTTTATCTTTACTTTTTAAGAACCGAGGTGAACTTGTCACTTTAAATTAGTTTAATAAAGTTGTAGTTTCAAAATAGAAACTAATTGTGGAATAGTGAAACTTGCACTGCCTGTGAGGTAAAACAAACGTTTGACAGACTAAAGAGGTGAGAGGTAGAATAATATATGTTGGATTAAGCAGCTGTTATATGAAGTTTGCTATTTCAGCGTGTGAAGTATTCAGAAGAGACATGGGCTGCTGAGAAGCCGGCTGTTAAAGCCTGCTGGAAAATACTTCCCTGACAGCCTAATGATAGGTTTATGTCAGATTACTAATTGAATTTCCTCTTACTGACGCAGACTACACTTCCTCTGCTCTCGCGTCCAAATCCCTCTTTCACTTAACCACCACTCTGACAGGTTATCATCCCGTCAGCTCGGAGAAGTTCTTCAGACTTCTTTAAACTTGTGTGACTTGTCCTGTGGACAGCTCACCTGTATAGCAGCTGCTGGTTGGGGAGGATCTGCTCCAGCCTGCTGGTGTTCTTCAGTTTGAAGGTGAGCACGGCGGGGGAGGGGTTGGAGGTGAACACCTTGATGATGCCCATGGGGAACGACAAGGTCATGTCTCCTGTGATCTTCACAATGCACCTGAGGAATGCAGCCGTGTGAATATGAATAAGTAATGTCACAAATCATTTTGTCAAAGCCTACGTTTTTTAATATCGCTGGTTTATAATCAATGACTGTACCTCCATCAGATTTTTTGTTGTTGTTTTTAACCAGAATAAGATCAGGAGCTTGTTTTTTTTTCTGTGGAACGGCCTTCTGAAAGGCTTTTCTGCAGTCTATAAAAACTGTCTTTTGATTTAAAGACAAGTATGAGCCATATATGAGTGTGTGCAATTGTGTGTGTAGGTTTTGAGTGTATGTATAAATGTATATGGCATTTATTTTTATTTCTTTGATGTTCTTTTGGCTCTTTTATTCCCTTCAAATGTCCCCGGAATAGGAAATAAAAATATATATAGTATCTATTTTGGTTTTCTAGTTTCCATCCCGCTGTGTTGCATGTGCGAGATGTTTTTCTTTCTTTTGTTTTGAACGCAAAGCACATCGGGTTTCTTTGTAATTATATGAGGCTCTATAAATAAAGCTGCCTTGCCTACATTTTGTCTGTAAATCATTCCAAAAGCCATACATTCTATTTGATTCAAAAAGCAACAAAAACCTATAGAGAAAAGTATAAGATGAACTCATTTAAGAAGCTGGAATGAGATCCTGTTTGGAGTTCATTCTTAAAAATGCATTATGAACACTAAGGTTATAACTGAGTACAAAGCTTAAAGTAATAGGACATATTTGGTGTGATTATATATCGTACTTTAGCCTACTAATCTGCTTTTTATATAAAGATATACAGTTAACAAGGCCCTTATTGGAGTAAGCATTACATTTTTAGATGCAACACATCTCCATTCCCACCTTTCTGCACATCTGCATGCTTCTACAGTTATATAAATCCAGTTCCTCCCTACAGTTGGGATGAGCAGAGCCTGTGGTGGTTACTGTCCACAGTGGGTCTGAACCTCGCACCGGGTCTCTGCTGCATTGCTTATGAAATGTTCCATTTACTAAGCCCTGCAAAAATAAGCCTTTTGCATAGCAGCAATTTAACAGCAGTTAACCAATAAACGGCTGTATGTTTTCTCTGCCCCAGACTATAATCTGCCCCATGTAGGTTATCCACTCTGAAAGAATGGTGTCAGGCTCACACAAAAACACATCCACACATGCAGAGCGAGAGGGAGGCGCTCACACACAACCAAAAGGCTCTGAGTGTAGTGCACATCATGCAGAAAGACACCGTAGAAGTCATAACGTCACTCGTGTTGAAGTTTAAGTTCAAATATGGACAGAAATGCGTCTGCGTGCAGGTCCATGTTGGGGCCTTTGAGCAGCAGGAGGTCATGTGAGACTCACTTAGTGGGATCAGCGCCTTTGAAGTAAGCATTAACCGATTCTGTGAAGGCCACGGCAATGGGCAAAGCATCTTGGGACGCCAGGGTCACAGGGCTGGGACCGCGAGACGTTCCTGCGAAAGAGAAAGGCACAGAGTTAGACGCATGTTGACTCAGCTGCCGATCAGACTTTTACATCAGCGGGGTCCAAAGGTCCCATCAGAATTAAGAAGGCTTGATCATGCAAAGATGATATAACATAGAGTAGTTGTGTTACTGCAATTCAGTCAGTCATTCATACATTTCAAATCAGTACTTTCAGTTCATTTTCAGAATGAAAATAAATCGTTATCTTTTTTGAGTAGATCATGCTGCTTTACTTGAAATTAATTCTATTAGTTGTATACACAGCTCCGGAAAAAAATAAGAGAGCACTCCAAATGTTTCTTAAATCTTTATCTATACATGTATAGCAGCCATTCCAGTGTCTGTTGAATTTCAACACAGAGAAAAATGGTCAGTAGTTTATAAAATACAATAAAGAATAATAATTTAACTCAAGACACGTCTATAAATAATAAAACAACAGAAAGTGGTCTCTTGTTTTTTTCCGTGGCTGTACAGTAGATTCCTTCAGACAGCATATTCAAAGTTAAACCAACAAAAGATTCCAGTCAAATCATTCATTACGTCATTACTTAACAACAAAATCTTTGTAATGTTAGGAGTTGATGCAGGACAAATGTGAGAAGACAGAGAAATGCGACCACTGCAAAGCAACATGTCCGGTTGTCCAGCCAGTCAAACAGACTGGTGTTAGTTTCAGTTAAACACAGAGGAGGGTCCTCTTGCATGAACTTGGACCGTACCTGCTGGTGTTTCACACCGCTTCTCAAAGGTAGGCAGCTTGGCTATGAACGCATCATCCTCTTTACACCAAATTAAAGCGATAAAAAAGAAAGAATGAGAAAAAAAACCCCACAGAGCACAAACATGAGAAAGATGATGCTTAGCAGCGTGATGTGATAGTGACAGCTGATGTGATCGCATAGAGATGGAGAAATGTCAGCTCAGTGAAATGTGTAGAGAGCATGACCTGCACCATGGAAAGGAGGGTCTCTAATCGAGTTTGGAAAGGCGGACTCACTTTGGCTTAGAGGAAAGAAAGGAAAGAGGAAGAGCAGCTCTTGCTCTGGGGAGGAGAGAGGGGGAACAGAGGTGTGCTCAGCTCCTGTGAGGAGAGGAGTCAAGGGAAGAAAGAGGGACGAAAAGCGTATTGTGTGGAAAGAGTTGAAAAGCAGAGGAAAAAGGAGCATCTCTGTATCTGGAGGAGGCTTACCAACTGTGGGGGTGTTGCCGGCACTGAGTGAGGCATTCGAGGACAAAGAGGAGGAGCTCTCCGCCCGGGCGAGGGGCGCAGCTGGAGGGGGGCTGGCGTTGGATGTCTTGGGTGGGCTGAACGGCCGTACCTGAATCATAAATAGGATGTTATTACAATGCTAGAATGTTATTTTTATAGCAATCAGGGTTGTGTTACTGAAGTGACTCACAATCTCATTGATTCCTGTGAGTTTCCCTGTGGGGAGTTTGGGCCTGGAAGAAGGTCGGGGTGGGGGCACCAGGGCTCCAGCTGTGAGGGGGGTGGTTGGTCGATTTGGTGATGGCACTACACACAGAAACACATGGAGGCTTAACTGGTTGGCTGCAGAAAACAGCATCGAAGTTGGGTAAAAACAAACATGTATACACTGAAATTCACTCACAGATGCAACAACATCATGCATGAAGTGTAAAAAACATAATTGCAAAACACGAAAATCATAAGAAAAACACATTCCAAAATTAATTTCACAAAATAAACTAAAATAAAAACGTTGCAAACCAGGCAGAGTTAGATAAACTAAATAAAAACACTGCAAATACAGAACTTCAACCTCACAATAAAACACACATGAGAACAGAAAAAACTTATACAAAAATATAGAAATGAAACTCCAAACTTCAGGCACTGACACATCACATCTCGAGCCTCAGTTATTTTGTTACCATTAAAAATTTTGCCTGTTTGTGCGGCTGCCGTCGCCCTATCTGTGATCCCAGAGAAAACGTCAGTAAAGCCAGGGTCTTCTCTGCAGTTGGTGGCTTTACAGTACGCGTCGGCAGAGTCATCAGAGAGGCAGCGGCTGGTCCTGACGGGGATGGTTTGAGGCCTCTCCTTTACACCAAACCCTGAGCCCTGACGACGCGCTGGAGCAAAGTTATCACTGAAGGCGATCCACTGGCTCTGGGACCAGGTGACGGAGGAGCAGGCGTCGCCGCTCTTTGGAGGGCTGGCAGCTGGAGGGCTTTTGACGGGGTCGATTGGCTCGGTGGGCAGGGTGATGGGGGCGCTCTGGGCCCTCGCTGGCATGGGTTTGAGGGCTTGGAAAGGGTTTTCGGGGGAGTCCCAGGGAGAGGATGTGGACGAGGAGAAAGAGGAGACTTCTTTGGATTGCTGGCTCTCTGCCAGAGGAGGGGAGCACTCCCGCTGTGTCACCGCCTCGGCTGGAGGGGCGCCGGGATTGACAGAGCGATAAACATGACAAAAGCAAAGTGTAGACAGGTAACAAAACATGTAGTCACATTTTTCAACAATATGTGATTGATTGATTGATGATGTTTGAGTTCCCTTCTAGTTTTTATTTGTGATTGTATTCTACTTTTTCATTCAAACAAATAAAATAGATAGTTCCGCAGGGTTTTTTTGTTTTGATGCCAGGGGAGATGATTTGGCTTGATTAGATTTCTTTGATTGTCTCAAACTTTATTTCAACGACATATTGTATTTCTGACTGTCAAACCTTATAAAACCCACACAATGTGTATGGTATGCTAATTCATGGCTAAGCAGCTGCTTCCTGCTGGTTAAACTGAATGATGCCAAGTGATTTAAAGCAGTTGGAGAACTTTCCTGTGCTTCTGTCCTGTATTTCCCCCTTTTTATTGCTATTATTTTATACCTTAGGGTGAACGAAATATCAAGCACCTCTGTGGTACTGAGTTAAAGGTTCCCTATTATGCAAAATGCACTTTTTGCTGTCTTCTATACATAAATATGTGTCCCCGGTGTTTAAGGAGACTCACAAAGTGTCAGAAAATACAACCCTCTCTCTTTTCCTCCTTACCTACATCTCTAAAAACGGGGGTACAAACGAGCTGATCCAGATGTGCTATGGTTATGACATCATAACCGAAATGTGGGCTGGCTTTACATTGAACTCATGGCAACGTCCCGCCCACGTGACACGTCCCAACCTATCGTACCCAATATACAGTCACAAGCTGAACCCCCTCCGCAGCACCTCTGTGTGTCTGTGTGTTCAGCAGGATGTCTGCAGGAGGGACTTAGAGTTGTTGTATATATAATACATATAATGTCTCTGTTGTAGTGGTAAACACTGAGAAGTGTTTCAGAAATAATGCTTGATGTGGTTTGGAACATATTATGAGGTTTAATCACTGCAGCGTTTAGTTGAGTATCTTCTCTTGGTAGAAAACTCTCACAGAGGAGAGAGAGAGCTGCATGATGCTCCAAAGGGGCGTGGCCAGCTTCAACTCAGCTCAAATTTAAAGCGACAGTCACAGAATAGATAGAGGGGGGGGAAATAGAGGGGGAGAAGGCATGCTACAATGGGGGATCTGTTTGGTATTTTGAGCAAAACACTTCACAGACAAGTTTTGTATAGATATTAACCTATAATTTATTGTTAAAATATAGCATAATAAGAGACCTTTAAATCAGTGTTTATGTCTTTTCTAACAACATTTTTTATCCACTTTAATTGTCTCAGTAGGGATTACTTGGACAGAATTATACTTATATACACATTATTGAATATTTAGTAAGTGTCTGTTACTTAATTGTCTTCAATACTATTTTTTTTGTTGTAAATTGAAAAGGGGAATCATAGATCTTATGTACCTATTTCAGCACACTACAAGCTTAAAGCACAGAAAAACTCTTGTGTATCCTTAGTTTTGAAGAATAATGACGCATATTTGAATTTAAAATGTATCCTCGTATCAGCAATACATTTGCAAAGCGATGACCCTGATTTTTGGCACACATGGACACACATCCTGAATATTAGAGTTGATGTCATTTCTGTCCACATGCATGCATTTGAACACATATCTGACATAAGTACCATGCAGAATGGAAAATGTTTCACTGTCTGATAAACGGGGCACACACTCTTTACCTGAAGCCTCTGGCAGAAAGACCTCTGAATCATTCATCAGAAAAGATGGAGATGGAGGGATTGAAAGGAAGATAGAGGCAAGGTCTAACAAGAAAAGTTCAAATGAATAAATAAATAAAACAAACAAACATATTTTTTTAACTCACTTGACCAAAATGTTGGAAGAAAACAAATGCAAAGAAATAAAACAATATGTAAAACAAATGAAAAAGTACAAAACAAACCAATAAATACAATATATGAAACAAATCCTGTATATTTGTGAAATCTGCTTCATTGAGTGAGAGTTGAATGGTTTTAATAGCTCACAGGCGTATTTATTGTGTGATGTGTGCTGCTGCACTTTACACAGAGAGATGTAACAGACTGAGAGCGGGTACGTAATTCCCATCACAGTATCTTAATCAGGGCACTCTGCGATGCTCTTTTGACTTCTAAGCCGAGACCTTTGACAGTAACGAGACAATGTTTGACAACATACGTGCCAGGGGGCTTTATAGCTGACCCCATGACCTCAACTAGGTGCCAATTAACTGTGGATTACGCTTAGCCTAGGCAATGGGTCAGCGCTAATGTCACTCTGTTTAAACACTGGTGTCATGCATGTAAAGCCATGAGAATCACTCTTTCAACACTTAAAGTAAAACAAACACTTACAGAGCAGTGTGACTGTAGAGACTTCAGGAAGATTTACATGAAACAGGAGGAGCACACGATTTGAAAAGGATTGACAGAAAAACTAAAAACTGAGCTGCGATTTAATTCCCTTAGGTTGAATATTCTGTTGATCTCAGGGGTCAAGTCCTCTAACTGGGACTGCCCTGAGAGCAGATTAATCTACTGAGTAGCTAAGAAGACAAAGAGGAAAGGGGAGACTATTTAATGAATAAAGAGAAAATACAAAGGAACTAAAATAGCTAAATGTATAGGATCCCTGGCTCAAACATGGAGTTAAACCCAAAATGCTTGTAGCATGGTTGCTACTGATCATTTTAAAGATCTAAACATAATTCTGACATTTCAAAACATAAACATCTAATCAAGCAATTCATCCTAGGAGGGGAAATATCGTTCAAAAACAACACTTATTTATGGATATGTTCGTTTAGACAAAACATAAAGATGCTACTTAGTTATTATTCGTGAGATGTATCTATCCTCTAAATGTGTATCTGTTATAGTCCTTCAATGTGCTTACCTTCTGTAATTACAGTAAAAAGTGGAATCGACAGGAAATGATGAACGCATGTAATCCAGTGCAATCTTATATTGTTGTTATCAGCCTCTGTTTATGATGAACTATCCTTACATCGCGTCAGGGCATGTATTATATTATTGTTAGATGGAATAAGACGAAGAAGCTACAAGGACTTTTTGGAAGAAGGGCTGCACACATTCAACTTTTTCTTCTTACACCCTGTCATCAGTCAGGCCGCTGCTGCAATTTAGGACTGTTCATTCAAACAATGTGAGTTAGTTTAGCTAATCTCTCTGTGTTTAAATCTCTGACAAAGCACCTATAACAAGGCGTGTCCAAATGAACCTGGACTGAAATGTCAAGAATTTCAAATGAAAAGGAATTGCAGTAACCTCTGAGTGGTGCTACACACGTTTTGAGGGATCCTGTAGCATAAAAAAGATACAGTGGAGAGATATCTGTGCACAGCAGTCAACAAAGAATGAGTCTTGAGGGATTACCTGTAGATGAAGACACAGAGGAAGAGGAGCCTGCTGCAGGAGTGGGGCCGAACGGGTCCAGAGACAGAAGGTCGTTGTTCGTCAGTCTGCAGGGGGAGAGGGACGAGCTAAAATTAGAAACATTTACAGCAGAATGCGGCACAATTTCCTCCCTAGAAAGAAATGTCCATACAAAAACAAGATAGTGTAAACATGGTAAAAATGGTGGCAGTCATGAACACCTTCATACTTACTCGTATGGCGTTGGCACTCTGGGTTTTGCCAGCTCATCACCTGCAGGAAGAGAAAAACAAACGGAAAATGAAGACCCACAGACCCGCTCTGAGTGATGACAGCACATTCACTTTCACTAAAATAAAAATAGAACCCCAACACTAGAGAGTTTCAAAGAAGACAGTTGGCAAAAGTAATGTTTAAAGTTATTCACACCTTAAACCAGAACTATAAACTGAGGTTCTGACTGCCGTGAAAAGTCATAGAAGTTTATTTGCAGTAAGACTTCAGTTGGTTACAATATTTTGTCTGCCTTACACAGTGGAAATCTTACCCAAATACTGCAGAGGGTTAACTTCAAATGTGCTTTTGATTTGATGGTAACACTTTACAACAGGGGATGGAGCAACTAAAATAAAATCAGGCATTACTTTGTTATTTTCTGCCCCTTTTCTAAAGTGTTACAGTGCATTGCGAAGATCCATACGAGCAACCTGAAGCAGCACTAAAGCACCAGAGGAGGCGATTGAGAGGACCCAAATATAAAACCATTTAAATATTAAAAATAAAAGTTTGCAGTGAGAGTGCAGAGTCAGTGGTGTTAGTGTGTGTCAGCTGAGAGGAGGGCTGTGGCAGGTGGGGGGAGGCAGGGTGTAGGCTTACTACTGTAGAGAAAACATACTCACCCCGACCCTGAGCCTTAGAGCTTAATGTAGATACTCCTGTGTTCCCTGAGCGTACGTAGAGTATACATCTATCAATGCAATATACTGTGTAGGGTGATCTTTATCAGCTGCAGAATGGCATTTTTTTACCATATAAACTTGGTTTGTGTTAGAAGCTCTGGAAAAAAACAACTTTCCTAGCATAAAAAAAACACTTTTTAGTAAATATTCGAGCTTTCTGAAACTTACATTGAAACCAATGGAACATGATACAAAAAAACATCTTTATAATGTCCTAACAGTTCTATACATTTTTGAAATGCCGTAACACCGTAATATGTAACTTATTTTTAAATTGCTGCTACTCATTTTTAGCTGTGGTTGTGTACTTTTCTTCTATTGCTTAGTTGTGCTTTGCTTCTCAATATTTAATGTGTGACTATTATTGCATGCCTTTCTTTACCTGCTATGCCACTTTTGCTGGAACATATAGTGTAGATATAGATTGTATATTTGAAGGATTTCTCAAGCACTTGTTGAGTAAATCAAACAAACAACGTAGCTTAATGTAGATACTCCTGTGTTCCCTAAGCATATGTACAGTATACATCTATCAATGCAATATACTGTGTAAGTCGATCTTTATCAGTGTTTCAGCTGCAGAATGTGAATTTTATTATCATTTAGTTGCATATAAAGTTGATTTGTGATAGCAACTTTTGAAAAAACAACTTTACTAGCATAAAGAAATAACTTTTCAGTTAATAATCAAGCTTTCTGAAACTTACATTAAGACCCAATGGAACATGATACGTGCTATGTAGTGTGTGTGTAGTATATATATATATATATATATATACATTTGAAGGATTTCTCAACCATCAGAGTAAATCAAACATAGCAAACAAACAAACTTAGCTCAGATACTCGATACAATATGTGATATATTGTGTAAGTTGATGTTTATCAGTGTTTTAGCTGCAGAATGTGATTTTTTTCCCGTTAACTTACATACAAACGTGGTTTTGGTTAGCATCTTTAGAAAAAACAAAACATTTCCTAGAATCAACAGCTTTTTAGTTCATCTTCAAGCTTTAAAAACGACATTAAGACCCCATGGAACATGATTCGTGGTGTATAGGTATATACTGTATATTTAAAGGATTTCTCAAGCATTTAAATCAAACCTAGCACACAAACTTTCTCCAAGCCGTGTCGGTTTGCAGAGTGGTGGAAAACATAATTTCTGACATTTCAAAACATTAACATCCAATTAAGCAATTAATCTTATTTGTACCATGGTGGGGGGGAAATATCCCTCAAGCTCACATTAACAGAAAAGAACGCTTATTTACTTTTTTCTCAGGGATATGTTGGTTTTGGCTAAGTTTCTGGGTTTTCCTTTTTAAAAGACAACCTCTTTAAAAACATCTTGTGCCAAGAAAAATGTAGTTGAGACCCTGTACAGTCGACCCCCTTCACAGTCATCAGCAACACACAGATACAGAGAGGTCGGACAGAGAAAATACTCACTGGACTGGTTCTTCCGCATCTGGCCCTGAAAACACAAACACAGATTAATTAATAAAAGACGTCTCCAACTCACCATGACTTTCAAACTTTGACTTGCTCTGTTTGTTAGAAAGAAATCATGAAAAAGACAAATCTAAGAGAAATGATCAGGCTGCATAGAAGAGACCTAAAACAGGCCTCTATGTTTATTACAAGTCTTTCAATGTCACTTTTTCCCGCCTTTTTTACAAACTGCAACTTTCAGATGTCTAAAGTCCTTTCAACATGTCAAACAATTTGAAACCTAAAGCCCCCTGAGCCCTAATATATAAAGATGTCAAATACATTGTAAAAATAGTGGGAAAAAAAGCTTTAAAGAGTTGGAAACTGTATTATGAATTATTCCCAAGGGCAAAGGGAATTTTCCACTTCAGAGTTAAAGACAGTAAATCTCAAGGTTGCTCTCGCCTCACGCATACCACACGTTAAACCTAGGGTGAAATATTCAGCAGCCCAAAACTTTGCATTTAAGTCCGTATGACGATCAGTGAGGGAAAACAGAGAGCGTGCCCCCAACACTTCACCAATTTCCGTTACACAGCGTTTTTTCTGGACATAAATCTGCCGTGTCATGCTGCGTAAGACAAGATACGCAACATTGGCTCGAGGGTCACCAACCCAATGGAAACTTTGAGCATCAATTTCAATAAAGACTTTATTTGCACAATGAGAAAGGTGGTGGTTGTGTGGGGTGGGGGAGCTGTCAAGGGAGGAGGGGACAAAAAGAAACAAAATGGGTTTAAGGAACATAGCAAAAGCATTTAACCACCGTAGAGCTGTGAGGCCAGGGTTTAGTCCCACAGGCGCTAAGCGGCAAATGGGTTCAATTACGGCTCTTGCTGGCCACACACACACGACTTCCACTGCTATTTCAATAAAGAGAACACCGCAGAGGGAGAACCAAACAGGAGGAGAAATGAAAAAGACAGAAAAATGAGCAGTGAGGAAAAAAGAAAAGAAAAACTCTCAATAATTCACACCAGATGATGCAACCTTCGTCATCGCCTTGGATGTGTTTTAACTTTATTCCAGAACTTTGGGTGAATATGGAAAAGGAAAAGGAAGCTAAACAAAAACTGTAAAAGACAGAGTAGGAAAAATACAATTACAAAGTATTTAAATGCAAATCAGAGTCCACACACAAAAACTGTGGTTTGTGTTCTTTTTGTACTTTAAGGATGAGAAAGTGTGTGGGTTTGCATTTCGACAAAAACTAAACTGGAACAAACTAAATCAAAAGGTTTTGAAGAAAAACTAATTCCTACTGAATGTTGTTATATTAAAAAGAAAAACATCCGATAAAAACATCCTCTAGAAAATTGTAGCTCATCTTTATCATTTGTTCCTACGCTGGGAAAAAGACAACAAAAGAAAGAGAACATTTTAAAAAACTAGTCCTCAAACTAGCTCCATAAAGTATTCATAAATAACCACAACAGAGGCCTGTCTAGCACAAGTGGTGTCATTATAAAGACCGAGGAGTGAAAGCAAACAAAGAAAGGAAAGAGAACGGGTGAGGTAAAACACAAACAGGGAGCAGGAACAGTGGTCAGAGCAGAAAGGGGGGAGGCTGGGAGAAGATGCCGTGACAATTGTTTAATGTGCAGCCGGGAGAGCGGCGGGTGAAACCCACTAGACCCCGCTCTCGACACCGAGCGTGCCCTTTCAGCCGCTCCACAACAACATTAACAACAACAACAGCAGCTCAGTGCATACACGGCGCATGTTTGCACACAAGCAGTAGTGGCTTTAAATTTTAATGGCAGCGGCTATTTTCACAGAGCGGCGGAGATGAGTGATGGTGAGAGACAGGGAGCTGAATGAAGGAGTCCATGAGTGAAATCAGACTGGGCTCTGTGTAAGTGTGTGTGTGTGTGTTGCCTGCACTACCGCAAAGCATTCATACATGAACAGCAAGTGTGAGTCTGCACTGAAGGCCAACAAAATCAGAAAATCACAAATTATTGTCTCTGAATTCTTGATATATTTACTTTAAAAAGAGAAAAAATACCCCAAAAGTTGTTCGGCATGAAACTAAATTCTAAGTATAACAAACAGGAGCATCACTAAATATAATACAAATGCCTTTTTTATATACATAAAATAAGCTCCAAGGAACAGTGACTAACGGCATCTGTAAGTGGGACACTCGGGTTAAATGGCATCCTCTCACAGAGGTTTCACATCCTCCTGTTGCCCTCTAGTGTTGCAGCAGCAGAGCAGCAGCAGAGCAACAGGTTTTAGTATTTATGGTGTAGTTTATGGTGTTTCGGTGTGTTTGAACCCATACCGAGGTGGATGGAGGCAGGATGATGTTTCCAATGGAGGCTTTAAGCTCGTCGATGGTGACTCGGCTCTGGTGGGTGCCGTTGTTTGGCTGAACAGGCTTAATTTCTACGTGGAACTTCCTGGGTTCATCTTCGTCCTCTGAGTCGCTGGACGAATAGAAGGAATTCTCTTTGGCATGTAAGCAAAACAGTTAAGGAGAAGACAGACACAGAGATCATCGACACTTCTGATTTAATTGTCCCTGGCTTCAGGAGGCAGCTGGATGTGAACAGAGGAACAAACAATAACAGATCCATGATGATGATGATGATGATGATGATGATGATGATGATGATGATGATGAGCTGGACTGAGCCTCAGAATGTAAACACAAATCAAAACAAGCGCAAAGGATATCGTTTTCATTTCCTTCCGGTCTGATGCAGAAGCCCTCTGCATCCACTTGGGGAACGTTCTGCAACATAAAAACAGAACGTCATTTTAAAACACAAATTTAAAATGAAAGTATCAGATTTAGTTTAAAGAGGTAAGTCATATCCAAATGTATTTGGCACAAATGTGTTTTGCATTGAATTACTTTTTACTTGACATTTTATTTGAAGTAGACCAAACATGTTTTAATTGGGTCAATAAATAATAAATATAATTACACATGTCACCACTCAAATTATCCCCCTTTTACCCTGAATATTAACATGGGTCAAAACTTTTTTTTAAATATATTTCATTTTAAATGTTCTCTTATTCTCAAGTGAAAGATGCTGATCATTATCATATAGACTGAAAGTGCATCTTTAACTTATGGCATTCTGTTTTTAAGGAGAGTGAAATATTTAACCTTTTCAGTTGTTGTGATTTACAACAAGTGCTTTTTGAATTTAGAAATGTGCTGCACAAATATATGTTATTTGGATTATAAAAGGTGTGGATATGGATATGCATTGTGTTTCTGTCTGTTAGCTTGCTCACAGCATTCTGGATGTCTATGGCCCCATAATATCCGGGGGGAGCTCCGTTGGCAGTGTTCTACAAGCACAAACACAGAGGAATGAATGCACGAGTCAATCTAGAAAATAAACAGGAGGGAGGGAGCACAGACAATCAAATGCACAAGGATCTCTTCCACCTCCTCCTGTTTGAAATCAAAACTGAAAAATCAACTAAAGGAAAACTTTTGGGGAAGTTATACTCACAGCAGCTTCCACTTCTGTAGACTCCCTGGGAGACAGAAGTGTGATATCATGGTGAGAACATTTTATTTAAACCAAGTTGCATTAATTGTGTTGGTGGACTAAAGTTATGTTCACTTACGTCGAGTCTGTATCCTTATCTTTCCTTCGACCTGGGATGCCAAATGGTTTTCTCTTTCTTGGTTTGGCACCTTAATACAAATGAAAATGCATTTAATGCATTTTCTAACATCTTTTTGTATAACTTTATTTGTAATAAGACGTACCTTCAGTAGCAATAGCTGCATTGCACTCCTCAAACTCAATGGCTCCTAATGAGACAAAAAACAAATCTTTTAGGTTCATTTGGCACGGAAAGGGTCAACCGCCTACTGCTGTGAATGTACATCACGCAATAATCACACACACACACACACACACACACACACACACACACACACACACACACACACACACACACACACACACACACACACACACACACACACACACACACACACACACACACACACACACACACACACACACACACACACACACACACACACACACACCACACTATACTGAGTGTGTACACAAACAGGGCCCGGCTGGTCCCAGAGGGCAGACAGGGTCAATAGCGGAGTCAAATGTGTGTCTGGTGGCCCTCACTGAGATGTGACACTGCCTCCTGGGGCCACAAAGCACTACTCTACAGCACAAAGTCTCCCTCACCGGAAAAAAAACCCATAAAAATCATCACCATTCTTAACCTTACTCCTATCTATTCATACTATATGCATACAGTCTATAGTATATTCATATTTATTGTGGCTATATTATACTGTCTGTTTACATACCTGATCTTTAATATATTGAATTCCTACACTGCTGTTTATAATAGGACATATACAGCTCCAATTGTTTCTTAAATCTTTATCTCTACATGTATGGCAGCCATTCCAGTGTCTGTTGAATTCCAACACAGAGACATGTTGTCAGTAGTTTATAGAATACAATAAAACATAAATCATGTTTTATATCTATAAATTGTAAAACCAGAGAAACTGATAATGCTAAGTGGACTCTTCATTTTTTCCGGAGCTGTACATACAGATACAAATTAGGCATTATGTTTATACCTCCTTATAGAGTTCATAGTGTAAATACTGTAAGACTATATTTATATTACTATTAAAAACTCGTTTTGGACTTCTGGTTGGATGCTAACTGCATTTTGTGGTCTTACTTGTACTGTGCACTGACAGTAAAGTTGAATCCATACAGTCACTACCTGATTCTCTGTGAAACAGGCCTTGGTGCTCACAGCGAGCAGCAGGTATGAGATAAAACGTAACCTCCAACACGGGACACGCAAAGTCACTAACCCTATTACAATAAGACAAACAAGTCGAAGATTAAATGCAGTGAAGTGTTTAAAGCCACACGGACAAATCTGCTCTCGGGCTTTAAAGCAGCCCTCCTCTCCCTCTCTCTGGCATGCAAAAAATCCCCAGAAACAAAGTAGAGTAGACCGTAACTATACCCTTATCTCCATTATCCATTCATTTTCTTTTTATCTTATTTAGATTAAACAATTAATTGTGTGATGTAGTGCACGTATCTCTGCATTTTACTTTCAGTATCGTTTCCCTTGCACAATGTTACTTCCATTCTTCTTTATGTTTGAATTATAATGCATATTTCACAATCAAGCCTTTGAATATTTTAATATAAAATGCCACAAAAAAAGTGAAACATTTATTAGTTTTTCCAACCCCAAGATGGCCTTTTAATTTGGTTGTTTTCTTGTTCGTCCGAAACAAAAAGTTATCCATTAAATTTACCAAAGCAAAGGAAAACCAGGAAACCTCCGTATATAAAAAAGGGGTGAAAGCTAAATCACTTGATTATTAATTGATAATCCAAACAGTTAGCTACTATTTTTCCTTATTGTTACAGCTCCACCCTAAATGAAACAAACCATAGTAATCAGCACAAACAAACTCACATCTGAAATAATCATGGCGTCCCTTACTAATAGGCTGAACTAACAGACTGTCGGATCTATTCCAGCCAACAGCCAGAAAGTCCCTCAGAGCACAACCAGCTAAATAAAAAATAACATTGCTTTTGGTTCTACAGATCTATGATTGAAATAGAGCAAACAACAACAGAGTTTACACTTAATTTAATGCTCATCAATTATACATTTACCTCCAAGGCCCTGCACAGGACTGTCACGCTGCAAGAGTGCCTCCAGAAACATTTATGGAGGACTTTCAAAGGAAAAGCACTGTAACATACACATGCGCGCACACACACACACACACACACACACACACACACACACACACACACACACACACACACACACACACACACACACACACACACACACACACACACACACACACACAGAAAGCTGTAGAAAAACAGAGGCAGGGCATGCAATGAGTGTGCATGTCACTCAGAGGAAGCAGGGAGGCTGTGCTGTTGGTGTTTTGTGATGTTAATATCTATTAGAAGGAGTGACACCTCAACCTTATAATTGCTATTTAAGTCACATTATGGACTACTGCCCTATTCAAATAGCAGGATGCACAATATTTGTTAGATACAATGTGTTAAAATATAAATTCTAATGAAATAGGGATTTACCTGCCTAAAAATCGTCTAGACTTAATAAAACATATTTGTTTGGTACAGATCTTTTTTTTTTCATTGCCCTATAATTATTTAAATTCAATTTTCAATAATAATGAGAAGTATAATGCAAAAATTACTAATCTCTCCAAGATAGTGTACCATATCGCAGTTGCAATATCACTCGAAATAATTGCAAATGAGTATTTTCTTCTAAATCGTGCAGCCCTCAAACTGGAAATCCTTTACATCAGTGTATTAGTCCATTTTATCTGTACGTTTGACTATGCATTTAGTGTATATTATTCATACATCCTTACACAAAAAGCCTGACCTGGGAGACATGCAGCGAGTGTTTGCCGTCAGACCACATGGACACAGATATAATGTATATACAGCTTAATAGCTCGCAAGATGAGCAGGAGAGAGAGAGCGAGAGAGAGAGACCCTCTGGCATGATTGTCCGATACACTAACATGCCTTGACCTGAAAACAACAAAGCTAATGATATTTTAACTCAAAATGTATACAGGAGCAGCAGTCCAACGCGCTCTCCCCAGAGGATGCCAGTCACGCGCAGAATTGACGCTTTGTTTGGCGTGTGCAGCGCCGAGTGGAGTGCAGGGAAGCGGCGAGTCACGAGAGGCATGCATCACGCCAAGTGAAGTGGATAAAGTACACCAATGACCGATCTACTCTACTGTGCAATATCAGAGCCTCTTCACCGCCGGCGAATACACAGCGGCAGCACGAACCGCTGTGTGTGTGTGTGTGTGTGTGTGTGTGTGTGTGTGTGTGTGTGTGTGTGTGTGTGTGTGTGTGTGTGTGTGTGTGTGTGTGTGTGTGTGTGTGTGTGTGTGAGAAAGGGAGAGAGTTTCATGCCAATCAAAACAAAATTGGCATGCTCATTCGAGAACTTTCTCCCATGGGAGGAAACGGGAGAGACAGTCATTTCCAGCTACTGCATAAAGTACACTATGCATATATATTGAGTAGATTTACATTTTAGAGAGTATTCTAATTTATTCTAAGAACTACTACTGAAAATATCTAATGTATATATATTTTTTTATTTATTTTTTAGTCTATTTTTAAATTGTTTGTCATTCTTCTTTCTATCTGTCTATATCTATCCCTTACATCATCCATATTCGTTCAGTGTACTGACATAAAACAGGTGAGGATCTTTTAACTAACTATGTCATTTGGTATCACCTTTCATTAAATGCATCAGTTGGAGATATTGTCAAACAAAAAGGAATACAAAAAAAAAGACCCACAAAGAAATTGGAGAATCGCACATTGTGTTGGTTATTCCATCTCTGGGATGTGAAACAAATGCTGTGCATGTACGTCAGGCCCAGGCAGAGCAGGAACTCTTTGCCTCTAGCACCCTGGGATTGCATCTGACAATATTTATGCACACCAACTGCAGGAGAAGTCCAAACACCAGACGCATGAATATTACCTAAATGTGGGCCGACATTAGGAACTGTTTAAACATCTCCTAAACAGACAGACGACTTTGTTTATCCAGGGGAAGATGTTTCTTTTCTTCCTCCTCTCTGTGAGAGAAGCATGCAGTCACGCATGAACGCTGAATGGTTTTTTAAATTGCATATGCTTCACATGGCACTGGGAGTGGGAGAGGGGCGGGGGGGGGGTTGCGTGTCTGGCCCTCCGCCAGTTGACAGCTCAGCTGGATATCGTTGAACACTCCGAACCCCCCTGCCTTGCAGCGTGTCACTTTGGGATTGTTTCCGCAATAGAAAGTTTATTCAACCTCTCTCTCTCTAAAGGCAGTGGACCGGCCATCCATTCAGCTATTTCATCAGGGGACGGACAGGTTATTTTTCTGACAGGGCCGGGGCTGCTGCGCAATCCCTAATGAACAGCTTGATACAAGAGGAATTTTCTGACCGTTTTTTTAGCCTCAATTAATTCTGCTGTCCAAACAAATGAAGGCCACCACCCCTTGGACGCAGCGTCTGGACACAGGGGTCACCGTGTGTGTACACACAAACACAGCAGAGGTGAACTCTTTGTGTGTGTGACCTGACGTAATGTAGTACCAATACAGCGACCAGGGGAGTAATTGTATATGTACGACAGGGCTTTAAAATGTAAACACACACACACACACACACACACACACACACACACACTGTCTACCTCCTTATAGTGTTCAAAGTGTAAATAAATCTGTGTGTTTATATCCATCACATGTATACATATATATTTATATTATATTTGAATAACTCTGCACTTCACTTCTTGTCTTGGACTTGCAAACTACTTTTCATTGTTTTAGTACATGTGACAATAAAGTTAAATCAAATCTAATTAGATTTTCTAAATAAATACAAGTAAAAAGTGATGGGATGAAGAGATGCTTCAGAGCTACTACACTTCTAATACTATCAATGAATGAGCTGTGAGTGTGTGTGTGTGTGTGTGTGTGTGTGTGTGTGTGTGTGTGTGTGTGTGTGTGTGTGTGTGTGTGTGTGTGTGTGTGTGTGTGTGTGTGTGTGTGTGTGAGAAGGGGAGGGAGGCGGGGGGGCAGAGTCAGAGGAGTCTGAGGAGTATTCCCTTGATTATTGTGGCACGGCAAAGTTTACACAAGAGTCATTGTTGAGCTCTGACCTCCTGAAAAGGTTGGTTCTGCCTGCTTAGTCTGTGCGCAGAGCAAAGCCCACAGCGCGTCACATGCTCACTGGAATGCCAAGCCTGCCTACCTTTACAGCAGATTACTATGATTGCCTGTGATGGCGCTCTCTTACTCCTAATTGCCCCTCTCTATACGTCCCCACCCTCCCTAAAAGGCAGGGACAGGCACAAGGCACGCTCATTTATTTACAACACAAATATCTTTTATTAGAAGCTAAGATAAATGATTCGTACCTGGTCTCTCCTTGCCCGTTCCTTTGCTCTCTGCCAGCTTCTGTATTAAACTCTCCACCGAGGTGTTCTCAACGTTCCTCACAAACTCATTCTGGACCTACACAATCAAAAACAATAAACAAAATCATTCATTATTACATTTAATGCAGGTAAAACAAAGCAACAATGACAAAACATGATGTAATGATATAACGAATGTCATCATAGTGGTCTTTAAAAGGTATTCCTCTTGTTTGTGAACATATTGGAATTGTTTTTATTAGTTTTAATTCATGTGGACTCGCTGCACCGATATATTGCATTGTGTTTTTTGTATTATTTTTACACTGATATCAACCTCCTTAGTGAAGTTATTTTTAATATGTTCCACCTTTACTTGGAATTTAAAACTTCAAAAAGCATAAAAACAAGTTGCACCAGAAATGTGTGAATGTTTGATTCATTTAAGAAGATGAACCCTTATTTATCCCCCTCGGGGGAAATTCAGTTTTCACTCTCTGTTTTACATGCATACATTAACCACACACAGGTAGGTGCAAACATGCACATGCATTATTAGTACACACACAATTTATACACACTATACAGTTTTCTGTAGGTTGCACACATGCATCTTAAGAGGTGCCAGAGCGAAGGCTGCCAGTCTCGCCGGCGCCAGGGAGCAGTTGGGGGTTTGGTGCCTTGCTCAAGATGTGAACTGGCAACCCTTCGGTTCAAAGCTGAGGTCCCTACAGACTGAGCCACTGCCGCCCTATTTAGTGTCTAGTTGAAAGATTTACACATTTAATTGTTACATTTATTTATTATTAATACCCATCGCAATAAATAAGTAATTTTTTGGGCCATGTACTGTTGTCCATTTCTCACACACATTTTATTCTTTACTTTAACCACATTAGGTTAACTATATCCTAGTACTGGCAGCAGTTATTTTAGAACACTCCAGCAGAGATGGAACAACACAGTAAATAATGTATGGTGGTTTGCCATGCTGTACGCCTGAAGAATGAGAGTTCTTTTGTTTAATCTACTTCAAAGCAGGGTGAAAAACTTTTGTAACTGCAATAAATCTATTGATACATGCACAGTCCTGTATCCTGTCAGCCACATACATTACATCATGTGATCATGGACACTGTTAACCTGTACCAAGGGAAGTCTTTACAGCAGGAGTAGACTTACACTTAATCGCTATGTCACGATGATAAAGTTTATAAACAATCTACTGTAGTAAAATAAGGTTGTGTCACTTTTGCAAGCTGGGTTTATTGGCGTAGTGTTTCCTGACACCAGGATGCACAAGCAAATCTGACGTAATCCCAAACCAAATGCCCCACAAGTTGTCGTGTATCTCTGATTTGGTGTAACTAGGTCCCAGCTGTATGTGCAGGGGATTGTAGATAAAGTCTTAGGATTTTAAAAAGACAGCCAATTATTCCAGGCAAATTAAATCCAGCCCGATTACGCAACCTCCTTTTCACTGTAATACATTTGTCGTTTTAAATACTACAGTCCTGTATAAAAGCCATTAAGTGGGTTAATGAATGTTTGATGACTCTTCCTTTAAGTTGCATGTTTGGTCTTTGTGCTGGTAACTCTTCTTGACTTCTTGTTTCCTCACAAAATGTTTTCTTTGTACGGCCTCTGGCGTTTGGAGAGTACAGCAACGAAAAACGCCGAAGCATAAACGCCTGTGTGTGTGATCGTAGGCTGCACGCCATCTGTGGTGAGCCGCCCAACGGTGCTTTGCGTGAGTTAAAACTAAGCTACATCTTTACCGTGTACACACATATACAGCTCCGGAAAAAATGAAGAGAGCACTCCAAATGTTTCTTAAATCTCAATCTCTACATGAATGGAAGCCATTCCAGGGTATGTTGAATTCCAACACAGAAATGTTGTCAGTAGTTTATAGAATGCAATCAAATCATATATAATTTAACTCTTTAAGACATACCTAGAAATAGTAAAACTGGAGATCTGATAATGCTGCAGTGCCCTCTTAATTTTTTCCGGGGCTGTATGTGTAAAATGTTTATTCCTAGGTGTGGAAAATATAAGTCAGTGTAAAGTAAGCCAGCATCAAAATGATTGGGTACCACTTTACAATAACACTACCCTTATAAAAGATTTACAAATAGTTTGTCATTCATTTATTAATTAGGTTGTGAACACTTTATAAATCATTATACTTAAACAAAATATCAAGATGGATGGTGGCTGATGAAGAAGGAAGCTAGGTAGCCAATATAAGGCTTAGTCATCTTGCCAAATAGTGAGCCTGTGTTGATGTATGAAAACTATGTTAGAACTGGTTTATCAATGGTTAATAAAGTGTTCACAACCTAATTAATAAATGAATGACAAACTATTTGTAAATCTTTTATAAGGGTAGTCTCTAAGCGGTACCAATGACTGTATATTGGTTGCTTTATATTTTGATGTTTTAGTCCTACCTACAAGCGAGGATTGCGGTCACATGTTTTATGAGGAGTCTACCTTCTCCCCGTTACTCGAGCTGCTCTACCTTCAGTTGGTATTTATAACATTGATTTTGGTAAGTGGCCCCACAGAGATATACTGTATTTCCTGAGTTTCTTTTGTGTCAGGTGGAATCATTGTAGTTGGCACTGTGGTCTGCTGAAGCCCTTTGGGCAGTATCCGAGGAAGGATAGTGTTTGTTTGCTTGTATGTTTTGGATGTGCATGTGTGCTTGTGTGTTTACTGAGGGGGAAGTGAAAGCGGCGTACAGGCATGGGGATGAAGAACAGCGTCTAACTGTGCCATCTCACCAAACCATTTAGATGTGCGTGATACTGTAAGCACAGAGTGGCTCCAGCATCAAACAAACACACACGCAAACACACACATATGTGTCTGCCCCCCAGGCCCCCGTGGTGAGGTGGAGTGCATTAGCCTTCTGTGCCCTGGCAGGAGAGGATGTTGGGGGGGAGGGGCAGGAGGGAGGATGCGCGATGAGGAAGTATGCAGCACACGCGATCTGTCAGGTGCTGCTGCCATGACGGAGGGCAGTAATGTCATCAATCTATGTGCCCCGCTTGCCACACACACACACACACACACACACACACACACACACACACACACACACACACACACACACACACACACACACACACACACACACACACACACACACACACACACACACACACACACACACACACACACACACACACACACACACACACACACACACACACACACACACACACACACACACACACACACACACACACAAAGAGCACGCAAACCTCACAGACACACCTGCCCCAAGTTTACTTCTCTGCACTTCTTAATACTTATCCAGAGGGGGGAGAAGTAATCAGATCGTGTACTTGAGTAAAGGTAGAAGTACCAGAGTGTAGGAATACTCTGTTACAGTAAAAGTCCTGCATTCAAAATGTTCCTCCAGTAAAAGTAGAAAGTATTCTCATCTAAATGTACTTAAAGTTTGAATGGCTTTGTATACTGCAGGGTAGCTGCTGAATTTACTGCAGGTGAACTAAAGTCTGATTTAAGGGCTGATTATATGTACCATCATTAATCCAGATCTGTAAAGTAACTAAAGGGATTAAATAAATGTAGTGGAGTTAAAGTAAAAAGTAACAAAACATTGAAATACTCCAGTAAGTACCTCAAAAT
This sequence comes from Eleginops maclovinus, assembly GCF_036324505.1. NCBI lineage: Eukaryota > Metazoa > Chordata > Actinopteri > Perciformes > Eleginopidae > Eleginops > Eleginops maclovinus. Next base: position 19,005,201 of record NC_086356.1, on the reverse strand, counting down.
TGTACTAAAGTACAGTACTTGAGTAAATCTACTTAGTTACTTTACACCTCTGTACATATATTTCTTAATCTTCATATGTATATATATATATGGTATCTTCCTTATTCTACGATTAACTTTCTCCCTCTAATCCCTCATGCCCCTGAGCTGATCCTGGCTGAATATACCTGGAAGCTGGACATGATCACTTCTAGATTTGAGTGACAGCTTGGGTTACAGGTTTCCTCTGGTTTGGTTTCCATGCACTGCTCCCGCTCCCCCTCCCCCCCCCCGACTGACAGCAGCTCCAACACTAGGCTCTACTTTTGGGGAAGCAATTCCTAAACAGTCACAGTGAATCCTAACTCCACTGTTGATCTGGCGGGAGTGTAGACCACCCTGTCTCCTCTGATAAGTGATACACTTCCTGTTCACCTGCCAGTTAGGAGTTCTCCTGAGGCTGTAACACACACACTGCTATCACACCCAGCTGTGCAGGCCTCTTTACAGGCGCCTCGACTGTCTGTAAGAAGCTGCTAACGAAGCTTCAAGAACATTTTCTCCTTCCTCATTTTATCCCAAAAAGAGAAATGATGTCCCCATTAAGTACTTCAAGGTTTACACCTGTTTGTTTTTACCAGAGCTTACAGTAAGTCATAGCTGGCAAAAACACATTTTATACCCAACATATTGTGTATTCATATTTTAAATTAGTTGGAAAATATGGGGAAAGCTTTTATTTGGTTGAATACATCATTCATAATATATGTAATATATACATAAAATGATACACACTTAAAAAATATAAATTAACACAAGAGAGATTGTAAAATTGTTTTGACTTTGATATTGTATAGTTATCTCTCTTCAACTTATCCTCACTCCCTCAGCACACAACATATGAACACTTGAAAACAATAGAAGAGTTTACTTGAATCTGTCTTCCAATTCTTCCTTTTACTCTTGTGTTCAGAACTAATGGAAGCACAGAGGATACAACTGTAATTGTACTTTATCTTGAGTCATTGGACAAGTCACTTCTTTGCCGCTAAACTAAACTATATGACAGAGTATATTGTAGTACAGGAGCATGTGTCAATATAATAATACATTGGGTAATAAAATATGATTCAAGAAATGCATTACTTCAACTCAACTCAAGAATATCTGTGTTGGAGGTTAATATTAAAACAGTTTCTTGCTTGAATAAAAACTGCCACACAAATGTTGATAAAATGATTTCAAACAACACAAAATAAGGACTGTCTTGGTTTGTGTTTCACAGCGTGTGCATTTCAGACTAAAACAGCATGAACGATATTCTAAAAATGCAAGTATATGCAAACGTGTGACTGAGTGTGTGTTAGCTTGTCAGCATCAGCGCCTGTGGGCTCAGTGACTAAGCACAATGTTGCTTCACCCTCCTCCCTCACCCTCTTGCCTCCTTCTTATGTGATATTAACATCCCTTTAAATTGCTTCTTAAGAGTGTTTACCATTAAATCACTATTTCCGTGTTCTCAGGTTTTTTCCGTTTTTTTTAAAGATGAGCCATATTTTCATTTGTCTCAGCAGCAGGCAGCACTGCCCATCCCCTGCTCCGAACTGTGAGGCTGGATAACCTGCGGTAGCCTGTCGCTCCACATCTTTTCCAAAGTGCAGGGTGCAGATTGGACTGATATACTTCTGGTGGAGCTGTGTCGCCCTCTATGGGCAGTAAAAGAACTACATGGCAGCGTCAGTAGAGAAGCTTCAGATTAATGAGAGCAGAGCAGTCGTTAGTCTTTCTGTGTGGCGCTGGTAAGTATGATTGCTGAATAAATAAATGAAAAAAATCTCTGGTTAATGTTAGATACTGATTAATATAGCTGTTGACGATGTTTGAAAGCCTTTAAAATCTTAATTGAATCAAACTTGATGCCATATTCTCAAACCTAAACACAATCTAGCAGGAACAAACACGCCTGGTGCAGCACTTTTAACTTTCTGACACAGGTTTTGGCGAGTGTTTGGACTTCTGAAGGTGATCGGCTGAGAGGGAGTTTTGATCAGTTTTTAATTGCCTGGCATAAAAGGCTGAATGGACCATTTCCTGGTTCTCAGTTAAACGATTAGCGAGATCAAAGACGACACTAATTGATGTGACACACCGTGAACCCAATGAGCGGAGCCGCAGGTCAGCGAGACACCTACTCCACCCACAGGAATGTTTCAGAGCATGCATGTGTGTGTGTGGATGTGTGCTCTCACCTCTCCTATTTGAAGGTGCGTTTCGTCGATGGACTGCGAGTATGACTGGATGATCTCCTTCATGTGGAGAGTGTGGTTTTCTTCAATGTCTTGGAATTTCTGAAAAACAGGGCGAGGTGAGTTATGGCACGGTGGAGCAACAAACATTTCAAATTAGCTGCATGCACAATCGGCATCATGGTGTCGTTTCACAGGCAGGAAAACAAAAACAAGTTATGGATGAAATGCAGATAAGGAAACTTCACTTCCTCATTCTGCCCCAGCCACTTCCTGTGTGTCGGTTTGGGTGGTCGATGGCGCTCTCACACACTTTAGATCAGTGGTGTAAAGTAACTAAGTACATTTACAATTTGGAGATACTTGTACTGTACCTGGTTATTTTAATTGTTTGCTACTTTGTACTTCTACCCCACTATAATTCAAGAGGTAAATGGTGTACTTTTACTCCACTACATTTATTTATTCCCTTTAGTTTCTTTACAGATCTGGATTAATGATGGTAAATATAATCAGCCCTTAAATCAGACTTTAGTTCACCTGCAGTAAATCCAGCAGCTACCCTGCAGTATACAAAGCCATTCAAACTAGCTGCACCTTTACCAGCTCTGAGAACACTTTAATGCAGGGGTGTTCTCCGAGAGCCACATACAGAAAAATATAAGAAAGGCTGGGCCCCTCACTTGTGAGGCCTCATAAGTAAAGTTATAGATTAGCAAAATCAATCAAATGTAGGTGAATGATGCTTGAATATGCTTTAAGAAAACAAACAGCCTACATCACAGCTCTCCATGGGTTTCATTTTATTTGTTGGCAGCTCAGTCCTTAAAACAGAAACTTGTAATGAGAGGAAATATGAAGGATACATTTGAAGCTTGTTATGCAAATACATTATTGGGCTTTTTTTCTTATCAACTTAGATCTACTTTTACTTTAGTACCATTTGCAACGCTAGACTGCTGGAGTATTCCTAATACTGTGGTATTTCTACTTTTAGTTCTTCTTCCACCTCTGCTATAGTTCCTCCTGTCTCTTATTCTCTCCACAAGACACATCGTCGGAGGTTCATTTTGGCTTTGAGCAGTAGTATGGTGTAGACTAAATGCTAGTGTTTACTCCCATTTAAGTCTGACTCAGGGTTAACTCGGGAGAATGAGTATAAATAATCATGGAGAAGATAATCAAAGTGAGGATGCAGAGGAAGAGGAAACCACAAACTCACAGATAAAGAGACACACACTCCTGCATCTACACTACAGAGACAAATAAATAAGACTTTTGTCATTCTCCAGGGTAACAGATAGCATACGCTCACACACAGACACTCTCAAGACAAAGAGGACACACATGGAGGAGCCCCGGTGATGTCAGAGCACATGTGTTCGGTGTTTATAACTCATGTCCACATGTGCTGCGTTTGAGACAGCCGTAGACTGTGATCCTGGGGCAAGCAGGGCTGCTTTCTTTCGGGGGGAAAACAGAAACGCTACGCTAACTGGAAACATTTCTGGTGGCGGTGTGGGAGGATATGGAGGCCAAATTCTGTTGATCTGATTTTGATTTGGAGTTTATCTAATCAGTCCTTCAATATGGATCCAATCAGGGCTTTCCACAATGATTCCGTTACAGAGGAAAAAACACAATCTGGAGATGATACAGGGCACGGTGCGCGCACACACACACACACACACACACACACACACACACACACACACACACACACACACACACACACACACACACACACACACACACACACACACACACACACACACACACACACACACACACACACACACACACACACACAGGATTGACAGATTACTCAATGAAAGTGCTGCATACCAGAGACATACACGGAGAACTTGTGACACATCTTTCATATTTCAAGAGAGGAAATCCCAGTACCTGGGCAGTTTCTGCCATCTTCTGTTCAAACTCGGACTTGGCAGCGGCATATTTCTCCACGTATGACTTGTAGGTCTCTGTGGCTTTTTTGGCTTTCACTCCAGCCTGCAAAATGTAAACAGCCATCATCAGTTTATGTACTATAGACAAAAGGCCCTGTGTTTTCACAGATCGACAACCAAGCTGCACTTAACATCTGAAGGCAAGCCGCTTTCGGGGTTAAGGTTTCTGTATAGAGTGGAGTGTTAAGGCACTTCATCATGCCTTATTACTAAAACCATGACTGTGTGTGTGTGTGTGTGTGTGTGTGTGTGTGTGTGTGTGTGTGTGTGTGTGTGTGTGTGTGTGTGTGTGTGTGTGTGTGTGTGTGTGTGTGTGTGTGTGTGTGTGTGTGACCTCCCACCTTGTCCACATCTCTCTGGGTGGCCCCTTCTTTGCGAAGGCGCTCCTGCTCCACGGTTTTGGCATTGTAGATCTCCTTGGACTTCTGCAGAGCCTGAGAGGTGGTCTGGATGTTCTGCACAGCCTCAAGGGTGGACGCCACCTCTTCCTTTGTCTGAAAACACACATGAATAAAATATGATATGTGCGAGTGTCAGCCAGTGCTTCTAACTACTTCTAACATAATCCAGTCAACACTTCTCTTGGAATCCCCTCGTTTATTATAACTTAGAGATGACATAACTTCCTTCCCAATGGTTAAACATTCATGGCCATACTTCTGGAATTTCTAAATTCAGATTTGTTTTGTCTGTTGGTTGCATTGTGACTTGATTTGGTTGTCATTTTGTGTTTTGTTTTGTTTCCTTTTCAATGTCTTGCTGTTTAAGATATAGCTCTGGAAAAAATTAAGAGACCACTGCAGCATTATCAGTTCTCTTGTTTTTTGGTGGTTTTTTAAACATGTATTTATTGATTATTCACATTTATAACCACATTTATATACACAAACACAACCAAACCTCCCAACATAAGACATGGCAGATTACAAAATAATGCTAAATAAATCAAATTAATTCAATTCCAAAGTGTGCAATTCCTAGAAATTAGTTTAAAGTGTAAACCAAGGATCTAATTACATTTGAAAATGATCACATTCAACAAAAATACAATAAAAGCACATCCACAAGCAGAGTACAGCTTACAATTCTCAAAATAGATAACCCTAATTCAACATTCTGTTTAATTAAACTTTTCACTTTAACCTTCCATAGCTTCTGCAATGTCCCCGTTTTTTATAAATTCCATAAACAATTCCGAAATGGCGTAAAATTCAGAAGCTTTCTTCCTTACTATAAGTTTCCTCTGTTTTACTATTTATAGATATGTCTCTGAGTTAAATGTACTTTTGTTTTCTTCTATTGTATTCTATAAACTACTGACAACATTTCTCAGTGTTGGAATTCAACAGACACTGGAATGGCTGCCATACATGTAGAGATAAAGATTTAAGAAACATTTGGAGTGCTCTCTTCATTTCTCCGGAGCTGTATATTCGGAGCCCCTCGAAAAAGGGGTTTATCCTAAATAAATACATTTCAGTTAATAACAGACTCAATGTAGACAGAGGTCCTGTACTGATCTAGTAAAACACTTTTGCAGTCCCTCAGTTTTATTCTGCAGCATGTGATGAAGAACTGTCGCATAGCACGGCAGGAAACAGTTAAAGATATATAGCAGCTGTTAAAAATATACAAGTCTCTGCATTTGTTCTTAATAAACCACATTTGTACAATCTGTAAAGCTCGTTACATTGGCTTACTTTAAGCACATCAAAATGTTAAATAAAGGGGTAATGACAGTGGCCACACAGTAAGCTTGGTCGTTTGTTTTACTCATCACCGTCTCTGAACCCTATTTGTTTCTCGTTTTGACACATTTATGGTATAATGTAAACATCCCCGGAGTAAGCTAAATAAATGATGTATTCTTTCTCAGCAGCCAAGCCAAGTGTTTATTTTGTGTTATTCACACTGCTTAGCTACAGTATGCACTGTGTCTGCAAGTTAGCCAAGAAACACAGAGTGGAGAGGAGATGGGAGTGTAGGGAGGGGATGGAGAGGCGCTGTGACAGCCTTTGTGTCATGCTGAAAGCACAAACACAGCTCTGCCCGTTCAGAGCTGCTTTTTTACTTGGTGTTCTGGGGCTTCATGCATGAGATATGAGCGGATGGTGTGTCTTGGTGAGGAGATATAGTGAGTGAGGTGTAAAAAGAAAAGCTTTAAAGAATAACACTGCACGCTAGGCTTTCTCAGGATGGAATCCAGTATTTACTATTTCCTTTTCTTGTGGAGAGTTGATTGTTTGGCAATACTGACAACTTTTTCCACTTTAAGTGTGTTAACTGCAGTGTAAAGTGACCCATAACCGAGGAAAACATAGAGGAGAGCAAAGGTCTGTGTTTAAACTGTTATTTTGTCATTTTAACCAGTAAAGATGAGCCTGTGGCCTCGTAAAAAACAAGGTTTATGGGAAAGAATGACTGAAATAGAACATTTCGGTATTGATAATGTTAAAATATCAAAACCTGGTTTTAATCCTAGTTTCTGATTTCAATTCCCATTTCTCAGTATTACTCTGTATTTTACTTCTGGAAAGTAGCAGAAGCAGCAATTAGATTGTCTGAACACCTTAATTGCAGATAACTCATTGATTGAGTTTTTAAAATAATTATTTTACCCAGAAGAATATTTGTTTTTATCATCCATTTTCATCCAGAAGCCCTAATAAAATGTTGAAAAGGTAAAATCAATATTGAGTGGCTTCAACCCATTTTTAATCTTGGGACTACAGACCTGCAATGTCAGTAGAAAAACAAAGCATCTGGTTTTCCTCTTCTTCATCATAGAATCTACATAATGAGGACTGTTCAAATGTTAAGAGGTTTATTTTTGGGAAAGGTTTTGGTACCACTTTACAATAAGACTACCATAAAAAGTCTACGAATAATTTGTAATTAATGTATTAATTAGGTTGTGAATACTTTATAAAACATTACGCTTTTATAAGACAAGAGATAAACAGGGCAACTGAGACCGGTTGCTTGCCAAAAAGTGAGCCCACATTTAGCCTTATATTTGCTAATTAGCATAAGTGGTCATAAGAGATGGCAAGAAACATCAAGATGGATGGGGGAGAATCAACTCAGTGAACAACAGATACCCAGGATGGTGGCTGATGAAGAACTAAGCTAGGTAGCCAACATAAGGCTTACTCGTCTGTCAAATAGTGAGCCTGTGTTGATGTATGAAACTATGTTAGAACTGGTTTATAAATGGTCCTTAATGATTAATAACGTGTTTCCAACCTAATAAATAACTTAATTATAAACCCTTATTGTATTATTGTAAAGTGGTACCAAAGTTTGTACGGCAGCTTCAGTTAAGACATCATTTAAGATTTGCCAAACTTTCCTTATCTGCTCCTTACCTTTTTGTGTGCTTTGGCCTGCTCGTCCACATACTTCTGAACCTCTTTTATAAGCTCCTGTAGTTTCCTCACCAGCTCCATGTGACAGCTGGCAAGCTTCTCTGTTGAGGTCTTGACCACATCCCACACCGGAGCGAAAGTCCTGGGATACAACAGAAAATATCACATCAGAGGCAAAAAAAAAGAGCCAGAATCTCTTATATTAAATCATAGTAGTCTTTTGTTAACTAAAAAAACTGTGTACACTCACCCAAGCTGAGAAAAGTTGCCTGCTGACTTGGCCAGTTTGGTCATAGACCTGGCATACGCCTCTTCAATAGTACTCCTAGAATAGAGCAAAAAAACACACGTTAGAAATGATCACAAATAACAGTTTAAATAACCCCAAAGTTAACAGTGTCTTGTCACCAATCTTAACATAACAATGCCCTTCGAATATTTAGTAGCACAAAGTTCCTGCAACTAGGAGCATGTCCCTGGTGCCAGAGCAGATCCCAGCTAGAAACAGCCATGAAGAACATAACATAAATGTTTGACCACAGGCTCAGCGGGAGGACAAATATGTGTGGTTCCTCCTGCGATGTGTTCATAAACATCATGGCGGAGCTGACAGGAGTATAAAGCTAGTGTTTGAATCCCCTGCTTCCCTCAATTTCCCTTTTTATTCCTTGATTTTGCAGCAAAGTGACAGGAGGTCACACACACACACACACACACACACACACACACACACACACACACACACACACACACACACACACACACACACACACACACACACACACACACACACACACACACACACACACACACACACAAAGAGAAGTGGAGCCAGGTTATAGTGAAACTCTGAATTATGCATGTCTCATTTAGCCTGCCTCTCTCTGCGAGTCACGTCACAGCAGCGGGGTCGGCCAGGGGGAAACGGGGCAAACGTACACAAACACACATGCATCAGAAACACACACAGTTACAAGCTGGCAAACAACACTGATTATGGGCTAAAATATAAATCATAATAGGAAACTACCTCGTCTCTCTGTGAGCCACGAATGGAGGTTTATTTTTATACTTTTTGCATTTCTACTGACAATGTGCCAGGAGAAACCTCTGCCTTTTAATAAAACCTCTTATAGTTTGTACGGAGCTTACCAAAATGGAAGTTTAAAATGTGTGCTTTACTAGAGATTATTATTACACAGCTCTTTTAGTCACACATCGTTTCTGACTCAGCATTCAGACGCTCACGTAGCCAGTCGACTTCTTAAAATGACCTTTAACTGTTCGTGTTTCCTGTTTCATATGTTGCGTGTTGGAGGTTGTATTCTCCGTTAGAACTATTCAGGAACTTTGCTACCCTGATGTGAGATAAGGCGTCTCACTCTATTGTAATTCTTAGGGCTGACCTTATTATCTACCTGTTTTATTTTATATATGATTTGACCTGAAGACCGTCTGGTGTGAAGACATTGTTTTATTTTAACCACAGTTGATCTTCAGGGTGAAAATTCATTATTGACTTGTGACTTTTTCACAAAATTGAAAAGACATTCAAAGTTCACATTTACGTCACACGCTGAAACTGAACAAACTCCCTTAACAGGTTTTGATTATGAAGTGAGCTCACACAGTGACAAGAAAACAAATACTCAAAACAGCTTAAACTAAAGAAATTCTGCTGACAGCTCAGAAGTTATCATTTGCTATACTGAAAAAGAGGACCTTTGATGGCAAAACAAATACGTATTAAATGTTTTTGTTATCTGAGGACTGAAAATGGTACAGCAGCATGATGGTATTTGTATTTCTTACACGTCAGATAACTGCGACTAATCACTTAAAATATGTTCCTTGGATGTGTGTGTGCCTGTTGGAGGTGGTTAATATATATATATTTAACCATCAAAAGCTTTGGGAGAAGGGCTCTTGTTAAAAGAATGCTGTATTAAAATACTGGGCTGATATTAAAGCAGTGCACATAGACCCTTTCTCCAGCAGAGGGCGCCAGTGTGCAGTATTTCTGAAGTACAACACATCAATCATAAGACTGTGAACTGAAACACCTGAGCCAGCCTAAAGAAACTCGGACATTGGTAATAAAATTAGGCAAAATAGGCAATAATGGTGCAACACAAATAATTAAATTCATCTCTCTCTGTCTCTTTTACAGATTATGTATTGATTAATGTGTTTAGTATAAACAACAGCATTCCAGCAGATTAAAAAAAGTGTTAATAATTAAGCGAAGTGAAAAGAAAAGGATGATTTATTATACAACAGAATGAGTCTGAATGGTTTAACCAGTGATGGAAAGCTTTAAAAGTTTACAATTATAAGCAGACATTTTCCAAAAACAGAATGGTTTTCGTTTCAGTTTCACCATAGGAATAATGAAGGTGCAAAGAAGCTTATTTCCCCTTTGATCCAGCCATAAAGTTATCATAACATAACCTTAGAATGAGCTTTGTTTATTATTTATTAGACTTTCCAAACATCTTCCAGTAAATCCAGTAGATCGAGCACATTAAAGTGTTATAATAAAGTGTCTGAGTGACCGAGAAAGAGCACTGGAATCCACGGTTGAATTCCAGCGGTCGACCATCCGTCATGCGGCAGGTTATAAACACACACCTCTGACAAAGAGAGGCTAATCTCTGTGGATGTGGAAAGAATTTAGTAAAGAAGGTATTATTATGGTATTATCCAGCCGCAGACACTGGAGGTGTGTAACATAATGCCAGGGTAGAGATAGGCTTCTTTCACAGAGCTTCAGTTTGCACAACATTCACACATTACTCTACATCCACCTCCAGTCGTCTTCAATGCTAGAATTATGTGCATATATTTATTTACACAGGTCTCTCTTCAAAACGAGCCCCCGATCTTAACAAGAGTATCCGTTTAAATAAAGATAACTAAATACAAATAATTCATTTTTAAATAATATTGATTATGTACTTGAAAAGAAATGTATCTTCATGTTAGACATACAGCTAAAAGGATTAGCTGATTTACTGAATAGTTCTTCAAAACTAAATCATTGACAGATAGTTTGATAATCAATAAATCGCTTCAGGGATTGTTTTAAAGTAAAGCAGTGCTATTTTTATATATTCATACGTTTTGATCTTGATCCCTTGCATGTTTGTATTCATACACAGATATAATAAATAAATATGAATACTATATTTTTTGTGGTATATATTTTAAATCTTTGAGAAGGTCTCCCTGTTTGTAACACAATCAGAGATATTGATAATAAAGTTGACCTTGATCTTTAAAATAACAAATATTCTATATTTTTTCCTTCTCATATATAGTTTCTCTGTCATATATAATAATGAAATTAATTTATTTTGGGGTTACTGACAAATTGTAGCCTGAACCAATAATGAGCAAATCACTAGGAGGATTGATTCTTCATGAAAATAATGTTAAAAATAATAATGTCAGTTGAAGCTCAACTTAGAACAAACCCATGTGGTTTGAGATCTCTTTATTCAGCAGTCTGCCGCAGGCAGAGTGCTTTCATTGCAGCTGAGTACTTAGGTATTACTACAGGAACAATACAAGGAACAGGAACTGCCGCTGTTTAGGAAGTACAAAGAGAACCACACAACAGGTAATACATGCACTGAACCACCCGCGCATTACAGCAAGCTAATGAGTCACTTATCATACATACTAGATGAACATGTTGTTATCTACAACAATAAGTGTGTCCCATATCTTACCTTTCTCTGATGAAGTCTGTCAGCTCCTTGGAGGAAATCTGGCCATGCTTCATGTTATGGTAGAGCACGTCAAAGCCATTATTTTTTTCACCCTGCAAGACAAAAAAGGAATGCAGATAGATAAGTCACATACTAAGTCTAACAAACAACAACTTTGAACTGACATTACCGTGATGGCTTTTTCTAAGAGCAGGGCTCTGACTGTCTGCACAGCTTCCAGCTGCATGTGCAGACGCCCCTGCTCCACCATACTCATCTGTGTCATGTTTGAGACAAATGGAGGTTAAGGGTTGTGGACTGGTCTATGTTTCGAGCAAATATTGTAATAGCTAGCGGTCTGCCCGTCTGTGTTTCCGTTACCATGCCACTGGGGGACGGGTGTCCAGTTGCACTGATGCTCTAAAATATGCAGGTACCTCTGAATAATTTAGATTCATGAAACATGTTGGGTTTACATTTAAGATTGTGTTTAATAGTCACAAAGGGACGCTTTAAGTACAGATGGAGTGACACCCTCCCCATCACCACCACCAAATAATTCAAAATAAAGGAAATCAAAGAGAAAAAAAAGAATGCTTTTTTTTAACCACATTAATATCACCCTACACACAGAATACACACAATATGAATTAAGGCAATTTGCAGGCAAATAGTCTCAAAGAATTCCGTGGGCAATATTATCAAAATAAATCAAATTAGTTTTAGTTTTTATTCTTTCACCAAGCTGCCTCCTTTATCAGAGCTAGACCAATCAAACAGCCAGCACGACTTAATATTATCTTATTGCAGACTTAGTAAATGAGTCACCTTTAGATCATTTGTCCAACAGAAGGCCCTGACAAGTTTGTTGTTAGTATTTTATATTGATGTGTACGATATGTATTATGCTGACTATCAGCAGGACTGATAAGACAGTTGGTGTTTGCAGACTATCAAAAATAGTCAATAAATCACACACTGCAGAGTCCGATAATACACTTCAGTTATGAACTTCACTATTACATCAGATAGGCTTTTGCTAGAATGACTGATGGGGCTGCGTTTGTATTCAAGATAAGAGCTATGCTGCGTTGGATAACAGTTATTGACCTGACCCTAGACTTTGGTACAAAGCAGAGAAAGAACTCTCCATTATTATAGGCAGGTCCTCAGGGTGGTTAGAAGTGGTTGAAGTACTTTGGTGGCCACATCAGAGAGGGTCTGGGAGCTGCAGACTGACTCGTGGTAAGGCAGAGACTGTTACACCTGAGACACTTGGGAAAACTCTTGGGAATTTCTACTCCTGCAGGATTAACTGTCTGGTAAGCAGACAGAACCAGAGGGCCGCATGTCCCTACAGAGAGGGGTTTGGCAGTGCTTGAACCTGCATAAGGATATTTACACCCTGCAATTGACAAGCACATTTATGGATCCGACTTCCAGATGACGGCCTTTTCTCCCTTTTTATGTCAAGAAGACAGAAATGAATACAGCAGCTCAGCACAGAGAGGCTCAGCAACAGCGTGTACACCCAGATCTGCAGGATGGCAGCGTGACATTTCATTGAAATTCTAACTGATTATGTCATTGATACAAGTGGCCTACACGCCTCACACGCCTGAAACCCAAACACCTTCTTGGCACTTAGAACTGAAGAACGAGAAGAACAACTTCCTCAATGACCTCTTTCAGACCGTGTATTCAGTGACAGAGGGAATAAAACCATGGCTTGAAGCCAGGAAGTGCCTTTAAATCCCAATCTAAACCTACATCTTGGTAAAATATACTAGGTTCTGCTGAGAACTGAACAATGAGCCAAATGCAGACAGATAGGGAAAGTCATATTGTCACTGAAATGTAAGAGTCATCATGATAACACAGCAGTTTATCTTCATTCTTGTCTAAATCTGCGAGCAAACTTTGTTTCACTTCAACCCGAGAGTGTCACAGATACTTCCTGGTTCCTGGACCAAAACACCGTCAGCAGTTCGGTCAACAGGCAGCTGAGACAAGTCCTTGTTTTTCCACATTGACAAAGACTAAAGGTCAGGAAGTTTGTGTCAACATGAACCTCGGAGGCAGCTCTGATTTAACTCTATTTAGAGAGCAATTAGACATTAAACAGAAAAGCATCCCCCTCTGGGCTACAGCTCGCTGACCTATATTCAACCCCAGAGCACAACACTGAGATTAGCTTCCTCTTGTAACAAGATAACTGGAACAAAAGTAAAAGTTTAGCAGTAACCCGGCCTGCAGCAAACAGCGCGACAGGCAAACTTCTGCACGTATGAGATGTCAAGGCGGGAAGTTGAGACACAGACCATAACAACTGACCTTATACTGCCTGGATTAAAAGGAACTCAGGCAGGATATAATATGCCATATGGATGTTGAATATAGCAATGATGCTAATATTTGGAATAAGTTACTGAAATTCAGTACAGAGTCCATGACTACACCTAGGTTTCTGGCGTTAGCTGCTGTTTTGAACATTGCTGACTGAAGCTCAGCGCTGACTTTTTGTCGAATGACCTCAGTTTTGTCTTTGTTTAATTGGAGAAAGTTCGGACTCATCCAGTCATTGATTTGTTCAATGCACTTACTCAGTGTTTGAATTGGAGCATAGTCTCCTGATGAAATGGTAATGTAAATGTGTGTACCATCTGCATAGCTATGGTAAGCTGTTTTGTTGCTTTTCATTATCTGAGCCAGTGGAAGCATGTAGATGTTAAAGAGAAGAGGCCCCAAGATGGAGCCTTGAGGGACCCCACATGTCATATCTGTCATCTCTGATGTGTAGCTGCCTATAGAAACAAAGTGTTTCCTGTCCTTTAAGTAAGATTCAAACCAATGCAGAACTGTTGCCAAAAGTCCCAACCAGTTTTCTAGTAGGTCTAGCAGTATGTTGTGGTCACCAGTGTGAAATGCAGCACTGAGATCTAATAATACTAACACAGAGATTCTGCCACTGTCTGAGTTTAAGTGGATGTCATTGAAGACCTTAACAAGAGCAGTCTCAGTGCTGTGGTGCGGTCCAAAGCCTGATAGAACACATCAAAACACTTATTTGCATCCAAGAAATTACTCAGCTGTTTATGAACTACTTTTTCAATGATTTTACCTAGAAAAGGGAGGTTTGATATGGGCCTGTAATTATTCATTACTGAAGCGTCTAGATTGTTCTTTTTTAAGAGCGGTTTAATGACTGCAGTTTTCAGGGCCTGTGGAAATACAGCTGAGTGAAGAGACTTGTTTACTATATGAAGCAGCTCTGAGGACATGCTATGAAAAACATCTTTGAAAAAGCTTGTAGGTATAATATCAAGGCAGCAGGAGGAGGACTTCAGATGTTGAATAATGTCCTCTAGGTCTTTATCATTAATCTGATGGAATTGTGTCATGGTGTTTGAATTGATTTTAAGTGGGCACAAGGAGAACACATTTGCTGTACCTGATACAGAAACACCGACTGCCTGTCTGATTTTCTGAATTTTGTCAGTGAAGAACGAAGCAAATTCATTGCAGGCCCTGGTGGATTGAAATTCAGAGGCTACTGACACTGGGGGGTTTGTTAGTCTCTCAACGGTAGCAAACAAGGCACGTGAGTTGTTTCTGTGTTTGGCAATGATGTCAGAGAAGAAAGACTGTCGTGCCTTTTTTAATTCCAAATTGTAAAGCCAAGTCTTTCTTTATAGATTTCAAAATGAACCTGGAGATTTGTTTTTCTCCACCTGCGTTCAGCTTTTCTAGACTTCCTTTTTTCTGTTCTCATGCTCATGGCCTTTCTCCATGGAGATATTTTCTTGCCACACACCTCCTTTACCTTAGTGGGAGCAATGGCATCTATGACCTTTTTACTTTCTGAATTAAAAAGATCGACTAGCTCATTTACTGAGATGTTAGCGAGGGCTAGTGTGGGAGAAAACTTCTGAACAAACATTTCCCTGGTGTTGTCAGATAAATACCTTTTTGTGGTAATTTCTTTTTGAACAATTTTGTGAACATAAATGGTGCTCTCAAAGAAAACACAAGAATGATCAGAGAGTGCAACATCAGTCACCACAACCTCAGAGATGTTCAGCCCCTTTGAGGTGATTAAGTCTAGAGTGTGCCCCTTGTTGTGCGTCGGAACCATTAAATGCTGAGTCAGTCGGTAGTTATCAGGAACTCAGAACAGTTCTTTGACCCCTCTGTCCTCGGGCTTGTCAACATGGATGTTAAAATCACCAACAATGACGAGACGGTCAAAGTCAATACACATTATAGACAGCAGTTCAGCAAAGTCATCAAAAAAGCTTGCACTGTATTTGGGGGGTCTATAGATGTTTAGGAACATAGCTCGAGAGGAGCATTTCAGCTGAAGGGCCGAATTATTCAAAAGATGAGAATGTTCCATAAGATGTCTGCGTGCATTGAAGGGAATCATTAAACAAAATAGCAACTCCCCCCCCTTTCTTATGCATTCTAGCCTGACTCATAAAACGTTGGGAGGGGTTGATTCGATAAGAACAGCTGTGCTGTTATTTTGGTCTATCCAAGTTTCAGTTAAAAACATAGAATCCAGATTGTGCTTGGTGATAAAATCATTGATTAAAAATGTCTTTCCCGCTAACGACCTGCCATTTAATAAAGCTACTTTAAGCTCGTTGAATAAACTATCAGTCGGATTTTGTGTGACAAGCTGCGACTGTCGTGGATCGCAGCTAAATTTGCTAAATTCACACTAACAGTTGAGCGCTTTCTGTTTCTAAGCTGATTCACCATTCGTAATCTATAACCTATCAACACATATCGGCAAAGCTATTGGCAGGCAGGGTCCCGGCATGTTCTGGAAAGATTTGAGAGTGCCATACGCCCTTGAGTCTGGACCCAGAACATATCAGTTAGAGCTTGTTGCCTTTTCTACACACACATCCTTATCAGGCTCCGGAGACAGCTGATTCGGTCTCGAAGGGGGAGGACGTTTTGGTTTGGATGATTGTGGTAGGCATGGTGATTAATACAGGAGGAGCTGGTGCACGTGTCTGCTTCGGTGATTGTAGTTGAGGGACGGGGATCTGCTTACAAATATCCTGAACCACCTTCAGGCAGGAGCGTAGGCGGTCACTGAGCTGCTGGTTGGAGGAGTCTGGGCCCAGAGAGCTGGATGGTGGTTTAGGTGTTGAAGGGAGAGTGTCCTCAAAGGAATTGATAAGGAGGATCAGTGGCAGTCGAGACCCCTCCTTTTGTCCCATAGGTCTCCCATAATCACGACTCTCCTCAGACAGGTGCACTGATAGGTCTTCAAGGTTCTCTATGAACTGTGTTGGTGTCTTTCTCCTGTTTTGATTCCTCTTGTTGCTTTTCCTTGGCATAGGGAGCAGATTTATGATGCAGGCAGTTAAATAGTCATTAGCTTTCCCTGTAGCCTTTT
This sequence comes from Eleginops maclovinus, assembly GCF_036324505.1. Lineage (NCBI taxonomy): Eukaryota > Metazoa > Chordata > Actinopteri > Perciformes > Eleginopidae > Eleginops > Eleginops maclovinus. The sequence goes on along the minus strand of NC_086356.1, from coordinate 18,988,512 downwards.
ACTTTCTGAGTAACTTTTGGTCCTTACCCTGCTGTGTGAAGAAGACAGGTTATCCAGGTCATCAGAAAAAGATCTTGGGTTCTGTGTCAGTGGAGCATATCTGTTCTGAAGTGGCACGCTTGGTTGTTTATGAGGATTGTTTGCAGTCCTCCCACTAGCAGCTGTCCATGGCTGTTTCCTAGTATGAACTGGGGTTGAGGAAGCACTCTGCCTTGGTGATATCAATGCAGGCCGGTTATTCGTCCTCCCAAATCCCATGGAGATGATTTACTCTTAGGCTTTGCACTCATAGTTCCAGGCAGGACTACCACTTGTAGATTTATCACCCAGCACAAAGCCCTCCTGTTCCTTGGAATCCTTGTAGCTGCTAACTAGCTGTGAGTTAGCATGCCCTTGTCGATTTTTTGGGAAAACTGGTAGAGTGGTGTCATTCCCACATAGTCCATTCACTTCCATGTTAACTTCCAACCGTTGAATTTTAATTTCCAACACGGCTATCTTCTGTACACATTTTTGGAAGTCATCTGTAGAGAGGGGAGGCATTTTGCTGCTAACTAGCTTAAGCTCAGCAGCACGTAGTACCAGCAGTCTAGGCTTTAGCTATTGCTAGGCCACACTACTATCAGACTGAGGTTGTTGTGAAACTATTGAAATATGGCCAAAGTCCTCCGTCTATTTAAAAATAATAACTGTCTCAGTGATAACTTAATGTCCAGGAGCCGCTGCTCGAGGTTTTCAGAAAGAAAAATAGGAAAATCAGCATAAAAAAAGCAAGCAAAAGCAGGAGCAAGCAGGAATGCGTCTGCACTGTCAAGTGCCTCTGTGCAAAAAATGTTTTCATCACGGAAGTTGACATTGCAAAGATGATTAATGAATATAGAATATTGTGCATCTATACGAAACACAAAGTGAGACACATTGACAATTGGTCAATCATTCGACAAAAAAGGGAAGTTACAAAAAGTGAGTGAAAACACACAGCAGCTCCAAACGGAGCGGAACAGGAAGAGACTCCATTCTGTGCAACGACCAACTGTACTCATGTGGAATGTAATATCAATGAATACAAAAGAAAAAGAAAAAACAAACACAGGAAACTGCTCGGGGCGTTTTCAGCAGCCATGTAACAATATCAATTCTGCAAAAAAAATAATCTTACAAAGCAGGAGGCAAGAATGAACCCCCTGGAAACAAACCAGTAATGTTCAATAGAAATCTTTATATTTGTCTGCCGGCTAGTTAAGGATTGTACAACAGGGAGAATTGGAGAAGTGATACTGGTGCCACACAGTTACTCAATGTCCTACTCTGGACACTCATTGATGAAGCCTCCCTGCCGGGTGTTTAATATTCCAGCCACACATTGTGAAATTCAGAAGTAGTCTTTCTGCTTGGTTTTACATGGAGAGGTTTTATACTCCCTGCCGCTCCCCAGAGAGAGGATAACACGCTGAGAGGTTAGCACACATGTCAATCCCAGTTTGTTTGAGCAAAAGCACAGTTTGCCACAGACAGCTTCCAACAGACTGAAGAGTGTCAGCTGTTCCATATTCAAACCCTGCAGATATAAACACGGACAGAAACACATTGCTTTAGTTTTCTACTTAGCACTGTCTCTTCCAGCAAATACTTTAAACATGCTAAAATTAGCCAAATGACAAAATCAAAGACAGGGCATGAAGTTTAAATGCTTTCTATGACTACCATTGGACTCCTTTGTTTACTTCCGTAACATAGTAACATCACTTTTTAACACCCGCGCTTCAAGTGGCTAGCACTCCAACACATTGTACATGATAGGCTAATGGGGCGGGACATGTCAAAGCAGTTGAGCTACTAACCAATCAGTGCAGAATGGGCTCTGGTTTCAGACACAGGGTGAAAAGAGGTGCTTGCAGCACAGGCAGCATGAGAAAAATAAAGAGCTTATTGAACGTTAAAGCATGGAGACATGTCCCAGTAGAGGAATGAATACAAATATGAAACGGAAAGTGAGCAGAATATCTCTATAAATATGAATAAAGACACAGAGTACTGCCTTGCACAAAAGCAGTATTGATATAAAGTACCAGATTGCACACGTTCAAAGCAGCAATATGACACATACACATATAGAACAGCCTGCCAAACAAGCAGTGCAAAAATAGAGTTTACTGCTGACATGTACATGAATGAATCATGCACTGTTTTTATTGGTTACTGGAAGATCCATAAGTGTTTAGTTTTTTGATTTAATTGAATTATATTCCACTCTCTTCAACCTCAGTCAGACCAAATGAGTGGCTGTAGGCGCGTTTCCTGCCACAGAACAGTTTAATGTCCTTCAGTGTTGGTTCCTATGTGTATATAGGCCACACATTCTTACACATGAACTTAAACCCTGTGCTATGTCTGCTCCGCTCACTACAGGGGACTCAGAATGCTTCAGGCTGACCTGAAAAAATGTAGGTAAAAGCCTGGCATCTACACAGCTTACATCATGGATAAATGTGCACTAATGCTAGGAAGAGTGGTTTCACTCATGAGTGAGGAGAAGATGAGCTTTGATGGGAAAAGCAGCAACCTTACCTCATTACCAATTAAAGCAGAATTTAATACACAGCAAGAAACACGTTCAGGTCATTCTGTGGTATTTACACTGACACAGGTCTGTTTCCCAACAAAGTCAGAAATGTACACGGAGAGCTGCTGAGGGTTCATGGAGTTCTTAACCGAAGTTATAATTATTAAAGAACAAAAGCTTAGCATTAGTGAGAAAGCTTTGACTCGATTCTGCTCCATCTTTATTAATAATTCCTTTTACTTTTATGGACAATCGCAACAGGTCAAATTATACTTTTAGATATTTAATCTGAACTTGGAGTTGGCTATATGGTTAATGATTAAAAAAAGACGAAAAAATAGAGAAAGCTCTATCAATCAGCTACACAAAACACACACTACACACAACACACACTACACAAAACACACACTACACAAAACACACACTACACAAAACACACACTACACAAAACACACACCACCTGATTTTTTTTTTTTTAAATATAATTCTTTAAGCTAAAGCACCAAACGTTCCCTTGTTGTAGCTTTTCAAATGTGAAGATTCACCACTTTATGATAGCCTTCATGATATTTAACCTGATTTATTTTGGGGTTGTACACTGCTGCTCGCACAGAACCAGCCATTTAATAATTCAACTTGTATATAGCTAATTGTAAGGGCATTTTTTTCATAAATGTCTTACCTAAGAATAGTTGACATTGGAAAATAATTGTACGTTTCAGCCCTATTTCTCCTGTTAATGTTTTGACCTTCAAAAAAAGAAATGGAAACAGAGAAAATACCTAAATACACCGTATAATAAAATAAACATAGAGCACTGCAGTCTCGTATATGCTCTATTAACCAGCTTTCTCATTTGTACTCAGCAAACAGACACCTAAGTCAATAAGTTAGTCTATTTAAAGTATGAGATACAGGAAGTCGTTGAATCAAAAGGCTCAGTTCAGTTCGTGAAGCCGTGGCCAGAAAACACACCACAGACTGCTGATAAATACACACTGGCTTGTGTTTTCACACAACAGTCACATCCCTGTTATTACAGGGTGAGAAACACAACAAGAAACAGTTACAGGGCCAAAGTTTAATCTGAAAAAACACCTTAAAGGACTGATAAACAAAACCACAGAGCTGCAGTTTATCATGGAACATCTGCGGGGCAGAGGAGGACAGGAATTCACTCTCTTTCTTTCTGAGCATGAAACTAGTTCCACCCTCCTGTGTGCAGGAATCAAGTGTGTATAGCCTGACAGGCAGTAATGCATCTCGTGACACACAGAGAGCTGCTTATCTTCCAATATTTTACTGCCTTATGCTTTCAACAAATATGATAAACCAGGGTTGAGAGTCTCTCAAAACTTCCACTCATTTTATTATCATATATCGCCTCATTTTCCAGGTAGTGTGCATCTGGGGGCTGCAACTAATGACAAGTGTCACTATTTCTATTGTATTAAACATTAATGAATCAAGAAAATAATATAGTGATAAATGAGTGATAAAGATAACAGTAAGCTGCAGCACTAATACAATAATAACACTAAATAGAATATGCATACATCGAAGGAAATAAGATATGTGTTGCTTCATAGTGTTAAACAACACATTGCTAAGCAGGCTGCAAAGTGGAGCAACTTTACAAAGAATTTGGATTATTCAATAGAAAATAATCTATTGATAAAGTAATAATGTAAAGAAATAGTACACTGCAGCCCTATGCTTTGCAAAATGTCCAAATAGGATTAAGTGAATAGAATTTGCTGAAAATATTAGAAATATATCTGAGTGAATGAGATATATGCTGCTTCATTGTGTTGAATACAACATATTGCAAAGCTTTACGAGAAACTTAATTATCTTTATTTTTCCAAAAGGATGTGTCACTGCTGTAGTGAACATGTGCATTCATCACATGTTGCCGAAGTGTCCATAGGAAGTCCTGGTTCTATAATTTCCACCAGCAGCTCAGTAAACAGGAAACAATCAGGTACTCAGAGTGTCCCGGGGGACATTACAGTGAGTTCAGGTAAAAACAGTGGAACGAAATACGACTGCACACATTCCCTGAGCTAAACAACACAAGCCTCTCTCCAGACAGACGGTAACCGATGGCCTGATGTAGACCCCGGGGACTCATGCACTGGTAGACAGCAGCATGACATCACAGTGTCTGCCCTCGGTCATGTGACCAGGGAGGTCTGGGAGCGGTGCACTGAGCTGTCACATCAGACCAACACAAAGCGTAGTATGTGGTGAGCACACACAGGCCCGGCTTTGTTTGTGGGATAAACATAAATGTGGAAGAACTTGACCACTACTTATAGCGAGGGCTGTGGCATCAAGTGTATGGCTACTGGAAAAATCCCAGATAGATTACTTTACCACAAAGCATGACCCATTTAAGTCCCTGTAAACTATTCCATCTCACAACTTATTTATTACTACAATAAACAGTATTTTATTTCACTGTAAAGTATTTATTCCATTGACATGTAGACTCCTGCACTTACAACATTCTCTGCAACAGTTAGCGTTTTGTATTTTTTACATAGTTGACCATATCTGCATTACTTGCAAATTGGTCTTAAAACTAAATCTTTAACTATTTTAATCTAGTTTCTTCCTGCACTCATTTTGTGTTTTTTTATTTGGCTGCCGTTTCAGCCATGAATGAATCTCGAAAAAGAAGTTCATCTAACTCAACATATAAAAATGAAAACAACCACCACGAGGTAGGATATCTGTTGATCCAAGCTGTTTCACCCTAGGGGGACGGTATTCTCACAACTCATTGCAAAACTTCAGCCAGATCTTCCCTCTACAGACAAAGATGGAGAGCAGCATGGAAAGGAAACGTGTCAATGACACTATTGTTGATCTTCGTTGTTACTTTGCTTTTTGCTGTTATTGTGACACTTGTGTGACAGTGACTGTGAAAGTGTGAGAACCTATTAGGCTAGACCACAAACAGACAGAGAGCAGGGAGGAGTAACACATCCCGCTAACACTGTTTGCTTATCACATTGCCATCTTTATTTTCCCATGACTCCACATTAAACATGTACTTATCATAGAATAGGGCTAAAAACGTTAACTGAAGGCCAACAACCTGCTGCCTTTTGCAGACATTTCGGCACATGTAGGGACAATCTCACTTTCAAACTTTCCTCAACAGGCCTCATTTAACTTAAGCTTACCCATGCACATTTCACACGCAGAAAAAGGGAAATAAACATGTGAAACTTGAACACGAAACTACTGTGAGGAAATGTTGCAGCCAGGCAGTGACAGAGAGATGCCATGGCAGTACCATGTCTTGCTCCTAAATCCTAAAGAACATGTTTATTCAGTTGAGGGGAGATGATGTCTACATTAGAGATTCATGCCAAGATTTCATACAAAGAAGAGTAGCATGTATCCAGGCCGCAGAGTGAAAGAGCAAAGACACAGGTGTAACTGAAAAGTGAAGACTAGTGTGTCCGATTGTGCTGATGATTTGTAGTCAAGTCAAAGGGAAATGGATGCAACTCCTAATGCCTACTGTGTGTGTGTCCTGCATGTTAAACACACAGCTGATCTTTGCCATCACTGGATTCTCTTGTGTCCCCATACAGGGCACAAAGGGCAGATTGAAGAATCAAGAGCCTCTCGGCTCTCCTCTCTCCCATTTAGTTAATGATGAAGTGTCCTTTAGAAAAAGGGCTTTTGGGTTGACAGCACAGCTCTTTTTAAAATGACTTTACTTAATGTAATGTTCATTAACACAGCTAATGTTTCCAGCTTTGTTAGCAGGAGATTCCTTACAGCTTTTACCTCCTGGTAGTGAGGTCAACTGAGGCTAAAACCCAGAGCTGAGTTCCCACATTAGAGAACACAGGGATGCAATATGAGTGTTGGCCATGTGACATTAATTTATATTACAGCATAATCCTGCAACATACACATGCATGAACTTCTTAGTCAACAATGAAGCACTTAATCCAAAGTAATGTGTAAAATCTGTATCATTCTTCATTCGCCAAATGTACACAAGAATTTGACTTGTTGATACAGCACATTAAAAGAAGAAAGCTATAGCTGAAAAGGTTAGCTAATACAAGAAGTTAAAGAAAGTTAAACACTACAGTTATACACATTATCATATCCAAATTGCAAGCGATAAATGTACTGCATAATCCTATGCATGTTTTGGCAATATGAATTTTACCTGAAGCAATACATTCCAAAAGCTCATCAATAACAAACAGAGCAAAGCAATAACACAGTTATTAGCAAATATCCCATTTGTGGCCATCCCATCTGTCTATGGTTGTTCAAAACCCTTTAGGCTGGTCAACCAGGATAACACAGCAGTCTAAATGACTCAAGAGAAATTAAAACATGAGCCATACAGTGGTATCAATCTATGCAATACATGGCCTTAGCTTAGAGCTGTTAGCCCAAATACAGCTGGAATTCCTCTCACTTTCAACAGTCTGTTTTTAGGGCTTTAGGGTTTTGCAAAAGCAATACAACAAAGCCCAACAGGTGGGTAAAGGTAGCACTGAGGAGGAAATGATTTGGTGGTTAAGACATAGCTTTTGCTTTTCAACCTGCTCCCGCAGCCACGTCAAATCGGAAGAGAAATGTACTTTCGGAAGTAAATAGACAACACTATACACAGCTTATAAGTATTACAGATACTGCAGCACTCGCTACATAAATATAAACTTAGTAGGGGGTTTTCGTGTTTTTTTAAAGCTGTTCTCTAACTTACTAATAAACATCTGGTCTCTCACTGAAACTTTGTTACGGAAGAAAATGACGCGTACGTCCAGGGGCTGTGACTGACAGCCAAGCCGACCAATAGCATTCAAGGAAATGACCATAAACATTCCAAGCTAGCCTGAGACAGCCAATTAGCGGGAGCAAGGTTGGACTCTTCGAGATTTCAAGTTAGATGGGTTACAGAGGCCCAAACCCCCGGGGTGGCAAAATAATAATTGCCGAGGAAAATGAACGATGGCCGGCGGCTGCTGACCAGTAAGTCTGGCGGCACCGGACACCACCGGCTCAACAGCAGCAAGCTATGAACCTCTGAAACGTATATAACATTTGATTCCTGGCTGACATGGCCTTGATAGGGAGGGAACACAGCAACAGAATAATAAGGAATAGCACCGGTTGTAAACACCATGAATAAAAAGCACCACCTACCCAGAAATTCTCTAGGAAGTAGGGCGTTATCATCTTGTTTTATTCCTCTTCGCCGCAACTCTTAAATGTGTTGTAAGGGAACTTTTAAAGCGTAAATCATCCACCGTTCTCCCCCTGTTTCTGTTGTATCTGCCTTTCCCCGTTTTCCTCCTCTCCCCTTTCTTCTCCCTCCCCACCTAAAGACTCCACCTCCACCCGTCTGTATTGCGTCTCTCTCCCCTATGGCTTCTTCCCGTTTACATTTTGTGGAAGAAATAGCGCCTCCAATGGCGCATTAACACTAGTGCGGTTAAATGCTGCCTTCATGTGTTTCGAGTAAACTCCTGTACTCATTTAGGCTTAACATGTTTCAGAGGCATATTGAGCAGAAAAAAGCTGCGAATTAGCCGATAAATATCTGGCATTAACTTAAACATATAAAAAGAAAATAAACATGTGCCAGACCAGTGAAATATATGAAATACCAATATTGTTTATTAAATCACATATATTATTTAATTGTCCAACCAGCAGTGAACACAAGTGGGGAAAATGTCCTCTTTAATCCTCTAATAATTCAGATGTGTTTTATGCAGGTGTGCATTAAATCATTTAGCACAGCGTTTAACAGCTAGGCTTGTTGAGATATTATTTTTGCCGAGAATAATTTTCTAAATCAAGGCTCAAAATATATATTTTAAATAATTATTAGAAGATTAAAAAAGAAAATAACATATTAACGTCAGAGGAAAAGAGTATGAATTATTCCTTAAACATATTTAATAAGGGCCCATTTTTTTTATAACATTCAATATGTGTCCTTACACGTTTGCAATCAGTTCTATACGGATAGGTATTACAAGTATTCATCCATCCATCTTCTCCCACGTATCCGTCAGGGTCGCGGAGGTAACAGCTCCAGCAGAGAGCCCCAAACTTTCCTTTCCCTGGCCACATCAGCCAGCTCTGACTGGGGGATTCCAAGGCGCTCCCAGGCCAGCGAAGAGATATAATCCCTCCACCTGGTCCTAGGTCTACCCCTTGGTCTCTTCCCAGCTGGACGTGCCTGGAACACCTCCCTAGGGAGGCGCCCAGGTGGCATCCTCACTAGGTGCCCGAACCACCTCATCTGGCTCCTTTCAATGCGAAGGAGCAGCGGTTCTACTCCGAGTTCCTCCCGAATGACTGAACTTCTCACCCTATCCCTAAGGGAGATGCCAGCCACCCTGCGGAGAAATCCCATTTTGACCGCTTTTAACTGCGATCTCATTCTTTCGGTCATGACCCATCCTTCATGACCATGAGGGTAGGAACGAAAATGGCGCGGTAGACAGAGAGCCTTGCCTTCTGGCTCAGCTCTCTTTTCGTCACAACAGTGCGGTAAAGTGACTGCAGTACCGCTCCCGCTGCTCCGATTCTCCGGCCCATCTCACGCTCCATTGTTCCCTCACTCGAGAACAAGACCCCGAGATACTTGAACTCCTTCACTTGGGGTAAGGCCTCATTCCCTACCTGGAGAGGACAGTCCATCGGTTTCATGCTGAGAACCATGGCCTCAGATTTGGAGGTGCTGATCCTCATCCCAGCCGCTTCACACTCGGCCGCGAACCAATCCAGTGAGTGCTGAAGGTCACAGACGGATGAAGCCATTAGGACTGCATCATCTGCAAAAAGCAGTGGTGTAATCCTTAGCCCACCGAACTGCAGACCCACTCCACCACGACTACGCCTCAAAATCCTGTCCATGAATATCAGAAACAAGATTGGTGACAAAGCGCAGCCCTGGCGGAGGCCAACCCTCACCGGAAATCGCTCCGATGTGCTGCCGAGGACCCGGACACAGCTCTCGCTTTGGGAGTACAGAGATTGGATGGCCCTGAGTAGAGAACCCCTCACCCCATACTCCCGCAGCACCCCCACAGTATCTCCCTGGGAACCCGGTCATACGCCTTCTCCAAATCCACAAAGCACATGTAGACCGGATGAGCGTACTCCCAGGCCCCCTCCAGGATCCTTGCGGGAGTAAAAAGCTGGTCCGTCGTTCCACGACCAGGACGAAATCAGCATTGTTGCTCCTCAATCTGAGGTTCGACAATCGGCCGGACCCTCCTTTCCAGCACCTTATAGTAAACCTTCCCGGGGAGGCTGAGTAATGTGATGCCTCTGTAATTGGCACACACCCTCTGATCCCCCTTTCTAAAAAGAGGAACCACCACCCCGGTCTGCCACTCCTTCGGTACTGTTTCCGACTTCCACGCAATGTTGATGAGACCTGTCAACCATGACAGTCCCTCAACACCCAGAGCCTTCAGCATTTCTGGGTGGATCTCATCCACCCCCGGGGCTTTGCCACTGTGGAGTTGTTTGACTACATCAGTGACTTCCCCCTATGATATTGGAGTTGATCCCCCTTCATACTCCAGCTCCACCTCTAACATAGAGGGTGGAGTTGTCGGATTCAGGAGTTCCTCAAAGTGTTCCTTCCACCGCCCTAACACACTATCAGTTGAAGTCAACAGCGTCCCATCCTTACTGTACACAGCTTGGATGGTTCCCTGCTTCCCCCTCCTGAGGTGTCGGACGGTTTTCCAGAACAACTTTGGTGCCGACCGGAAGTCCTTCTCCATGGCTTCTCCGAACTTCTCCCACACCCGCTGCTTTGCCTCGGCCACAGCTGAGGCTCCTGCCCTTTGGGCTTGATGATACCTTGTAACTGCGTCAGGAGTACCCAGGAATAACATATCCCGGAAGGCCTCCTTCTTCAGTCGGACGGCTTCCCTGACCACCGGTGTCCACCACGAGGGTCGAGGGTTACCGCCCCTTGAGGCACATAAGACCTTGAGACCGAAGCTCCCCACCGCAGCTTCAGCAATAGAGACTTTGATTAACACCCACTCTGGTTCAATGTCCCCAGCCTCCACAGGGATGCCTGAGAAGCTCCGCCGGAGCTGTGAGTTGTAGGCCTCCTGGACTTGGGATTCCACCAGACGTTCCCAGTTCACCCGCACTACACGTTTGGGCTTCCCAGGTCTGTCCAGAGGCTTCCCCTGCCACTCGACCCAACCCACCACCAGATGGTGATCAGTTGACAACTCCGCCCCTCTCTTCACCCGAGTGTCCAAAACATGCGGCCTCAGGTCCGATGATACGATAACAAAATCGATCATGGACCTTCTGCCTAGGGTGCTCTGGTACCACGTACACTTATGAGCATCCTTATGTTCGAACATGGTGTTTGTTATGGCCAATCCATGACTAGCACAGAAGTCCAGTAACAAACCACCACTCCGGTTCAGATCAGGGGGGCCGTTCCTCCCAATCACGCCCCTCCAAGTGTCCCCATCATTGCCAACGTGTGCGTTGAAGTCTCCCAGCAAGACTAAGGAGTCCCCTTCAGGAGCCCCATACAGGACTCTTTTCAGGGTCTCCAAGAAGGCCGAATACTCTGAACTGCTGTTTGGTGCGTAAGCACACACAACAGTCAGAGTTTTCCCCCCCATGACCCGCAGGCAGAGGGAGGCGACCCTCGCGTCCACGGGGGTAAACTCCAACAAAGCGGCACTCAACCGGGGGCTTGTGAGTATTCCCACACCCGCTCGGCGCCTCACACCTTGGGCAACTCCGGAGAACAATAGAGTCCAACCCCTATCAAGAAGTAAGGTTCCAGAGCCGACGCTGTGCGTAGAGGTGAGCCCCACCAGATCCAACTGGTAACGCTCCACCTCCTGCACAAGATCTGGCTCCTTCCCCCCCAGAGAGGTGACGTTCCACGTCCCCAAAGCCAGCTTCGAGCATGCTTTGAGCACAAGCCGAACAACCAAGAAGAAAACTCCGGGACATTAACATATTGAACATTCATCCGATGGACTGCAAGGTTCTGACAGCCAAAAAAAAATCACTAAGACGGGATTTGTGTCGTTGTGGTGTCTCCTCCGTGTTTCATACAATATAAAGGAGTATTCAAACAAACAGAAATCAGAGAAATGTCAGAGTGCTGGTGGCTTTCTTGACACTTTATTGTTACAGCTTTTAAAACAGTGAGGTGCGTTTGGACAATTAATGGGAAATCAGTGTTTGTGGTGGCCAACAACTTGATGACAAATGTTTGCTTTCCATCTTAATGCATGTATGACACCTACTGTAGGGGGAGCTTGTTCTTGTACAGTAAATAACTATTTAATAATGTTGTTGGCCTAATTAATAACTGACATGGATCGAAAGAAAAGAGGGTGGGACATTTTAAATCTTCGCCCTTGTAACAAGAAGGGTGACCTATACAAAAAACATGTTTAAAATACCTATTGTACAAAATGTTAGAGATTACTCGACATGAGTTTGTTCCTCCTCTTCTTCATGTGTGTGCAGCTGCAGGAAAATAAATGCTCTACACCTTGAGAACATAAGACACAGACCCCTGTATAATGTAAACAATTTATTGGAACAATGTACAGATTCAAGCAATGGTAACCAGTCACATCCACTATATCATCTTACAAATATTACAAAATTACTACAGTACAATATAGATTCTTTGCATGATCCAAAATATTTGGTGGCCCCAAAAGTATTACTTTTTTTTTATTTCAGCAGCTTATTTAAAAAAAAAAAATCAAATCATGTCTATCAAAATTAAGTTTTGCTTTTATTAGCAAAAAAGATGAAGGCAGATAGTCTAATCAGGTTTGAAGGCTAAATAAGAATACAGGAGATCTTTGACAAGACATTCCTTAATATTGGTGGGCGCTTTTATAAAATACAAATTTTCAGTAAAGCTTGATAGAAAGTCGAACTGATGTTTGCAAATTATGCTTATAACATTATCTTTATGAGTTGTCATCCTATTTCTTTGCTTTTAAATGAGGTGTTACTGTTTCTTTAGATACAGTATATCTATTGAAAAACACCTCAACGTATTTGCTCTCAAGGCATTGTGTACACATTACACTAAATATTAACCATAGTCTCAAAACAATCATTTTCTGACAAAAGTACATGAAGTATGTAACCATTTTATTCTTCCCCCTGCCTTGTAACTGTAATCACATTTGACAGCTAGCAGTGTTGCACAAATATACGATTAATGTCAACTAACACCCTTGTTTACCCATCTTTAATATGAAGGGCGAGAGATTTACTAATCTTTAGTAGTAGAGAGGAGATGCATGAAGGCATACACATGGGGGGGAAATGATAACAAGTAACACTGGACACAGACAACCTGAGGTTAACACATAGAAACACATATTCAAGTAGTGAAACACAACTACAATGTATAGCAGCAGTCAAGTCAGAAATTCAGCACAGTAATGGTTCTGCGTGTGTTTTAAACACCTACACTCCCTCAATGAAAGAATACCAGGACCGTGCGCGCGTGCACACACACACACACAAACACACACACACACACACACACACCATCAAGCTATGATTACTCCTCTTTTTTTGCATGCCAAACAGCTGGAATGTGACAAACAAAATCACTTCAAAACACAAAATGATGTGGCACATACAAGTATTTGCCTCTGTATTCCATGATGCATTATATCCTGTATTCAGTGTTTACCTTATATTAATGTTAAATCTAAGAGATCAGTTATAAAATGTTAAAGTTGTGTTATCTAAGACACTTTCAAAAGCGCATAACCCCATTACATCACTTATTGCATTAGGTAAATAAATTTTAGCAGCAATACTTAATTAATTACCCGGTCATGCTAAGGTCATATTCTGAAGGGTTCGGCTACATCATCAATTTCAAGCACTTGCCTTTTAAATTTGAAAAATGTCCTGTGCATCGCGAAGGGTTAAAATACTGCAGTTATTACTCTGGCCAGCAGAGGAAAAATGACTGGCAGGGCATATAAAAAAAACAAAATAAAAAAAATCTTACTATCTCTCCAACCCATCATGGAATACATTCAGGCTATCTGAACACTTACACACTTTTATAAAATATAACAGCGCAAAACAACCAGAGACAATAACATGTTGTAGTTTCACAGTATTTCAAAACTATACATCCAGCTATGGGGTAAACGTTTAGGGAGAACACTCCAGCAACATGTATGTGAAGTTATAAAAGTCCCAGTGTTGCAATACATTAATGGTTACTATGTACTTTTAATTAAAGCTCCCCTCCCCCTCCCCATAATCCCCTCCCCAATATATGTTGGGCTGTGAGGGGCCACCAACATGCAAGAGATGAAAGTACCCCACAAAACACAACCACCCAAAACATTATACAGTCACCCTCAAGATCATGCTTTGAGCATAAGAAGCCGAACAACCAAGAAGAAAACTCCGGTACATTAACATATTGAACATTCATCCGATGGACTGCAAGGTTCTGACAGCCAAAAAAAAAAAATCACTAAGACGGGATTCGTGTCGTTGTGGTGTTTCCTCCATGTTTCATACAATATAAAGGATTGTAAAGCGTCTAAAGCTTTTCTGATGAATGTCACATTCACGCCACAAGACCAAATTCACTCCCACGCTACATCACAGCCAAGGTTTGACAGAGTTCCTTACATTTGGAGTTTAAACCCAGTCATGCTACATTACATCTGTTTGCCGTAATTCTCTGGTAGAGGAAAACCAAACAAAAGTACTGTAAATAGATAAACAACAAGGTTGAAGGGGAACCTCATCACGGGGCAATGACAGCTGTCAAACGCAACACACACCACTAATGTTCCACAGCTTTTCACAAACGATAAAAGCATGCTACCTATTCCCAGAAAAGCTGCTTTTTTAAAGAAAACCTTGTGCTCTCCAGTGCCATTTTTGACAGCTTTTGCCCTGATAAAAATGAGAAATATTTAAAAAATCGGATAACTATAAGGGTGATAACTTATTCTTGGTGATATGCAGCGGTGTCAAATTATGTTCTCCAGAGTGGGATCCAATAAGATGCTTTATTAGCTTTAAGCTGTCCTAGCATTAAGGGAAAATCCCTTAAGTTCTCCATTCTTTAAAGAACAGCAATTCTACTAAACTTGTAGAATTTTGTAAGGTTTAAAACTACCATATGCCATTACCTGACATGATAATAAATGTGTATCTGCTCTGAAAAACACTTTTGTACCCAAATTAAAGAGCAAATGCTTTACAGAGCTTCCTGTTTTGCTTACATTTCTTTTAAGCACTTCAGGTAAAAACACGTTTGGGGATTAATTGTAGAAAAACAAAAAAGGATTTCTATATTTCTGATTGAGATGTGATAACATGAATTTTCCTCCCGTGATAAGGTTGTTTTGGCAGTCCCTTTCCCCCCCTTGCCTGTGCATGGGGGCACCGAGCACTGCAGCTACCACCTCCCTCCCACCCCTTCCTTCAGGCCGGGGAAGGGTCCGCACCCCTTCCCTCCCCTCAGCAGGCAGACCCTTCCCCCCGGTAAAGGGTAACATGTTCCCTGGGTAAAAGAGGTTCCCTATATTGTCTCCCATAGTGAATAACCTGCAGAGAAAGAGAAGCCTCATTAGAACACACCCCGCAGCAGCATTTTATATTAGACACTGAAATTATTTCAATTAATTTTTGCATAAGCATGTCCTTAGAGAGGAGACTGACCCCAGTGATGAGGCATGCTGCCGTGGAAACAGTTACACCCCGTAAAATGTTGCCAGGCGTTCCTTCAGAGGCAGGGGGAACTGATCTGAGAAGCGTGTCCAGTTGTCCTCGCCCACCTGGTTCTTAAAGCCGTGAAGGATCTGAAATTAAACACCGGGAGAAGTTCCAACAACATGTAATGAAGGCGGCATTCAAAATAGATTGTTTCAATTTTAGATACTGCAGTTTCTCCATTTAACCACTAGTGGGCAGAAGGGGAACTGAAGGGTCTTAATGCATGACTATCTTTTTTTTGGCTGCAGTTTGACTTATTAGTACATACATTTAAATTGTGTTTTAATTTCAGCTTTTACCTTGTAGAACATGTCTCTGAGATCGTCCTTTGGATTTACCCAGGAGGCCACTGCGTCACAGAAGAATATAAAATCCTGTTCCAGAGAAGACAGGTGAGCCAACATTTTAATTCAGGGATACAACTTAATAAACACACTAGAATTA
Organism: Eleginops maclovinus; assembly: GCF_036324505.1. NCBI lineage: Eukaryota > Metazoa > Chordata > Actinopteri > Perciformes > Eleginopidae > Eleginops > Eleginops maclovinus. The sequence goes on along the minus strand of NC_086356.1, from coordinate 18,972,707 downwards.
TATTTCTGGACCTCACCTGCACTACACCGCCTGGGTTTACACTGATCATAGTGCAAATTCCTCTGAACGCAGAGTCTTTCTCCTCATTGTCCCTTATATTTCGCAGAGAGGTGCACCTGACAACAGGGACGACCAAATTTAATCAGACATTCAAAAAAAACAACTAATGCAGATACCTATAATGAATATACTATCTTTATATCTGTGAGAAATAAACAAATATAGCCTATTTCCAACCTTAGTATGAATATATTATTGAGGTGTTTTCTTATAATCATTATTGTCTTTATCCTTAAAAACATAATTGACTCTATGTGAGGAGATATGTGTGTTTATCATGACCTGAGAGATAACCACAACAAGTCAAGCATGCACACAAAACATAACATGTTTTTTACTTTTAACAACTAATTGGAGCTCTTATAACCTTTGTCTATGAGCAGTGTGTTCAGCAAAACCTCGTCTATAGCACCTTAAATATAACATTACTTTTTAAAATATTTTCAAGAGGAGGTTTGGGTCATTTTTGGGACAGGCACATGCAGCTGGGTGACTACTATGAGAAAGGAGATGTAGCATTATGATGCTCGATCTGCAGCAAAGACTGCATCCTTTCTCGTTTTTTTTTCTGAACCAGCAGGCATGTGACAAATCTGATCCCATGCATCTTTTAGGTTAGCGACAGTTAACAATGACAAAAACTAGAAATTAAACAAATTAATGTATAATACATGAAGGTGCTACTGAGGCAAAAACAAATCACAAGTAAGACCTAAAAGAGGACAGGGTTAGTCACGTGGTTGGCAATGATTACAAACTGATATAAAATAAAACAAAAAACTGAAAATACTTTTTTTTTGAAGGAAAGTGAGGAGAGGAACAGAGGAGAACAGGGAGCGACAGGAGACAGACGAGAAGAGAGGAAGAAAGCAGAGAGGAGATGAATTAAATAAAAGATTGAATAATACACACCAGGGTCTTATAAACTGCTGTAGCATGGGTGCCACCTCTTGAGGACAAACGTAACCAAGACGACCAATTGTTATTGCTAAGGTAACGCAATCACGGTTACACACCACCAAACGCCAACCAAGACATGAGCAATGAGGAGGGGGAGGAGAAAAATAAAGAAAAAACAAACAACTCAGAGACATAAATCAACAGAATCTGTGTATGATAA